>NC_090270.1:343600574-344225574 GCF_040414725.1 Anabrus simplex
TTTAGTTCTATACCTCTTATCTTTAGATCTTTAAATCGTTAGAAACAGAGTCTAACCATCGTCTTGGTCTACCTCTACTTCTCTTACCCTCCATAGCAGAGTCCATTATTCTCCTAGGTAACCTATCCTCCTCCATTCGCCTCATATGACCCCACCACCGAAGCCGGTTTGTGCGTACAGCTTCATCCATCGAGTTCATTCCTAAATTAGCCTTTATCTCCTCATTCCGAGTACCCTCCTGCCATTGTTCCCACCTGTTTGTACCAGCAATCATTCTTGCTACTTTCATGTCTGTTACTTCTAACTTATGAATAAGATATCCTGAGCCCACCCAGCTTTCACTCCCGTAAAGCAATGTTGGTCTGAAAACAGACCGATTTAAAGATAGTTTCATCTGGGAGCTGACTTCCTTCTTACAGAATACTGCTGATCGCAACTGCGAGCTCACTGCATTAGCTTTACGACACCTTGATTCAATCTCACTTACTATATTACCATCCTAGGAGAACACACAATCTAAATACTTGAAATTATCGACCTGTTCTAGCTTTGTATCACCAATCTGACATTCAGTTCTCTTGAATTTCTTACCTACTGACATCAGTTTAGTCTTCGAGAGGCTAATTTTCATACCATACCCATTTCACCTATTTTCAAGTTCCAAGATATTAGACTGCAGGCTTTCGGCACAGTCTGCCATTAAGACCAAGTCGTCAGCATAGGCCAAACTGCTTACTACATTTCCACCTAACTGAATCCCTCCCTGCCATTTTATACCTTTCAGCAGATGATCCATGTACTGTAAAGTACGAACAGCAAAGGTGAAAGATTACAGCCTTGTCTAACAGGCGTTATAAATTAATGTTTATTTACTAAATTAAAACTTAGCTATCGTTAGTCTAATAGTAACCTGTAAGTGCACTCTTCTTATTTTAAATATTTGAGCCGGGCTGAGTGACTCAGACGGTGGAGCGTTGGCCGTCCGATCCCAAGTTAGCGGGTTCAATTCCGGCTCAGTCCAGTGGTAATTGAAATGTTCAGATAAGTCAACCTCGTGTCGGTGTCGTGTAGGCACGTAATAGAACTCCTGCAGCATAGAATTACTGTACCTCGGAGTCTCCGAAAATCGTAGAAGTAGTTAGCTAGACGTAAAACCAATAACATTATAATTGAAGGACTGTAGTTTTGAAACGGCTTGTTTGTTCATAATGCTTGATTCTTTCCACCCTACAATAGTAAAGATCTATTTTGTAGCTCTTAAGTGTCCCAAACTAAGCATGCCTAAAAGAGAAAACGCTGGCGGTTTGTCAGTAATAGTGATTGCATTGTATCGGGAAGAAAGTGGAGCGAAACCGATGCAATCGAGTGGAAAACAGTGATGGAGAGATTTTGCTGTGGTTGTTGAACCGCCTCGCGTCTGATCACTCAACCGTGGCTCCCCTGATTGAGTTTGTCACACAAATTTTAACTGTGCTCCTTGTTTCCGAGTATAAGTGACTTAGGCTTTTTAGTAGGTCAGCACGTTGGTACTGTGAGATGATGGATTCTAGGCTAAACGAAAGTGATGCACAGTAATACACGTTGTTTCCTAGTCCAACTAGCCCATAATTTTGAAATTAGACTTCGAATGGCTTGGGAGCTAAAGGGGAAGAAGTAATCTAAGTAGTTGTTAATTGCAGTAATAATAATAATAATAATAATAATAATAATAATAATAATAATAATAATAATAATAATAATAATAATAATAATAATATTTTCAGAAAAATCCTAGGTCCCATCAAAGAAAACAGCGAGTACATAAGGCGTCACAACCACGAATTATACAAGCACGTGGAGAAGATAAGTGACACAGTTCGAAAAAGGATTGCCTATTATAGCCACGTGACAGGAATGAGCCCAGCCAGGATATCTAAACGGATATTAATGTACTTTCAAGATAAGAAAACCAAAGGGGCATGGTTCACAGAAGTTGAGAAAGATCTACGAGAGATGGAAATTTCTCCTAAAGATATCCAGGAGCGTGTTCTGCTGAAGGAAAAACTACGTACACACAAAGGTTTCCAGGAAAAGCCGAAGCTGAAGAAAGGAAAGGCGTGGACCGAAGAGAGAAAAGAACACCGGAGACGAATACAGGAGAACTGGGTGGCAGTTAAAGCTCGAAAAAGGAGACTGTTGAACTGACGTGGTCCCTAGTTGGCCGAAACGAAGAAATAATAATAATAATAATAATAATAATAATAATAATAATGGCATATGGCCTCCGGAGAGGCCTGATGCAGGTCTTTTACTAGTAGACTAGTGCAGGAGCACCTACCTAGGATGATTTTTAATGATGAAGACGAGGCAGACGAATTAACCAATTAAGGTTAAAATCCCCGACCCGACCGGAAAGCGAACCCGGGACCATCTGGAAAAAAGGCCAGAATGCTAACCATTTAGTCATGGAGCCAGACTTAATAGCAGTGAGACCGACAAATAATTTTCTGTTCAAGGAATTTTGCGGACAGCCTACAATATTGGAAGTCTGTCATGATGGTCAAAATGACGGGTGTGGTAGACCTCGAACACCTGTCTCTGCGTGTTCTTTTGTTTTTAGCGGTTTAATCTCTCTCTCGCGCGCGCGTGTTTTCGGTGACGATAGGCTAGGAAAGGGCTAAGACTGCGAAAATAGCGACCCAGGCCTTAGTTAAGGTAGTGCCTTGGAACTAGCCTGGTGTGAAAATGAGTATCTCGAGAGCGCAAACTTACAGCTTACCGAGAAAGTTTCCCGTGCGCTTAGGGTCGCGTAGCTGAGAGCTTGCATTCGGGAGATCATGGTTTCGAATCCCACCGTCGGCAGTCCTTAAGATGGTTTTCTGTGCTTTCCTATTTCCACACCAGGCAAATGCTGTGTCTATACCTTCATTAAGGTCACGCGGCCGCTTCCTTCCCAATCCTACCCCTTTCCTATCCTTGCGTTGCCGAAAACCTTCGACGTAGTCGTGTGACGTTAAACCAGTAGGAAAATAACATACAGCTTCACGATCCGTACCGCTTAACCTACTTGCTGGGTGTATACTGTAGTTGGCAACGGCGCTTAACATTGTCGTCACTGAATTATAACATACCTTCAGCTCTCTAATTCTGTCCTTTTCTATTGAATTTTGTGTAATTTCTTCCACTGGCTCCAGCACACATCCAAAAATTGTGGAAGTTGATCACAGTGAAAAATACCTCTTGCCCAATCCCTTTGGTCAAAGGGGTGAAATTCAGTTCTGTATGTCTTCTAATTCTTTCACACCACTTTCCCCACACATTATTGGAGGGGGGGCGTGAATGTGATCTGTGTTGCACGTGTAGACTTTGCTCAGTTTAACGTCAGGATGCTCTTCCCGACACCATACGTACGTGGACGTATGTATTCACTATTGCAAGATTCTGTGTTCATTGGTAGAGTTATGTGTTACGTGTGTTAACAGAAAAACAAAAGTCCAGTCCTTGAGCCAGAGGAATTAACCAGATGTTGCTAAAACTTCCATCCCGGCCAGGAATTGAACCCAGGAATCTGAACTGAAGGTTAATACGTTGACCATTCAGCCAAGAACTCTGGCATTTAGGTGCACTAGCATCAAAGAGTTCAAACTTGGCGTTTATTAGGTAGCAGGTTAATTATATTTAAATGACATACCGTCTGTTTTAAATTGAGCCCTTGCTGGCAAGATGTAGTGTTTACAGTGCGCTATGTCTTCTGGTGTGGGCTAGCGCTCTTTTTTACTTTCATGCCCTGTCTGTCTCATCCTTGGCTTTGACAATATGAAAATGACTGAGGTATGAGCGATGCTAGTAATACCATTCCTTATGCAGCCAGTCCCTGTTATGAATGTATCACTCATAGGGTTGGTTGGTGCGTGCATTTCAGTGGGCTTGGCAGACTGATATGCAATAGCAGCTTCTGGCTTGGTGAGGAAACTACCTCACTCATTTCCCTAGTATGCCTCTTCAGTGATGCCTAGGCTGTCTGCTAGCATTTGGTGGAGCTGTGGAGGATCAAATCAGCCTTTGGGCTGAATACCCCACATACACGTTTTAAATTAAAATGCAAACATAGTCATCCATTATACACAAACCCTCAAGCAATTTGTTTCAAATAATGGAAAACAATATCTTTTAGAGCTTTTAGAAAACATTTTTATTATATCTATCCATCTCCTCTGTGATAAGTGAAGGAAACAGACAGAAAGCGCCGACTTACCGTTAAATATGCTTGACTAAAGTACACATACGGCTTTGCTGGCAGGACCTAGTGTTTACAGTGCACTATGTCTTCTGGTATAGGCTAGAGCAATTTTGTTACTTTCATTGACCTGTCTCTGTCTTATCCCTGGCTTTGACAATATGAAAGTGACTGAGGTATGAGCGATGCCAGTAATGCCAATCTTTATGCAGCCAGTCCGTGCTATGAATGGTGTGAAAATGTTGCTCATAGGGTCAGTAGGTGTATGCATTTCAGTGGACTTGGCAGACTGATATGTAATAGCAACTCTGGGTCGGTGAGGCAAGCAACGGGAAACTACCTCACTCCTCATATCCCTAGTATGTCTCTTCAGTGATGCCTAGGCCATCTATGACAGCTGATGGCAGAGCTGTTGAGGATCCCACCACCGAAATCGCTGACGGACTGAACATACATACAAAGCACGCATTAAAAAAAAGTGGGGGTCTAAAATTTTCAGCTGCACTCTTGGTCACTGACCCCCCTCACTATATATATACATATACACATACACAGTTAAAAAAAATTAGGGGAACATGTTTTGTAACATCTGGTATGTGAACGTTAATTTGGTAGATGGGGTTCCAATGGTCGTACAACATACCTTGAGACGTTAGCTACTCAGGGTAAGTCAAATCGAAGTTATACTCAATCTGTAGGTGTAGCGATGCATTAAACTGTCAGGTGACCCCTCAAAACAAAGTGAATAGTGGTGCGCCTTTGTGTCGTGAGGTACACAGTCTACTGCGGTCATCTGAGCACATTGTACGTCAACCAGCACATCCCATGAGACATCTTAACGAGGTTCAAGATGCAAGGGCCGTCACTTTAATCCAGGAAGGATGGATCTCAATGTCTCTCTGTCAGTTATTCACCGCTTGTGGAATCGCTACAGTAAGACAGACCAGTTCACAAGGAGGGTTGGACAAGGTCATGGATGCATGGCAACCCCACAGGATGACCGATATCTGACCATCTGTGCATTGCGGTGTCGTTCAGCAACTGCCAGAGAACTGCAACAAGACCTCAGGAGGTTCACTGGAGTCACGGTGTCTGACCAGACAGTAAGGAACAGGTTAAGGGAAGTGTCCTTACGATCCAGACGTCCTGTTTGAGTGCCCCGTTTAACGCAGCAGCATGGCGCAGCTCACCTTCTGTTGCCCGTACCCACGTCAACTGGCAACTTCACCAGTGGAGACCTGTGTTGTTCACAGACGAGTCCAGATTTCCCCTGACACACCGTGATGGACGTCAACATGTATGGAGACACCGTTGTGAGCAGTACATGCCAAATATTGTCCAGGAAGGTGACAGATTCAGACAAGGTTTCATGATGGTGTGGGGTGGCATCAGTATTGATGGCCGTATGGTTCTTGCGTCGTCGTCCGTGGTAATCTTATCGCTGCGGGGTACATCGAGCAGATACTGCTACAGCATGTGTTGGTTGCTGCATACGGTGCTGGCCCTGAATTTGTACTCGTGCATGACAATGCCAGGGCTTATATAGCGCACATCATCAGAGCTGTCTTGCAAGAACTGGACATTCAAGAAATGGAATGGTCAGCAGCGAGTCCCGGCCTTAATCCCATTGAGCATGTGTGGGATAGGCTTGACAGAAGTGTTCGTGGGCCTTGTTCCACCACAGACTCTCTAAGACTTTGAACAGGCTCTTATTGAAGAATTGGACCTGCTGCAACTTGACCTCCGTCAACTTATACAGAGCATGCCAGGTAGGTGCCAAGCTGTGATAAATGCTTGTGGAGGACATACACCATACTGAAACTTTCCAACTGTGATAAAAATCCACCATGGAGGACTGTTATCACTTTGTTTTCACCCCTATTTGGACATTTCCGTTTGTGTTCTGAAAATGAACACGAATCCATCGATGTTCTTTTGTACACTTCAACGGTAAAGAATAAAGGTTTAGTTGGTAATATACCTGGGTGTGAGGTATTGTTTTGTGGAGCATGGCATATGTTCAAAAACGTGTTCCCCTAATTTTTTTGAACTGTGTGTGTGTGTGTTTTTTTTTCTTTGTTAGCTTGCCCCCACTTCCAGTGGCTTGTGTCGGCACTGTCCTACTGTCGAATAACACCAAGAGATCTATCTGTTCAAGGCTTAATGTCCCCATCCAACAGACAAATCACTATCAACAGCATCAAATGCCCTCACTCCATATCTTTGGAATTTAATCCAGGCTGTTGGCGCGCAATTTAGTGATACCACTTGTACACTGCTGGTCAACATTCTAATGCTGATTTTTTAATTTCACCAATGGGACTTGAATAGCTAGCCACAGTGTCAGAGCATGTAGACTTCACGCCTTAATGATTATGACCACCCGGCAGGCTCCATCCCGGCTTTAGTTAGCCCCAATTTTAAATTTATGGTAACATGCGTTATAAAATTTCCTTGCAGACAACATTGGTTGTTTTCCTCCTGATGTATGTACGGTCACTCAAAGAATGAACGTTCCTCACATGTAATATTTTATCAGACTTAATTTTATTTATTTAATTCACTTCCTGTGGAGATACTAACCCTTTGGATAGGTACCACAACAGACATATCTACAGGGTGAAGCCAAACTCCACCGACAAACTGTCGGAGGTAGTACAGGGACAACTTCTGAGTATAGCCTATTGGTATAAGTATTTACTCCTTAAAGAGTAATTGCATTTAGTTTGATTTTTTGCCCCAGTTAGCTTTGTACCTGTATTGCACTGAAAATAATAAATGCTATTTCTTGACAAATGCCGGGGTGTCTGAATCTTGTCCTGCAGGAGTTCTTTAATGTGCCAGAAGCGAACAATGCCGTGATCAATGGTGGTCGACATTTTGAGCAATACCTGGAAGGGAAATAGTTCTGTATTTGTTACGTACTGTACTGTACAGAAATCTGACAGAACAAATTGAATGCACTGTGACAGAAGTGTGATTGTTTCGTCTGAGGGTTGTTGCATTTTATGTTGTACATTTTGGTTATTGCATATGACGGTATTTTCACAGAAACAAGTATGATCGGGGTACCAAACCAAACAAATCTGTAATGAGCCACCGGAGACCATGGGTCCCTGAACAACCTCCGTCTGTGGAGGTTGGCTTCACCCTCTATCAATAGGTTCAGTTGTTTCTGGGAGCAACTTCAACATTACCATGTGCTCATATTTTTTTTAAAGCTATTGTTCATAGTTCAGTGTGATGTTTTTCAAGGCCTTCCAGTCGTTTGTCAGCTTGCTCCTTTCTCCCCATGCGATAGTTGAACTATTCCCGCCCTTTTATCGAGATGATGATGCTAATCTCTAGAACTGTCATATACTAATCATAAATATCGTTTCTAATTTTAAGTTTTATTATTTACTGCAAATTATAACATAAAAATCTATTTGAGGGCAGCCTTTTATGGATGTGTTTATGCCATGGGCTATTCTGTAGAGCATTTTGTACTCAACATTTCTTCTTAAAGTGCTTGAATGGCTGGTTTTTTTTTCTTTCTTTGACTTAACTTCACTAAAATGTCCACTGCTTGGGTCCTTTTTGTTGTAGATTAATGTTTAATGCACTTAAATCTTCCTTAAAACAGTGAATACCACATCAGGTCTTGTATGGTGGTTCTGAACATTAGCCCACACAAAATCAGACAGTCACCTAGCAGGAGCTTTGTTTTTTAATATGTATAGATATTAATCATGCGAAAAGAGAAAAATAAAAGGATGACAAACCTCACTCTCCCATGTTGTTCCTGTTTTATTTTAACTGAGAATTTTTATGGGATGAAACAGATCAAGGTAGAAAATTTGATTTCCTTATGTTTCAGGGATATTCTTGAGTTGGTTGATGTTTTGATTGTTGAACAGAATAGTGCGCAAACCTGTTCTGGGATTGGTAGTGAAGCACTATATTTTGGGTAGGCAAATGCTGTAATTTGCATGAAACGGTCATGATAATGTAAGGTATAAGAAGAGTCATTCTGACAATTAGCATCAAACTGCAGCTCCACTTGTCATGTCAGCCTATATCAAATTACTAATATGTACTCAAGAATGGCTTCTGTAATTTTTATTACCTGAACGGTGTTACTATAATTCTAAATATAAAATGGGACACAAGTCTGACTTGAAAGCTCTAGGACTTGTATTTATTTTCCTTAGTAGCTACATATGAATTGCTTTGTCACTTACCAGACCCTCAGGATATATGTCAAGCCCACTCTTCAGAAGTTACCATTTGTTTAGATAGTTGATTTAATATGCAGAGTATAGTCTGTTGGTGTTAAGTTGTGTACTGGCTCAAACACCAACTCTTCCTGATCAATATTTTAGCTAACGTGCTTTGCATATCTGTGGTAAGGGATCAGATAATTTCTTATCACTGTTTACTTTTTGTTAACAATGCTCTACTGGTGTATATGGAATATTTAGAACTAACCACATAACAAATGGCAATGTGCAGCCAGCAAATGCAAAGTGTAATAATATGATGTGGAAACTGCATATGTAACTTAATGTCTCTGCTATTTTGGTTTAGCACCTGTCTTATCATTTTTATTTCCCCTTAACCAGCTCATGCCAGGTAGGGTATTGAAGGCACTTCTCCACAGTTGCTTCTCCTTCCACCACTCCTCTTCAGTCATTGTATTCCATTCCAGTCTTTTTTTTCTTTTTTCTTATACTGTTCTTGACAGAGTCCATCCATCTTGTTCTGGGCCTCCCTCTTGCCCTCTTTCCTTCTATCTTAGCCTCCAACATTTGTTTTGGTATACTTCCCTCTTCCTTCCTCATAACATGTCCAAACCATCTTAATTTATTCTTCTCCATCTTACCACTCAGTTTTCCTACCCCTATTTCTTTTAAAACTTCAACATTCCTTACTCTGTCTCTCCTTGTCATCCCTACCACAATCCTCAGGAACTGAATTTTACTCTCATCTCTTGCTGTTTGTGTCCAAGTCTCTGATACATATGTTAATATAGGGATATACTGTAGTACAGCTTGTACTTTATCTCTTTACATTTCATAGGAACTTCTCTGATCTGCACAAAGTTCCTTACATTCTGGTAGAACATATTTTTCCCACTTATACCCTTCTGCTGATCTCTTTGTAGTTATTATGAAATTGAAATTTTAAAAAGAGACTTTCTCATATTTCCTATTTTGTTATTCTCATTCCAGTTTTTCAAATGTTTGTCATCGATAGAACATCTTTACATACAGACATAACTGGAAAAATGTAGTTTAAAAATATTTGCACTCCAAATAGAATTGTATTCTTTTTAATTGTAGCAATCCTGCTAAAATTTAAAGCAGTTTGGAGATGTGGGGGTTGGCATGACCTTCAAGACTTTCCCAACTACAGGAAGTGTAAAAATACTGCCTTGGCTCTTAGGCTTTCCTGATTTGTTCTCATAAAACTGTGCTGACCAAGCCAAATACTTTCGAATACATAAGCAGCCTAGCAGCATTCGAGCCGTTTTAACATTTACCAAATTTTCGGACTACAGGTTCCTGTTCCCTTTCCCTCACCCATTCTGTGGCAACCATTTTAAAAGAAGAGTGGTCATGTGACTTCTCAACAGTAACCTATACTGGTAGCATATATTTTATTAATGAATCTGCCTTAGTGAGAAATGAACAACTGTCAACTCAGGAGTATACAGAGTTGTATAATGAGTATTTCCTAGCTGTGTTATGTCTCAAGTTGGCATGATTTTAATTAGTACAGATACTGTGATTTATTTTATATCACTAGAGACTTTCATTGAGAAGATGGTTTATCTACCTTTTAAGTACATGGTACAATTTCATTTTCTTGCTTCTACTGACAGAAATAATGGATTGTTGGTACTATTAACAAAAATAGAGATTACAGTGATTTTTAATATGGTATTGTGCATTTTTTGTTTCAGATTTCCTTCTGGTAACAGTCGCCACCAACCAAACAGATGGCTTCCAAAGATTCATTCGTTCTGCAAATGTATACAACATTCCTGTCAAGGTATTTTACGTTACCTCACTTCCTAGGGTTACTTCATTTATAGTCAAGATGCAGAATATTCTTGATGCTAAGAGTTAAGTGAAGTTAACATTTATTTCTTCTTGTCTGGCCGTATATGTACAGTATCCATAAAACGGGCACTCCCAGTCTCACTCAGGGTTGGCTCATCTTAGTTGGAGAGCCTCAGCAGCTGCCTTAGGACACCCTCTTCCTCTCTTCGGCTCTTCGATGGAGAGAGCTTTCTGTACTAAATGGTGCTGACATGACCGTACCACCGGAGCTGTTTTTCCTCCATCTTGTCACTGATGGGCACAACTTTGAAAGATCCTTGGACATGCTCATTGCACACTTTGTCCTGCAGAGCGACGCCCTCAGACAGTGTTGTGTGGGCCCTCTTGCCCAGGTTGCGCAAAGTTGAAGGACATATACTCTGCGACTTACTCTTAATCTTTTTCCCTCTATTTAACATACCGTATGTTGCATTCTGGATTATTGGACAACTTTCCAGATATGTGTAGAAATGTCAAAAGTTAAGTTGCCAGAAGTAATCGAAAGTCAGCTAGTTACACAAGTGGAGGTATATACTTCCCCTAGTGCACAGTCACTGCTTCCAGAAGGCTCACTAGCCGGTGTCTACTGCTACGCTGGGGTGAACTACTGGGCCTGAAGAGCTTGAATGTGTAGAAATGGACTAGAAGTTCACATTATGTTATGAATTATTTGAATGTTCCTTTGTCAGAACTCTCTGTTAGCTACAAAATATGAAAAGTATAAAATGTTGAGTGGCACTTTCTAGCCTCAGTTTGGTTCCAATCGCCATCCCCGTACTGTTGCACTCTGTCACTACAGATGTGCATTTAGGGCTGTTGTCCAGATGGAAGATGTATCAGTTCACCTATTTTTTAAAAATAAATTTTTCAAAGCAGTTAGAAATTTATTGAATATCTCGTCATCATAATTTTCTAGCTCCAGTTTCCTGGATGTGGTGTACAAGCGCTTGCTACTTCTTTTTGTCAAAGTATAGTTTCTTTTCCTCTATGTCCTCCCACTTGGCTTTTTTCTTGCTGACCTTCGATTTCACTGTGTCTGTCCAGTTATTCCTTGGTCTCCAACTGGCCTCGCCCCTTGCTGTTCTTGTTCCATGTCCAAACCATTGTCACCTACTTCTTGTTTGCTTCCTTCCTGGTCTTTTGGTTCATTGTTCTGATGAATTTCATTTCTGTTGACTGGATTTTACTACTTGCTCGTTATGTAGGGTACGTGTTTCGAGTCCATATGTGAGAATTGGAATGAAGTAGGTATAAAACATGGTCAGTTTTGTTTTCTATATTTTATCATCCCAGAGTAGATTTCTCACTTGAAAATAAAATTGAGAAGCCTTCTAAGTCTTCTTGGTTTACTGTATTTTCTTTTGAAATGATACTTCCAAGGTATTTGAAATTAGAAACAGACTTCAGTAGAGTTCCCTCGAGGAAAATGTTTGAATCTGTTCCTTTCCTGTTGATAGTCATTTCAACAGTTTTTGTTTTACGGATATTTCGTCCATATTCTTTAAACTTGCCATTCAAAGATTTAATTTCTCCTGTACTTCTGCTTCATTTTCTCCCAAGATCAGAACATAATCTGCAAATTTCTCCATTGGTAAATTATTCCAATCCCTAATTCCTCCTCCCATAAACAAACATCTGCCCCAACTTGTCCTCTTGAATTCCCACTTTACCTTCATGTTGTAATACTGTTCACAATTTCTGATGGAGTGGGGCATTTTGGTCTTCTGCAAAGCGTGGTGTTCTCCGTTAAATCTGCTGACGTTCAGCCTTGTGGTTGACAACATCGGCACAGAGTGGTCCTGTATGTAGACGACATGGCACTCGTATCAAGAAGCAGCCAATTGTTATACTTCTGTGCAAGGTGTACATAATGGAACAAACAAGATTCAAGATTCTTTATTAGTCATTCAGTTCACGTGTACAAAATAATCATTTCATATAATCACTTTATTTTAAGATCACCAAAATCTGAATTAAAGAAATCATTTATATCATTAAAAACCTTTGATGTTATCCATGTTTTAAGAGTAGTTTTAAATTTACTTATTGATGCTTCCACAAGAATATTTGGCAGTTTATTAAAAAGCTTATATTGCAAATATAAGTGGCTATTTATACATTTGGTTAATCTAAATGAAGTTAAATCTAACACGGAGTGACTTCTGGTATTATGTTCATGCATTTCCAAATGTTGTTTATAATATTGCAAATATCCTTAGACATATAACAGATTACTATATAACTTATATACACACACACAGGCTAGGTGCAGTCATTATATGTAATTTGGAAAATGCATTTACACAGCTATCTCTCTTTTATAATCCCATTAAAATTCTAATTGCTTTCTTTTGGTATAAAACAATTTTTTTTAGCACCATACTGAAGGTGGGAATGGAAAAAGGTAAAGCATGCTGAAATAATCATGTGATGACTGACACATGTTTTTAATTTGCATAGGAGAAAAAGAACTGTACATATCTCAATAGTTAAATTGTTTACATGTGCTTCCCAAGAAAATTTACTGTCTAAATATACTCCTAAAAGTCTCACAGATTTACATTCAACGGTGGAATTTTTAAGGCTAAACTCAATATTTTCCAGTTTTTCTCCAAACACCATGTAAAAGGAACATTTAAGTGAAAAACATTAAAAATCTGAAGGTAGCAGATTTTCATGATCTGTATACGGAAGTACAAGAGAGTCGGTGTTGAAATGAAAGTGCATTCAAAACTGTAGAGCAAGATATGATGCAAGAGTACAAAGAATTATGACAAAACAGTCTTGGGGTGAGCCAGATAAATTACACGGAGGGAGGCAGTAGTGGTTGAACAAAGCAAATGACCAGCGTTGTGCAGTAGCAGTTGTAAAGGTTGTCGCGGGAAGTAATGAACACATATCGTCCCTGCTCTGGCAAACTAACGAATCTGAAAATTGTCATAAGGTTAGGAGAGCTGAAAGAAGTTGTGATTACTCATGTCAAATCAATTTTTATATTTAATTACTGGTTTTATGTGTTAGGCATACAGAATGAGCTGCAGATGTGAGACTTTGTCAGAGGGTAGACAATATATAAATAACAAAATCTAGACCAGAACTTCAGAACTACAGATTCCTTAGTTTGTCAGTTTCGCTAGTTTGCCAGAGCAGGGACGATATCAGAAGATCTGAAGGGAGGAGATAATAGTTGTGTGCAGTACTAGGCACTTGGCACGACTTCTCTTCTTTTTGAAGATGAGTGTAATGATGTTCTGTTACCAGTTGATTGACTCTTGAACTATTCTCTTGAAGAGTATTGCTAACTGGCCTGCTTCATCCGATCGTTCTGAGTGCTATGGCTGTGCCAAAAGATTGTCTTTTCCTAGCTTTATTTGTTTCAAAACTGTTTTGACTTTGGCATTATTCATTTGTTTGATGGATCTTTTTTTAAAAGTTGCAAGCTCACTGCTGTGCACCCATAACTGCCAGCCAACTTGCTCGGTCATATTAGTTTATTTTAGCAATACCTATTACTACCGTGTTTCTATCTAAATGACGAGAAATACCACAACAATAAAAAGTCTTGAAACAATTGTCAGAAGGAATATTACTGTACCAGATACCACTGATTTTCAAGCTCATCGCTGGTCTCTGTGGTGTTGCTTTATTTGCCATTGGAATCTGAATCACTCACTATCGGGATACCGGGCAATTTGGCCGTGTGGTAAGGGGTGCGGAGCTGTGAGCTTGCATCCGGGAGATAATGCGTTTGAACCCCGCTGTCCGCAGCCCTAAAGATGGTTTCAGTGGTTTTCCATTTTCGCACCAGGCAAATGCTGGGGCTGTACTTGAATTAAGGCCACGGCCGCTTCCTTCCCATTCCTAAGCCTTTCCAATCCCATCATCGCCTTAAGACCTATCTGTGTCGGTGCAACGTAAAGCAAAAAAAAAAAAAATCAGGATCTTCTGCAGCCTATTTACACTTGGAGCTGTTTCTTCTTAAGCCCACAGTAGTTCATCCTCCGTACAGTTGAATGTGTTACTTGTGGAGCAGTTCTTGAAAGCCCTGGCATCCAGATTCTTGGGAATAACCTTCTATGCCCTTGACACCCAGTGGGATTTAGCTTTCTTTACCCTACCAGAAGACATGTGCTTGAAGTCACCTGTTGTCTTCCCTGCTTGTACACTCCTTGAGTGGTTTAATAATGGTTGAAGAATATTGAAGTTGCCATCATACTTTGAAGGGTAATTTGTAATAGTGAAGGGTGTCATGAATACTGACTTACATTTTATATTTTAGGTTTTGGGGATGGGACGACAATGGAAAGGAGGTGACATGAACTATGCTGGAGGAGGTTTCAAGGTGAACTTGCTTAAGGAAGAGCTTGCAAAGTATAAAGGTGATAATAAAATAATACTCTTCACAGACAGGTGAGTAAACAACAAAATTGTTCAGTATTTGTTTACTTGTGATTATTTTTCTGCCAAATGCATTCTTTAGTTCATGCCAAGCCGTCTGACTCAAATTGAGAATGAGAAAAATTGTCCAGTGAAGTTATTGTTATATTTCTATGATATGAATGTGAGATGCTCTGGAAATGCAAGTTGTTAATATAATAAATTAGGCATATCATTTGTTGGACTTTTGATACATTTCAAAACTAATTTGCATGGGTAATTAATTTAAACAATGTTAGCTCAGTAGTTAGAAAAAAAAGTAAGGTTAAATACATTAACTGTTTAAAAAAATGAACAATACAAATGTGTAACGAAATGCCTGAAGAGAGAGATGAGAGAATATACTGGTACATTACTATCTTATGTTAAAGAGAGTTGTTGAGCAGTCATCTTCAGACTAGGGTTGCTTCATTAAAATAATCAAAATCCAGGGCATGTAAAAATATTTTTGAAACATCAAGGTGAGAGACGGTTATTTAGTTGTTCTTCCAGGTTGTTTTCTGTACAGTTTGCCTATGTTTTGTCAAGGCAGCTGAAATACCCAACTCGATCCGAGGTAATCAGTCTCCCAGGTAGCAAAATTAACAGAAGTGATTATTGTGCTTCGCCTTTAACTATTTCTGTGGCTGACGTAAGTCCTGCAGGGCCTCCTGAAATGTATATCTGATGTGTATTAGTCACTCGGCTAGTAGCTGGGAATTGCCAGTGGTGGGCGCATGCTCACGCGCACAGAACAGATATTTATTAAAGGAAAAATGCTTCAATTTTCATTCAGTAGAATAAGACTGTTCGGGCCACTGAAGTTGACAGATCTTCTGCAACTTAACTGTCACAAAAAAAATAGAACAATACACATGATTTTTAAACATTATAATGACTGTTTGTGATAAATGGATCATATTCCAAAGGTGGTCATTAATTCTGTGAATAAGTGAATTGTGTAAAACTAAGCATCTAATAAGATAGAGAGGTATTGTACACATGTTCTTGTAGTCATGCTATAAATTATTAGTGTTTTAATCCAGAATTTAATATTTCTTCAAATGTTTTTGGAGGTATGGAGTTAATACATTGTTTTCAGTATATATATTTTGTTATGTTCAGCATATGGCTTTTAGACATAGGCAGAGAACGTTAGAGAATGTAGAACAGTACGTTTCTGGGTAGCATTATTAATGGAAGTAATTAAATCAATCCTGAAATTAATAACAGACTAAGTAAAGGTAACAACATTTTATCATCAAGTCAGAGAGCTTTTATGGGATGACAAAGTACCCAAGAGAACAAAATTAT
Organism: Anabrus simplex; assembly: GCF_040414725.1. Taxonomy (NCBI): domain Eukaryota; kingdom Metazoa; phylum Arthropoda; class Insecta; order Orthoptera; family Tettigoniidae; genus Anabrus; species Anabrus simplex. The sequence continues at coordinate 343,616,607 of NC_090270.1, forward strand.
TATATAAACAGTATTTTATACAGATTGTAACATACAGACTAGAAACACTGGTAACTAATAAGAGACAAGATAGTAAGATCCTAGTAGTAGAAATGAAATTTTTAAGAACATCAATTAAAAAGACAAGAAGAGATAGAATTCAAAATATTAAAATCAGAGAAGAGCTAAGTATAGAACCGTTAGTACAGAACATACAGAAAGCAAGACTGAGATGCTTCAGACATGTAAAAAGAATGGGAAAGGAATGGGTAGCAAGAAGGGAATTGGAAAGAGAAGTTAGGGGAAAGAGACCAGTTGGAAGACCGAGGAGAAGGTGGATGGATCAGATTTGGAAGGACATTAGAGAAGCTGGATTGGATGTGGCGGAAGTAATGGAGCAGGAAAAGTGGAAGGACAGAAAGGAGTGGAGGAGACTTGTTAACTGCACCCAGGTGACAGGAGTGGGACATTATTGATGGTGATGATATGGCTTTTAGTGCAAGGAGTGACTGAGAAAATAAATTCAAAATTCAAAGTATATATGTTTCTTTTTCAGCTATGATATTATTTTACTGGCTGGAGTAGACAAGATCCTGAATAAATTTGATAAATTTGATGCACGAGTTGTCTTTGCTGCTGAAGGTTTCTGTTGGCCAGATGAGAGCTTAGCTGCCAAGTATCCAACAGTCCAACGTGGTAAAAGGTTCCTCAATTCAGGTGGTAAGTATTAAGAATAATTAGCCTAATTTATGTAGATGATGTTGGATGTCTGTTTTTCTTGTCTATCTGGGAGGCAGATAATGTGAACACTTCATTTACAATGGAATTCAGGCTTAGTAGGCTATTTCTTTCTACTCATTTAGTGTTATTCTTTCTATACAAGAACACATTGTGACCTAAAATGAATATATATATGTGTGTGTGTGTGTGTCACTTTCTATCTCAAGAAACAGTTAGACCAGTGTTCTTTAGAATTGTTAAATAGAAACTATGTGGTGTAAGTACCAGTGTAGGATGATGGTGATGAGACTCCAGTTTGAAAATGGCATGAAAGATCTATTTCAGTTGTATGCCCCACAAACGCGTTGCATAGATGAACATCTAAGGACTTTTTAGAGGAAGTGGAGAGACAGATAGAAGATATAGAAGTGCTATTGATGGGAGATCTAAATGCACAAGTTAGAATGGAAAGACAAGGAAAGGAAGATGTTGTAGGTCCCTTTGGATATGGAAAGGTAAATCCAGAAAGTGAGTTGTTGGTGGATTTTTGCATGAGGAACCAAATGATAGTTGGAAACACCTGGTTTAGGAAGAAGAATAGTCAGAAGATTACAAGGTATGGTTGGGAAGACAGATGAACAAAGATCATGATTGATTATATAATCATAGGGAAAGAACACCGGAAGAACCTTTTAGATGTTACAGCTATGCCTGAAGAAGCCCTTGGTGGAGATCATAGAGTTGTGGAAGGAAAATTAAAAGTGGGAAAGATTGAAAAACCCCCATTAAGAAGAGAGAAAAAAATTAAAGTATGGAAGTTGAAGGAAAAAGACATACAGGAGAAATTTCAAAGGGAAATAATACCCTCGGTACCAAGGACAGAGATGGGCAATGTTGAAGATGAATGGAAAAGATTTAAGGAAGCACTGGTTGGATGTGCAGAAAAGGTATGTGGTATATCAGGAAATGTGAAAGACAAAGACACACATTGGTGTAATGATAGGGTAAAGATTAAAGTGAAGGAAAAGAAAATGGCATGGAAAGCATGGAAAACATCTAAGACCGAAAAAAGTAGAAGAAAATATGTGGAGACAAAGAATTTGACCAAGAATGTAGTGGAGGAAGAAAGGAGGAAAAGCTGGGCTTTATTCACACAGAAATTGAGAGATGATATGCAGAACAGCAGGAAATTACTGTATGGTGTGCCCCTCACCTCACACACACATCTACAAACACAAATACTTACCTCGTGGACTGGTCAGAACAGGCTAAAAGCCCGGACCTGGACTCGTACCTCATCAATCAATGATAGGGAGCAGAAAGGCAATAACCCGCACCCCCAAATAAAAGAGTGGGATCAAAAACATAAATTTATTAACACAAGTAGGAATTCAAATAAAAACGTAGAGTGAACAAAAATTAAGAGAGGATACAGAAAAGTGATTACTTACGTATCATAGGTGTAACCCTTTAAAACGCACAGTTGTGTTTCCTATAATCACTATCACTATCAATACTGATCTGCATTTAGGGCAGTCGCCCAGGTGGCAGATACCCTACAGTATCTGTTGTTTTCCTAGCCTTTTCTTAAATGATCGCAAAGAAATTGGAAAATTATTGAACATCTCCCTTCTTATAAACGAATATTTGCCCCAATTTGTCCTGTTGAATTCCAACTTTATCTTCATATTGTGATCTTTCCTACTTTTAAAGACACCACTCAAACTTATTCGTCTACTGATGTCCTCCCACGCCATCTCTCCACTGACAGCTCGGAACATACCACTTAACTGAGCAGCTCATGTCCTTTCTCCCAAGTCTTCCCAACCCAAATTTTGCAACATTTTTGTAACGCTACTCTTTTGTCGGAAATCACCCTGAAAAAATCGAGCTGATTTACTTTGTATTTTTTCCAGTTCCTGAATCAAGTAATCCTGGTAAGGGTCCCATACACTGGAACCATACTCTAGTTGGGGTCTTACCAGAGACTTATATGCACTCTCCTTTACATCCTTACTACAACCCGTAAATACCCTCATAACCATGTGCAGAGATCTGTACCCTTTATTAACAATCATATTTATGTGATTACCCCAATGAAGGTCTTTTCTTATATTAACACCTAGGTACTTACTATGATCTCCAAAAGGAACTTTCACCCCATCAACGCAGTAATTAAAACTGAGAGGACTTTTCCTATTTGTGAAACTCACAACCTGACTTTTAACCCCGTTTATCATCATATCATTGCCCACCATCCATCTCGCAACACTATCGAGGTCATCCTGCAGGCGCTCACAATCTTGTAACTTATTTATTACTTTGTACAGAATATATATGAAAACATAAAGGTCGGATAATACTGCCTTGAGGAATTCCCCTCTTAATTATTACAGGGTCAGATAAAGCTTCACTACTCTAATTCTCTGAGTTCTATTTTCTAGAAATATAGCCACCCATTCAGTCACTCTTTTTCCTAGTCCAATAGCACTCATTTTTGCCAGTAGTTTTCCATGATCTACCCTATCAAATGCCTTAGATAGGTCAATTGCAATGCAGTCCATTTGGCCTCCTGAATCCAGGATATCTGCTATATCTTCCTGAAATCCTACAAGCTGAGTTTCAGTGGAATAACCTTTTCTAAACCCAGACTGCCTTCTGTCAAACCAGTTATTAATTTTGCAAACATGTCTAATATAATCAGAAAGAATGCTTTCCCAAAGCTTACATACAATGCATTTCAAACTTACTGGCCTGTAATTTTCAGCTTTATGTCTATCACCCTTTCCTTTATACACAGGGGCTACTATAGTAACTCCCCACCGAGCTCGATAGCTGCAGTCGCTTAAGTGCGGCCAGTATCCAGTAGTCGGGAGATAGTGGGTTCGAGCCCCACTGTCGGCAGCCCTCAAGATGGTTTTCCGTGGTTTCCCATTTTCACACCAGGCAAATGCCGGGGCTGTACTTTAATTAAGGCCACGGCCGCTTCCTTTCACTTCCTAGGCCTCTCCTATCCCATCGTCGCAGTAAGACCTATCTGTGTCGGTGTGACGTAAAGCAAATAGCAAAAAAGTAACTCTCCATTCATTTGGTATAGCTCCTTCAACCAAACAATAATCAAATAAGTATTTCAGATATGGTACTATATCCCAACCCATTGCCTTTAGTATATCCCCAGAAAGCTTATCAATTCCAGGCTGCTTTTCTAGTTTTCAACTTTTGTATCTTACTGTAAATGTCATTGTGCCGTCTGGTAGATATTAACATAATTGTAAGTAAACTTGAATTGCAATTACAAGTAGAATATTAGAATATACCTCTTTCTTGGTGAACTAATTAATTATTTTGAACCAAGCATCTCTTTCACCGAAGCTTGAAGTTGGATACGTACAATTAAAGCAAACATTTACCTTCTTAAATCACACAAACGAGCATTTGGTAATACCAGACATGAGTTCAAATCGTATCTTATTTAAAAGACGTGGTTCACAACAATCACCTTTAAGGATCCGCATCCCCACCGGGAAGATGGCCTGGCAAGAAAACAAAAAAAGACAATATATTAAAGATGAGAGGTTGCCATAGTTACGAGAAAGTTAAATGTATCCAACAGTGAAAAAAGTAAAATGAAGAGCAAATCTTTAAGATAATCAAACCGGCGTGTAAGCCGAGAACACAAGCAGATAAGGGTTGTGTTAAATAGAGACCTGTGGGATACAGAAAAATAACATATATTCAAACAAATAAATCCATGCCAACTCACTCATGCACGGTGTAGAGACCAAATGTGTGCTGGACAGAATTAACATTACTATTAAGACACATTACGAGAAAACTCGTACTGCATGGTAAATGAGATCACTGGCCCACAAGCTTGATTAAAACTTACCACGTCGTAACCCAAGGATCGCTGCATTATAGTTAGGTTTGAGTTACGATCATGACCTTTATCCAGTATTCACGCTAGATGACATATCCATATCGCCTCTGCTAGGGCGAACATGAATTACACAACATTAGCGTTAACACAAGATCAACACCAACACAAGCTCAGCCAGCCTTAACCATGAAGAAAACATAGCGTAGGGTCTCGATTCAAAACAACAGGCAAACACACATCATTCACACAGAGCTATTTTCTGTTCCCACATATTGAATAATTTGTACGAAAAACAATAAACACAAGAGAAACAAATAAAACCTACAGCAAATGAAAATTAAAAAACCTGTAGAACAGGGTCTCGGTACACGTGATCAGCATTACTACAGCAAATCAAAAATCAAAATAAATACCTTACATCCTGAAGAATAGAACCAGCAGCTTCTATATAATCAAAATCATTGACTCTGAGCAGAGAGTTGCATAGGGTGGACAATAAATCCATTTGATAAACCACACAAAATCTAGTGCAATCATTTTGTATCTTAACATTTCCACCTTCCTTGCATCAGACATTGTTGTCTCTCACATAGAGTGGAAGGCAAAGAGTGCCACGAGAGAGAAATACTTAGTCATATATTGATGGTATGAGATGCCATCTGTCGAAGAGAAGCTAAAGATACGTCATGTTTGGGAATATTAGAAATTGATACGTTCGAGACATTGCCGCAAGAGCGGCATCAGAATGGTGCAACACAAGGACAAACTTGGTGTGGTACAATGGTATCTTAAGAAACAAAAAGAGAGATCAAGTAAACTGTAGATTTGTGAAGGATGAAGGCGGCATAATATTAACAAAGCCAGAAGAAATAAGAAATAGATGGAGAGAGTATTTTCAGAAGTTGCTGAACATAAGAACTGATGAGTCATTCAATGGATAACCAGGAAAGGCAATTAGTTGATGAAGAAATGGATAAAGAAATTACAGTGAATGAAATTGAAATGGCGGTAAGAAAGATGAAGAATGGAAAAACTGCTGGAATAGATGAAATTTCAGTGGAGATGATAAAGGCAGCTGGAGCTGTAGGCCTGCAGTGGACATATTGAGTTCTCAGGATTGTCTGGGAGAATAAGGAGGTCCTTGAGGATTGGCAAAAAGGAATAATCATCCCAATTTTCAAGAAAGGCAATAAGAAAGTATTGAAGAACTACAGGGAAATTACTCTAATATCCCATGTTGCTAAGATAATGGAAAGGATGCTGGAAAGTAGGATTAGGTTGAGGATTGAAAATCAGATGCAGGAAAATGAGTTTGGTTTCAGAAGTGGAAGGTCAACAATAGAGCCCATTTTCATTATGAGACAACTAATGGAAAAGCAATGGGAGTATGTGAATGATATGGTGATGACATTCATTGACATTGAAAAGGCATATGACAGTGTCCCGAGGACTAAAGTTTGGAACAGTCTCGTGCAAAAAGGAATTGGACAGGGATTAATAAAAATGATCATCGCAATGCACAAGGAATGTTGTAGTTGCGTGCAAACACAAGTTGGCAGGACAAGTTGGTTCAAAGTAACTGGTGGGCCGAGACAGGGAAGTGTTCTATCGCCAATCCTGTTTGCAATAGTAATGGATGACATCATGAGAACAGCAAAAGCAACATATGGAGGAAGAGAAATGAACATCATGTTATTTGCAGATGATATTGTGATTTGGGGAGAAGACGACAGGAAGGTTCAAGAACAGTTGAATGTGATGAGTGGGAAGATCGAAGAATGTGGATTGAAAATAAGTGTAGAAAAGAGTAAAACTCTTGTTATGACTAGAGGGGAGAAAGAAGGGAAAGTTCAGATTAAACTAGCAGACAAGCCCCTGGAAGCAGTAGAGACATTCAAATGCCTGGGGAGTGAATTAATGGTGAATTCTCGCCTGGATGCTGAGATTATAGGTGGGCCAGCACAAGGTTGCACTTGACAGTTGTAATTCATGTTGGCACCAGTACAAAAATGAAATGAACATCACCTGTCAATCAGAATCACCAATCTACTACTTTTTATGTCAGATACAGTTATGCATTTTATTCATGTTAATTCATACTTCATTCCGTATAGTGCTTATATTATTTTATTTGATTACACAAATATTAGCATTTTAAAAATATTATAAGGTTTAAGTGAGCCACAAAATAAATACGAACTATTTTCAGTTGATTGTTGTTGGCAATCTGGGTAGTATAGTGGTGGCATCTATATCTGGCTTGACTACCATGTTGAAGTGTTGCCATTTCGTCTATCATCGCTAGCACATAGTTAGGTGTGATTGGTGCGTTTATGAAAGTTTTGTTTTCTTTGTGAGATAATTGTGAAATTTTATTTTAACAAATGCAGTGCGATGTCATGGAAACGACAACATAGTTATGAGGCGCGAAGTGATAATCCTTTGCGCCGTGAAGTGGCCCTTAATAGTCAGGCATTAGAATTAGTGCAGAGAACTCGTGAGTTTTATGAGAGGGAGAGGAAATTCGTACGCTTGTATAGACGTTTCTGTGTTCCTGCAGATCAAGTTGTGTAACACATATGTCAAACAAACATTAGGGCTTTCAAAGCTTACTGTTATTCAGACAGGTGTTCGCCTCCAAGAACAGAAGGAAAAAGGGACTGGAGAATATAGCAGTAACGGAAATAGGGCTGATAAAAGGGACTTGTTTCACAGCATTCCGGGAAAGAAACGAATTAAGCTATCTCCTGTAACAGGAATTAATTATTTCCAGGCTGATGCAATACGAAGACACGAGTACGATTATTTACAGCTCAAAGTTCCTTCTGTCATTGTTATGAACAATGCACCTTACCACTCCTTAATAATGGACAAAACCCTACTTTGAGTGCCCATAAAGAACTGTTCGTGGAATGGCTGCAGGAAAGAAATAACCTAGCGTGTATGACTAAATTAGTCAATCGAGCTCGATAGCTGCAGTTGCTTTAGTGCGGCCAGTATCCAGTATTCGGGAGATAGTAGGTTCGAACCCCACTGTCGGCAGCCCTGAAGATGGTTTTCGTGGTTTCCCATTTTCACACCAGACAAATGCTGGGGCTGTACCTTAGTTAAGGCCACGGCCGCCTCCTTCCCACTCCTAGCCTTTTCCTATCCCATCATCACCATAAGACATATCTGTGTCGGTGCAACGTAAAGCCAATAGAAAAAAAAATTAGTCAATAAGGCAGCGAAGGAACAAGGACACAAGGTTATTCGGTTGCCTCCGTACCACTGTCACTTCAACCTCATTGAGTTGGTACCGGCACGGTATGGGGTGAAGTAAAACATTACGTACTCTCTAATAACAAGTCCTTCACAATTACTGGAAGGACTGTTCTGGGAGAGTATTGCTCGAATGGATGTGGCTTTATGGAGGAAGAAAGTTAGCCATCAAGAAGTTAGTAAAATAACCACCTAATCAATACTTTATTATTGTCTCAGGCAAAATTGAATATAAATTAGCACTTACAGGACATGTTTCGACCACTTAGTGGTCCTCTTCATCTGTATAAAGAAAGAATTGAGAAGAAAAAACATTAGGACAATAAGCACAAATAATAAAAGTTCTTTGGAGACTCCTTTGTTAAAAAATGGAGGTCATCAGAACAGGACATCTTGCCTCTCGTTCTTGTTTGGAGAAGATGTTTATTCTGCGCTGTCTAGAGGGTTTGTCTTTGAGCGCGACCTGGTGAAGTAACGATGTGACACAGTCTGACAGTTCATGCAAAGCTCTGGAGAGAAGGGAAGTAGAGTTTTGTCATCATCTAAAATATCGGTCATGAAATGGACAACTTGTAATAAAGTTAGCCATGTCGCAACATTCATTAACTCGGCAATGGCAATACATGGATCAACAGTGACTGTCAGGAGTTGACGATCTGCCTAGACGACGATGAAAATAACAACGAAGGCGACAGTAGTGATACCTGTGGTCTGGAGGGTATTGAGCCTCTTCCTGTATGAATCAGGTATAGATATTTTACTTGAAACCTTTTGTGTTAGCACCGGTGTATGTTATGGTGTATTTAAAGTGAGATTCTTGTCGACTGATTTCTTCCGTATTTTCAAACATCGCGATAAAAGAACTGTGTAGTATATGTATCTCATATCATTTTCTGTGATGAAAATTTTTATTGTAAACTTAATCGATGTGTTGAAAGTTAGATTTTTGTCGGCCGATTTAATTTGTGTTGTGTATCATCGCGATGACATTAAAATAATTTCTTCCATGATTTTAAAAACTTATGCGACGGCAACATCGCTTAGCGCGCCATTGCAGTGTGACCAACATTGGGCGCAGCTGTCATGTGCAACCTTACGCTGGCCCACCTCTAGTAAGAGGATTCAAGCTGGAAGCTGTATCTATCATTGTGTAAGAAACATGTTATGGGGCAAAGACGCGCCAATGGAAGCAAAGGAATCGATGTACAAGATGTATTACGTATCCATAACAACTTACGGAGCAGAAACTTGGACAGTAACAAAGAAGTATGAGAGTCGAATACAGGCAGCCGAAATGAAGTTCTTGAGGAGTATGTACAAAAGAGTAGAAGAGACAAAATAAGGAATGAGAAAATCTGGGAAGAAATTAGAGTGGAAAAAATGAATGATAGAATAGAGAAAAGCCGGCTAAGATGGTTTGGGCACATAAAGTGAATGAGTGATGATAGAATGCCAAAAAATAAGTTGGAAATGCAAATGCAAGGAAGGAGGGGCCGTGGACAACCAACACAGTATTATAGAAAGAAACCTGGACTGGGACTCGGTGTTGGAGGAGGAGTGGTGGAAAAGTGGAGAGGAACCATATTTGCCCCCACCCGGCTAAAGCTGGATAAAGGTAAATGATGATGATGATGATGATGATGATGATGATGGTGGTATTGAATCGGCGGACCCTTCTCTACCCTTTGATAGTACTGACGACAATACGAAGAAAGTGATGACATTCTCTGCAGTGTCCAGGAGCACCAAAAATATGTATAGAGTGCTTCGATGAAACTGACGTGAAAAAGTGCCAGTGCTTGTGTTATGTTTCTTCTGAAAATCTTTTGGAAAAATATAGGCAAGTGATTAAAATTTTGTTCTGTTTGAACTGTAAATAGCTGTTTGTCTTTTCTGACATTTTGTTACTAAGCATAATATGAAAATAATTAACCTAGGCCTATCCATATTCCCATAACAAAAGAGATCAATGAACGAGAAACTAACACTTACTGGGTACTTGTTGAAGCGGAAAACTATCACTGAGGTAAACTATGTTGGAATATCTCCTCAACAATAATGCACACAAGAAGTGCATATGTATTAGGAACTAACTGAAATTGAATTAATCAGGACACCAGTGACCTGAACCAATAATAACTAAAGATAGCATTGAGTCACTGGTTGGCCAATACAACATAAAATAGTCATCAAAATTCAGAGCTGGAGGGAATGTGTTAAAAGGGTTATTTGCCGTGAGATCAAAAGGATTTGCAATCATTATCAGACGACTCTATGCACCTCTAACTTTGCTGTTGGGAAGACGTTCTACAAGGAGGATTGGCACCCCATTCTTCCTGAATAGTCACAGTCAAAGCAGTAAATGATGAGGGTTGTTGGGGTCTGGAGCAAAGTTTGTATCTTAATTCACCCTTAATGGGGTTCATGTTGTGACTGGGCTGGCCAGTCCACTGCATTTCCAGAATCATACAGTTTATAAACCGTGCAGCATTGTCATAGTAATACAGATGATAGTCGTAATCAAACAGGTCCACCATAATGATATGCATCTGATCAAAAAGTCCTTTTATTCATCTGCGTTTAGATTTTCATGTAATATTATGGGAGGGCCGAGTTCATTCCATAAAAAGCACTCTTAAGCCTGTTGTACATGATCAAATTTTTGTCAAATCAAGTCTTCACAAGACTTCACAAAAATTTTCAGCACTTCACCAGTTTATTTGTCAAATCGCTTGCAATACTTGAGAAGACTTGAAAGTGAATTAGACAGAATTGACCAGTCAAATTTGAGTAATAACAGTATGCGCTAGGCTGCTAGGCATGCTGGGATTGCCAAGGATTAATACAACAAAAATGGCTTCGTCATGATCAAGGATGTTGTGTTTATTAATCGCTAAGTAGAAGACATCCCTACTTATATTCTGTGGCTTCCGTAGACTACCACATTAAAATGATTAAAATTGCAGCATACGAGGAGATTACAAGGAAATATCTTGAAGTGGAGAGCTTTAATATTTTTATTAGTGAACGGTAAGCTATAAGTAAACACTGTCAATGGTGGTTGTGATTATTCTTTTAAAAGGAAGTACATTGTTATCATCATCATCATCATCATCATCGTAATCATCAATAGTTGGTAGCAGGTAGGGACCCTCTCTGGAGACAGCCCTGCCCAGGGAGTGGCACCCCTGACTGTCAGTCCCAGGGCATACTGACCCGGTGTGTAACATCTGGTGAGGGTCCCAACTCAGGGTTACGAGTGAAGACCTCTACGGAATCTACAGTGGAGAAGATGGACTTCGGAACGGTGGAGATTGCAGAAGAGGCAGCGCAGTACTCGGGGAATAGTATTAGTACACAATTCATCAGCAGCGTTTGTTCCCCATGTTAGGGGCGGCTGCAAGGGTGTCTATTCCACATGTAAGGGGCCGTCTGGATAATTGCTGGCAGTGGCTCTAAAATGCCTCTGGGAGTGGCAACTCCATCATAACAATAGCCTAAAATGAGTGGTGATAATTATCAGCCTCAGAAAGGTTAGGGCGTACCTTCTAAAAGCAACACTCAATTCTTGTGCTGGGAGAGCTGTGATGAGTGGGCAACCAGCAATTAACATGATGAAGATAGGAATAATAAATGCTATAACCGTGAAGATCAGAAGAGTCGATTGATTTTATAGAGAAAGAGAATGTTGCAATGATGGGAGTGAATGAGGTCAACTGGAGGGGAAAGGGAGTGAAGATAAGTTGAGGCTACACCCTATACTAGAGTGGAGGAGATGAGGCGAAGAATGGAGTAGGAGTGATAGTTAACAAACTCCTGGATGAAAATGTGGATAGGGTAGACTACGTTAGTGATAGAATAATCAGATTAGGACTGGGGATGGAACAAGGAGTGAAATATTTCATCCAAGTTTATGCACCCCAAACTGGAAACAGTGTGGAAAATACAAAGGAATTTTTGACGATACTCGAGGAGGTAGTCACCGATGTGGAAGTGATAGTCAGGGGAGACCTCAGTGCGCACGTTGGAAATGACAGCACCGGGCGAGTTGGCCGTGTGGTTAGAAGCGCAAGGCTGTGAGCTTGCATCCGGGAGATAGTGGGTTCGAATCCCACTGTCGGCAGCCCTGAAGATGGTTTTCCGTGGTTTCCCATTTTCACACCAGGCAAATGCTGGGGCTGTACCTTAATTAAGGCCACGGCCGCTTCCTTCCAACTCCTAGGCCTTTCCTATCCCATCGTCGCCATAAGACCTATCTGTCTCCATGCGACGTAAAACCACTAGCAAAGAAAATGACAGTTGGTAAATAAGAAGTGATTGGTCCATTTGGATAAGGAGAAAGAAACAGCGAGGGAGATAAGTTGATTGATTTTTGTGAGGGAGGCCCAGAGCAAGATGGATGGTCTCTGTCAAGAACAGTAAAGAAGAAGAAAAAGAAAAAAAAGACTGGACTGGAGTACAATTACTGAAGAGGAGTGGCGGAAAAAGAGGCAACGGTGGAGAAGTACCATAAACATCCCGACCTGGCAGGAGCTGTACAAGGGGAAATGATGATGATGATGGTGGTTGTTACGGGAATATCGTAAAACAGAGAGGTGTAAGAAGGTGCCGGGGTGAATGGGCGGTCAAGGAAATGACTAGAGCATAAGTTAAAGCACTAAATTTTGAAATTTTCTTTCCTTTTTTATTTAATTTTAAAATTGATAAAAGATTTGGAACAAATAACAGTTAAATAAATAACAAATGAGCTTGTCAGCTCTGATAACAGCGACTATAAGTCCAAAAATCAGGTACAAAACCTGGAGATTGTTATCAGCAAGATAATATATAAGGTATGAGCATTATAGCTCTGAACAGGTACACTATTATAAGAGCATGTTTGCTCCACTCATTCACATCCTAGGAGACTGAGCTCCAAAAGTTACCACAGTCCAGCCTCTCAGAAGCACAAGCTTCTTACAAAATTATGTCTGATAAACTTCAAATACTGTGTTTAGTCACTTCGGCTCAACAGTCTTTTACACACTCGTTTATCAATAATTACAATTTAAACTGGGGCAATGAGTGCCCATACTAAAAATGAAAGGTTTAACATGATAGGCCATGAACAAAGGCTAGGAGGATAAACACTTGCACTCTCTTTACAGTAGAAAAACTCTTAAAACCCTAAATGGGCTTATGGCCCGAAGTTGCTGACGCTAAGCTTATACTACAGAGGAGTCACTAAATGCAAAATGTGTTAAGAATTTAGAGGTTTAGAAAATTTGTCACCCCGTACCAAGTGAATGGGAATCAAGAGGGTAATCACACTTGTTCCCTTAGTTTACATGTTTCTCAGTGGGGATTTGAACAGAGTCCTCAAACTTGCCAAAAATTTACCTTTAAATTATGACTACAACTTTACATTCAGAAAATAAGTTTGAAACCTTCCCCCCAAGCTATCTGCCTGGAGCTATCACATTACCTTGAGTTGTTAGGCCTTCTGATCACCATCCTGCAGCCCCTTCTCTCAAATAACACGCACTAGACAAGCGCCAAGATGACAATACGGCCCTAAAGCGCCCAGCTTTTACAGCATTTCCGAGGGGAAGATTCCAGAACTCTTTTCAGATGGGCACGATGCCTGTACACAGCCCCTAATTTTAATTGGCTAGAGAAAATATACATAAAATTCCTGATTGGTTAATAACTGGAGAAGAAGGAAGCTGTAGGAGTGTTGACAATCTTGACATGTTAACAAAACATTCTTCACAAACTTAAGGTTTGTCACCTTAAAATAAAATTGAAATTCCCTTAAGAATTATCCGTATTCCCGCCAGAGGGGCACTTAGGACGATGGTAGAGATATCTAATGGTTGAACGTTCAGGTATCTTGTATTACATTAGTTCCAGTTTCATGACACAGATGGCCTTATAGAAGACTTTCAGTTTAACAGAATGGAGAAGGTGTACCCTCAGTACAGTTATTATTATTGTTGTTGTTATTGAATTTCTAATATGTTGTCGTGTAATAAGATATGAATTTCCGTTGCATTGCTATCATGCTATATGGCTGTAATTAATTTTTCTCCATGAAAATGTTATTTTATTGCACATTTCTGTTCTTTTTTAGAATATAACTTGCTGCTAGTCGAAGAACCACAAGAAGTGCTTGCCTTTCCTGCATGTTAAAATAAAATGCTGTCAAACCTTGTCAAACCTTGTCAAACATTCACTGATGTTGAACAGTATTTGACAAGATTTGACTGTTTTTCTCGTGAAGTAATGAATTGAAAGAAAAATTTGATGGCATATGACAGACTTTACACTTACGCAAACTCCTCCAAAATACATATTCACGTTTCCACTTCTACACATCGCTGACCGTCATGTTAGGCAAGTTGAGAAGGTTTGAATCAGCCCTGACAGATTTTTTTTCTTTTCTTCTTCTTCATCCATTCCCTTTCCCAGATTTTCTCTGGGTAGGGTAGTGTACCAAAGCCCTCCACCTTACTCGATCTTTCCACCATTCCTCTTCTAGTACTTTATTGCTATCGACTCCTCTATTTGCAATACAGTTCACAACAGAGTTCCTCCATCTCATTCTAGACCTCTTTGCAGTCTCTGTATCCATGAATGGTCTCTTCGGTATTCTCTTTCCTATAATCTATCAGCTGTATAGTCCGTATTGATAGTATGACCACACAAATATGAGAGTTATCCGCCTAATCAATACTTTATATACAAAGTGTCTAATAATTTAAATTACATTAAAACACAGTACTGGTTTCGACCTGTTAAATAGGTCATCGTCAGCTGTTGATGAACCTGCTTATTCAATAGTGACTGTACAGAATAAAACATTACTGAGATTAAACAAGAATGCCACTATTCCAGTAAAATGCAATGCTTAATGTCTAAATATATACACATGGTACAGTTTTTGAAGTTAAACGGCTTTAAGAATTGTTTTCTGTTTTCAACATTATAGCATAATATAAATTTTTTTTTTGAATATGTGGCGTTCATGGGACTCCAGGAAGTTAAAGCCTTTTAACTTCAAAAACTGTACCATATGTATATATTTAGACTTTAAGCATTGCATTTTACTAGAATAGTGGCATTCTTGTTTAACCTCAGTGGTGTTTTATTCTGTACAGTCGCTATTGAATAAGCAGGTTCATCAACAGCTGACGATGACCTATTTAACAGGTCGAAACTGGTATTGTGTTTTAATGTAATTGAAATTATTAGATTCTCTCTTCTGGCTTTCTCATCATGTGTCCAAACCATTTTAGCTTTGTTGTATCAATCTCTTCTTGAAGTTTACGCACTCCTATGCTTCTCCTTTTTTCCTCATTTCGTGTTCTATCTAGTATTGTGTTTCCCTGTATGCTCCTCAAGAACCTCATTTCAGCTGCTTGTATCTTACTTTGGTTATGCTTAGCCAATGTCCAGGCTGCTCAGGCATAGGTCAGTTGCACTTCATTGGCACATCTTTGTTCCATACAATGGCTCTCACACACTGGTAGAAATGAGCGGAATGCTATATTCTTAAATCAATTTCTCCATCCAGATTTCCATCTTGTGACATCACATTGCCCAAATATTAAATATTTTTCCACTACTTCAAGAGGTTAATTTCCTATTTTTATCACTCCCCTGGATATTCTTTTACCTCTCGTCATGATCAAAGTCTTGCTTTTTGCAGTACTAATCTTAATTCCAAAATTTATCTGCTCATTCCATAAATCAGCTTGTGTCTGTACTTCCTCTTCATTATCTCCTCAAACTACAATGTCATCAGCAGAGAGCATAGACTTTACTTGCTCGCCCATCATCTTCTCCTTGATATTATGTAGAATTCTATCCATGACGGTAATGAAGAGTAAGGGGGACAATACACTTCCCTGTCTTAAGCCTGTCTCAACTCTGAACCATTCAGTTTGACCCACTTTGGTTGTAACACAGCTTTGGCAATTCTGCTACAATCCTGTTACAATCTGTGCCTCTGCCAATGTTTTCCATACCAAATTCCTTGGGACACTGTCATATTGTCATATGCTTTTTCAGTGTCTAGAAATGTTACTACAATGTCTTTTCCATATTCCAGTGTTTTTTTTGTTACTGATGTGAAAATGAATAACTTTTCCACTCATATTTGCTGATTCACCCATATTTGTTGTTGTTACATTTGAAGCCATTTTTCTTCAGTTTTGACTGCATATTTATAACTGTCAAATTCTTCAGTGTGTTGAAACTAAATATGCTTTTACAAACTTCAGTGTGATAAATTTAAGAATGAAATGAAATAGCTTTGGCAGACTGAAGAAACTAACAGTTATTTGAAAAGTAGATCACCCATTCTTTTGGTGTTTCTTATTTTATTGGTAAATACTGACATATTTACATGTAGATTCAGTATGCCGTTACATCCAGACACTTGTTGATTGTCTTGTAATATAAATACATTTTTCAGTAATCAGATATCATTTGTTTTGTTTTTCAGGATTTATAGGATATGCTTCGGAAATGTATAGCATTGTCACATCATCAGAAATTTCAAATACTGATGATGACCAGTTATTTTATACTAATGTATATTTGAATGAAGACTTGAGAAATAAACTTCGTATTAAATTAGACCATAAGGCTGAGATTTTCCAGAATTTGCATGGTGCTGTTGGTAAGTGGGATTTGTTATATTTTCTTATCTTTCTTGTGCAAGTAGTGTTGTCTCTCTTACCATTAAAAATGATATTTTTAACAGTGTCAACTCCTTAGTCCTGTTTCCTGATATGGGGTTGGGGATGAGGTGAAATAAAATTATATTTTTAATATTTTAAGTGGTGAAGTTAGGGTTCCTGGCCCTCTCTTACACTTAACTACACTCAAATTACTTTTCTGCAGACATCATCATCATCATCATCATCATCATCATCATCATAGAACCCCTCCAGCTTGCCAGGTAGGATGTTGTTGAACGAGCCTATGCCATTCTTGTCTCATTACTGACTCCGAATTCTCTCCTCTTCTCTCCACATCCTTTCTGTTGGAGTAGCCATCTCTTCCTAGATCTTCCCACTGGTCTTCTTCCTTCAACCCTTCTTTCTAGGCCTGCACGTGCTGTTCTTGTGCCAGGCATTCACTTTGCATGTCCATCCCATGTTAGTCTCGAAGTCCTTAACTTCTCTTCTATTGAGTCCACTTCCAGTTCCATTCTGATGTTATCGCTCCTTACATGGTGCTTGCGTGTCTCTTGGAGGGTAGATTGTAGGAACTTCATTTCATATGCTTGCAATTTACTAACTTCTCTCTCTTTTATTATACATGTTTCTAGGCTGTATGTGAGAATGGCACAAAGTATGACTTATACCGAGTCATCTTGGTTCTCATGGGCACTTTGTTATCCCAAAGTAGATGTCTTATGAGGTTGTAGAAGTTGGAACTGCTGGACACTCTATCTGCAGTACCCCTGCTGGAAATCCTACTCTAGAGGTACCTGTACACATCGAATGTTTTCACGTTCAAGCTTTATGTGGCAGCCATTATCTTTCATATTCATTTTCAGTGCAACATTTTTGTGCTAACTTTCATCTGATACTGTTTGAACTTTGCTACCCATTCATCAAGCCTAGTTTGTACCTCTAACTCTGTCTCTCCCCAGATGGCTACATCATCAGCAGACACCAATGTGTGTGTAGTTCTCCATCTTGTTTCCTTTTCAGGTCTTTAGGAATTACAGTAATGAATAGTAATGGTGAGAGTGCACTCCCTTGTTGGACACCCTGTGTGGTATTAAACCATTCGGAATGGCCGTCCAACACACAGAGTTACATTATGGTGACACACACACTCCCTCACTTATAATGGAATTAAAATAGTATACTGTACATTAACAATTATGAAATAATATTGCTCAAACACAGACACAATAAATGCACAGCTAGGTCTTCAAATACTAGAGAAACACAGTCTATCATTGTACAGGACACACGTCAGTCGGTAGTCTCACTGTCGCTGACACTGAATGGTAAGGAATCCCAAAGGCTGGAACCAGTCACAGTAAAATAGTCATTATACATAGATGAATGGTGAAGAGGAATTGTGTGGTGTGTTTTATATGGCCATATGCTCTTACTGTTGCCAACCTCAGTTGAGCTAATGAAGATGACATTAATGATACTGAATGAAATTAGGTAAGGAGATGGAAGGTATCAGCTGTGGCTTATGAATTGGAACTATCCTAGCATAACCGGGTGAGTTGGCCGTGCGCGTAGAGGCGCACGGCTGTGAGCTTGCATCTGGGAGATAGTAGGTTCGAATCCCACTATCGGCAGCCCTGAAGATGGTTTTCCGTGGTTTTCCATTTTCACACCAGGCAAATGCTGGGGCTGTACCTTAATTAAGGCCACAGCCGCTTCCTTCCAACTCCTAGGCCTTTCCCATCCCATCGTCGCCATAAGACCTATCTGTGTCGGTGCGACGTAAAGCCTCTAGCAAAAAAAAAAAAAAAAAAAAAAAAAAAAAAATCCCAGCATTTGCCTGGAAGTGAAAATGGGAAACTACAGAAAACCATTAACCCACGCGGCCACTCTGCTCGATCATACAGCCTTAATTACTGTAATTTGATTTAAGAACGCTGGCCCCGTGGTGTAGGGGTAGCGTGCATGCCTCTTACCCGGAGGCCCCGGGTTCGATTCCCGGCCAGGTCAGGGATTTTTACCTGCACCTGCGGGCTGGTTCGAGGTCCACTCAGCCTACGTGATTAGAATTCAGGAGCTATCTGACGGTGAGATAGCGGCCCCGGTCTAGAAAGCCAAGAATAACGGCTGAGAGGATTCGTCATGCTGACCACACGGCACCTCGTAATCTGCAGCCCTTCGGGCTGAGCAGCAGTCGCTTGGTAGGCCAAGGCCCTTCAAGGGCTGTAGTGCCAAGGGGTTTGGTTTTTAATTTAAGAATGAACTTATGCTTAACTGTCCAAGGGATCTTTATGTGCTCCATCATGTCGGAGAGTTAATGAGGTGAAATGAATGACATGATATATGATAGTAGTAGGAAGGGAGAGGGTGAAGCCTGGTGCCAGCACATAGCCTGGCTTGAGTCTGATAAGAGATTGTAGGAAAGAGCGAGAAATGACTAAACGCTTTTACAACAAGGAGGAGGTTTGGCAATTTTGATGTGTCAGCTATGCAACAGAGTTTGTCTCTTCAGCTATCAAAGAACCCATAATCAGCAACCCTGATGCACTTGGAAGACAACATTTTTACTCGTCAGCAAGTGAGTAATGATGATGATGGTGTTTATCAAGGTGAGATGATTAAGATGTAAAGTTCTTGTAGTTTGTGATAATTATGACACATGCATTTCTGTCCTGAGGTGTTCTGATTAGCTGTTGTAGAGAAGACCTATCCACTGTAGTATATTAGAAAGCCAGGAAGTCCTTCTCCTGCCTTTTCCATCCCTACCATGATGTGCTGAGACAATTCATATCTTTCAGGCCTATGGATATGACTAAGATATGCTGTTTTTCATATTTTAAAGCTGTGAAGCAGGTCTCTTCGATCCTACTATGCCTACGACTTCTTGGTTGCTCATCCATTCTGTCCTAGGTATTTTCAGCATGCATCAATATATCCACATCCCAAATACTTAGAGTTGATGCTCTGTAGCTACTTTAAGAGTCCATGATTCTAGTCCATATAGGACAGACCAAACGTAGCACTTAACAAATCTTCTAATTCGTAGATTTAAATAATGCTTCATTCGCATAAACCCACTTCTCGCTAACTTAGTCCTCGTCTTGATTTCTACATCTGTATTTAGTTGATAGTCAGTCTTTACTCTTTTAGAGTATTTTACCATTTATTTTTCATTGGTAATGGATCATTGTGACTTGTTGAGAACCATAACTTCAGTATTTTTGTTGTTGATACTCATACTGTATTTTGAACTGGCTACGTCAACTAGTCGAGTGATATGCTGTAGTCCTAGGTCTGAATCTGCAAGAAGGGCTGTGTCATTAGCGTATCTGATTCTCCATTCACTTTGGTGCCAGCTATTTTATTCTCAAGAGCCACTTTGAATATCAACTCTGAGTAGCCTAAATGTTGAAGAAAAGGGGCGACAGAATACATCTTTGGTGTATACATCTATGGATAGATTACCTATTTCATCTGACATGGATCCTTCCACTCATAATTTTGTCATCAGTAACGATTCTTCAGGAGTCCTATGTCTTTATTGTTGAGCTGAGTAGCTTAGGTGGTACACCGCTACCCTGAGCCTCAGTCCTTGCTTGGGTGCTCAAATATGTCAGCCTCGTGATGGTAGATTTACTAGCACATAAAAGAACTCCTGCGGGACAGAATTACTGCATCTCAGAGTCTCCAAAATCCATACAAATATAATTTGATTTTTTAACTTTTTTCTTTTTTTGCTAGTGGCTTTACGTCGCACCGCCACAGATAGGTTTTATGGTGACGATGGTATAGGAAACTCCTAGGAGTTGGAAGGAAGCGGCTGTGGCCTTAATGGAGGTACAGCCCCAGCATTCACCTGGTGTGAAAATGGGAAACCACAGAAAACCATCTTCAGAGCTGCCGACAGTGGGATTCCAACCCTCTGTCTCCCGGATGCAAGCTCACAGCTGCGCACCCGTAACCGCACGGCCAACTCGCCCGGTACAAATATAGTTAGTGGGACGTAAAAACCAATAATTTTTCTTTTTTAATGACAATGTATGACGCTGGACATGGTTGAAGGCTTTCTCGAAGTCTACAAAACAGGTGTGTATGTCCTCTTCATCTAAACAATTTTGTGCCAGCACATGAAGGGTAGAGGGTGTATCTCTTGTACCTGTTCCATTCCAGAAACAAATGCTCCCAATATCTACTTCACATCTTCTGTAGATTTTGTTATGAATGATTTTGAGAAGAATCTTCAGTACATGACTTGTGACTTATCAGGAAGAAGTCATTACAGCAAAATCGTTGTCACCACTGCTGCTGATGTTCCATAGTTTTTTTTTTTTTTTTTTGACTTCGTTCTCCAGTTTTTCAATCTTTACTAGAAAGGACAGTGAAGATGAAGCAGCTGATGGAGGCACCACTTGCACAGAAATTGACTGAAGTTCATAAACGCTTCACATTTCCATCGTTTGGTCAGCCATTGGTGATAGTTTATCAACATCCTCCTGTGAAATTACAACTATATTTTGGATATTACCTGAAGTTTATTTAGCCAGATGGTTTTAAACATTTTATTAGATAAGTTTGTTCTGCCATAACCTCCCATTTTTTGTAATAGTTGTATGGCATCATATCGTAGAGTTGTGTCTCACTGACAAGTTTTTTGATTTGGTGTTCTTCACTTTCCTTCTGCTCAGGTGCTGGTTACAAGGTTCCAAATGTTTTTGACAAACCTGTGTTCCAACTCTGTTAGTCATTTTCTTGGGATAGAAAACTGCTCTTTGGCCTAACGAAACCATATATCAGGTTTTTCAATCCAAGGAAGGGTAGTTTGATGCCAACTTTGTCGACTTATTGTCACAGTTTGGAATACTCGCTTGGCTTGTGACATATTTATGTATTTTCATAATTTGCGATCACGTCAGGGTCACTAATGGATAGGTTTCCTGTGTTTTGTTACTGACTAAGAAAATATCTATTAATTAGTATAAGGAGCTATGGTATTAGATACCTTAATAGAACACGTTTTTATCTGTTGTTTTTGTCAGTTTCTTTTTACAATACTTCACTCACTTCGCTAATATGAACGGAGAGACATGACTTCACATGAATATCCTTTCTCTTCAGTATTTTTGAATTGTTACTATGCAGTCCTCTGGTCAGACCAATCATCCTTAAAGTTCTGCCTTTAGATACAGTATTTATCGTGTTCTTTGAATTTGCTCTGTTTTTCAAGTCCACCTTCTATGTATTGATATTCTGCTCTCATACCAAGACAATCCTCTGTACTCTTTCAGCCTGTGCTTCACAATTAAGCAGGCTTATTCTGAATTATTTTATCTCTTTTCCTACTTGGAGTACCATAATTATAAGTCTTCCCTGCCTAGCACAAATTTTCATCTCCATTATTTCTTTTTTGATCATATTTTGCTTTTTAAGTGTAGTTGAGGGATTTTTATTTTCTGGGAGTATTTATCTCAGCCATAATTATCCCTCCAGGAATCATGTCATTGTGAAGATGCTTTTTATCTAGAGATGCCTTTGACTTCTTTATAAGGGACATGTTTTAATAATATTCTGCATAACTGACCCATGAGATTAACCAGCTTCAACTTGGATGTCTAGGATGTAGATATTTTATTTTTCAGTTTTGAAGCATCGATGTTTGGGAATTTATTCTAAAAAAAAAAAGTGTGTAGATTTTTTGGAAGTAATTGTGTTTATTATTTTCAGGTGATGTTGAGCTGCGGTTTAAGGGAAGTGAAGCTTATCTTCAAAACACTGCATATAATACAAATCCGTTAATTGTTCATGGCAATGGACTTAGTAAACTTGTACTTAATTCTCTTGGTAATTATTTGGCCAAGAGCTGGAATCCAGAGGATGGTTGCCTTAGTTGTTGGGATAATACCCTTCTGCTGGAAGATAAACCAGTAAGAACCTACTCACAACAAATCATTAATCTGTAGAAATTAATATCACTCTTATTAGAATGCTGTTTTTTTTAAAAATTAGTATTAGTCTGTAAGTTTGTTTATGCTCATAAACCTGACAGCAAGAAACATTCTCAGCAATTTTATCCTTCTTCAATCATCTTTTAGAGCTCCTCAGATTTACTGGGTGGCCCACTCTCTGCAATCTGGTGTTATGCAACCCACTGTGTTTACTACAATTTGGGAAAACTTTGGTTCTCCTCCCTAATCTGGGATAATAAAACGAGGTGTGTGGTTATGGGCTAGAAAACAGCGGAAATCATGAGTACCTCTATTCACTCATTATGTATACCCCAAATGAAGCTGTAAAACGAGCACAGATACGATGAACATATATGTTACCACAGGAGATGAACACACAGACCAGGAACAGGTATTGTATGGGCTGGTAACTGCGCGCTGTATGTCAAGCTTTGTAATAGCTCACTTAGGAGGGGCTCAGTTTGAGTATGATAGTGGACAGGGCTCGAGGTTACGGAGGTTCGAATACCACTCGAATAATTCTTTCCTTTTTTTTTTTTTACTGCCAGTTGTCTGGGATATGGCAAATTTGCATACTTAATAGTTTCCACAGACTGATTTGCCGTCACTATGGTGGGTTGGACCACGGAGAGGAGGTTTTAGCCTGTGTCAGGATGCATGCAACCAACATTCCAGTTAGCTATGTTGTAAGTGTTCCAAGGTTTGTAAGACACAAATAGGGCAAAGTGTGCTCCATTGGAACAATAACATGTGACATAGATAGGTATGTAGCTCCACAAACTCCTCTCTTTCGAGGTAGATCGCAACACAACAGAACACAAAACTTATTCACTCCCTCATGATGATGTATTCCAGTGAGAAGTATGTGCATATGTTACTCATCTATGGAGAAGCTAGATGTAATGCATACCAGGCATAACACCTGTATCAAGAACTCTGTTTGAATAGATGATAATTGACAGGCATGACATTTTAATTAATAATTAATGTTATTTGTTTTACGTCCCACTAACTACTCTTTTACGGTTTTCGGAGACACCGAGGTGCCGGAATTTTGTCCCGCAGGAGTTCTTTTACGTGCCAGTAAATCTACTGACACGAGGCTGACGTATTTGAGCACCTTCCCACCGGACTGAGCCAGGATCGAACCTGCCAAGTTGGGGTCAGAAGGCCAGCGCCTCAACCGTCTGAGCCACTCAGCCCGGCAGCATGACATTTTAGAGTGTAGAAAGATGTGTGGTGGCTACTGCGTCCCTGGGAAGGACACAGCTTCTTCAAGATCATCCCGTGACTTCTGCTCACAATGAAGAAGTTGTGTTGGACGCTATTCCCTATGAGAATCAAAATCTGTATCATCTGATGATCTAGCAGGCGTCAGTTTTTTGCAAGTCTCTCATAGTACATTGGCATTGCCCTAGCCATGAATCTACTATGCTGGCGTAGCAGGGGGAGAGATGATAATCCCACGTGGCACATCCCAGTGGCGGATGGGGGGGGTCCTAGACGGTGGACTTGAGGGAAATAAAATACCTCTCGTGGACTAAACACACAACCCCGTGTGGGTAGGGGATGCAGACGAAGAATACACCCACAGTATCCTCTGCCTGTCGTAAGAGGGGTGACCAAGGAATTGATTATATTAGAATCATGAAACTCTTTGTGATTAGTACCACCACGAGGGGAGCACCATGGGTCGCTTTTCCTTGCGCATAGTACCATTATCTTAGGTACCAAATAGGTTTGTGATTAGTAGCAAACGAGAGCGCGATGGCTTTTACAGTACCTGTGATTAGTAACACTATATGAGCGACACAATGGGATGGGAGAACCCATGGTTCTGGCTTGCTTATGATTAGTACCCACTATATGAGGAACACCACGGGATAGTACAAGTCTCTGTGGTTAGTACACTTAGGTGATGAACACCATACGGGTGCTGCAATGTGTGAAACACCATAGGTCTGTCTTCCATGTGCGAATTTCATTACCTGCAAGTAGTACCATAATGTGTGGAATACCGCGAGTCTATGCTACTTTTGATTAGTACCGCAACATGACAAATACCGTGGTTCTACTTTCCTAGTGATAAGTACCATTATGAGGGCCCGATGACTTGGATTTTGGACCCCTTTTGACTACAAGCATCATCGATTCAGTATTGTGCTACAGAAGCAGTCCCTTGGTCAGTAATACTATTGTTTTACGTCAGCTTCTGTGCATGTGAGGCACTGTGGGTCTGTTCCATTCATTCTTCGTCCTCACGTTTTAAATTCTGGCCAGTGGAGGATTTTGGACTCTTGATTTCATTTTGTCTCCTTTCGTACCATTAGGGGTCGGTGACCTAAATGTTAGGCTCCTTTAAACAACAATCATCATCATCAGCATCACTGCCTTGGGCTCCAAGTAGGCTGTGCAGTGGCACAAGCAGTGCATCTTACCAACTGGCACACTGGAGTGAAACACTGGCAACCAATAACAGATCAGTTATATTGGAATTAAGACGCATTCACCGTGCAGAGCGCACGGATCTCTCTGCCCTGATGACGAAAATACTTTATTTTACAATTTGCTTTACGTCTCGCCAACACAGATAGGTCTTATGGTGAAGATGGAACAGGAGTAAGGAAGCGGCCGTGGCCTTATTTGAGGGGCAGTGGAAAACCACGGAAAACCAGCTTCAGTGCTGCCAACAGTGGGGTTCGAACCCACTATCTCCCGGATGCAAGCTCGCGGCCCTAACTGCATAGCCAACTCGCTCTGTGAAAATACTACTGATTTTGTCATTCACTTTATGTGCAAGAGTGAATTATTCAAGTGGATATAAATTTCAAGTGTTGTGTTACTCAGGGAAAGTGAGATGAATCTTTGTAAGAAGCTTTTACAACCTCATCAGAGGCATTAATGAGATGAAATGAATGACATGATATATGATAGTAGGGAGGAAGAGAGTGAAACCTGGTGCCGGCACATAGCCTACTCCTGTCAAATACCACCAGGGTGTCTGCTCAAGGCTTTACGTCTCCATCTGATGGACGAATCGCCAACAACAGAGTCGCATGTCCTCCCTCCATATGAGCACTGCGGAGATATTTGGAATTTTATCCAGGCTTTTGGCACGCAATCTAGTGATCAGAAATTGTATACTATCTCCTCCCCTACCCTGCCGGCCAACATTCTGATGGTGAATTCTTTTTTTTGACCAACAGGATTCGAACTGGCTAACAATGGTGTCGGATCATGTACATTTCATGCCGTAACGATTATGACCACCAGGCGGGCTAAGCCTTTTAGGACTAATTTTAGGAAGTTATCAAAGTAAAATTCTAATTATGAGGGAAGTTGCATTTTGTGAAAATCCACAAAAAAAATATTTCCTTTTTGCAAAATTGTACATAATTTATGCAAAAAGCTTATCCCACTAATCATGGTATTGTTGTTGCAGTAAATAACAGATTAATATAAGATGTTAGCAAGGATATGAAATTACTGCCACCAATTTCAGTTTAAATAAACAACAATTTTCAAGCTTCTCATTCATGAAATAACTAGCCTTTTATCCCAGTGAGGCAGTAGGCTCTGCAGTTTTGTTGGTCTCCTGTTATGGCACAAAAGGTTTCCTCAGTCAGCAAACATCTTGTCCTTACGTATAGCTGCCGGGCTGAGTGGCTGAGACACTGGCCTTCTGATCCCAGTTTGGCAGGTTTGATCCTGGATCAGTTCTCTGGTATCAGCTCTGTGTCGGTTGATTTGCTGGCACGTAAATACTCCTGTGGAACTAAGTTTCGTCACCTCGTCTCTGAAAACCATAAAAGTACTATGGGCGCGCAGCAAGTTGGCCGGGTGAGCACGTAGGCAGGGAGAGAAGAGTTCCTGCCAGTACACTACTAATCAGTATTTAAAAACATTGATCCGCTTACCTTCTGCCACAAATAAAAGTTTTCAATTGTATCTTTCGTCACCCGACGATCAAAGTTATCAATTTCTGTTTTCAAGGACTCAGGTTGTGGCTTTTTCTTGCCCGGCCTGGACAAGATACCGCCTTCGTCACTATTACTGAGTTTTTTCCTTATACGCTGTATTGTTTGCTCTGAAACATTTTGCAGCCCTAAGTGTAGGGTTAGTTAGACATTTATTCTGACCTTCATCATGAAAAAAAAATGAAAATCCACAGCCTATTTCCAGTCATTCGACCGGGTCAGGAATGGAATGAATGAAGGCCCCGTTTAGCAGCGAGGATAGGAATTGTGCCGGCTTCCGAAGCCTTTCGCACTCCTCTGGGGCAACACATAACTTTATAATTCCTTCATTTAAGTTTCTAGCCTCACAGTGAATTGTTTTATCCCTTGGTCTTGCTGCCATTTTACGGGTTTATTAAACCAAGTTCGCTATGACGTATAATAAGAACTAGAAACTATAAATGATATAAAAAGCACTAACGAACGATGACCTATTACTCCCTACAGTGCACTGATTCATATGTCCATTCCCACTCACACGTCATCCCGCAAGAGCTACAGAACACCCGGGTCATTAGGAGCAATGTCGAATGTTGTGCGCATGCTCAACCTGCCGCTTTCACTTGTCCTCTTCCTACCCAAGTGCTTGTTCGGCCATCTCTTGACGCGTCTATGTTAGCTAGTCATTCGTAAAGCTATTAACGTTATTATTTATGTGTAGTTTACAAGCTGCAGCATGGAATGGAGAGAAAAAAATCTGGATTCAGACTAGTATATATGGTATTTCTCCAGTCAAAAATTCAGAAAAATAAAGTGTATCTCTCTCTTTGAAATTAAGACAGATACCAAATGTAGTTGACTTGGCTGGTAACTTCACGAGTGCAGTAATTTGGTTACAGGATGTCTGTAATAAAAACACATAAGGCATGTTTTGATTGGAAGGTGATAGATAAGAGACCAATGGACAAAACAGAAGCCACCTTTATGAAACAATTAGAACACTCTATCCAGTCAGTTTGAACTTTCATTAAATAATTTTCTTTACAGTGTGTTTCAGAGACTTGTACTCCATCATTAGGTAGCGACATGGGGACACATTGTTATTCTACTTAGCAGCAACAGCAGCAGGTGGTTTGGAAATGTAGGAGTGCACAGTAGATATCAAAGGAACATACTTTAAACTTAAAAATCTTTATACCTGAGTACTTAAAGGATTTATTAAGTAAAATGGTTAACTATTAGTATACTGGTACATACATACTATCCGCACACTTTATCTTGGTGCATTTACATTCTAGGGCTGAATCGGTCGACCTCGGCGATCTTCGAGATTCATACCGGCAACCTCTGAAACACAAACTATGAATCGCTTAAGCATCGTTGTGCGACATCTGGCGTAAACTTTACGTACTGGTACTGTTGTTGTTTACACATCAAAGTCAAAGTATAGAATTCATGCTAGGAACAAGATTCGCATCGAGAGATATGTTTTATAATGTTATATAATGTGTATGTGACATAGTTGTTGGCTTAAGATGATAACGGCTTAGAAATTTCATATCGATCGATCATCTTCTCGATTCAATTCAGATTTCATTTTCATACAGTTGGCAGCACCAGGCAGCACTATCGATACCGGGACAACTCCCTCCTTACTCCTCACCCCGTACACAAATGCATCAAGATAAAGTGTGCGGACAGTATGTAAAATAAAAAAAAGATAAAAGTAATAATAAAGTTCTCCAGAGCATGGGTTGCACTGAATTTACCTTGCAGAATCATGACCAAAACGTAGAAAGTACAACATATCTTTCGGATGTAGTGTTTTCACACATTATTGTAAAATTGAATACCATTGAGAAAGAATGTTTTTGATGCATTTGCTATTTGAGATAATGTGTACATGTATTTTAGTATTGTCTATAGATTGTTGCTATTCAGTGTTGTATTAGGAGCAATACTTATCTTTTAATTTTCTCAATACAGTCTTCTCTAATTGCATATGCTTCATTATAATTTGTAAATTCTTAACATTTGATGTGTTCAATTTCAGGTGGAATCGTATCCTACTGTGCTGATTGCAGTATTCATTGAACAACCAACTCCATTCCTAGAAGAATTTCTGAACAAGATCTACAACTTGGCATATCCAAAGAATAAGCTTCATCTTTTTATTCACAATTTTGTAAGTGTTGTATCATTTGAAAACACTTTTCTCTATAATTTAATCACATGGTTCGTGGTGTGGGTTACTGTAGTACCATCCTAGTTCGTGAATCATGGCCAACGGCTGAGTGGCCTAGTAAGTGGATACCTGTTGCTATGGAATGGGAATGGGCATCTCGGACATATTCCGAGTCGTGGCCCTCCTTGTGCTCAGGCGGCTAGGACTATACAATCACCTGGTAGAGGAGAAATCCTCACTGGACTACGTGTAAGTAAGGGTAGCATCCTGCTTCACAGAATTTTCATTGAGCATTTAAGCAAGCCTCAGGCCTATGGGAGTAACAGAGTCCCACTCCCATTTGACAGGCGAGGGACTCCTTGGAAACAACTTGGGGAATGTAATGCAATTTGATGGGAAGCTATCAATATTATTGGGGTTTATGGAAGAAAGAAAGTGGAACTGGCCGAGTCATCATTGATGCATCTGGATGTGTTAGGAGTTAATGATAATTGAGTAAGGGGAGATAACGAGGAAGTGATAGGAGATTATAAAGTGTACTTGATGGGTGTTAAAAAAGAGAACACCAGAGTGTGGAGTTTATCAGGAATACTATCACATGCAACATAGTTTCTGTTAGGCATGTAAATGAGCAAATTATATGGGTAGACTTAGCAATTGGAGGAATTAGGATGAGAATTGTCACAGTATATTCACCATGTGAGGGTACAGATGAAGTTAACAAGTTTTATGAAGCATTGAGTGACATCGTAGTCAGGGTGAACAGCAAGGATAGGATAGTGCTAATGGGCGATTTCAATTCAAGAGTTTGAAATTGAACTGAAGGATACTAAAGGGTGATTGATAAATGTGGGGATGATATGGAAGCCAATAAGAATGGAAAGTGTTTGCTGAACTTCTTTGCCAGTATGGGATTAGCAGTTATGAATACATTCTTCAAACGTAAGGCTATTCGCTGCTATACATGGCAGGGTCGGGGCACCAGATCATACTGGACTGTATCATAACCGACTTTGAATTCAGGAAATCTGTTAAGAATATGAGGGCATTCTGGGATGACTATCTGATCTGTAGTGAACCAAGTATCTCTAGGCCTGGGATAGAGAGAGTGAAACCTTTCTGCAGGCGAATAAGGGTGAAAAACCTCCTGGATGAGAAAATTAGACAAAGGTAGATGGATATGATTAATAAAAAGTTCTAAACAGTGGATTGTAAGTAGGTTCAGGATATAGAAGGAGAATGGGTGGCATAGAAGGATGCTGTTGTAGAAATAGCTAGGGAATGCCTAGGAACAGCTGTGTGTAAAGATTGGAAAAAGCGAACATCTTGGTGAAATGATAAAGTGGAAGTAACTTGTAAACGTGAAAAGAAGGCGTATCAGAAATGGTTCCAAAGGAGGACTTACATGCAGACAGGGAATTGTATGTAGATGAAAGAAGCAGAGTGAAATAATTAGTTGTTGAATCCAAAGAGAAGTTCTGGGAAGATTTTGGTAATAAACTGGAAAGGCTAGATCAAGCATCAGGGAAACCTTCGTGGACAGTAATAAAGAATCTTAAGAAGGGAGGGGAAAAAGGAAATGAATAGTATTTTGGGTAATTCAGGTGAACTTATAATGGATCGCAGGGAATCACTGGAAGGAATATTTTCAAAAACCTGAACGTGAAATGAAATCCTCCTGGTGAAGTCACGAACAGCTGGTCCTGTGGTGTAGGGTAGTTTGCCTGCCTCTTACCTGGAGGCCCTGGGTTCGATTCCTGGCCAGGTTAGGGATTTTTACGTGCATCTGAGGGTTGGTTTGAGGTCAATTCAGCGTACGTGATTACAATTGAGGAGTTATCTGATGGTGAGATGGCTGCCCTGGTCTAGAAAGCCAAGAATAACAGCCAAGAGCATTCATCATGCTGACCACATGACACCTCATAATCTGTAGGCCTTCGGGCTGAGCAGGGATCGCTTGGTCGACCATGGCCCTTCAGGGCTGTTTTCTGTGATGGTTTATTTTAAAGTCACAAACAACCAAGCTCATGGGGAGGAGGAAAATGATGTTGGTGAAATTGCACTTCAGGAAGTGGAAAGGATGATAAATAAATCCCATTGTCGTACAGCAGCAGGAATAGGTGTAATTAGACCTGAAATGGTGAAGTATAGTGAAAAGGCAGGGATGAAATGGCTTCATAGAGTAATAAGATTAGCATAGAGCATGAGAAAGATACCTTTAGGTTGGACAAATGCAGTAATTGCACCTATCTATAAGGGAACAGGAAGAATTGCTACAACTATTGAGGTATGTCATTAATCAGTATACCAGGCAAGGTGTTCATTGGCATCTTGGAAGGGAGGTTGTGATTCAACCAGTGTGGTTTCAGACCACAGAGGGGCCAGGTTTAGATTTTCACCACATTATGGGAAGATGCTACGAGAGGAATAGACAGTCATGTCTGTTTTGTAGATCTAGAGAAGGTATACGACAGAGTACCAAGGGAAAATAAGTCAGCAATTCTTTGAAGTTTTTATATCTCACTATCACTAGAAAAAGCAGTTCATTTACGTATGACATTTATAGGAAACCAACACAGACTTGTAATGTTATAAGAAATGATTTTCACCATCCAGACACTCAAAAGAAAGCAGTTTTTTACAGCCTAATATATACGGCCCTCAACATCCCTCTGTCGGCCATTAATTTCAAAAATGTCGTTTACATTTATAATATAGCCTTTAGTAATGGTTACGATAAGCATTTCGTTGATAAAATAATTGATAAACTAAAAAAATAAGCCCTCCACGTCCCGTACTAAAGGACTAAAAAGTAAAAAGTAGTACCTCGCTTTCACGTATAATAACACCGGCCTGCGAAGATTTTCCGGCAAAAGTAATTGTATGTGATATACAAAAAAAGTGTTCTTCTATAAAAAATAATACCAGTTGTTTTGTATCACATACAGATTTGTCACAAGACAATCTCATGTTTATGCTAATGGAGCTTCGTTATTGTAAATGAGGTTTGGATTGGTTGTATGGAATTCAGATGTGGACATGTCTGAGAGAAAATATTGTATGTGCTCTTTTTTGGAAGGGAGTAGGTAATCATACAAGAACACCGGAAGAACAATTAAAAAACAGTTGTATTTCCCGGGTAATGAACTACGAATGCAGTCGGGCCGTGGGTTCAGTACCGCCAAGGCACCCAAGACGACATCACGCTGGATCTCCTCAGGGATTTGATCCATATTAAAAATGCTTATAGGAAAAGATGGCAAAGATTTTGTGACCCAACTGACTGGGCGGAATACTTGCAGCTAGCCCGGAAAGTACAAAATCGATTGCTGGAAAGAATGATTGAAAAATGGGAGGAACTTTGCCGTCAGATCGTGAATTTTGGCGGATTATACTGTATATAAAATGTTAAGCATTCAATTATAAATTTCAGTATAATACCATAGCGAAACACGGGTATCTTGCTAGTATATATATATGGTATATAAAATTCTTTATCCTTCTCGAACCAGTGGAAAGGTATAGCAATTTATGATCAAGCAACAACAATTTGATAAGATTTTTGATTACAAATTGAAAGAGTGTACGATAAAAATGGAGTGTACAAATAGGTATAAATTAATTTGGCATTTACAGTTTTTTTTTCTACACTACATCATTTCCCAAAACACAGCTGATAATAAGTGAAAGGAGAACCAACATGATGAAAAGACAGTTCATCCAGAGCCTATAGGTAACTAATAAAGCCCACAAACATAACAGCAATGAATATAATAATTAAATCTAAAACCAATGCTAATGGTAGGAGGCTGCTTGGAAAATGCAATAGTGGGTAAATATGTGATGAGTGCGTGTAAAGATGTGAAACATTAAAAGGGAAACTTTATACAGAATACAAAGCTTGTACAACCTATGATGTAAAGGGTCAGGATGAGAGAAATAGGATCCAGAAAAACACAACGCGGGATGTACGTCAGCCATGTGGATAAAGAGGTTATGGTCATTCAGTTCCATGATTGTAATTGTAGATAATGCACATTTTCAGCGCAGGTTTTCCTGATTGTCCACAATACGCAGACCACTCCCCCAACCCCTGCAAAGTTGCCCATAGAAAAGAATAGTTGAGTTAAAATTTAGATAGAATGGTCTCCATGTCTCTCACCTCAAGGTACAGCAGCAAAATGATGGGCAGAGAAAATTCTCATACTGTGACAAGGTCCTCTGCTCATTCCAGTCTCGATTCCACCTGCCAAAATAGGCAAGGTGGCAAGAATATATAGCTGGTGAGATGATTCTAGAAAGTATGAGCATGACAAACAGCTGAGCCAATGACGTATTATGAAAACAAGGAAAACAGATGAGTATCCAATATGGAAACAAGTCAAATTTCCACGGGAGGGAGTGGAGGAATAAATGTCAAAACATATGCAGTGTGGATGTGAAGAGGTAAGTTCAAAAAAACTGTAAAGTCTATATATAGAGCACATGAAGTAGGATGGCACATTGACTATATGATGCAGTTTGAGAAGCGCCAAAATTGGCTGGTAAACAAGTGAAAAAATACAAAGGGAGGGCTGTACAGTATTAAGAAGAGGACATTTGAGTCATCAGAAGAAACTGAAACTTTTAAAACTTCAGGTAGAACTCTTCTGGTCTCCGGAAACACAAGCACATCCGAGCATGTTACACTGAACAAGCACTTTACTCCTCTACTTGCCACAGAAGACAGCATGTTTAAATGAAGCAAAGGTGTTAATTTGTATGGAAATAGTAAGAACATTAGGGGACAGTAAGGGGAAACATAGACACGAGTACACACTGATTGTTTCTTTAAATCATGTAGAAATGGGGTGATTAACACAGAATGAGATGGCTTTAAATGACATAAATTATATTTTTGAGCATTTACATAGTAATAAATCAAAGAACTGTATTCTATAGCATAGATCTCTATCTGCTATTTTGTTTTCAGATTGATTTGGTTAATGTATGTCCTTGATTTTTAAAAAATTAAAAAGACTGGCAGGGCTAGTATTTTCTTCTGAGTGCTTGTGAATTAGTAACATAATTATTATATTTTGAAATCCGGTAATTAATTTAAATACTATATACAATTTTAAATAAAAATGATGGCCTAATTTTGTATGTTTGACTATATTTTTCATTTTCTCTTTTAGGTTGACTATCATAAGGAACTGGTTGATAAATTCTTGTCTAAATATGGAGATGAATATAAAAGCTTAAAGAGAATTCACCCTGGTGATAGAATGAATGAGAAGGAAGCAAGAGAATTGGCCATGTAAGTTATTCTTTACATATACATAGGTAAGTCAAATACAAACAAGCCATTTAGATTTTGGCTCCTGTTTGGTGCGCATGTAGTTTGAAGCAGTTAAAGCAGGCAAGCTGTGGTCTCTGGGAGGGGCGTTGTAGCCTGGGATGTATAGTCCTTCAGTCACCCTCAGAGAGAGTGGTACACCCATGTGTTGCGCAATGCATCATCATCATCATCAAATTTCTTGTCCGAGAAAATGTTAAAACTGCCAAAATTCATCGCCGGTTACACGCACAGTTTGGGGACAGAACCCTCTCGTGGGCCTGGGTGAAGTACTGGTGTAATGAGTTCAAGGATGGACGTGTGAGAGTTATAAACATGCCACCCCTGCACCAGTATCACAGCGTAGAACATTGTAATTGTTTGAGGGTTTATTGAAGTTGATACCTGAATAACTGTGCTTCAGATCAGCCATGGGAGTGTTCTGACAATCGTCTGGAAGAACCTGGGATTCCAAAAGGTGTCAGCTCAGGTCTCAAGGCTACTGAATGAAGAGCAGAAGGCTGCATGGCTTGTAATATCTCGCGAGCTTCTGACAACGTATGAGGCAGAAGGTGATGCCTTTTTGAGACTAATAATTATTTGTGATGAGGCCTGGATCCACCATTACACTCAGACATCAAAAAGGACCAATATGGAGTGGTGGAGGCGCGGTGAGAGGCCAGCGGTGAAAGCCAAGACGTGGTTGTTTGCTGGTTGATTTCCTCGAGGAATGTTGGACTGTTACTGCAGTCTTCTTCGCCAGGTTCGCAACACCTACAGGTCAAGAAGGTGCGTTTTTCCCAGTCAGATCTGTATGGCTCCTTCATGACAACGCCAGACCCCACAGCGCAAGACTAACCCAGCAAACATGCGCACAAGTGCTCTGGACTGTCCTGCCACATACACCGTATAGTCCAGACTTGTCACCATGTGACTCTCACATGTTTGGGGCACTAAAGGGTGTCTTGGTGGAGAGCGCTTCACAGCCATTGAGGAAGGGGCAACAGTAATTTGTGGGAAGTATATGGAAGTGGAAATTGTGAAGAGAGTACTGAATTACTGGATGAGATTAAAGAGAGGAGAAGGGGGCATATTGCTGCAAGCTGCTTATCAGCAACAGCTCAAAGTATGCATGGGGAGAGCTGGTTGGTGAAGGTCAAAATGAATGTGGAAAGGCTGGGACTGGGGTACATATGGTACGAGGATTGGGGTAAAAGGGGAAGAGGGTTTTGGAGAATTATTATAAAGAGGGTAAAGGAGATCCAAATGCAAAGTCAGATGGAGGAATATTGGAGGAGAGTGACCCTGAGTATATTTAATAGGATAAGCCAAGTGGTGAGGATAAGTATTACTAATGTAGATAGTTCTGCAAGAAGAGATTTATTATGGGGGAAGTTGGGTTTATACAAGGAGGGGGGCTGGACACGGATAAAGGACAATACCTTATGTATGTTGTGTGGTGAAGTGAGGGAAGATGTGCATTTGTTATCAATATGTAAAGAAACTCAAAATGTGAGAGGGAAAATATTAAGTGAGAGACAGCAGGAATTGTTAAAGTATCCTGATAATGAACAGCAAATTATTGGATGGGTGGTAAGAAAGCAGAAAACGGTATTTAAGTGCAGTGAGGAAATTATGTATAAAGGAGGTGGACATGTGATTCATGCACAAGACACACTTGGATATAGAGAGGAGTTATTGTGTGTGAATACTGCAATATTAGTGCAATGATGAAATTATATTTAATGGTAGTGTACATTGGGGTTTGATGTGTTTTGTTTTGTGTTAGATATTTTGGGTTTGGGGTCAATATAGAGTATAAGGAGTGTGTGAGGGTGTTGGGTTCCTGGTATATAAAATAAGATGAAATGAGACAAATAGGGCACCGAGGCTTGGCAAGCATATGGGAGGGAAGTGGGTTGAATCAGCAGATGGTCTCAGATAACAGCAGAGATCTGCGCATGACAGTGAGGCAGGTCAGGGCAGGGAGCATGCAGCCTTGTCGAGTATCAGTGAACTATGATTCAAGGACAGGGTGGTGCATTGTTCTAGGTCGTGGCTTGCGAGTCTAGAGCTGACCCAGGCTTGACATGTATGTAACGTTTTGCCGTTTACCATTTGAATACAGTTCATTCATGCAACTATTAATTCATTAATTCATTCATTTATTCAGTTCATTCATATGTCTGTTGTAAATGGAGGATAAATCTGTACAGACTGGTTATATAAATAAAACCAATGAGGAGGCGAAACAGACATGCCCAGCTACCTTCTTTGGAGATGAGATGAAGAAATTGCCTATCGAGTGGCAAAAGTGTATGGATAGGATGGGGACTTGCATCGAAAAGTAAGAACATTGTAAAATGTATGTAATTTTGATAAGTGAAATAGTTACAATAAAAGGCTTGTTTATGTTTAACTCACCCTCATGTGTTTTTGTACAGTATTTGCATTACAAATTGTCTCATCATGCTGTCTGGCAGCAGTGATGGGGAAAGTACAAGATAAAAGTAATTAGGCTCAATTACAGTCACCTGAGAAAAATTTTACTTAGTTACAAATTACCTTTTCAACAAGTAAGCAGTGAAACTACAATTACAATTACTTTCGGGAATAACTGACATTTTTTTCACAGCGGAGTGGAATGATACCAATGTTTGCAAGGGAAAATACATTGTAGATACGATACGGACTTTTGGGCTTATACCGTGTTAAGAAAACAAGGTGAAACTCTTTACGTTTGACAGAGAACTCTGCCCTACATCTTCAGAAGAAAATCTTGACTGCTCACGAGGAAGACTTCTACAGTTTGAATTTAAGGATGTTTTACTGTTGGAGTTGTAGTGGTATGCTCACTCATCACCAGGTGACTCGCTGCATGCTGGCACAGCACTCCAAGCGGGAGATGACGACATCGGCAAGCTCCAGTTAAGATGTTCTGTCACACTGTGTATGCATGAGAAGTAACATAGACAACATCAGACGAATGAGGGACAAATGTGGTAGAAGAAATAAATAGAAACTAATAAAATAAAATGCAACAAAAAACACGAGGATAGAATAGAAGAGAGCTGAAGAATGGAAGGAAGGTATGTGGAGAAAACCGGAGGATGATAACGATGTGAGTGTGGGAGGGGCATAACCGCTATACACACAAGACAGCTGGCAATGAACCAACTGTTGATGACTAATGTACACCGTATCACATCATCCTCTGGTTTTCTCCACATAATTTCTTTCCATTCTTCAGCTCTGTTCTATTCTATCCTGGTTCTTCCATTGCATTTCATTTTGTTAGTTTCTACTTATTTCTTCTACCACTTCGTCCCTCATTCGTCTGATGTCCTCTCTGTTAGTTCTCTCACACACACACACACACACACACACGATGTGATAGATCTTAACGTTTTCATCAGCTCCCACTTGGAATACCAGCGCTGTGCCTGCATACAGTGAGCCATCTGGTGACGAACGAACGTACCACTATAGCTCCAACAGTAAGGCATTCTTAAATTCAAACCCTCATTGTAGACGTCTTCCTCATGAACAGTAGAGATTTTTTTCTGAAGATGCGGAGCAAAGTTCTGTGTGAAACGTAAAGAGTTTCATCTGGTTTTCTTGACACGGCATAAGCCCAAAAGTCGGTATCATGTATGGACCATGAAAACATTAGAAAAATACCGTATAATCTCTAATACCACCACTGTTTTTTCAAAAATATTGCTTCCAAAATTGGGTGCGGGTCTTATTTAAAATTTGGGAAATTTATCTTTCCGAATGCACGTAAATCGGACATCACCGCCGGCGCGGCTTGGCAGCAATGCTCTCTCTGCTCTCAGTGTACGCTACTTCCGCGCTTGGCGTCAGTCTCACGCACGTTCTCGGAGTATCAACATGAATTCCACAAAGTGTTTGCGATCTTTTATTGCGAGTGAGAAACTGAAAGTTGTTCGGGAAGCCGAAATTATTGGAAATAGTGTCGCTGGTAGGAAATTCGATATTGATGAGTCGTGTATTTGCGATTGGAGAAAGAAGAAATATGTGCTATTAACATGTAGTGGTGATTGTAGAGCTTTTCGTGGATTGAGTGTACAGTTTCCAGAAATTTAAGAAAAACTTTATAAATATGTGACAGAAAGGCGGGAATTGTGATATGGCGTGTCAACCAAAATGTGTCAGCTAAAGGCATTAGAGATCGCAAAGGAACTTTCATCAGAAGGGTTTAAGGCAAGCCGAGGATGGGTTTGTAATTTTTATAAAAGAAATGGGTTGAGCGTACGAAGGCGTACCTCAATTTCACAGCGTCTTCCTGGTGCCCACGATGAGAAGTTATTGTCGTTTCAGTATCACATAATTGGGTTGCAGAACAAAAATGCATATTTGCTTTCCCAAATTGGCAGTGCAGATCAGACACCAGTCTACTTTGAAATGCAAGTGGACAGGACTGTGAATATTAAAGGTGCGGAAAGTGTTACCATTAGAACAGGTGGTAATGAAAAACAATGGTATACGGTAATGTGTATTCTCGCGATGAAACCAAATTGCCGCCGTACATTGTTCTCAAGCAAAAGATGCTTCCTAAAAATCTACCCGCTGGTGTTATCGTCAGATCTCAGAACTCCGGCTGGATGGACAGTTCACTTGTGGAAGACTGGGTAAAGTGTGTCTGGCAACGTCACCGTGGTGCATTATTGGGACAGAAGAGCTAGCTTGTTCTCGACAGTTACGCGGCCACACAACAGACGCTATGAAGAAACATATCACGGATGGGAAAACCGACTTACCAGTCATTCTGGGTGGGATGACGTCTGTGCTACAGCCGCTGGATGTCTGTGTGAACCGTCCATTTAAAGCAGCTTTGAAACAGCTCTATACAGAATGGACGGCAGCTGATAATCACACACTGACGCCAACTGGTCGCATTCAGCCCCCGGAAGTTCAGCTGCTGTATTCGTTGATTTTG
Organism: Anabrus simplex; assembly: GCF_040414725.1. Lineage (NCBI taxonomy): Eukaryota > Metazoa > Arthropoda > Insecta > Orthoptera > Tettigoniidae > Anabrus > Anabrus simplex. The sequence continues at coordinate 343,655,515 of NC_090270.1, forward strand.
ACGGCATGGAATCGTATCCCTGGAGACCTCATACGGAAGAGCTTCAGGAAATGTATCATTTCTAATGCTATGAATGGCAGTGATGACAACATTTTGTGGGGAAGGTGATGGTGATGAAAGTTCCGAAGTTGGTACTGATGATGATCATGATATTGAATGAACTCGTTGGATATGGTTCTGGAAATGTTTGTTTACTTTTATTTGTATTTTCTAATCATTTGATGTGCGTTAATAAAGATTGTAAATAATTTTGACTTCACTTTTTTTTTTTTTTAAATTTTGTTTTTTCCCAAATAAGGGTGTGGGTCTTATTCGGTGGCGGGTGGTATTGGAGATTGTACGGTACTTCATTTTGTGTTTTTAGCGTACAGACGTAAAGTGAGACTAAACAGACATTAAACATTCTTGGTCCAAAGCAAGGTTTATAGCCACATTCTTGTTACATTCAGCACTCTGAAGTTAAACATGTATTTTTTTTCTTTCTTTTCTAGTAACTATTTCCAGATGAAGTCGTGTGACTATTTCTTGAACTTGGAGAGTGAAGCTCATCTAGATAACCCTCACAGTTTGCGGCTACTGATTGAACAGAATAGGTAAGTGCAGTGTTTCTCACAGTTACTAGCAATATAAAGCATTCCTATTTAGTTGTAATTATTTTTTTGACCATTCAGAAATTAACTCAGTTCTATGCTACTGCTGTTTTTCTGGAGGTTTCACAAAACTCAACATCTATAAAATGATCAGTTTTGAGATATTGTCTTAGCACTAGCTGCATTCATTGGCATAGTCGAAATTTAGGTAAATGGGGACGAAGTTATGGAGTTTTCACAAAACTTAACATCTACTGACAATGGGTTTTTACGAAAGTGAACATCTACACTGCACTTACTGAAACTTGATATCTATATATGTAAAACACAAGGCGTTTTTTCATGTAAGTCGCCAACAATACTCCAGTTGACTGATTTTTTTGAAATGTGATGTACATACTTGATTTTAAATCTAAAGGTCAGGAAATTTTGAAGAAGGAGCCTCCATTCAAAATGACTGATGTCCATGTTTTGCAATATAAGAAGGGACAGGTATCCGTGAAAACAACACACGCAGAGTCCAGTATTAAAGTTCTCAAGCCGAGGATAAGTAATGCAAAGACCATTGACACAGCTGTGAAACTTCCATTCTTAAATCACATTAGTGAAGAAAAAGTGCTGACATAAAGAATTTCCTGATGTGTCGTCACAAGAAGCTTTAACATTGTATGAAAACATGTGCGGGGATTGTCAGAAGAATGGTGAGGATGAAGCAGTGTCTGTGTACTTTGATGAAGAAACTTCATTAACATTGTGTTTATCAGTGAAGTGCCCTGTTATTTTTAGGACTTCATTATTGATGATATTTTTGGACAATTAATATATAATACATATGAACAAAGGCATATAAATGCCTAAGATTCTTCCTTTCATTGCACAATATGCTTTAAATGTCTAAGGATAGTAGGTTTTTTCCTTGAAAATTTTGATTAAGAAGTTTAGAAACTGATAATAGAAGTGCATAGATGTTGACTTTTATAAAAAAATCTGTTTTTTTTTTAGGGTTAGTTTAGAGACAGTATTTAGCTATAAAAATATGTAAAATATCCACTTTCATTTCTATCCTTTTCTTTAAACGGATATTAGCTGCAAAAATACTTGTTTCATTTGTGAGTTAAAAAATATCTCTCCTGAAAATTTATAATTTTGTAGATGTCAAGTTTTGTGACCCCCCCCCTCAATTAATTATATACATCCTCCATGAGCACTGTTTATGGCAGTCAAGTATACAGATATACTAGTTAGCTTTCAGTTTATTGATGATATGTTTTGAATTTTTATGATATATATGGAACAAGCCATGACTCCTTCAAAATTTGTTTCAATGATATTATTCAGTCTCATTAAAATATGTACATTTTTCTATTTATTTTATCAAACAAAATGTGTTTCAGTGGTATTGTTCAAAGTCTTTTAAAATATATATATATATATTTTCAAATGAAACATAAAGCAATTTACTTTATTTTCTAGGAGTATTGTAGCACCTCTTCTACTTCGGCCATATAAAGCCTGGTCAAATTTCTGGGGTGCACTGAGTTCTGACGGCTTCTATGCTCGTTCTATGGACTACATGGAGATCATTCATAATGAACGGAGGTAAACATTAGTAAAGATATTTTTCATAAAATGTAGATTATTCATTCACAACTCTTTTCTCAACTTTGTATTTATTATTGATTTAATGTAATGTTCTCCAGTTTCTTCTTTTTAAACTGGGTTTACTGGCATGTTCATCTTAACACTGAGGAATGAATCATTTGTAGACAAAAGGTTTTGAATCCCAGAACTGACATTAATCATCTAGAACATGAATTCTCAACATAATACACTCCTAAAATAGTATCTTGCTTGAAGAACTTCAGCTTCATTTCCAATTATTAGGAAAGATAGAGAAGAGATAGGCGAGATTTGCAGCAGATTATGGAAGGAGACACCTACATGGACAGAAATGAGTGGAAAGCGTTCATTGGCTGCACCCAGTAAACTGGAGCTGATTCATGACGATAGATAGATAGATAGATAGACTGCACAGTGCAGAACAGTTTGTTGTTAAACAATCTGTGTTCTCTGATGTGTTGTTTGGAAGTTGTGCACCCCTGTTTTTTTATGAAGACAAGGTGCTTGCGAGAATCACTAGTAAGCCCCCGTACTAGCACATGGCTAGTTCTGTTGTTAATGACGTCCTCCATTGTCCTTCCCCGATCTGAATGTCCATCTTTACTGCCACATGTCACTCCAAGTTAACATATGCTGTTCTTGTTGCCCATGCTCGGAGTACAGGTAAGTCATCTGCATCTTTGAGTATTGCTGGAACTACTTCTCCAAGCCTAACCTCCAGAAAGTGCGGGGACTGGGGTTCGATGACTTCACTCCTCATGTTTGGTGTGCTATGAAGTCTTACTAATCCTATCTTTTCTGCACACATTTTCTTTACTGAAGAGGTCTGCTTCATCTGAGACAACTACTTCAACTGTAGGAACAGCCTCTAGAAAATCCTTGTGCAATGTTCAGCTGGAATTTTTGGTGATTATCTGCTGGAGCCTGTCATTCTGCCACCCCAGTTGAATGGAGTAACATATCATGAATTCCTTCAGAACACACTTCCGCTGGTCATGGAGGATGTACCCTCTGCGCTATGCAGAGACTTGCAGTTCCAACATGATGGTGCCCTGCCACACTTCAGCCTGATTGTTTGAGCACATCTGAACCCCTAAAACAAGCTGTGTATGGCAGGAGGGGACCAATTGCTTGGTCGATGTGATTTCACAACTTAACACCCCTGGATTTTTTCTTTGGAAACGCACAAAACATACAGAGTATGATGCTATTTGGTACAAGACATGGACTGAATTGGCGAATACCGTATTTACATAAATAATCCCCGCACCTTAACTTTAGGAAGGCTGATTTTGGAGGGGGGGAAAAAAAAAACTGCCAACATTGATGCAAATAAAATCTGCACCCCAATTTTGTGCCTCAATTTTTTTTAAAAAATATGCGGGTATTATTCACGCAAATAAGGTATTTGTTACATTTGATGAAAAGTATAATGAATGTAAACAGATTCGGGGCAGACACTTCTGTAATACTGTATGTTCCATTGTAGAATAAACTAATAATATCATATTTGTTAAGTCACTACCACTTGCGTTTTCTTCCATAGTATATGTGTCTTGAAATGGTTTCGGAGAACATAGGTTGTTTTACAAAAGATATTCCCCATTGTGTGATCTATGTTTCCCCTGAATTTGTCAGGAGGTCCTCTTTTGCCCTGTATAACATTAGCACTACAAGCTATGAATGACAAGGAATTATAAGCATAAATTGGTAGAGTATTTTATTATGTGTTGCACAGCGGTTTATTTTGGACTCTTTAAAATTTGTTTAGCTTTTGTGGACAAATTATTACAAACTGTCTGGTGAGTCATTACTTAAAATCCTTAAAGAATTTGGGTTACACCAGAAACTCATTAATCTCGTTGGTGTTACCCTCAAGAACACTAGAGCAAAAGTTAAATTCCGAGGAGAGTTGTCTGAATCATTTGAAGTCCGGACTGGACTTCAACAGGGGGACGGTCCCTCACCAATACTGTTTAACTGTGCATTGGAGAAAGTCATGCAAGAATGGTCTAAGAAATGTCAGCCAAACATCAAGATTGGCAAAAATATCAAACTCAATTGTCTAGCATTTGCAGATGACTTTGCGCTACTTGCAAGTAGTGTGGAAGAGGCTAAACTCCAAATTGAAGAATTTGAACAAATAGCAGCAAAAATTGGTTTACAAATCTCCTTTGAAAAGACTGAAATGATGCCATCCTTCAAAGTGGAAGCATCACCTATCACACTGACTAATAACAAACAAATTAAGGTCGTTAATAAATTTAAATATCTTGGAGAGATTATAACTTGGAACTTAAGTGAAAATATCAGTTGAAAATAGAATTACCAAATTAAAACTAGCACAACACATGGCCAACTTACAAGAAGAAATCTCTCTCGATAAATGCAAAATTTAAACACTACAACTCCGTTATTAAGCCTGAAGCAATCTATGCTAGCGAAACCTTATTCATTTTGAATACGAAATCAACTACAGATAAATTACAGAAAATAGACAAATCATTAGAACAATTCTAAACAAAAAACACCAATTAGATGGACAATGGCGATTACTACCTAATGAAGTTGTATGCCAGGAGACTGAGTTTATAATACATACAATGCAGAAAAGGAGTTGCTTTTTTCCGTCACATATCACAACTACCCGAGACTCGGATACTCAAACATTTATTCAACTACTTTTGGAAAAGTAAAACTAAAAATCACTGGTTCAAAGAAGTCCAAGAAGATTTAAATGAACTAGGCTTGATAATTCAACAAATTGAAAACAGAGAAGAGAAGAGGATCCTGAGAAATAACGACGTGAGACTTAAACTGAAGACCTATACACGCAAACAGTACAACATAACTGACGAAGAATGGGCAGCCAGGTCAGAAAGAATGAAATGTTTCTGGGAACAAAAGAAGAAACATCAACCAAATTTGTAACCAATATTCATAAGACTTGACTGTATATAGATTGATTTCAGGGCTTCAATGTGGGCGTTAAAAAAACTGTCTGTTGCTTGTACACTGGGACACCATATCACTCACAGTAGTTTTCATGGCCTTCAAGTCATCATTCTGACTGTTCCACTGTAGAATTATTTTGGCATTTTCAGTCATGAAATTATATCAGTGTTTGGCCTCATCAGTTGGATTATCACACCTCTCCAAGACACTGGTGCCCATTGCATTGTTGAAGCTCCACTGTAAGCCTCCTTTAGAAGTATGTACAGTAAGAGTGCACTTGGAATGATATGTACCTCCAGTTATATAATACCTGCCTTTGGCTTTGGTAAGTTCCCAAAAGGGAACAGTCATTTAATTTCAGATTGTAAATACTGTATTATAAAACTATTTGAGCTCTTTTGGCTTTTCAGTAGTGAAATTACGTATTCAAGCTCTTTTGGATTTTCAGTAGTGAAATTACCAGAGTTTTGTTCCAGCGTGGCAATGTTTCACCCCTCCAGCACCACCAAGATGAGAGACAACAGCTGTATCATCACTACAGCTCAGTTTCAGAGATGGTGGTGATGTTGCAAAATCGTTAATATATGATCCGATCAACCCTCTGTACATACGTTTGGAAATATGACAGAGCAAATGGAATCTAATAATTTCAGACACGTATCACTGCCTCTTAGAGTCTTCTTTACAAGGACTAATGCAAGGTGAAATCACTCATTTGTTATACAGTAGAACCTCTGTTATCCAAAACACTTTTAACTGAAATACTGTTTAACCGAAATTACCAGAAAAAATATATTTTAATTTAAAACGAATTAAAGAAACATTGTTTATGACAAAATGGATGAGTAACGGAATGCATGGACTCCGACCTTGAATGCTTCCTTCTCTTTTTTACTTCCAGCTCAGTTTGTGTTGTGACATTCAAAGCCTTCTGACGTTATGCTAATGAAACTGTTATGTGATGTAGCGGCTAGAAAACTGTGAAAATAAAGATAACCAAAATAATTAGTACATACTGTGTAGTTAAAGTAATGTATATGCTTTTTTTTTCTAAATATTTACAGTAGTTTGGATTTATTAAATCATCATCATCATCATCATCATCATCATTATTTTACAGTTCCAGTTTTCTGGGTACTCTTGGCGAGCCTCTTCCATTCTATCTTATTGATATACATTCTGTTGTTAATGAAATCCTCCAGTGTCCTTCCCCGATCTGCAATGTCCATCTTTACGATTCAGTGGGTCCTTGGTCTTCCCACCAATGTTTCCCTGCCACATGTTGCTCCAAGTTAACATATGCTGTTCTTGTTGGCTCCATCCTCATTACATGCCCAAACCACCTCATTCTGGACGTGCTGATCCAATCTAACAACGATGTAACAATCCCAGCTTCCTTCCTAACCACATCATTCCTCAATTGTCCAGTTTGGTTTTTTGAATTGTGGACCTAAGGAATTTCATCTTGGATGCCTGCAACCTTGATGAGTCTTTCTTAATGAGGGTACAGGTTTCAATACCATAGGTTAAGATTGGTATGAAGTACTGATTGAACATCACCAGCTTTGATTTTATTGGTACTTTGGGATCCCAGAGGAGTGTTTGTACTTGCTGGTAAAAGTGAGAGCTCTTCTGCACTCTATTTGCCACCTCCTTTGTGGCTAGTGTATCTCAAGATATTACACTGTCGAGGTATGAAAAGCTTTCCACACTTTCTAGTGGATGGTTTCCTAGCATGATGTTCACTGGTCGTCCCTCTGTTTATTGCCATCACTACTGTTTTGAGTTTGCTTATCATGAGATTGAATTCCTGGAACTTAACCTTCCATTCATTGAGTCTTGTCTGTACTTGTTCCTCAGTTTCTCCCCAGATCATAACATCATCAGCAAAGGCCATTGCATTTAGTTCACCAGAGGTTTTCTTGATGTTCTTCATTATGTCATCCATGATGGTGATAAACAATAATGGGAATAGTGCACTGCCTTGCTGGACTCGCCTTTCGGTCTTGAACCAGGATGAATGTCAGTCACCCAAGTGCACACAGCTGGTACAGTTCTCATACAGCATCTAAACTTTCCTCACCATTCCCTCTGGCACATTCTTTTTCTCAGGCATTCCCATATCTTCTCTCTTGCAATGCTGTCATATGCCTTCTCAATGTCAAGGAAAACCATAAACAGATCTTTGCCATTTTCCCAATATTTTTCCATTAACATACGGACACTGAAGATTAGGTCTGTTGTGGACCTGTTAGGCCTGAAGCCATACTATGACTCGCAATCTGCTCTCTAAGATTTTCTCAAGAATCTTAACCCATTGAGCCCTGCATATTTGTTGGATTGAAACTGCATTGGGCCTGGATTATTTTGGAGGAAATATAGTGTCGCTTCATATCATGAAAAATTTCTTACTTACAAGACCATTAAAGATTTAAATACACATAAAAATAAATGGCTTTCATTCCACAAACTGCGGAACAAGAAATACATTTAAAATATTTTATTAGCATCACGGATCCATACTCAGTCCGCCGGTTGAGCCGTAACAGTCTTCTCCTTGCACTTCCTGTTCGATTTCCACATCTATTTGTTCTTCAGGAACATTGGTCACACTAGTACTAATATTACTACTAATTTCACTGAAAAAATGGCAGTCCTAATCATCATTACTTTCTAAAAGGGGTTATATATCGGTAAAGTTCAGTTCGTTACTGGCAGCCATTTTGTTTACAAGCGAATCTCGAAGTCTAGAGGTAGCCCACTTCAAATTAATATTACCAAGCACACTATCGATATATATCAGCGAAGAGCATATAACATTGCAAAGAAAGAGTCCCTACACAAATCACAAATGCAACTCTTTCTGCCATCTATTGAGGAAAAGTTGAATTACGTAGTAAAGTGAGACAATGGAACAGTTCCGTAGTCCGGCATTTAGTCCACCAAGACGAAGCACGGAACGGTTCCGTGGCTTGGGCCCAATGAGTTAAGCCCATGAGAAAGGAGTGTTATTCCCCGGTAGTAGGAGCATTTTCGGCGATTTCCTTTCTTAAACAGAGGGATAATGACACCCTTGCTCCAATCAGTAGGTATCTTGCCATCTTTCCAAACTGCATTGAGCACTTTGTGAAGCCACTGTAAAACCTGGACTCCTGCTGCTTTAATCATATCCGTGCTGACTTCATCGATTCCTGGGGATTTCCCTTGTGGCATCTTCTTAAGGACTGCTTCTGTTTCTGCCCATGTAATGGGAGGTTCCTCCATGCAGGTTTTCAATAGCTGGTTCTTTTGTTCTCTGATCTGCTACTGTCCTGTTCAATAGGTGATCAAAATGATTCTTCAGAACCTCTCCGATGTCCTTTTCTTTCCTGTCCAGGTTTCCATTAGGATCCCAAATTGCTTTGATGGTTTTAACTGAATTCTTTTTGTTTTTGATCACTCTGAACAATAGTTTCATATTGCCTCTGCTGTCTTCGGTTTATTAAAATACCTTTTTAACATTGTACGAGGACAGAATGGAAAGTAACTCACAATAATTTTTTCCTAAGAAGTTTAACTTGTAACCAAACCAGACAAATCACAAATGAACTTACATCTTTGATCTACTTTTCTACACAGTCACCAAGTTTCTAAACACATTTCTCCCATCGCGATGCCAGTTTCAATGTGTCCTGTTTTTACAAGTCCGTTTGGTTAGAGTATCGCCATCTGCAGACTGCTGATTTCACTTCCGCATCTGTCGCAAAGTTACGCTTTTCTGTGGATAACGCGTTACGTGATCCATGCTTGTCATCATTCGCTGGCCCTTGTGGTTGTCTGTCAGGTTCTTAGACACCCAGTGAGCACTAACTTTATGGAATTTCAAAGTGTTGTAAACAGTGTCGTAAACTGCACTATAGGAAATGATGAACATCTGTGATAAGGTTCACAGGTGCCCACGCCAGTCTTTCCGAATTGCTGTCTCAATGGCGCGGAGATTCTGCAGAGTTGAAGCTGTTACCGGCTGCCCGGAGCATGGTGAATCACTAAAGTTCACATGGCCCTCTTGGAAGAACGCACACAACCTGGAGACATTGCTACGGTCCAGACGGTCGTCCCTGTGAATTTCACTCAGTGTATGCCCGTTGGCCTCAAAATATCGAACTACACTTCGCTCCTCTTCATACGTGGACGACAGTAACATACGCGCCATGTTTGTTTCGTAGTTCAGGATTCTTTCGTAGAGCTGCACACGAAAACAAACTTCAAACTATATCGTCGTGAAATTTTAACATTCCACCTGCAATACCAGGGGAGAAAAAAATTATTTTGTGTTACTTTCCGATCTGCCCTCGTATATGTATTATCTCGTATATCTTAACCCAAAAGGTCAACAAACGTTTCTTAACCTCTAAAAATGACATTTTAATTGTTATCTGAAATTTCGGTTAACCAAAACTACCTCCCCCCCTTTGTTCCAGTTAAGAGGTTCTACTGTACATCCACGGTAGGGATTCAAGTAGCGAGTTCTGCAAATTCAGTAGTTGATTGTGTAAGCTGTAAGCATTTATTCAGTGTTGTTAATATTGTGACTTTTTATATATTACATTATTCAGGTTGTCATGATGCATGTGGATAAGGTTCCATTCTGTGTCGATGATATTGAGCGTGTCATGAAAGAGATGATTTCAACAGGTGCGGGCTTTTCCTAGAGGGTCATGCTTTGGAGAATAAAAACTGTAAAACTTACGTTCTTCCATTACTCCTGTTTGAGTAGTAGGGAGTAATTTCTTCTGAACATAGGAATTATGGTTGAGAGTTTAGCTTAACGTATATCTTTGTCCTTGGTTGATCTGTGTTTCACCGGGTGAGTTGGCCGTGTGGTTAGGGGCACGCAGCTGTGAGCTTGCATCCTGGAGATAGTAGGTTTGACCCCCATTATCAGCAGCCCTGAAGATGGTTTTCCGTGGTTTCTCATTTTCACACCAGGCAAATGCTGGGGCTGTACCTTAAAATCACGGCTGATTCCTGCCACTCCTAGGCCTTTCCTATTCCATCATCGCCATAAGACCTATCTGTGTCGGTGTGACGAAAAGCAAAACAGTAAAAAAAAAAAAAAAAATATCTTTGTTTGATTCCTAGCTGTGCCGTACATCTAATAAGGGGCAGAGGAGCTGAGAGTACTATTGAAATCCTGTTCTTTTTCATTTTAGGAATGTTTTTCTGTCGTTTCCTAGTTCCAGCCCAGTGAAATTAAGGGTAGGATCTAAAGACAATCCTAATCCTTACATTAATTAATTTATAAATGAACACACCAGTAGAGACACCACCAGCATACAAATTATTTTTATCAGACAGGCTTCATTTGCATTACAAACATAAAGCTGTAGACAGCAGTGCCCCAGGCCCCTTAAAATTAACCAGTGTTGAAGTGACTAAACAGGTAGTGTGTTTAGTCCACTTCAGCATGATGAGTTCTGTATGATCTACGACCTTGGGAGCTGACGACTAGAGTATGGATGTTATTGTTCTCAAGTAGTTCTTAAATTTAGTCCATGAAGTTCTTTCTTCCTCTGAATCCATCTCACAGAAGATTGGCGACCATCAGTAGTAGCGATTGGGAATTAGAAGTGGGGGCACAACATTTATAAACAACAAAATTTACCTGGTGGAGGGGGCTACATCAGAATTGAAAAATAGCTACAAAATTGTATTTTTATGCTGTCTGGGCAAATTTTGACAGAGAGGTAAAGGTTCACTGTCTACCAAGTTAAGTGCGTTTTTTAGATTTTGATTCAATAGTAGTATAAAATAAAACTTTTGCAAAAGGAACAATATTACAAATGTATTACAATTAAATAGAAGTATGGCATGATTATACAATTAAAGAAAGCCTTTTAGATTGTGATGACACATTAACAAAGTAACAGACAATCTTGTTCTCCCTCTTAAAACAACAATCACCACCACTGCGTACCAGACTGACGAATGCGCGTGGCAAACGGGTGAAACATACCTCAGTGTCTGTGACCTTGACAGAAATATATCCCTGTATCACTTGCTACACGCTGCTCCGCGAGTCTCCACCACTCGTTGTGGCACTGTACAAATTGGTTAGCTGCAAAAAATGACATTTTGTGCATATTTCTGCTAAGTATTTTTCTTCTTCTTCTTGCGATCCGGCCTTCTAAGGACCACGTTACAATTTCAATTGTTCCTCCTTAGTTGTTCTTTCCTTTTCTTCCAGTATTCTTTCATTGTTTCACTGTGTTTCTTTTTCCTATCTTCAGTCCACTTTGTGCCTGTTTTCTTTTCCTTCCTCCCTTGGAATCCTTCCATTTGTAAGACTTTCTTCCTAAAAATCTTTCTTTCCAATAATTCTTCTTCTCGTATGTTGTTCCTTTCTAGGTCTTTCTTGACTTCTTGAATCCAGGTGGTAGTTGATTTCTTTTCCCAAAGGTACTTGAAGATTCGTTTAGTTAGTTTACTGTCATCCATTCTGTAAATGTGTCCAAGAAATAGCAATCTCCTTTTTCTTATGGTTTCTGATATGTTTTCTACGTTCTGGTAAATTTCATTGTTACTTCTTAATTTCCAAAACTCTGCAATTCTTGGAGGACCTAATATTTTCCTTATAATTCTTCTTTCTAATATTTCTAATTTATCAAGCTTGTAGTTCAGTGCTAGACATTCGCTGGCATAAAGGCATTCTGGTTTCACTACTGTGTTGTAGTGCTTTATTTTAAGTTTCCTTGATAAGCACTTTTTGTTGTAAGTATTCTTAGTTATACCGTATGCTCTTTCCATCTTTTGTATCCTCTCCTCTATAGCAGATTTATCTAAACCATTTTCTTGAATTGTCTCACCCAAATATTTGAATTTCTTTACCTTTTCTATTCGACCAATATCCGTTGCTAAAAACTTTGGGGCATTTTTTATATTCGTCAAAAATTTTGTTTTCTCGGCAGAGATTCTCAAGCTTGTCATGTTGGCTGTCTTTTCAAGGAGATTGACTTGCATTGCTGCATCTGTAAGGCTTTCTGAAAGTATGGCAAAGTCATCTGCAAATGCTAGGCAATTTATTGCAACACCTTTGTTCTTCTTCCCCAGCATGAGTGGCAATATTTTAGATTCTTTCAGTTTTTCATTCCAAATTCTTACAATTTTCTCCATGACACAATTGAAAAGGAGTGGAGATAGACCATCGCCCTGCCTGACACCTGTATTTATTTTGAAAGGTCGAGATACTTCACCCATAAATTTTACTTTCGAGATAGTGTCTGTAAGTGTTTCACGAATTAGGTTTGCCAATTTAGTTTTAACTCCAAATTCACGGATTACTTTATCTAGGGTTTCCCTATCAACAGAGTCAAAGGCTTTTTTAAAGTCAATAAATGTTACAACTATGTCTTTGGAGTTTATTAATCTGTGTCGAATTATAGATTTCAGGTTGAAAATCTGTTTGGAGCAAGATCTTCCTTCTCTAAATCCACCTTGATATTCACCCAATTGACTGCCCAGTGTCGATTTTACTCTATTTAGTAGTATTGTTGAGAATATCTTGTAAGCAACTGGCAAGAGAGATATACCTCTGTAGTTGTTGACATCCTGCTTGTTACCCTTCTTGTGTAATGGGTGTATTAGAGCCACTTTCCAATCCTCTGGGATCTTTTCTGTTTCCCAAATTTCTTCAAAGATTATTTGTAGATCTTCTATAATTTTTGGTTCAGCCCATTTTAAAAGTTCAGCTGTTATGGAGTCTTCCCCACTAGCTTTGTTATTTTTAAGATTTTTTATTGCTTCCTTTATTTCTTCCGCTGTTGGAGGTGAATCAGCTTCTAGATTTTCCTGAATTTCTGAAAATTCTAATTTATGATTTGGCTCAGGGCAGTTCAGCAGGTGTTCGAAGTGTTTTGCCAGAATCTCACAATTCTCGGCATTGTTAAGGCCAATATTACCATTTGCATCTCTGAAGCAAATGCTCCGGGATTGATAACCTTCAAGGTTATTCTTAAAGGTCTGATAGAAATTTCTGGAGTTATTTCTTACAAAATTATTCTCAATTTCTAATAGCTGCGATTTTTCAAAAGATCTTTTAACCTGCCTTATTATTCTTGTTGTTTCCTTTCTTTGTTGTTTAAATAGCTCATAGTGTTCATTCTTTCCGGAACATTTCCATTTTTTCCACTTTTTCACTCTTTCCATAAGTGCTTCCTCACATACATTATTCCACCATACTTTCTTTTTAGTTTTAACTGATCCAAATACTTTCTTCGCTGCACTATTAATCTGTTTAGATAATTCTGGCCATTTGCCATGCTGAGTTATTTTAATTTCTTCCTGAAAGTTTTCTATAGTTGCTTGTGTAATGTTGAGCCTATCTATGTTGTATTTCATTAATTTTCTCGGCCTTCTTTGATTCCTGCGAGGTAGAAGCTTTAGCTTAATTTTAGAGAGGTAATGATCGGAGTCAAACTCCCCACTTCTTATTACTTTAACATTCATAATTTCCTTAATACTTTCTTGAGAAATAGCTACATGGTCCAACTGAAACTCACCTAACATCGGATTTGGGGACACCCATGTTTTAGCCTTTCTTGGAAGTTTCTTAAAGAAGGTCGACATTAATTTTAGGTGAAAGGATTTACAGAGATTAATTAGTCTCATGCCATTTTTGTTTGTTCTTTTGTGTGCCAGATATGCCCCTACTGTTTTGCTGAAAACTTTTTCTTTGCCTACCTGTGCATTAAAATCACCGAGTAGAATAATATTTGATTTTGGAATTTTTGACATTTCATCATCTAGAAGACTCCAGAATTCTTAAGTTTTACTTGGGTTCTTGCTATTATCTTCATTTATTGGTGCATGACAGTTAACAAATGTATACTTTTTGTTCTTGCATTTAAGTGTGAGAAGAGATAACCTCTCTGAACTAGATTTAAATTCCATAACATTATCAATTATTGCTTTATGGACATAAAAGGCGGTACCTAGTAGTGGCATTCCTTTCATAATTTTGACTGCTGGTTTACCTTTAAAGATTCTATAATTTTTGGTTTCTGTTACATTCTCATCCATAAACCGTGTCTCTTGAGCTGCTAAGATCTGGATTTCATGTCTATCTAAGAAAATTTCCAGTTCTTTCTGTTTGCCGGTTTTTAGCAAGGAATTTACATTAAGAGTGCCTGCAAAGAATTTCCTCTTAAATTTAAGTCTGAAAGGATTCCAAGGATGCTCCGACTCACCCTTATTGCAGATGTTGGGACTCCCCAGAACCCTAGGTCCCGATGCATTGCATAACGCAATGGTGGATTTCTCTTCCGAGCTACCACCTGGGGTAGTGCTTTCATTCAGCGGACTTTCCATTCTGCAATTGAAATTGTACATTGTACAAGGTAGGAAATTAATTCCAAGATAAGATCGGATTGTTAGTCCGAAATGATTTTTTATTCGTGCTTTACTCCACTAGGTTCTTCCGCTCTCTCCGCCGTTGGGACATTAAATTCCTCATCCACCTTCGAGACCGTTGACCAGGTTTCACCTGTAACCCTGGACAGGGGCCCTTACAGGGTGCTACCATCCGGAGCCAGATGGACCCAGGTTTTTTTACGAGGTTGTTACTCCTCCCCCTCCTCCTTCCCCATCACTTGCAAGATGGGGCCCCGGGCTTGGGACCGGCAATGGCGGAGTATTTTTAATAATAATTGAAGAAATTAAACTGGGCGAGCTGGCCGTATGGTTAGGGGTGCGCAGCTGTGAGCTTGCATCCAGGAGAGTGGATTCGAGCCCCACTGTCGGCAGCCCTGAAGATCGTTTTCCGTGGTTTCTTATTTTCACACCAGGGAAATGCTGGGGCTGTTCCTTAATTAAGGCCACAGCCGATTCCTTCTCACTGTTAGGCCTTTCCTATCCCATCGTTGCCATAAGACCTGTCTGTGTCAGTGTGACGTAAATAAAGTTGTAAAAAAAGAAAATTAAAGGGAAGAATTAGTTGATAAGACAACAGGGTTTGTACAAATTGCTTTTTAAAAAAAATTATCCCTATAATTCCTAGTTTCAGCCAGCTGAAATAAAGTAAAAAATGTAAGGTTTTCTCTGTAAAGGTTTGGGGGGGGGGCTGGCTGCCCTCACCCCCACTGATTGCCGCCACTGGCGATCATCATGTTGTAGTTCTGTTTTGTGTTTCCTGCATCATTTGTTACCGTATCTTGGATGTCGAACCACTACTGGAGGTTCTGTGTCCTCTGCCAAAGTCAATGTTTCCCTTCCGTCTTGCCTTCTATGATAAGTTGAATCAGGCTGTATTTTGTCATTTCTGAAGATGTGACAAGCTGCTTTCGTACATTTTGCAAGACTTCACATGATTTCAGTTTCTTGTTGGTGACGTGTCCTACTTGTGAGATTTTGAATGTTCATTTCATAGCCTACTGCTAATTCTTTGATGAAGCCGTCAGTGTGACTAAGTTTTTTGTGGTTAAAGATGTGACTTTCTCTCATGACCTGTAATTTTCAAGTTTTCATCAGCCAATCACCATAGTATTTCTGTTGCCAAAGTAAATGCATACTTATAAAATCTAAATACTGTTATTTTCGAAACTAAAAGTGAATGATTTATCGTCGCCGTAAGACATATCTGTGTTGGTGCAACGTAAAGCCTCTAGCAAAAAAAAAAAAATGAATGATATTTAAAGTTGATTTGAAATACATAATACTTTTAACTGCTCTGATCACTGTATTTTTCTCAAAACTTCAGTTATGTAGAAGAATATTATGTTTGGCATTTGTGTATTGGATGATTATCTTTACGTTATTATAACCAACACCTAGCACCCCGATGGCATCTCTTCCTGTACTTTGGGTATCAACACTGTTAAAATGCTACATTCTTCAAAAGCAACCCTCCTCACTTGATGAAATGTATTATTGCTGACAACACTACACAGAGAATTCAATTGGTTTGTTAATATGTCATGCCGTGCTCAGCAGAGAATGAAATGGTGTCTTGTCTGTGTAAGATTGAATTTTATGTAACTTTAATGGAAGAAAGAATCAGTCTGAAAACTTATGTCAGTTTGTATTTCCAAGATTTTTACTTTATGCAAATGATAAAGATACAGTTTATGAGAAAGGGGAGGAATTTGGTATTGTTGTGGAATGGGTATAACTGCAATGAAAGATAAATGTTAATGTATTATTCGACAGTGGAAAATTATGTATTTTTGCAAGTACAGTACTGTAATTATTTAGGACCTTGAAATACATTTTATAACTAATGCTTACTGTAGTCTTGAAGGTTAATGACAAATTTTTGTTGAGGATTGTTAGAAAAAAATGTTTATTTTACCATATTTACTTTACAGTTCTGTATTAATCTGCAGCCTTTTTTACTACTGTTCTTCATTTCATTTTACAATTCGTTTACTTACAAGTTATGCATTTCAGTAATTATATGTCAAACAGGCAGTAATCTTTTTCTGTCATTGTTCTTTCAACTACTTATTATTATCAGGTTGTTTTTTTCAGTCTTTTATTTCTGCCTGTATTATACTTTGTTTGTTTTCATGTGTATCCATTTCCATCTCTATTTAAAACAGATAGGTCTGGTCAGTTGAACAGCCTGTTACTTTAGTTGTATGTAGTAACATTTCAGTACTAAAATTCTGTATTATATGGTTACATTTCATAAACTTGCATAACAGCCGTCCCAATTCAGAACAGCACATTGGTATACATTGTCCTTACACTTTCAATAATATAAACCACATACATATACTTGTTTAACCCTAGAACTGACAAGTATCAAATATTCAACACTTTGGTCCCTGCACTGTTGAATATTCGACATGTTCGTATTTCTTCATGTAATTTCCTCATTTCTTCACCAAAAGTCATGACAGTCTACTTTTTATCGTTTTTGATCTCCACAGCAGTTTCATTCATATTTACAACCTCTTCGGGTGCAGTTTCACAGAAATAGTTTTCTGACCATCTGTTTGAGCACCATTGCTGTAGCGTTTGTAAGCAAACCTTCACGGGCTCATAGAAAGGAAGAGGAAGACATGGGACGATATCAGGACGAGGTTAGGTTGTGACAATTACATGGAACTGAAAGGGACAGCCAATGAAAGAAGAAGAGTGGTTGCATCGACAAGGTATTAGCCTTGATTGTGTCTAAACATGGCATCTTCACTTCATTACGGAATATTACTGTTGGAGTAGTGCCAAAATTTGTTGGGAAGATGAAAGTGACGGTTCTGACTTTGAGGATATTGGAAATGAACAAACAGATTCAGTGTCAGATTTGGAATGTTGATCAGCTATTTCTTTGCATCAAATATTGGTAAGTGAATGTAATGAAGAGTTTCCCATAAAGCAACCTGTCGTAACAACATGGACTAATGATTGCATGCCAATACATTTTCCCTAACATTTTCAAGAATATACCTCTCGGAGTGATGAAACATTTGCTAGTGCATTGAAGGTACATTATTGATAATCTGTATATATTTCAGTTTGTTTGTGACATGTTCCATTTTTGTATATATATGATCAAAATTTTTATTATTATTTTAGGAATTACACTTTTTGAACAGACTGTACACTTTTCTAGTCAAAACATTTAAGCAATTTCATGTCAACACTACAATTCTCCTTGTATTAGCTTTATGTAGATATATGAAACTGTGTAGATTTATTTCATTCCTTATGGATATTTTGTATTTTATTTAGTCAAGTAAAAGCTGCCAAATATGGCTGCCATCACAAGATTTAACATTGCCAGTTCTAGGGTTAATGTTACTTTGTTCTGAAAAATAGAGCACAGAAACTCAAGTACAGACTTATAAAAGCTAAACAGAATACCAAAATTAAATCTAAATAAAAATTAAAGATAATAAAAAGTAGTTTGCCCTGTATATTAGAAGTATTTGATTTTCAGACTATTGGCAGTAATGAAGCCATGTAGCAAAATATTTCAGTCGAAAGCTATGCTGAAATCAGTCTTAAAGCTTCGTCTATCTATCGAGTACATATTGTCAGCTGAGCATTCATATAGTCCTGCATCCATCTGAGTGGCTGGGTCAATCTCAAGCTTTGATTTGATGTGATCATCTTTCATTATCCACTCGTGAATCTGTAATCAGAAATTTTATATTAAGTGGTATGTTTGTAAAGTTTCAGTTCAAATGATATTAGACAAGAATGTGCCATCAAGATAGAGAAGGCAGAAAAGTTATTGGAAGTTCATTAATTTTTATCTAAATTTGTATTTGCATTTGATTCTCTGTTAGTTCAGCAGTTGTAGGGAAATGTGAATTGTATTGCATGCTTCCAAAAAAGTTGGAGGAACACTAGGAACAATAATTAGAGAGAAGTTAGAAATGTAACTACAAGAACAACAGTTTGATTCCAGGAGTGGAAGATCAACAGTGGAGCCCAGTTTTATCATGGGACAAAGAATGGTCAATGATTGGGTATAAGAGATGGGGTATGATGAAGGTATTTATTGACTCAAAGTAGGAAAGGTCTGTGATAGTGCCCCTAGAGCAAACATTTTGGGAAAATCTGCTACTGGAAGTTCTTAGAAGGGAAACAATAAAAATTATTGAAGACATGCATTTTAAACACTGCACTTGTAGGAAAACAGGATTGTTTAAAATTGAATCAGGAGTAAGATAGGGAAGTGTACTGTGAGTTCAACTGTTTGAAATTGTGACGGATATCACCAATAGCAATATGTAAAGGTTAAAAAATGAATACCATGCTATTTGCAGATGATATAGTGATTTGGGAAAAAGATGAGAGACTGTGGTAGTGATTATTTTAAGGGAGAGTAGCTAGATAACCACAGTCTCTAAGATGAGAGCGAGATCCAGGAAAAGCTTAATATATTAAATAGGATGATTAAAGAATAAGGAATGAAAATCTGTGTAAAGAAAAGTAAAACAAGTATAGTAACAAGTAAAAAGAATAACAAGAGAAAAGAAAGGTGGGAAAGGAGCAGTAGTTACTGGGCAGGGACATAGGATAGGAACCAGATATAGAACACACTAGAGGAGTACTAAATAATAATAATAATAATAATCGTATGGCCTCAGCTACCGTGTGCAGACATTTCAATTTGACGCCATCTGGCTGTCTGCTCGTCAATTTCGACGTTCTGTTTTACTCTAGGCCCCCACTAGATGGCATACCGAGTAAACCGAAACTCTCTTGGGCGTCTATGGCTGAGATTTAATGAATTTTGTTGGGTAAACACCAAATGTGTCACCAGAGATCTTTTACATGCCGACATCGTACGACATGGAGTGTCGAATGGACTTTTTTTCCGCCCTTCAAAAATCCGACTACCTCTGCCGGGTTTGAACCCGCTATCTTGGGATCCGGAGGCCGACACTCTACCGCTGATCCACAGAGGCAGTTAGAGGAGTACTATAACACAATGACAGATGAAACAAGGAGAAAACCTCTGGCACTCATCTCTAAATATATGTCAGTATCACTGCAAATGAACAGAAGCATCATCACAGACCATATTGAAAGGTCTATCTCAGCTACAGCAGCTGCAGGGGATTAAAAATCCCAGTCAGTTTTTGCTAGGTACTGTTCTGAAACTTTACAACCTCAATATCTTGCCAATAATAATGCATGAAATAGAAGTTATCAGGTAAAGTCATAAAACTTCATTATGGTTCCGTATTGAAATTTTGCAAAAGGAATCTGACAAACATAGCAAGTTTTAAAAGCCTATTTCTTTTCAAACTATACTCCTTAACGGTAGACATGTACTGGGTTGAGAGTCGTATGTATATACGTCACATAGAAGCTTATTAGTTTTCTTAGAGAGCCGCATCAAAATCAAGATGAAATACAGATGGAGTTCTATTACACAGATGCTATGGTTAACGAGGGATAGATGAAGCCGAACGAACTATGCTCTCAGACACACGATGACACATTCTGTGGTGTGCATAGTGCAGAAATGTCATCATACTGACAATATGTGCATATGCGGTAACTACTGTGGTTGATATCCCGTAGTAGAGTATGTTTAAAGATTGTAAAAATTGATCGCATACAGCATTCAAAATTCTTCTCATAATTGTGTCAAAGCATATTCGTGTTCTAATGTCATTCCATGCCATCTCTCTACCAACAGCACTGGGCTGAGTGGCTTGGATGGTTGAGACGCTCGCCTTGTGATCTGGCTTAATCCATTGGTGTTTGAAAGTGCTCAAATAAGTCGGCCTCATGTCGGTAGATTTATTGGCATGTAAAAGAACTGCAGGACAAAATCCTGGCACCTTGGCATCTCCGAAAACCATCAAAAATAGTTAGTGGGTTGTAAAAGCAATTACATTATTATTCTCCTGACAGTTCGGATCATTCCGCTTGTACAGCCAGAACAGAATTATTGTTTAGATATCAGTAGAAATAATGTCCGGCTCCATGGCTAAATGGTTAGCGTGCTGGCCTTTGGTCACAGGGGTCCCGGGTTCAATTCTCGGCAGGGTCGGGAATTTTAACCATCATTGGTTAATTTCTCTGGCACGGGGGCTGGGTGTATGTATTGTCTGCATCATCATTTCATCCTCATCACGATGTGCAGGTCCTGTACAAGCATCAAATCAAAAGACCTGAACCTAGGGAGCCGAACATGTCCTTGGGTACTCCTGGCACTAAAACCCATACGCTATTTCATTACAATAGAAATAATGCTTTGATATCCGGCTCCATGGCTAAATGGTTAGCGTGCTGGCCTTTGGTCACAGGGGTCCCGGGTTCGGTTCCCGGCAGAGCCAGGAATTGTAACCGTCATTGGTTAATTTCACTGGCACGGGGGCTGGGTGTATATGGCGTCGTCATCATCATCATCATCATCATCATCATTTCATCACCATCACGACATGTAGGTTGGCTATGGGCGTCAAATCAAAAGACCTGCATCTGGCGAGCCGAACTTGTCCTCATACACTCACGGTACTAAAAGCCGTACACCATTTCAATGCCTCGATAGTTCCTTATGAAACGTAAGTATTTTGGCCATTGCCTGCATTAAATACTTTTAAATCTCATTGTAATATATTCCTATAAGGAAATGTGTAATGTACTCATTTTATTTGTTTGCTCTGATTTTATCTTCCTAATCAGAGATGGTTATTTGTTTGTTACTCTACTCATGTAGGATAAAGAAAGCTTATTCAAAATAAGATTTTGTTTAATGAAGTCTAAACTAATATTTTATGATGATGGATTTCCAGAAACGAGTTGTTGAGGGAAGATTCTAAATTGTGCTTTCACTTAAAATATTCTTGAATCCTTATCTGTCCCGGAGAAAAATCCTATTAGGGCATATATTTACCCCAATTTGTCTGCCTGACTTCAAACTTTATCTTCATATTATGATCCCTCTTATTTTAGAAAACTCCATGTCGTTCCTCTGCTGACAGCTCGGAACATTCCGCTTTGTTGGGCAGCTCATTCCCTTGCTTCCAAGTCTTCCCAGCCCAAAGTCTGTAGCATTTTTTTTAACACTACTCTCTTGTCAGAAGTTACCCCGAACAAATCGTGCTACTTTCCCGTGGATTTTCTCCACTTCTTGAATCAAGTAATCTGGCTGTGCATCCCAAACACTGGAACTGTAGTCTAATTTAGGTTCTTACTAGTGAATTACATGCCCTTTACTTTACATCCTTACTGTAAGCCCTAAGTACCTCCTTGTGTAATCACCTAGGTATTTACAGTGATTTCCATAATGCATTTTCACTCCATCTGCATCATGGACTGGGGGCTGAAAATGCTAAAGGGTTGTCTTCTGATACTCAGATACCACTTTTATTCGCCAGACTGAGATCAGGAACTTATAATTTCTTTATTTTTTTAATGAAGTTATTTTAGTGTATTCTATGTCTTAGGCAACCTCCAAGTGGAGGGAGATTTTGAAAATAAAAAATCTGAGAGGACTTCTTCTTTAGTGAAACTTACAATCTGACTTTTACCCTGTTTATCATCATCCCATGTTGTATTTCCCATCTTGCAACATTGTTGACGTCTTTTTGTTACTCAATACAGTATAATGAGTTTGCTTTCAAAACCAAAACAAGCCTCGAATGTAGAAATATTAAAAAGTACCATACATTACAACAACACTCACGAACTTGGCCTACAGACAGTACACAAGAAGAAACAGCTCTAAGTCAGAACCCTCACAATCCTCACCAATGCTGGTAAATTCAGAGAAATTGTAGACCTCATGGACAGACACTTACTCAGAATTTTAGGTTTGAGTGAAATGAAATGGTTCATGGAAGAAAACCTTATGAAATGGTTATATCTTGTACTGGAGTGGTAACCCTAATGAAGCCGGAAATGGAATTGCTTTCCTTCCCCACAAAGATGATGTGCAGACGGACATCAGTTGTATGAGTGACATTGAAATGAAATTGCGTGTTGGCCAGGTTTTGCATACCTTTCTCTAAGTATATGCCCTACTGGTAGGCTGTCTTTCGGATGAAGAAGATCAGGTCCTTGTAGATCTAGAGGACCTAATAAAAGACGATGACATCACAATTATGGGAGACCTTAATGACCAAATTGGGACAGACAGGCAGGGCTGTAAAGACACCATAGGACCCCATAACTATGGTGGTAGACACTTCAAGCAATCGTTATCACGTTTTCCACCTTTACATTACAATCTAACTCTTTGATAGACTACATTAAAATCGATACGTTTCATCCCTGCCGGGACATCAGTCGACACATGAATAACAGACCTTATAAAAATTGTTACATGGATATTGGTACATGTACACAGTAAAAAATACATTCATTTTATAAATAAAAACGACGTGTGACATCTTGTCCTTAAAATATCAAATGTGGCTGCAACTTTTAATAAAAATCTTGAGGAGTCTGTATGTTGAGCATAATTGATGTTGATGGATTGAGTTGTGCAGAGACATGGAACATTCAATTTATAGGTGGAACATTTGACTAGGACTGCAAGGTTGTTGACAGAGTACTGCTTAAGTAATCCGCTGGTGTCTTGTCCCGTATGAATCAACCTAGCTCCTCCAAAGTTACGGCATTCTCGTCTTTGAACAACTCAATCCATCAACATCAATTATGTTCAAAATATGGACAGACACCTCAAGATTTTTATTACAAAGTTGTACTCGCGTTAGATATTTTAAGGAAAAGACGTTGCACGTCGTTTTTATCTATAAAGTGAACATATTTCTTACTGAGTATATGTACCAATATCCATGTGAGAATTTTTATAAGGTCTGTTATTCATGTGTCTACTGATGATGTCCCGGTAGGAATGAAACGTGTATCGATTTTAATGTAGTCTATCAATAAAGACTCAGATTGTATTGTAAACGTGGAATACGTGATGAGGATTGCTAAAGTGATACTTATGACAATATGGGCTTAGCACAATGAAATTTATTTTATGTAATATGGAGGTACAAACCTGATAGACTTCTGTACATCAAATAACCTGAGCATACAAAACTCGTGGTTTCAGAAGAGAGAGAGCCATAAAAATCACTCGCTACAATTGAGATGGGAAGCACAAGACAGCGATAGGCTATATAATAACTGATAGATGTGGTAGTCAGTTCGCCGGCCCCGTGGTGTAGGAGTAGCGTGCCTGCCTCTCACCTGGAGGCCTCGGGTTCGATTCCCGGCCTGGTCAGGGATTTTTACCTGGACCTGAGGGCTGGTTCGAGGTCCACTCAGCCTACGTGATTACAATTGAGGAGCTATCTGACGGTGAGATAGCGGCCCCGGTCTAGAAAGCCAAGAATAACGACCGAGAGGATTCGTCGTGCTGACCACACGATACCTCGTAATCTGCAGGCCTTCGGGCTGAGCAGCGGTCGCTTGGTAGGCCAAGGCCCTACAAGGGCTGTAGTGCCATGGGGTTTGGTTTGGTAGTCAGTTCATCACAGATGTTAAGGTTATCCCAAGTGAATGCCTCGATAGTGACCACTGCGTTTCGGTTGTGTACATTGGGAATGTCATGTGTAAGAGAATGCCAAATATCAAGACCTGGTTGCCAGGAGAAGATGGGAGAAAAGAAGAATACCAAAGCAAGATCTCAACCAAATTACTAAAGAATGAAAAAGAGGGGAGTAGAAGAAAAGTGGCTATGATTCAAGAATACCCTGGTTTGAGAAGCCAAATCAGTATGTGGAAAGACAAGTGCAATATGCAGGCAGAAAGAATGAGAGGGTGGAAACTGCTGTAAAAGAAAGAAATGCAGCAAAGAAGAGGCTAGATAATGAAAAACAGAAATCATCGTCCGGGAAGATGAAATTCAGTATCTGGCACAGGAGTACCAGATTATGAAGAAAAGGAAAAGTATTGAGGTGAGTTCACTACCAGGCTAAGAGAAGACTGTGAAAGTAACAGGAAGTTGCTTCATAAAGTAGCCAAGAATAGAAGTGCGCATGGCAATATCCTTGCACTGGAAACAGAGGACGGGAACCTAGTGAAGACAGATCAAGGCATCAGCGAAGAGATGAACTACTTCAATACTTTTTTAAATGGAGAAAGTCTTGGAAATGACATCAGTGAAGATTGCAGTTTAAGTGCGAGTGATGGAGCACAACACCATCTGACATGGTTAGAAGTGGAGTCCCCGGGGTTTGACGACCTCACTGTTGACATGATAAAGGCATACAGAGTTCTCTCTGAACAGGACATCAGGGGATTATCATCATCCCCTGTATAAAAAGGGAAACAGGAAGAAATGTGGAAATTTCAGGGGCATCACCCGACTTTCTCACTCAAACGTCTGGAGAAAATAATTGAAAGAAGACTCAGGAAAATAGTAGAAACATCACCAGAGGAAGAGCAACACAGCTTCAGGATGAACTGAAGCACTAGAGACCTACATTTGCTGTCAGAATACTAACAGAGAAGCACTGGGATTATAGAAAGAACTTGGTGATCGTTTTTATGGACATCAAGAAGGCCTACAACAGTGTCCCTAGGAAGATGATCTTGGAATGCCTAGAAGGTAAGGTATAGGTGTGCCAAACTTCCTGATTGATAAAGTAATGATTCTGTATCAAAAATGCTTTAGCTGTGTCCAAGTTGGGGATTGAAGATCAGATTGGTTTGAAACCAAGGGAAGAGTCCAGCAGGAAAGTGGCTTGTCACCACTCCAATTCGTCACGGATAAGATAATAAAATCCATCAAAGAACATTACAAAGAGCGTAACATTGTAATATTTGCAGATAATGATCTCATTTGGGGAGCAACTGAAGCAGAAGAACAGGAGAAACTCAATTTTGAAGTGACAAGTTTAAAGAATAAGGACTAAACAGTAAAACAAAAACTATTGAAATGACTATCAACAGGAAAGGTACACATTCAAACATTTTTTTCTGGGGGGAACTTGGTTACAATCTGTTAATTTTTGTTGCCATAAGACCTATCTGTGTCATTGCAACATAAAACAAATTGAAAAAAAAAAAACAATCTGTTTTTAACTTCAAACATCTTGGAAATATCATTTCAAAAGGTAACATGATAAAACAAGAAATACTTCATAGGACTCAATAACAGAACACCGATTACTTACATGTAGGTAGCTGTGAGCATACAACTCTATTCCATCCTTGAACCAGGTGATCGAAGGGCGTGGACTCCCCTTTGCTAGGCACTGGAATACTATCTTATGTCCCAGCATATATTCATAGTCAAAATGAGATGCTTGCAGGATTTTGGCTCCCTGGAAGTAGAGATTTTGTTTTACCTTTCTTTTCCAAATAGTGGTGTTTTAGTACCTTGCATTTCATCTATGTGGTGTCCAGTCTTTAAACATTTCAATTTGGTTTTCGTTTTAATTATGGTGTTTTTATTACATGTTTTTGTCCCAGGTTGTTTTTACTATCAAAATGCAGTGTACATATTAAACCCCTCCCTGCCTCCTTTCAGATGATAGTAATGGAGTTATGAGTAATACCACTTGATGATCGCAACTTTCCTGTATAAATGCTTTCAATGTTCCCTCTTTAAATCTTCTATTAGCAGAAAAAAACAACATACTGTACTAGCAGCTCTTAGGGAGTGGGGGATAAGAACCTTTATTGTGACATTTTAAGAAATTCAATATTCTCACACCTCTGTACCATACACAGCCAAGGCTGTATATACAAAGGGGATAATATGCTAATGTTGTGTTTTTCCTTGCCATATGTTCCTATCTTCCACCCAAGTTTGCTGTTTTTTAAATACAGTAGAATCCCGTTTATCCAAAATAAAGGGGCCGGAGCCACTTCGGTTGGTGCTTTTTTTTTTGGATGACACATGGTAAATATTTTCGGTAGTTAAATGTCAAAATAAAAATGCATAAACTCTGTTAAGAAAAGGTTCATACTGTATATTAACATTAAAATGTTTACATAATGTCACTGATTGTACAAAATCAGTGATTTTCTTCTGAATTTTCTTGGTGCATCGCTGTCGTACAGCTTTGTCGCGCCACTGTTTAATTAACAATACATCAACTGGTGTAGATTCATTGCTTTGTTCAACAAAACGCAAAGCAATCTGAAATAATGAAACAATATTTTGGTTACTACTGAAGTGAATACTGTATACAGTAATTTTATGACAGTACTGTAATTGAAGCGTGTGGTACTGTATTTTAATAAAAATTCGATATCAATCTTACCTCCAATGCATTAAATCCATCATCTGGTATAACTCAATTCTCAGAACTGCTATTGTCAAGGTCGGAATCATCTTGCATAATGCTCGTGATATATAATAATAATAGTAGTAATAATAATAATAATAATAATAATAATAAAAATAAAAAAATCCTGCTTGTTCAAGGAAAAATATATCATGGAATGAACTAGAGGGTAAGAAACGGTTTTGTTTTATGCTACACGTGCATTCTGGCATAAGTCATAATATAAAAATAGGGATATAGCAAGAGAATTACTAATATCGACGGCTAAGAACGAGAGGGTAAAAACAAAATATTAAAATACTATTTTGCCCGAGCATTTCAGTTAAGCCGGGTTTCAGTTAAGCGAAGTTGGGTTAAGCGGGGTTCTACTGTATACATTACCAAGATGAGTTACAAGAAGATGTGAGGCAGTAGGAATAATTATGACTACCTGGCTACTAGAAGGTTTAAAGAGGGAACATTGAAAGCATTTATACAGGAGAGTTGCGATCATCAAGTGGTATTACTCTTAGCTCCATTACTATCATCTGAAAGGAGGCAGGGAGGGGTTTAATATGTACACTGCATTTTCTTAGTAAAAACAACCTGGTACAAAAACATGTAATAAAAACACCATAATTAAAACTAGAACCAAATTGAAATGTTTAATAATTATGACTTCATGGAGATGCTTAGATATGCTATAAACAATTGAGCTATAGTGATTTCCCAGTATAAAATAGATAGAAGATTGTTAATTGTACTATCAGAAAGTTAATACTTCTAAATTTCTTTTGAAATTCCTTCATATGTAGCATTTATTCATACTTCCTTAAAATTCTCTTAGTTGACTACAGCCCACTCATAGTTGTATAAGGGCCATTCATAAAGAAACAAGCTGGAGGCTACAAAACGAAAACCAGTACCATTATTTCAAAAGTGTTGCCCAGTACTGTCCCACTGCGACACAAGGCAGTGAATGGCCATCTTGTAAAATTCCTGGAGCTGCGTTGTGAACCAATTCCGAACGTACTTCTTGACATTGGTGTCCGAGGTAAATTGTTTGCCTCTCTGGGCCTTCTTTCGCGACAACCCTGTATGCTTCCACTGGACATTTTGACTCAGGTTCGAAGTGATGACACCAGCGACCACTCCTGACAGGAACTCATTCCCTTCCTTGGCACAGCACAGCAGATGTTCAAGAGAGACGTCCATTCGACATGCTTCCTGTGCTGGCTGAACACTGTGAAGCACCCATTGGGTGCATTTCTAGCAAAATTTCAATCTGTCCTTAATGATGGTGTGAACACTTTGGACGCTCACTCTGACCTCTGCGGCAATGGCTGCTACCATAACTCGCCCGTCTTGCTTAACGAGAGCATCCACCTGCTGCACAATGGCATCGGTAATGCAGTGTGGCATTCCAGACTGTGAATCAACGGCCAGCGACATGCGTCCTTCCCTGAATCGCTTGTGCTATGCCTTGACCCTTGCAACGGACTGCAGAGCTCTCAGTACATTTGTGCCATTTTTCGATGAATTTTTGCTCCCCTGACTCCTTCTGCTGTCAGGAAATGCTCTACACTCCTTTGCCCTTTTTCTGAAGCCTCCATTTCACTGTTTTCAGCACGACTGGATGCAGTGGACGATGTGTGCGTGCTCGCTCTGTCGTCTGTGCACCGATGTTCTTCCAGCGCCGAGTTTAGGGCCTCAGCATTTCTGTAGGGACCACGCCTTCTTCCGTAGGCAATTGCACTACGATCCTTTCAATTTTCATTTTATAGCCTTGAGCTCATTTCTTTTTGAATGGCCCTCATATTGGTTGGGTGTTAATATCTTTGTCAGTTTTCTTGGCTTGTCTTACTGTGATCTTACTTTGATCTTACTTTTGCTCTACTTAGTTATTAGCTTTAAAAAAAATGACATCAGAGATACCCAAATGAATGTTATGAACATGCGAGATACTTTTTCCTTCAGTCTTCCAATAAAATAGAATATTAATCAGTACTGAATTTATTACAGTATCTTTCAGACTGGAGTATAATAAAATGTCAGATGTGAGAGCAAGGATGTAGTCATTATTGATACTGAGTTAATTTAGTGTCTGACCTACTTAGTCACAGAGGTAGAAGCTTGAAAATTATGTAGTTTCTCTGGTGTTCTAATTTTAAAAACGCTTGTCAGTAGAAAAGCAAGGACTTTTGAGTACTAGAAGATAGGAATTTCCATGTCATAATAATTTTCATTACATTGTAAGTCTCTAATATGTAATTTTTCATCTTGTTGAATGATTATTTAATGGAAAGTCTTAGGTTCCCAATGAGGGACTTGGATTTTTTCAATGCCTGAAAGCCTTACATCTAACTAATGAATGATGATTTGTTAATTAAAAAAAATATTATTTTATTTTCACTTACATTGTGATTGTTGTAGTACTTGTCTGATTCTGTATCTCTGTATTGGCCGGTTACTGGCAGCCCAATCTGGAACTTGCTCTTCGTTCGACCCCTTGCTCGACCTCTTCGCCCCAGTGCTCCTCGTGGTACCCCACATACCAGCAGCAGCAGTACAACACAGAAAAGGGTGCTCCTGTTCATTTCTATAATAAATTTGATGTAATAAATGACTTGGTATATGCAAACCCATTTTTAGTGAGGTATGATGCAAGAGGAGAAGGTGAAGAAACAATTCTACATTAGAGAATTAAATCCCCTGTGATGAATTGGACAAACTACATAGCGTTGAACCTCATTAATCCAGTCTAATTTGGGGTTAAGTTGACCAGTTTAACAACAGTCTGTATGAACTGAAATAACTAGTCTTTGCCCATTCCAACTGCTTTGCCAGTCTTTCTGCAGCAGCTTCAGTTCCTCTGACTGTAGTTGTGCAAACCACTTGTAGACAGCATCGTCTGCTTCACTTCACATTTTTCTCTTTAAGTTTCAGCACAGATGTTTACAGTGTTTTAGTGGTTCTGTACTTGGCAGAAAACTTAGACACAGGTGTACCTTTTTCAAGTTTTTCCATTACAGCTAATTTTTCTTGTATAAAAATAACTTTGTGTTTTGTGTTTCTGTCCAGAAAAGGGCTTATTCAATAACGTAATGATGAGAACGAGCTGCATAATAGGTTCTTTTACGTGCCAGTAAATCTACGGACACGAGGCTGACCGGACTGAGCCAGGATCAAACCTGCCGAGTTGGGGTCAACCTCCTGAGCCACGCAGCCTGGCCCAAGCTGCTGTGTGATTTACAGCTGAGAACAAACAGCTACATGACAAATGCAATTGTTGATGTGACAACGAGCTTTTGGGCTTTTGCCGTGTCAGAAATCGAGGTGAAATTCTTTACGTTTTTCAGAGAACTTCGCTCCGCTGCTTCAGAAGAAAATTTTGTTCACGAGGAAGACTTGTCTGATAATGAACGTTTGAATTTAAGAATTCTTTACCGTCAATGGTACTCTCGTTCATCACTAGGTGGCTCACTGTGCGCTGGCGACACCATCTTGGTTCCAGTTAAGATGTTTCTAGTTCCATCATGTGTGCATGGGACGTAAACAGCAAGATCATCAGACGAATGCAGCTTACTCCCCAGTACTGAGCCAGAACTGAACTGTGGTCAGTGGTGCTTTTGGCAGATAAGTCATGAGTCACCTGATGGTAGAGAGAATATGGACAAGGGCTTAGGGAGTGATATTCACTCTGTAATCTCTCTGACAGGAACGCCATTTGGAGTGAGGGTGGTATCATCTTTGAGGCATGAACAGAGCTTGTCGTCGCTGATGGAGGTACCCTGAATATAAACCATACATTGAGGAGGTGTTATCGGAACATGAAACCCCCTTTGTTCCATTTGTCTCTGAGAACTTCATACTGATACCCGATAATGACTGCCCCCACATCGCTCGTTATGTGTTGGTATGGCTTTGTACT
This sequence comes from Anabrus simplex, assembly GCF_040414725.1. Taxonomy (NCBI): domain Eukaryota; kingdom Metazoa; phylum Arthropoda; class Insecta; order Orthoptera; family Tettigoniidae; genus Anabrus; species Anabrus simplex. The sequence goes on from NC_090270.1 coordinate 343,686,288, forward strand.
TCATTATACAAATTCTGAGCTGGCCATTACAAAGCCGAGTCCTCAGTCCCATTAAGCACCTATGGATTTGCTTGGGCCAAATGTCCCACATCAACATTTTTTTACACCCTAAGTGAAACGACACCAACACTATATTAGAGGAATGGATGCATATACCCCAGCACCTTGCATCATCACAAGGGGTAGATTAAAGTGTTCAGTGACAGAAAGAGATAAGTGAGTGTCCTTTAAATTCTGTTCAATGAAATTCAGTGAATATGCGAAAATTTGCAACTTTTTAAGTCATGAAATATTGTAAAAGTAACTTAACACTGAACTTTTAATGAGTATGTCCACAGGGCATAATTCATGTTGTGTGTTGTGTTTTAAAAACAAGGTTTCAGGTAATGAAATATAACAATTAAAATGTTTTGAAATCATCCGCCTTTTGGGTTGGTCATTGTATTTAATGGGATAGTATTTGTAACTTATCTTTTAAGTTAGATTTTTCTCTTTCACCAATTTCTTGACAAGAGGGAACTTCTTCCTGTGGAATAGAATTGACTGGCTCCTCATGAGTGATAGCAGAGGGAGACAAGTACAGACATTGAGAGAAAGGAGAATAGTTTTAAATTCAGTCTCTGCAAACTGATATCATGAGTTTGGTTTTTGACAAATGACATTTCTTACTCCTTAGTACAAGCCTGTGGACACTTTTTGAAATGCCAATCTAAGTTAACTTAAGGATGCACAAACCTGTACAGGCATCAGATTAAACACTTTTTATCAAACTCTTTTTTTATTTATTTTTCAACATGTAGTAAATACTTTCCTGATGAATAGGGAGAGAACCAATATTCTGTCAATTGAAGAGCTTGTCAGGTCATACAAAATATTTGCAGTAGTTTGAAAATCATATAATTTCATTTTAAAATGTAAATATTCTAAATGATTAACTTTAAAAATCAGAAAGGGAATAATTTGAAACTGTTAATTTTCTCTTTGAATTTCATTATATTGACAGACTTATTATCTCTTGGAAAAATATCAAGATTTTAGAATTTGGCCTTCGTATTCAATATACATGACCCATTGCTTGGAAAAGGACCTAAAGTCATATTTTTCATTTTTGAGATTTTTGTCGTTATCAAAATTGTCATAAGATACTGAGCATTTTAAAAGGGGATTATCTATTGTGAACTTTTGTAATAGTGAGAAGTGACAGTACATATGACAAACTTTGTTTATACAATGCACAATTTGTGTGCTGTATCTTTATTAATTATGATGATTAATAAAGTGTTTATTAATTAATTAAAAGGAGTTCATGCTTCTAGGTGCAGTGCTTCAGAAGATATTAATTATTGACTGTTGTTATTAAGAAAACTGTATTTTGATAAAAACACAATTACAGCTTTCAGTAATTTTGTTACCAATTGTACAAAGTTTTCACCACATCGAGTGGTGATGACGCGAACTCCTGCGTAACTCAGTTTGTTAAGAAGACCAATAGATAGTGCAGGAAGTCAAAACATAGAAATACAATTATTACACCCCAAACACTTCTGTTGAGCTCTGCAGTGAAATTTCCATTGCCGACTTCTTTCCGCGCAGCAGGTCACAAATTAGTTTCAACAGTTTTAAAAAGTCAGCTGTGAGTAAAATACTCTGTGCACTCAACTACTTCCTCTTCAATTTGGATAATTAAGAGAACAGTGATTTAAATTTCATAAAAATTATAAAAGTTGAAGCCTAAGACTATTAATAATGGTTTTAATGCCTATTTCATTTATATTATATTATGGATGTTGAAATCTAACAAGTCAGTATTTATAATAAATCTTTTGTAAAAACAATTACTTGAAGGTTGACGTAAGGAAAGCTCATCTTCAGCAATAATTTTAATATAACTGTGGGAAGGATTATTTAATATTTTAAAAAGATTATGATTAATTGAACTAACAGCAGCATTTCATTTTCTTCTGAAACCTGAGTTTGCAGTTTATACCGTCAGTGGATCTAGCAAAAAGAGGCTGCTTCATGTGCTAAGATGAGGATATTTTTCTGAACGGACCTATGGAAATAGTAAGAGAATGCAACCATCATGTTTAGTTTTATGTTATAGTATTTCTCTATGGGGTAGATTTTGTTAATTAACAATCATTTGTCATATTAATTTCATAAAATTCTGTTTAAAAACAGAATACTAGTAGAAAGTTTTCAGTGAAGTTTTACTCTTGGAATAGAAGATAGTTATTATAATATTACTCTTGAAATGCAAAATATACTTGCTTGCGAGTTCCTGTTGCAAAGTGTCCAATGTGTATTGATACTGTGAAGTCCGCCTGAGGTCTCAGGGTCACAGTCAAGCCCTACATTGACAAGAGCTTTAACAAGCACCTTCCTCATTTCCTCCCCTCCTCTTCTCATGTCCTGCTCTCTGTCACTCCAATAGCCTTTCACTCCTGTATTGATGTGTCTCAAGTTGTTGAGAAGGAAAATGTGTACTGCTTTGTCTGTTAAAACTGAATATTAATTTTTAAAACAAGTTTATTTGAAGAAGTCTTAATTTGGATCTAAAGATTCTTTATCTTGTTCATTACTTTTTCCTGTCTATTTCTTTTTATCCTTCACTCCAAAACCAAGCTTTATATTCTGTTACAATTTATGCCATCTTCTAATATGTATGTGGAGTCCTCAGCCTGAAAGCTCTTTGGATCCTCAACACGTCCACCATTAGCTTTAATAGGAAGCCTATATGTTGCTAAGAGGCCTGCTAAGGAAATGAGATAGTTTCCTATTGTTTTCCTCCCTGTGCCAGAAGGTGCTATTACATATTATTCTCGTATTATGCTCAGCTCGAAGCTTATTGACAAACAGTTCATCAGTTACGATTTTGACTCAAGTCCTTTTGTTTTTGCAAGATCCCTTCTATCAGCTAATTCAGTCCTACCATCTCAAATCTACTCATTGTGTGTATAGCTGTGTTACATTTGACACAGCTCTCTCTAATACGTGTTACTTAGCAGGGCAGACTTTTACCAACTAAGCACACAGTATGGTTATTTTAATTTTCAACACCAGTGTAACAGCTCTGGTCCAATTGTACATGTACAGGGTTTACTTATTAGAACTGTTCATTTTAGATTAATGCCAGTGTCAATGTCACACATGACAAAATTCTACTAGTGGATTCACTAATTATAGGCTGAGAGATTTTTTGCCTCTTTTGTAAAATAATTTGTAATATGTGCATAATATTTTTAAAGTGTTAATTTGATTGTATTTGCACTACTGGATATATTGACAGTTTTAGTCCATGGCTGAAGATGACCCATAATGGGTCCCATTGTATACGTGACTTTGCATCATATTAAATGGTATTGAAAGGATGAGAGTCGAATACAGGCAGCCGAAATGAAGTTCTTGAGGACTATGATACAGAAGAGTAGAAGAGACAAAAGAAGGAATGAGAAAATCCGGGAAGAAATTGGAGTGGAAGTAATGAATGATAGAATAGAGAAGAGCCGACTAAGATGGTTTGGGCACATAAATTGAATGAGTGATGAGAGAATGCCAAGAAGAGTGATGAAAATGCAAACGCAAGGAAGGAGAGGCTGCGGACGACCACAATTGAGATGGAAGGACACAATCCAACGCAGTATTAGAGAAAGAAACATGGACTGGGACAAATAGTTGGAGGAGTGGTGGAAAGACCGAAGAAAGTGGAGAGGGACCATATTTGCCCCTTCCCGGCTACAGCTGGGTAATGGGAAATGATGATGATGATGATGATGATGACGATGATGATTAAATGGTATGAATAGGTGGACCTTCATTTTAATTTCTTATTAACATATTTTTCTGCGAAGACATACAACAGCTAACCTTATGAACAATTTATCATGGAGAATGGCTGATATTAGCATATTGTCAAGACCAAGGATGAGACTAAGACAAAAGAACAATGGTAATAATCTACATGTAGCCCATACTAGGAGAGAGAACACACTCTATATCTCACCATAGAGGCAGGCTTCTAAACTGAAGTTGGCAGGTTCAATCAAGTGGTATTTGAAGGTATTCAGTCTTGTGTCGACATTGAAGAACTCTTATGGGATAATATTCCAGCACCTCGGCGTCTCCAAAAACCATATGAAAATGAAAACCTACAACCTGTTTTCCAGTCATTGACCGGGTCAGGGATGGAATGAATGAAGCCCCTATCCTGCGGCAAGGATAGGAATTGTGCCGGCTGCCGACGCCTGTCTCGCTCCTCTGGGGCAATGATGAATGACTGACAGATGAAATGAAATGATAATGGAGTGTGTTGCTGGAATGAAAGATGGCAGGGAAAACTGGAGTACCTGGAGAAAAACCTGTTCTGCCTCCGCTTTGTCCAGCACAAATCTCGCATCGAGTGACCGGGATTTGAACCACGTAACCCAGCGGTGAGAGGCGGACGCGCTGCTGCCTGAGCGGTGGAGGCTCTAGTTAGGGGTACTTAAAACAAATTCTTATTCATTTCATTCATTCATTCATTCATTCATTCATTCATTCATTCATTCATTCATCAATACGGCTATTTGAGAACGACATTTACACAATCTACCTGTTCTTTTGTCATGCATACTAATGCCCTTCTCTTTGCACTCTTACCAAAGATCCTTAAGTCTTTCGCTTCTCCTTTCTCTTTCTTCTGCTGAGATGTTCCATGGCTTTTTCAGAGTATCCCTCACTCGCAACCTTTTTCTTAAATTTTGTTCTGTCCCGTATCTCTTCCTTCTCGATGCCACTTCTGCTAGGTTTGTAAGCCACCCAGGCTGTGTTTTCCACTTTTCTTGTAGGAATATTTTGTTGGCCAGCTTCTGTTGATTCATCATTTTTTAAAGTGTCCATAAAAGTCCAGTCGTCTTTTCCTTGTCGTAGTCACAATTTTTTAGATGGTTTTATAGAGTTCCTGATTTGATCTGAAACAGGAAGTATGTTCGTCATTTTGCAACTTCTTTGGACCCAAGATTTTTCTCTTTTTTTCAAGGTCTGAGTCTGCCACCCTGGTCAGTATTTCTGCTCCATACGGACACTCTGTTCTGACTGCTGTGCAGTAATGTCTTAATTTGGCTTCAATAGAAGTGGACTAGTCGAAGACCATAGTCGAAGACCATATCCATCCTCCTCACCCACTCTTTTAATGCCTCCTTTTTATTTGATTGGGAGTGAGAATTTCTCCCAAGTATTTAAATTTATGAATGCGATGGATGTCTCCAAACTGAGTTACAATTCTGTCAGTATCATCTGCTTTGTCCGAGTCCATGAATGCTGGTTTTTGAAAGGAAATTCTTAATCCTGTTGTTGTTATTATTCTTAATTGGCTTGACATCCCTTTGTGGGCATTTGCCTTCTACAGAAGTTTCTGCCATTCTTACCTCTCCCTTGCTGTGGTCCTCCAGTTCTTAATTCTCAGGATGTGGATGTCCTGACTCATGCGTTCCTCCCACCTCATCTTTGGTCTTCCAACTTTTTAGGATTCTTCTGGCAATGTATTATATATTTTCTTCATCACTATCTATATAGTCATTGGCATGAAGTACATGTCCAGTCCACTCTAGCCTCTTGATCTTCATGACTTTAACAATGTCTGGTTCATTAAATAACCTTTAACTTTAAGGTTGTATAGTCTTCTCCACAGTATTTTCTCCTACTGGCCCAAAAATACATCTCAGAATTTGAATTTTTCTCTCGAAGATACCAAGCTGTCTTCTATTATATTTTGACAGAGGCCACATTTCATAACCATGTGCTAGTACAGATTTCGCCGAGACTTCGTAGAAAAGGCAAAGCAAAGTCATCTCCTTACAGGCCAGGAAGGCCCTTGGAGGGGTGGAAGGTAGAGGCTTTCATTATCTGTACACTTGGCACTTGGTGGGGTGGAGTGGTTAGCTCTATGCCCAGCTACTTTTGCCCCCAGGGATTAACCTGGTACTCATTTTTGGAGTAGGTTGAATGAACCTCGGGACCACTCACTAGGTTAATAAAATCTTTGAGCTTGAGTGTTGCTCAGAATTTCGTCAATGTCCAGGGAGAAGTAGCTTGTAGCTACACACAAACATTCCTGTAGATGTGAAATGTAAAAAAAGCAGATGGGTTGATAATGTTTCTGGCAATATACTAAAAGCAACAATACAAAAGTACTTGTTTTATTACTGTTTACATGAAAGACCTATACCAAGTGAATGGAGAGTTGCTATAGTAGTCCCTGTGTACAAGGAAAGACTGACAAGTATGAGGCATCGTAAGTTATGATCTTCATTTCCGTGTTGACGTTTAACTAATAATGTAGAGTTTGAGGGATGTTCCACCATTCAACACATTAATATATTTTGGTTTGATAGAAGACAGTTCGGGTTAAGAAAAGATCATTCTACTGAAGCTTACTTGTAAGATTCCAACAAGATACAACAGATATCTCAAATTCAGGCAGTGAAATGAACTGTATCGCGATTGACCTATCCAAGGCTTTTGTTAAGATGAATCATGGGAGGCTACTGTTGAAAATGAGTTCTATCGGACTAGACAAGAGAGTGAGTGAATGGATGACTAAATTTCTAGAAGGCCAGTGACCTAGATGTTAGGCCCCTTTAAACAAAAAAGCATCAGATTTCTAGCAAACAGAACTCAGTGGAGTAGGAGAAGCAAAGCAATGATTAAGAGGTGGGTACTGCAAGGTGATACGAGTAAAGAACTGGAAGTTACAGGGTTGTGAGCGATCTTAACAATATTGTGAAATGGACAGCAGACGATGCTAAACGGGGTAAAAAGTCGGGTTGTAAATTTTACGAAGAGGATGGCATGAAAGTAGCTCATTGGGATCACTGTAAATATCTAGGTGTAAGAAAAGACAAAGATACAAAGAAACACTGCCTTGCAGTATCCACCTCTTAATCATTCTGGATCAGCCCTTTGGCTGTCCTGAGCATTTTGTGGGCCTGGTGCAAGTACTGGACAGATTCTCCATCAAAACGACTTCTCCGAACCATTCCCAGTCTCACATGGATTGAAGGAGGGTTGCATACTGGCTCCAACTCCATTTGCCTTGTATCTGGCGACCATGCTTGATGAAACAGACAACCCCGGTGTAGAGATTAAATACCACTTTGATGGTGGCCTCTTCAACTTGGCCAGACTTCACTCGCGAAGACATACCAGTGTCACTAGAGTCAATGAAATGCATTATGCTGATGATGCCGCATCACCAGCTCTTACACCTGAGGAACTGGAAGTGTCATTCGACAGTTTCAAGGATGCATATGGCCTTTTCAGCCTCACCAATGCAAAAAAAACCAAGGTACTTGCTCAGCCTGCACCAGGGACTAACATTCCAGATTTTAACATTACCATCTCAAATACCAAACTAGAACAAGTAGACCACTTCACTTACCTTGGGAGTAACTTGTCAAAGTGCTGTACATCAAACAGCATGTGGAAAACAGGCTTCGTGCTGCACATGTGGCCTTTGGCTGACTATCACACAGTGTCTTCAGGAATAAAAGCCTTAAAATTCTCACAAAACTAATGGTGTACCAGGCTGTAGTCATCTCTACACTTCTCTGTGACTGCGAAACGTGGACCTTATACCACCGTGACATAAAAAAGCTGGAGTGCTTTCACCAGCAAAAACTACGCTCCATCATGAACATCAAGTGGGAAAACTACATCTCTAATGTTGAAGTTCTCGAGAAAGGATGTGCTAAGAGTTTTGAATCATTGGTTGTTGGCCATCACCTCAGATGGGCAGGACATGTGCGCCGTAATGAATGACACCAGGCTACCGTGCCAGATCCTCTATGGTGAACTTAGCTCCGGTTCAAGACCACGGGATGCCGCCCTGAGATGTTTCAAAGACCAACTAAAATAAACCTTAAAGATGGCAGAAATAAACCCACAATCCTGGGAAACACTTGCCAAGGACCGTTTACGTTGGCAGCGAAGTGTCTATGCCTCAGTTGAACACTTCGAACAAGAACATCGCAGTCATGAAGATATTAAGCAACAGGAATGCAAACTTCACCAAACCCAGCCAAGATCTCCCCCCTCCCTCAGCTGCGCGATGTATGGACGTATGTTCTGTGCAAGAATTGGCCTATACAGTCACCGCAGGTTTAAACACAAACTGCTGCCATTAGCCAGGAAAATAAACTCTGAAACAAGTAACTGCCGACGACGAATATAAGGAAAGATCTTCATTGGGATATTTGCTTTTAATGAGGTTGTACGTAAAGGTTACAGATCTCTTCATATGGTTGTGAGTACAGCCTGGAACTTCAGGCATAGCATGCGAATAAGGAAATAGGCAGTAAAATAATTAAAATAGTAAAGATGCTTTAATGTAAGCTACGTAACACACATCTGCATCACATCTTACATCTCCCTGTGGGTGGGGATGATAGAATAACGTCAACGGTATCCCGTTTGTCGTAAGAGGCGACTGTTAGTGGGATCAGGGTTTCTCAACTGGGGAGTGTGGGTTGGCAACTACGGTTCCCCAGCTGAGCCTGGCATTGCTTCTACTTACTTGTGTCAGGTTCCTCGCTGTTACCTTTCATGTCTGACTTCCCTTGGCCAACTCTTGAGCTTTTCTGACCCCAACGGTATTAGATTTGTGAGGCCCAGGAATTCTTTCTCATCTTGATCCTTACCTTACTTTTGCCAACACCTTCATTTTTCGAGAATCAGACACCTTCCATTTTCCTTCTGATTAGTGTTGATAAAGAATGGTTACCAAGTTGTTCTTTTTCTTAAAACAATAATCACCACCAGCGCTTAATTTTACATACCAAGGACAGGACATGTCAACCCTCCTGACCATTTGGCGTGTGGAGTTTTCGGTAGAGATTTGTGTAATATGAAAATATTGTTTATGTAAATGTTATTTTATATCTAAGTTAAAAAAAAATTTTTCTTTATTATTAATACAGTACCTTGGATTTATATATTTTTTCTTTCCATTGATTCATTTTAATACATAAATAATGGCAGAAAATATCCACAACTTAAAAAAGGCAAAAAGGCATTGTACTATCAAATAGGCTACAGAAACTAAAATAGGCACACAAAAAATTAATACCTGGTCTTACCGTTCCCGAATGTAAGGAAGCATGTTTTTCTCTGTCACACTTCAATATATCCACCCAGATAAAAAAGGCATTTTGCCTAACTTCCGGGCTCTAGTTACGAGGGTATTTAGGGGTTGTAGTAAGGATGTAAAGGAGAAGATGTATAAGTCTCTGATAAGACCCCAATTAGTGTATGGTTCCAGTGCATGGAATCTTCTCCAGGGTTACTTGATTTGAGAAAGATTCAGAGGAAAGCAACATAATTTCTGGATGATTTCTGACGAAAGAGTAGTATTACGAAAATGGCAAACTGTGCACTGGAAATACTTGGGAATGGGGAGATGTACTATATTCAGAGTTGTCAGTGGAGAAATGGTATAGAGTGACATTAGTAGATGAATAAACAAATTGGGGCAAATATTATTTTATAGGAAGAGGAATTTCAGATTGGAATAATTTATCAAGGGAGATGTGTAATAATATCAAACTTGTCAAAAAAATGCTTTCACAGCCGCAGATCTTAAAATCACAGCAATAGAACCAGCTTTTGGGTGGTTAGGCCGTGTGCAGACCTGCCTGCTAAGCAGAGTCCTGGAGGGGCGTGCCATTCCAGCTGATGAGTCCAAATGGCACGTCTGGACGAAACTCTGCATAATGCACACGGCCTAACCACCCAAAAGCTGGTTCTATTGCTGTGATTTTAATATCAAACTTCTTCCAAATCATTCAAGAAAATACTAAGTAAACAACTGATTGGGAATCTACCACTTGGACAACAGCTCTAAATGCAGATCAGTGGTAATTGATGACGATTAGGTCAATCTGTTAATCGTGCTCATGCTTTCTTCTTGACACACATCCTAAGTGAGAAAGTTCACACTGGTACTGCGTCGAGAATATAGCCGAACGGTCGAGAGAAATACTCTGCAGTATTTGCAGTGTTCTGATGTTTCTGCTCCCCAAAAGACTATGAATTTCTCCAGTTTGAAGACAAAAATCGGGACCAAGGAATACTGGTAATCCACCAATTCAGGGTCTCTTGAATAACTTTCCTTTTTCTGATGATGCTGGCACTGAATTGGAAGGGATTATATACCACGTTAAAGATTGTTTTCTTGCCAAATACAAAAACATCTGTCAGATTTGTTCAAAAGATCTTCCCGGACAATTTTAGAACAATCGGACAATGAACTCCGCCATGTTGTGGGAGAGACTAAATATGTATGGGCATGTTCTGGGAAATATTGCAATTCATTGTTTCTTGCTTTATCAAAGTGAAAATATAATTTTTTCAAATTGTGTTTTGTTTACCCTCAATGGTTTTGCTCGGAAAAATTCTAATAGCATCTCTAAATCACCAAACGTCATTTAAAAGAACACTATGTAGACAACGCCTGGTCTGTATTTTATAAATGCATTGATCCGCTAGAAATTGTAGGCAACTTCAAGGATTCAGAATACTACAGTAAGTTCATACATTAGTAGCGTATAGTGGTTATGAAGGTGAAATATAAAAATTAAGGGAGAGATTTCTGATTTGCAGTAGTAGAGTGTATTAAGATGGGGGTGCATGTAGATGATGTCTCAAGATCCTGCAGTCTACATTTGTGTCCTAAAGTATGCATGAGGCATAGTTTTTTATTTTCTTACAATTTTGCTTTGCGTCGAACTGACGCAGATAGGTCTTATGGTGACGATGGGACAAGGAAGGGCTAGGCGTGGCAAGGAAGAGACCATGGGTTTAATTAAGGTGCAGCCCTAGCATTTTCCTGGTGTGAAAATGGGAAACCACGGAAAACCATTTTTAGGGATGCCGATAGTGGGGTTCAAACCCACTATCTCTTGAATGCAAGCTCACTGGTATGTGACCCTAATCGCACGGCCAACTCACTCAGTATGGTGCATAGTGTCCAGGGTTTCTGAATACTTTGTTTTCTTTATAACGAAGTCTTGGATATATGTTTATTAATATGTGATCCGTTGTGTGTAAAGGGACCCAAAGTCGACAGTGGACGTTTTACAGCAGAGCTGAACAGAAACGTCTGTGGCGTAAAAATTGCATTTCTATGTTTAGACTTCTTGTGCTGCCTCTGGGTCTTCTTAACAAAGTTACACAGCAGTTTGACTCTTCACCATGTGATGTCATGAAAACTTTGTACAGTTGGTAAGAAAATTAGTGAAAACTGTAATTGTATTTTCCTCAAAATACACTTCTCCTAATAGCAACATCCAGTAATTAATATCTTCTGAAATATTACACCTGGAAGCATGAATTTTTAAAAAAATTCTCAATATCTTATGCCAATTTTAGAACAATAAAAGTCCCAAAAATGAAAAATCCAACATAAGGTCCATTTCTGGACAACGGGTCACATATGAGATTCTTCAATATAATGTAGGTAATTTGTTACATAAAGAATGCAATATTTTGTGTTTTGACTATACATCTTGGTATGCCAGCATTGTGGCATAGATTGTGGTTCTAGAATTTATAGACTATTGAGCCATCTAAAAAACCATAATGGCAACCCTGATGCACCGAACTCTTAACTGTTCTGTTTGCTCAGGTATTTTTAATGAATGAAATCAGATTGTTAGACATTGTTTCAGGAATGTGTTCATTGGACTCGGGAAAGTGATATTGACAGCATAAATTGTCATCTTTATTTGAAAATATTTCATACGTAAATCAGTTTCCTTTGCAAATAACTGAGCATAATAAAAATACAAAGGCTATTTTTTAATTAAAGACTAGTCCTAAACCCTACATCTTCATTCTTTTATGCGGGCACACTACCTCCCAGTATCCCTTGCTCACAAACACTCTGTGCTGTATTGTCGCTTCGTAGTGTACAATGGAACTCATTAAGACAGTTGAGCAGCCTTCTGCGTTACCTGGTTGTTGATTGTAAGGAATGTGCCACTAGCAGAGAATCGTCACTAGATCTGTGAAGTGATGGAAAACTCCATAAGTGGGTAAGATTATTCAAGGAAGGTTGGGAGAATGAACATCACTGTTCACAATATTGTACATGAAGTTGACACTACCCTTCTCGCAGACAGGCTGTTCACAATATCCCCTCTGTCACTTAACTGTCCGCACGTTTCAAAGTCTACAAACTTGGGTTAGAAAAGTTAGACTACAGAAAATTGTGCAGTCGGTGGGTTTCAAAGATGCTGACCAAGGCACAGAAAATGAAGAGATGTGCCATTACTTTGATATTTATGACCTGGTACGATGAGGAAGGTGATGCATTTTTGGACCACATCATCGTGGGGGATGAGGCATGGGTATCCCACGTGACCACTGAATTCAAGCAGCAATGATAGAGCGACGACACACACCATCTCTGACGAAAGTCAAATTTAAGCAGACTTTGTCAACTGGCAAGATTATGGTGTTCTGTTGGTGGATTTCATGCCCGCCAGGGACAACAGTAAATGCAGCTACTCCAATGCGCAATCCAGAATAGATGCTGCGATCTTCCGTGTGCAGCTTGAACACAAGTTCACATTGAATCATTTGGCTGACAGCAATTTTATTTTTGAAAACAGACACACGGAGCCCTGACCTTGTGCTTAGTGACTACCATCCTTGCAGCCATGAGAAAAGGTTCCTCATTGGTTAGCATTTCCACACTGACGAGCAAGTGAAAACAGCCCTTCAGACATGGCTTTCATTGCAGGTGGCTGGCTTCTGTGACGGGTTAACAAAAACTTCCTCATGAAATGACAAATGTTTGAATAAATATGAAGACAATGTGGAAATGATGCTTATTGTGTGTAGATACAAATGAAACATAAATTACCCAAAAGTATTCAGTAGTTTTTATTTTATTGCAAAATGTTCATTACTTAAAAAATAGCCCTTGTAGAAAGTATCTATACACTAAAATTTACAACAATTGATGTACAAGATATTGCAGTTACATTATAATTTATACTATACTATAATCTTTGTAAAGCACAGTGGTACAAAATGGACAGAAATGTTTAAAAAAAGAAAATAATAATTACACATTATAGATTTGTAGGTGACTGTATAAAAATTATAATGACTGCTTTTAAATTTTAAAAAAGTTCTCGCTGAGCCTGTGGATAGTAATTACATACTTATGGTTAGAGATCTGTGGAGTTTATTCCTAATACTTTGAAGTATAGATATATCAGAAAGAATTGCAGATTATTTATGACCAGAAGCAGCGATTGGGGGGGGGGGCAATGGGGGGTCAATTTTTCCCCCCCCCACTTTGTGGAGAAAACATTACACTTTTTATTCCATTTTAGCCAGCTGAAATTCAAAATTATTAAAACAAGCAATTTGTTGTCTCATTAGCTAATTATTTCCTTTATATTCTTTAAATAAATGTTCACAGAAATCTGCAAAAAATTAGTTTTTCGCGGCTAACTGATTTGTGTAGCGCCACAAGAAGTAGTGGAGACTTTGCATATGTCAATCAATCAATCAGTCAATACTGATCTGCTGGGAGGAAGGGTAGCAGGGTATATTCTTTTGCTGAGGTTATGGACACTGAGGTATGATTTGCCCACTCTTTATTTTAGTTTAGTTTTGTTTCATTTCTTAGTGTGTAGTCAAATACTAAAAGATTTATAATTGTATAATCACACCGTACTTCTATTTAATGGTAATGCGTGTGTAATATTGTTCCTTTGCTGAAAGTTTTACTGTATAGTATTGAATCAGAATATTAAAAAACTATTGCATTATTAATGCACTTAAGCTGGTAAACTGTCAACATTTACCTCTCTCTCGAAATTTGCATAAAGCTTAAAGAAACTTGCCATTTTGTAGCTTATATTTTTTCTGGTTTGGTGTATATACTCCCCCCTCCCGTGCCATCACTAAATCCCAAAATCCCAGGTACTTTTTGTACATTTTTGCCCCCCACTTCTAATTCCCAATTGCCGCTGCTGCTTATGACTCTTGAAGTAATAAAAAAAAGACTTATACATTACGTTTTACACTTGTTGATAGTTCTAATCTATGTCTGTTATATGTTTTACAATGAAGTAAAATATTTTTAATACAATAACAATCTTCAGATTTAATTTTGTGGTGATGTCGACTAGAAGTCCATGTTTTATTGTAATTTTTTTCTCTGAAAGAGATCTTTTACTCTACTTAGAAAATTACTACTGGGTTCAAACTGAATCTTTGTCATGCAGAAAATTGGTCTAAAAAACTCATATTTTCAATCAAAGATTGAAATTCCTGAAAATTCGGAATGTTATGGTAGAAGAGAGGAAGAGGTATCTAGAATAGAACTGAATGTGGTATCAGTGTTGAAGTGAGTGAAAATAGTTGAAGGAAAAATGAGGGGGAAACTGACATGCAGTAGACTTGATGTCCTATGGATGGCATAAGTCTCATCTGAGAGGGGCCAACATATCTTAGTAAAAGTACTGTTTGGTCCAAATTTAGTTGTACGTTTCTTAGCTTTTATCAAGCAGAATATTTTCTTTGTGATCTTGACTTATTTGGTGATTGAGCAATTAGTACGTGTAAATAACATAATCAGTTCTGAAACCCCTTGTATCAATGGAATACTGATTGTCTGCCTGGCACTCGTAGTAGCCTGCGTCCATCTGAGTTGTGGGATCTATCTCCATCTTGGACTTCATTGTATCATTTCCAACGGGCCATTCGTGAACCTGTGGGGAAAATAAATATATCAGGCACATTTCCTTTATAATAATCTAATAGTTTGTTTTTATTACCCTCTTGTATTCTGTATTTTAAATATTTATTTCATGTTTTGCCATAAATAAATAAATAAATAAATAAATAAATAAATAAATAAATAAATAAATATTGGGTGATTGTATCCATTTGCTAATGACAGTGTTCTCATTACCAACTATTCGTACAGTAAATTTATCTCTGATCACTTCTTCCTGAAGATTTTTGAAATCGCATGATAGTGTGTTTTTTTAGGGACTGGAAGGAAAAAACAGTTTTTAATCTTCTTAAAATACTGTCAGACTCGCATTCTACAGACCAATTAAATATTTAAATAACATCCACTGAAATAAACAGATTCTACTTTTTCTGCAATACCTCTTAACTTCCATTGTAAAGTAGGTTCAAATGCGTGCATTTTTCAAGGTATCTTATGGAATGCCATTCTTTTCTTCAATCCAGTAAACTAGTACCAGTAAGTAAATCATCTCACTTTCTTATTTTTAGTTTTGGCAGACTGCTTCTCCTGAGAATGAAACTGTAGGCTGGACATAGGTGATTCAATAAGTAAAAAAGTAATAACAATGAGACCCCGAAGTACCTGGGAGTAACTCTCGACAGAACTCTAAAACAGCATCTGGAACATCATCATTCACAAACTGCACGGCACTACATGGCTCACCCTTAGATGCTCTTCTCTGAGCCTGGTATACTCGGCAGCTGAATATAGTGCACCTGTTTGGCTAGACAGTCCATATGTGGGAAATGGAGATGCCCAGTTGAACAGAACTATAAGGTTAACCTCAGCAGCCAGTAGATCCGCACCCACACACTGGCTCCTGGTGCTCAGCCACATCTTCATAAACAGAATGCTTTGTTTCATGAGCACTGGAAGGTAAACAATAACCCCCATTTTTCAACACACAGGGATATCCCTACTGCCACTGGAAAGAGAAGACTCAAATCACAAAGACTCCCATATAGCAACAGCCCAACAGTTGTTTAAACAGTGCGAGGATGAACCATGGAAGATGTGGCTACCTCCTACACAAGTGGGGCAAAGTGCCATCAGTGGCATGTGATTGTGGTATGGCTTGACAGACTATCCAGCACATAGTGACTGAATGCCCTCAAAGTTTGTATCATGGAGATATAAATGACTTTTTGTTGGCTGTTCAATCTGCAGTTTAGTGAAATGAGCAATCTGCCTTTAAATTGTAATAGTTTGTTTTTATTACGCTCTTGTATTCTGTACTTTCAACATTATATTTCATATGTTTTGCTGTAAATAAATAAACTAAAATAATAAATAAATAAATAAATAAATAAATAAATAAATAAATAAATAAATAAATAAATAAATAAATAAATAAATAAATAAATAAATAATCTGCTCCATAATAACATTGCAAGTAACTCCCGTATCAATTTACACATCGAAATATGAACCATTCATTTGGAATGTAATCAAGATTTTCCCTTATTCCCCTATCTGTTTTCATCTTGCAAAATCTTCCATCCCTTTCATCAGTATTATGTTCATTATGTTGTGTAAATTGACTGGACTTTTGCACACAACTGCAAAACTATCGCTCGTGTAGCACCTAGAACATTATTTTCCATACACACGACATTTTCTCTCTGTGTGCCTCCACAATACCAATCTTCTGAAGGTTTATTCGTCTTATTGCCTACAACTTTACATACTCAAACTACTGTCACTGGTTGAAATATTTTAATCAACTGCTTTTCTGTCTCCTAAACTGCACTAGCTTCAACTGTCAGCTTTGTTATGTCTGCATATAAAAGATCTCTGGTGACACTTGGTGTTCACCCAACAAAATTCATTAATTAGGAAAGTAACAAAGCTAAGAAGTTGGACAATGAATTTGATATTGATAATGTCAGTGTCCATTAGACACAGTTGCCTGTACATTGCCCCCGAAAAAATGAATGAAGAAATGGGTATATTATGTCAACAGCTTCTTATTAGCTAATGGTAAAGTTTTCGGTGCCCTAGTTGCAAGGACAAGGAATGGTTTCATCAGATGAAACTGAGGAAACAACCGTATGAGTTAACAACCTTTTGGGACACCCTGTGGCAGATACTTTTGCGATATCAGTTGCCCTAGAAGAATTTCAGTGTAGAACATGGGAAATAATGTAAAGACAAGATGGTGTAGTCTCTTACTTAGCATGTGCATGATTACATTTTTGCCAACCTGTCATGTAGTTCCTGAAATTCTGAGGCACACCAGTGGGCACACCTCTCTGTGTCTTATTGTATTGTACTTGCTTCCTGGCTCTCTCTGGCACTTTGCGGTTTCATCTTTTTTGCCTTATTGTTCTTGATTTGATCCCTTCCTTTCAATATGAAAACCGAGTATCAGGATAATATTTAAAAAATACTCACAGATGTACAGTACAAAGCCTTTAAAACATTACCACTATGATCTCCATAGCAAAACTCTACAGAATTAGTTATCAGCCCTGTACTTAAACTTTCCAACAACCACCACTGCTATTTCCGTTATTTTTCACTGTATGGAAAAAAAGTTTGTAATTAATATTGTAAGTAAATGTCACAAGCAATTCTCCTGCAAAAATGAAGATTAAAGTACACCACAAAAAAAATATTTGGAATATTGAGGTTGCAATTCAGTAATAAAGTTAAAGAATGCCATTTATTGTATCACAGAGAGAGACAACCTGAAAAAGTAAATTTGTACAAACTCAAATTTTTCTCTTCTAATATCTAACACAAATAGTAATAATGAAATAGAATTTGTGTGGAATTATCAATGAAGGCATTGTTCAAGTGTCCGACACGCTGGGGCATGCTTGCGATCAGTATATCAACGTCACCTTGAGGAAGGAGGTACGATTCCATCTAGGCAACTCTAATCTTGTCTGGAAGCAGTTCACATCCGGCCAAATCATATTGTTGATAGCCACCTCTCTCGTGCACCCCGATGAGGGCGAGTACTGCCATCACCGAAATTGAATTCACCACAGTGTTCATCCCCAGAGGATTGTTCAACTGGTCAAAAAATTTGATCGGTATACCAGTGGGCACTTAACGTCCCTCGAATTAGTATCAAAGGTGTATGACGACCATGCACAACCCTAGCCCTCCAAATGCATACGCCTCTTGAACATGCTGGTAATTTTCACAGTGTTCTTTATGTCTCCACACAATTTGTCATTGTTTTATGTGCAAAATGTCATAATACCATTCATCCAACTGCCAATTACGATGTTGGATGACCCACCTTCTCCTTTCTGGTTAAGTCATCTTATAATTGGTGAGCAGTCGAAGTTGGTCTTCTCTGTGTTGTTACCTGAGTATGCTGATCTTGATGTGGGTATGTCAGTCACATGCTGGTCTCAGGGAACTTTTCCACATTTTTGGCTCTGCACTTTGGGTAATCCCTTCAATGAGTGATACTGTTGCGTGTGTATCTCCAGCCTGAATCAATGCCATAATCCTAACTTCAAACTGGGAAATACACATTGCATATGAAACAACACTGGCTGAAGCTCGTACATTACTATCAGTCTTCGCCTGAAATGCCATTATGGCTCAGTCTGATGGTATTTGAAACCTCACGTCTGTAGATTTAATGGCACATAGAATAACTCCTGCAGCAGAAACTTCCAGTATCTTGGCATAAAAAAAGTAATTAGTGGGACGTAAAACATTATTGTTGTTATATGGCATGGTTCACCCCAGGCTCAACACAGATGTAGGCAGTGACTCTGAATTATTCGTGTCTGTACAGTGCCCTCTGTTGATGGGCACACGATTTATTTTATCTGATTGGACTTACGGGGTTGGCTGTGGTCAGTGAACCTTAAAACAAAATAAAAAAATACAACTTCCGTAGAACAGATAATGCATCCTTTCACTACACCAACAGAGAAGATGAGAGTTCCGAGAAATCGAAAGAATTTTCTCTATCACTTACAACAGGACTACACACGCTTTATCACATAATGTGCCCAATCCCGCAATATTCCGAAGTTTTTTTAGGTGTATATTTTTATACTCTAGCCATTTTTTTCAGATTACCATGTGATAGCAGTTTTGTTTTTCAACATTTTATGCATAATTTCTGACTATGTTCACTACTAATATTCTTTATCTCTTCAAGTACATACAATAAAGATAGGAAACTAGGAATGAGGGTAGGAACATACAGAAATAAGCTCTATGACTAGCTAATATGGGCAAGAGATAGACCGACTCTCCACATTTTCACTACTAAAATGATGTGCTCCCTCTGCTTGCCAGGTTCTTACCTTTGATGTATATTCTTACCAACATTTGTTGCTTTGTTAGTTGTGTATTTGCATAGCTTTTCCTCATTCATACTTTGATACATAATGTACTGTTGGTTTAAGTTTTATTCTATTTGTAAATAGATATTTTGAGTTGATTATCAGAAGTTGAGGAGGACCCACCTTGATATTTTTACTCATGCTTAGAGATACTATCATTGTGTTGTAAAAATATTGGTGAATTCTATGTGTGTAGGATTGGTTGTTAGAGGAAAACTCTATATGCATTGTCTAGCTAATTGAAGTTCTTACCTGGAAAAATTTGTGTGCGTACAGTTCAATGCCATCTTTGAACCATGTTATATGAGGCCGAGGTAGACCCTGAGCCATGCAGAAAAATGTTATCTTGCGACCCAGCATATATTCAAGCTCAAAATGTGAGGATTTTACTATCCTTGCTCCCTGTAAATAAATAAATAAATAAATAAATAAATTGATATTCAGAAGTAATTTATTACAATGATCATTGTCCTCTTCATCATATCTGAGTCCATTTTTATTGATAGATCAATACACTGAAGTTTCTCCTTTCTTATTGGTATCTTGATTTATCATTAAAAGAATGTACTATTGCATTATTATAAATTATTTCTATAGTTAAACTTACATCTTTATGTTCATAATAATTGACACTGGCTGCATTAGGGTTTTTGATCATTACGGGCATTCTTGAACCATAACCACGCTTTCCTCCTGCTCTTCCTTTGCCACCACGCCCCCCTCCTCCTCTTGCTCCATCTGCGATATTTATGCACAGTGACAGACATAGATAAACACACACCAAAACAAGCAGGCGGCTGTGAAACTCCATTTACTGGTTCGAACTTGACATTTGGTAAAAGAGTTTAGTTGGTGTTAGTAATATAGCAGTGGATGATGAACTGCGCTGTGGAGGCCTCAATTGAATGATTACTGTGCCAAATTAAACAGGCAGGGGCTTTTGATTGACATTTATCAAATCCGTGCATGTCATTTGCTGTGCAAAACTGGGGAGAGGTCATGATTTATTGCATTTATCACACTACCCAGATACTCAGCATACATACTTTAATATTATTTTGATACAATATTTTGATACTAGTTGGAAGGTGCTTGATGGTGCTCTGTAAAATTATTTTTGAGGAAACTTTGTAGATATTAATTTCCCTGTAATATGTTACATTATAGGAGTTTGAATAAGGAAAAGAAGAATAAAATTCACATTCTTATACCATATTGTCATTATTTGCAGTTCATCCTTCTTTCATGTTTCTGTGCAGTGGAGAATATGTCATCTCATTTCTGGTGCTTCATTTTACAGTCTGTAATGTAAATGTATGTGTTTCTAATACAGGCAAGCCAGACTTGAGCTAAACTCAGTTTTATTTATTAAACTTATCCTTGGAACCATTCAGTTTAAAATTATACTTTATTGAAATAATTGATTTTGATGACTAATTAGGGTACAGTTACTTTCAAGTGTGTCTTCACTTCTGAATGGCATCTCTCTGTCTAAATTTCTGGAGGTTAGATTACAAAAATATTTACAACCAGGCTGAGTGGCCCAAATGGTAGATTGATGGCTTTCTGAGCCCAAGATGGCGGGTTCAGTCCCAACTCAGGCCAATGATATTTGAAGGTGTTGAGAATGCCAACCTTGTCTCGGTACATTTACCAACACATAAAAGAACTCCTGATGGAAAATATTTCTAGATCTTTAATGTCTCCAAAAAAACCATCAAAGTAGTTGATAGGTGTGAAACCAGTAACAGTATTGTTAATATTTATCACAGCAACATGAAATGCATGAAATGTTGAGTTTACATTTTGCAGAAATACCTGGGACATAAACTAAATAACATTATTATACTTCACTTTATATTAACGAGTGTTACAAAAAAGCAAGAGTTTTCTGTAAAGTTTCATTGGCTTTCATCAGGACAAAGCATGGGAAGGTCTGCTGCTGACGGTAAGCAAAGAAATTCTTCGAAGGAACGTTGAAGTCACGACCAACTGAGTCCTACTGATTGGACTCGGGAATTGTCGCGCTGTGCTGTGGTGGTCGGGAGGAAAGTTTCTGACTCATCGCCCTCTGCCGACAGTTTCTGGAGTGCGGTGCATGTGTATTTCTGGAGTACAGGTCCTGAGTCCAGTTAGTGGCGGGTCAGATAATGAGGTTGTGACTTCCACGTACTTTGAAGAATTTCTGTGCTTACTGTCAGCAGCAGACCTTCCCATGCTTTGTCCTGATGAAAGCCAATGAAACTTGACAGAAAGCTCAGCTCCTTTTTTCTTTTAGACTCATTAATATGAAGTGGCTTTAATCTAGATATAACTTAAGTACTAAAACTGCTTTCATTAACTACTTTAACAGTTGAGTGATGAAGAGAATGCAGTCATATGAAATGAATTTAATTTTGGTCCTTATTGATCACTATCAACAAGGATGAGAAGGTTCACCAATTTAATACTGTATATAATATGTTAATATTATTTATTACATCGGGACTAGTTTTGACCCTTGTAATGGGTCATCTTCAGCCTTAAATTATAAATGGAAAAGAGCATTAGATGTAACTTGAAAACAGCAACACATAATATAATGCTATTGGCATGTCTTGATGCGTTGATGAAATATGTTGAGGTTACAAACGAGTGTATTAAAATTGGTGTCTCTTGCACATATATGCAACACTTTTGTGTCACTTTTTCTTTTAAGAAAATCTAGTCTAGACTAATATTATAAAGAGGAAACATTTGTTTATTTGTTTGTAACGGATAGACTCAAAAACTACTGAACCGATTTTAAAAATTACTTCACCTATAGAAAGCTACATTGCCAGTGAGTAACAGGGGCTGTATTTCATTTTCAAAAGAATTCGAGGGTGGGGGAGGTGGGCGACAAGGGGAGATATAAAAATATAAAAATAATAGGCTAATATAGGCGAAATTGAATTTCACGTACAAGGACGAGACAAAGCTCATTGTAAGCCCCTTGACACAAAGAACAAAACTCGGTAAGCCCTATGGGTTACAAGTGATTACCTTCATTTTGACAGGCCCAAAAACCATGTTTTAAGGCCTTAAAACCAACTGGTATGGAGATATTGGCACCACACTACCCCTGCTCTAGGAATTGGATAAAGAAATGAACTACCATAACCATGGCAACGTTAGCTCCAGTATTCTTACAGCAGCGAGATTATCTACAATATACCACAAAAAATCCTAATGTTAGACATAAATTGGTGTTTGGAATCTCTTTTAAAAATAAAAGAACACAAATTTTGTTTTCAGAAAATCTACTTAAGGGGCGAGGGGGAGGGTGAAAAGAAGTGAGGAAGGAGTTGAATTCTTTAATATGAGGATACCTATATCTCAGAAACTGAAGATGTTAGACCTTAAAACAGGTACTTAGAATCTCCTTTAAAAATAAATTAAGACATGTTTTTAAAAAAATCCACTGAAGGGGGTGAAATAATAAAAAAAGGTGGGTGAATTTTTAAAATGAGTATCTTCTTCTTCTACCGCTTTTACCATACCTGTGGTGTCGGTGGGTGCGAACTGTGTTGCACATGTGGAGTTGACGCTGTTTTATGACTGGATGCTCTTCCTGACACCAACCCCGTGTGTAGGGATGTAATTACTATTGCATGTTCCTGTTTTGGTTGGTAATGTGGTGTGTTGAGTAAATATGAAGAGGAGAGTGTTGGGACAAACACAAACAACCTGTCCCTGAGCCAGATGAATTAATCGCATGCCATTAAAATCCCCAACCCAGCCCACAATCGAAGCCGGAACCATGTGAACCGAAGGCCTTAACGTTGACCACTCAGCCAAGGAGTGAGGCAGTTTTTAAAATGAGTATATCTCATAAACGTTACATGTTACAGGCGTGAAAACTGGCATTTTGTAACCCCCTTCAAAATTAAAGAAACTTTTTGTTTTCGGAAAATCAACTTAAGTTAGATATCGAAAATAATTGAAGAAGGAGTTAAATTCTCTTTATGAGTATACTTATATCTCTAAAACTAAGATGTTACAGATGTGAAAATCAGTATTCGGAATTTACTTTAGAAATAAAGGAACCCCCCCCCCCTTTTTTTTTTTTTTTTTTATCGATTTAAAAGAGGACTGTTTCTCACATGTAGCTCTGCCATTGGCCTGGTCATCTTAGCCCCAAAAGGCAATGCTACCAGTGTGGTTTACAAAGAGGTTCTGGGGTAAATGAAATGCAATTTTTCGGTGAGTTTTTATACTTCAGGGATTTTCAAATAGTGTCTTAGTGCAGTACCGAGGAACAACTAATTTTTATCAACCTACCGAATCCTTGCGAGCAAGCTGTGGGTAACAGCTAGTTTAATATAAAACAGTATATTGCTATAATGTGGTAGTAAAACCATCTGTTCTCTACGCCTCTGAGAAAACTAGAATTCAAAGAAAGGAAGATCCTGAGGAGAATACTAGGATCCATAAGAGAAGAGGGAGGCACCTACAGAATTTGGCACAACGATGAACGATACAATCATCAGAAAGATATTGTTACTTGTATAAGAGAAAGGCGCATGTCTTCTATGGTCACCTAACCCGCATGAACAGGATCTTCGCTGTGGCAAGTAGAGGGAAGGCATCGAGGAACAAGAACAGTTTCGGCAAGCCATCCAGTGGGGAATTTTACCGACGTCACTTACAAGCAGGAAGAACACGGGGACCAACAGGCCTACATGGACAGAGGAAAGAAAGCTGGCTCACAGTCAGAAAATGAAGGAATTCTGGAAGAGGAGAAAACAGAAGGCCAGAGTGATGAGAAGATTCAAGCCCCTTGGTCTTCAATAGGCCCAAACCTTACCTTATTTCCTGTTGTTCCTTGTGGAACATAGGACATCAACAAAGCATCTCCATCTGATCCTGTTGCCAGCCAACCTCTTCACCTCTCTACAGGTCTTGCCTTCTTCCATTGCCTCCTTTTACCCTGCGGGTTCCAATCCAGTGCCTTTCTCTCAATATCTTCATTCCCTTTCCTCAACGTATGCCCTATCCATTTCCATTTCTGCCGCTTTATCTGTATGGTAATCTCGGTTTCACCCGTCCTTCTCCATAGTTCATGATTGGAGATTACTTCCGGCCAGGAGATGTGTAGAATCTTCCTTAAACAGCGGTTGACAAAGGTCTGCAACTTGGAGGTAATCACTTCAGTCACTTTCCAGGTCTCAGACCCATGTAGTAGAACAGCCTTGACATTACTTTGGAAAACGTGAAGTTTGGTCCTGATAGATATTTTGTTGTTCTTCCATACCGGATAGAGCCGAACAAAGGCACCATTTGATTATTGTATCCATTGAGAGACATCCTGTACTGCTCCTCCATCTTTGGTAATTACACTGCCCAAATAGGTGAAACTATCCACATCCTCTATAAGTTCATCACTGAAGATAAATGGGTCTAGCTTGTTGGTATTAGTCCTTAGGGCCTTGGTCTTTTTTTGAGTTGATCGTTAGTCCCACCTTTTTTTCTTCTTTTACCAAGTCTTCAATCTGTGATCAGTGTTGCCAACTTATATTTTCAAGATCCGCTAAATACTTCTTTAAATTCTGCCAAGAAATTCGATATCAAATAATGAGCAATAATAATAATAATAATAATAATAATAATAAAAGTAATGTCTCCACTCACTGATCTGTGAGTTTCACTGGGATTAACTCCCCTGCCAGCGAGCTAAAACTTGTAGGCGTTTTAGTGCCGGGTGCAAACTAGGTAAAACCTCTACCTCAAGGGCCACACACAAAACAGGCCAGTTCAAACGGTCTTCCTTCATAGCATAAATATAAATGCTGTTCTCTCAGTTTCATTATCTGTCGTCATTCGTCAACGAAGAGATAAGTACCCTTTCCCCACGCATTAGAAGTTTGATACTATGATGTGATAACATCAATAGGTCATCTATCCATTTCCTTTGATCTCTCCTCACGCTTCTCTTTACTTGCTTATCCTTCGCAGCATATTTGGATTGCAATTCTGCCTTCCTGTCCTACATGTGTTAATTACTTCCTTCATCTCTTTCCTTTGTCTGATAATTTCCCATGTCTGGTCAGTCATCCAGTCTTTTTTCCTCCTGTCCTTAAAACCCAAGATATTTTCACTCACTTCAGTAAATACAGATCTAGTCTTCACCCATTTTTCCTAAATAGTTTCATCCTCCACCTCAGTGAGTGCTTGAAATCGATTCTTTAGTTCTATCCTGAAGGCTTCTTTCACATTTCTGTCATCCCTCAGCTTTCCAACATTATATCACTTCCTTGTCTGCTCTGTCCTTCTGTTTTGTGCCTGGATCTTCATTCTAAAGGTAGCCATAACAAGATGGTGATCACTATCAATGTCCGTACATCCAACAGTGAACTCCTCCACCTTCGTCCTATAGCCACATGATCTATCTGGTTTTCTGTCCTATGATCCGGTGATACCCATGCCACTTTATGGCAGTCTTTATGTGGAAATACAGTACTACTAATAACCAAATCGTGGCTTGCACAGAAGTCCACAAACAGCTGTCCATTCTCATTTCATTCTCCTAAACCTGCCTTCCTATAATATGTTCCAAGTCCTTCATTGCCCTGTCCCACTTTTGCATTCAAGTGTCCTCCAACTAGGATGATATCCTTCCTTTTCTGTTTCTTAACCATACTATTAAAATGTTCATAGAACGCCTGCTTGTCTTCCTCCTCTGCTGACTCCGTAGGTGCATATAGCATACTATCAACACAAATTTCTAATATTGGTCTTAAAACATGCCACTATTATCCTCTCCATCACTGGGTACCACCCTATAAGGCTCCTCTTGGCCTCCTTGTCATTAGTATACCCACACCTCCATAACTCGCTCCGTCCCCCTCGGGTCTTCCAGAGTATACAAATGTAGCTCCATCATGGGTTGCCAATTCCCCAAACTCACTCCATCTCCTCACTCAAACCTAGGATGTTCAGGCCATAATAACTCTTCATACATGCTACTGCCTGTTGTAGCCTTCCACTTTCCCGCAGAGTCTTCACACTCCACAACCTAGTTTTTGTTAGCCTTTTCAAGCCAAAGGTCGTCATCTTTGGATCAGTTTGGTTTCTCATTGTTGAAGTTTCTGTAATAAGGTAATTTAAGGTTGTGCGAGTTATTAGCCCACAGCACCTGAGCTTGGTGGTGGGGCTGCCACCTATGCCTCCAAGCCTGCCATTTTCTGTTGGGGTAGTCTCCCTTAGCCTTTGAAGATCCCTCTTCACCACTAGGCAGTGGTTTTCCTCTTTATTTTACCCCAAGGGGAAGGGCTGCCTCCTCTGCCAACTTTGCCGTACCAAAGGTCTCCTCCACCTCAGTTGCTGTTAAGGACTTCACCAGAGCCCCGTTAGCCATTACTTTTCAGGGTTCTTGTAAGGCCTTCACAGCTACCGTAGTGGTCCTGGGGCACACAAAGTCCTGACTGTACTTCACCCTTACAGCCTATCCCCTGCTTCGTACCGTTGTCCTTCCCCCATGACGTGGACGAAGGGTTGGACTTATGGGGAACAGTAGGCCCAGGGGGGGTGGGGGGGTGGAAAGAGTACATAGCACACACATCTAACACTTTTGTGTCACTTTTTCTTGTGAGGAAATCATAGTTTTCATATAAAACAGTACATTATTATGATGTCCATTAGTTGTAGCTTTTATCTTTCATTATTGTTGGAGTTAAGAGAAGACAGTTAAGAGTTCAGAGAAGGAAGTAGTGAGTGCAGTGTTGCCTTGAGTGTAATCAGATCATTATTGTTTGGACTGTCTAGTGATGCAGTAGGCATATGTTAGGCTCTACTGTAGCTTCATACAGATTATATTCTTACAATTGAGATTAAATATACATTATCATGGCATTTTCTCACATAACTATCAGCGTTCAGAGGGCCCTGGGTTCAATTCATGGCGAGATCGTGGATTTTAGCTGTGTCCGGTTAATTTCTGTACATCATGGTCTGGGTTTTTGAATTAATCCAGGCATAGTGCTGACCCCAGGTAATTGGGAAAAGGTCAGAAAAAGAACTTTCTTATATGGCTGGAAACAGTGATAATACCTACATAGATAACAGTATAAAACCATGCTTTTATTTTCCCCTTTACTTCTTTGTATCCTTGTATTGAGCAGCCTTCAAATCTTAAACTGTCCTGTTTATCAGTTTATTGTTATTTTTAAAATTTTCATTGTTTGCATTTCATGAGTATGGGGTAAAATAGCTACTGTCTGTGACATTTCTGTAACACTATTTTTGTCTTTCAATATTATAAACATTATCTTGCACATATTGTTAGTAATGGAGATAGTGATTGTTTCAGATGACCAAACTAATTTATTCTGTCCGCTATGTCATCATACACACAATATTAAATTCACTATTTTTCTTTTCACAGGGGATTGTGGAATGTTCCATACATAAGGGCATGTTACCTCATCAATGGAACTGTGATAAATAATCCTGAAACACGTCCTTCATACGACTACGATCGTCTTGACCCAGACATGGCATTTTGTGCTAACATGAGAAAGAAGGTAGTTTAGTCATGCTATTAATTATTAGTGTTTTAATCCAGAATTTAGTATTTCTTCATATGTTTATGGAGGTTTCGTGTTAATACATTGTGTTTTCAGTTTACATATTTTATAAAGACTTCTAGTGCGAGGAATGACTGAGAACATGTTCTGCTCACCTGGTGCAGGGAGACTACCGGCAAATATTAGTGCAATTGGACTAGAAAAAAGATTGACTGAATGGGTGGCTATGTTTATAGAAAATAACACTCAGAGAATTAGAGTAGGTGAAGAGGGGAATTCATCAAGGCAGCATTATTGGACCTTTGTTTTCTTATAAATGACATGAGTAAAGAGATGAAATCAGAGGTAATGCTTTTAGTTGATGTTATACTGTAGGTATAGAATAGTAAATAATTTACAAGTTTGTGAGCAACTGCAAAAAGACCTCGACAGTGTTGTGGGATGAACAGCAGCCATTGGTATGATGATAAATGGGGTTAAAAGTCAGGTTGTGAGTTTCACAAATAGGAAAAGTCCTATCAGTTTTATTTACTGCATTGATGGAGTGAAAAGTTCCTTGTGCCGATCACTATAATTACCTAGGTGTTTATGTAAGGAAACGTCCTCATTGGGATAGTCACATAAATGGGATTGTAAATAAAGGTTACATATCTTTACACATGGTTGTGAGGGTATTTAGGAGTTGTAGTAAGGATGCAAAGGAGAGGGCATAAAAGTCTCAGGTAAGACCCCAACTAGAGTATGGTTCCAGTGTATTACTTGATTCAAGAACTGGAAAATATCCTAAGAAAAGCAGCTCAATTTGTTCTGGATTTTCTGATGAAAGAGTATAGTTACAAAAATGTTGCCAAGTTTGTGCTGGGAAGACTTGAGAGAAAGGAGACAAGCTGTTCGACTAAGTGGTATTTTTTTTTTCACTTAAAACTTTTTTTATAAATAGTCCACCTTTTCAATACAATATGGTTTTTATTTACATAAAAATCTTTACATTATCAATGTTTTCACAGGACATGTTTTGCCCACATTTTGGTCGTTATCAGCTGTAGTTCCAGCATCCTGGGTATAGCATGCTACCTGGGATGTTGTTTAAAATATGTTTTTGTGTAGAACTCTGGCTATTTTATTATTATTTTGGCTGGTGAAATATGCAAAACAATGATAATAAGTACAATTATTCTGTTAAAAAGTAAGCATTAATTAAAACCAAATTGCTAATGTTTTATATCTTATTAAAAGACATTGGCTGGTTTAATTATGCAGTCTGTAGTGTCCCAAGGGGTGTATTATTCCCAAGTTGATTGAATATGTAATCTTGAACGTCACAATCTTCATGCTCCCATTAGAAATGTTGTGGAAACTGGGTGTCACATTATGACACTCAGAGAATTAGAGTAGGTGAAGCTTATTTGTGAAATATTGTCTGGTCTATTGAAATGTTGCCTGTGTTGCTGAAATTGTGGGTTAACATGCCGCTTGTCACTATACAGGTTTGAATAGGGGACTCTCAAAGTTGTTGACGATAAAATGTTTGAAGATTGATGATAGTTGATTGAGAGTCTGTAACGAGAAAAAATGTATGCCTTAGTAATGGAATGTGTGTTAATTGAAGTGTAAATGGGGAATCGAGCTGGCTCTTACTTACCCCCTTGCCTCTATTGTGGCTGGCTAGGCTTGGTGACATTATCAGTTCGACTGGCTGTAGCTGACCCTGTCCACCTTGTATTGTATCTGTGTGTGGTGCGCAGAGGGGAATGGGTACGGAAAGGGTCGACGGATGATGTATGGGTTGTTCTTGGAGTTTTTTCTGTGTAGTGGTTTGTTAAAGTTTTGTAAAGTACTTTCTTTTACTTTTAATAATTGTGGGATTTGATGGTATAGAGCGTTTTTGGTATCTACTGTATCATTTAAATTGAGGTTTGTATTAAAATATTGTAATAAGTGGTATGCTCCAAGCTGTCGGTGGAGAGATGGCATGGAATGACATTAGTAGATGAATAAGTTTGAGTGGTGTTTTTAAAAGTAGGAATGATCACTATATGAACATAAAATTGGAATTCAAGAGGACAAATTGGCGCAAATATTCATTTATACGAAGAGGTGTTAGTGATTGGAATGATTTATGAAGGAAAATGTTCAATAAATTTCCAAATTCTTTGCACTTATTTAAGAATAGACTAAGTAAACAACTGACAGGGCATCTGCCACCTGGGCGACTGCCCTAAATGCTGATAAGTGGTGATTGAAGGGTGGAATTGAATTAAGGCTTTCAGCAAGCAGTTTAGCGATTAGAAATAGTATACCGCCACCCCTCCTATCCTGCCAGCCAACTTTCTGATGGTGAATTTTTTTTCAATCAACAGGACTCAAATCAGCTAACCATGGTGTCAGACAATGTAGACTTGATACCTTAAAGATCATGGCTGTCAGGTGGTCATGTGTTCAGTTATTTTGGTACTTAACAGTGGTACTGTTTCTCTGTACCTGTAGAATATTTGTATTAGAGATTTACATGTAAAACATTAAGACCTGTTCTCAGTTTATTGATACATAAATATTGCAATTCTTTTGCAATGTAATAGTTTCTGTCCTAATGTTGTTTTTTTTTACCTTCCCTACAGGATGTGTTTTTGTATGTTAGTAACCGTATGGACTTCGGCCACTTAGTGAATGCAGACAACTTCGACACTACTCGGACTAATAGTGATCTTTATCAGCTGTTTGATAATCGTTGGGATTGGGAACAACGCTACATTCATGAAAACTACACTGAGAATTTTAATCCCTATAAAACACCTGAACAGGTAAGTTTTAATGGCTCATAGTATATTTCCTTGCTTGAATACAACTTCTAAACCTCTTCAGCACACTGCCATTCTCTAATATTCATTTCCAATTTCATTTTAATTTGACATTTCCTTTTACTGTGTACAACACTTCCATCCATCCATAGCCATCTGATGATAGCTCTCCAGCTTTCAGGCCAGAGAGAGCCCTTTCCTTTAGTTGCCAAAATGTGTGACCTCTCGTTTCTTAATTCGGTTGGTCAATAAGAGGGAGACATGATCTTCCTCTCTGTTTCTTTCCTCCTTCCGTTATGTCCCAAACAAAGCGCCTATGTTGCAGTGTGTGTTTAGTCCAGGTGAGCTGTCTTTTGCACGTTGCACTCTTCCTTCACCAACTCAATTAAGTACTTGCACATTTGTGGTTTGATCCATCTAGGGAGTCTTACATAGGTACATCCAACACCACTTGCCTGATTGCGACCTGTCATGTTGCATTTCAACGTCCATGTTTTACCACCAAACAATCCCACTGAGCAAACAAATACTTAAACAAGAGCTCTAGACTCAGTGCACAGTAGGTTAGCATTTCCTAGCATTTGTAGAACTCTGCTGCACCTTAACATACATCTGGTCGACAGTTGCCTTCCTACTGAGGTATTTAAAAGATAATATTTGTTCAAGTGTCTTGCTATGAATGGAAATTTAGAAATCTTCCCTTTATTGACATACTGACATCATATTTGTCTTTTAAACATAGGTTTTCATCCCATATTATTTTTAGACACTTCTCATATCCATAGAATCATCTTATTGTGGGCACTGTAGCTACCTGCTAGAACTACTTGATCATCTGCAAATTTCAAAGTGTGCACAACTTCACCTGCTACTTCTAGACCTATCCATTTTGATTTTTCGCCCTCATTTAGGATTGTATCAGCAAGAACATTGAAGGATACTGATATCCTCTGTGAATGCCTTGCAGATTTTTGCTGGGTCCAAGTCGCTACCAACCACCAATTCTGATTACCTCTATCTCTTTGAATAGATCTACTACCAGTGTGATTTATTTCCTTGGGCAAGCAATCTTCTCCAACAATAGGAAGAATTTGTCCCAGGCTACTTGGTCAAATGCTTTCTTGCATTCAATGAAACAGACACACCTGAATAAACAATCAAAGACTGACAGACTTCAGAAAATTGAAAGGAGGATTGGAAGAACCTGTATCAACAAAAAATATCAGAAAGATGGACAGTGGCGGTTAATACCTAACAAAGTCGTGTACAAAGAGCTAGAACCCATTACAGATACTATGCGTAAGAGGAGACTGGGATTCTTTGGACATATCATGAGGATGCAGGACTCGAGACTTCTGAAACAACTAGTACAACACAATCTCGTCTCAAAAAATACCACAACAGGATGTAAATGCATCAGAGAAGTAAGAGAGGATCTGAAGGAAATAGGCCTTACGACAGAAGACACCAAAAATAAGATAAAATTGAATACAAAACTCAAGAATACAAACCTCCGCTTTTCCCTTACACAAAACAAACCAACAACACGCACATTTTCAACTGAGGAAAGGGCACGAAGATCGGAGCGTCTGAAGAAGTACTGGGAGGACCGCAAAGCCCGAACAATCCCTTCAAAGAGACCTGAACGACGGACTGACTAAAGTGATCCTATGTGGTAATAAAAGAAGAAGAAGAAGAAGAAGAAGAAGAAACAGACACATAGGGGGCAGTTCAGGTTCTTTCTGCTAGTATGTGAAAACAACTGATTGCATTTTGTGTGAACTTCTGTCTTTGGAACCCAAACTGGGAATTGTCCAAATAATGATTTAAGGATCTGTTCAGTTGAAATTTCAGAAACTCTGACATTATCTTAGATTGTATGATAGTTCTTGCACTCTAGGGCATTGGCTTTCTTTGCTATAGGGATTAGATCTGAAAATGAAAACCTACAACCTACAACCTGTTTTCCAGTCTTTGACTGGGTCAGGGATGTAATGAATGAACCATACATAGGCTATTAGTACAATGGGGTTGCCACTCCCAAGGTGATTTTATGAATGACTGATAAATGCTATGAAATGATAATGGAGAGTGTTGCTGGAATGAAAGATGACAGGGAAAACCGGAGTACCCGGAGAAAAGCCTGTCCCACCTTCGCTTTGTCCAGCACAAATCTCACATGGAGTGACCGGAATTTGAAGCACGGTATCCAGCGGTGAGAGGCCGACGTACGGAGGTTCTAGGGATTAGGACTACCATACAGTATTAATCTGGCATCTTCTGTTATTGTACACTTGATTTACAAGTTGGTACAGTTCTGTTTGTAAGGCTCCTCCCGCTTTCCATAACTCTGTCAGAATGTCGTCAGTCTCTGGAGATTTGGAAATCGGTCAATATAATACAGGGCGAAAGAAACTTAAGAAGAGTGCTGGAAGATAAAGCAAAGAAGCAAACTGCTGCTGGTATGATGAATAGTGCAAAGAGGTGGAATTGCTTTTTCAAATTCTTCTCATAATAGAGTTCTCGCATTCTTTCATTGGCATGCAATCAAAAATGTTTGCACCATCTCCATACAGTTATTCAGTATACTGCTTCCATCACTCTTGCTGTTGTGTTAGATCCACCTGCTGTTCACTTTCTTCACCTTTGCAGTGCACTTGAGTTTCTAGCCATCAAGGACATGAAATTTCTGATTTTTGTGTAGGCTTTGTCTGTCCTACTGTTTTTTTATCATTCTCCACCTCTTTCAATTTTGGTCATTCTGTATTTCCTTTCAGCATTATGTGTGTATTCAAATAACCTGATAATTCCAACTGTGATCCTGGTATTCATAGAAATGAGAATGGTGAATGAAAATATCAAATGTCAATAATTATCAGAGATTATGATGGGCACTATCTGCTTCATTGGACACTTGTGCACAGAGAGCCTATCCATTTTCCAGAGGTGTAGAGTTAGAATTCCTCTTACTCTAAGTATTTTTGTAGCACTCATTCAACATATTTGGTACATTAAGTGAAGGTGAACCTGTACTTTTACGTCCAGATGTTTTTAAACTTATTTCAGCCCTGTGCGGATGTGTACTGGTTCCCTGTAGTATCCCCATGTTTCTACAAAGAATTAATTGAAATTATGGAGGCATTTGGCCAGTGGTCAGATGGTACAACAAGGTATCAGTTAAAATAAGATGAATTCAATCTATCACTTAAAATTATTTGTTGGTTTTGGAGGAATTTTCTGTATGTGAAATTCTATAATTCATTCACTTGCATCATGTTATACTTTAATTTTTTGCCATAAAATTTACTAATACCAAATATTTCAGGTTCCCTATGGGAATCAACATCTAGGTAAAATTTGCTGTTATGTTGCTTGAGTTTGAAAATTGAGCATACATTACACATAAAATAATGATAAATTTTATTGTGCACAATGTGCAAAATTTGCATGTACACAAGTTGCACCAAACTCTATCTTGTCGTCAACAACAACAACAACAACAACAACAACAACAACAACAACAACAACAACAACAACAACAACAACAACAACAACAACAACAACAACAACAACAACAACAACAACAACAACAACAACAACAACAACAACAACAACAACAACAACAACAACAACAACAACAACAACAACAACAACAACAACAACAACAACAACAACAACAACAACAACAACAACAACAACAACAACAACAACAACAACAACAACAACAACAACAACAACAACAACAACAACAACAACAACAACAACAACAACAACAACAACAACAACAACAACAACAACAACAACAACAACAACAACAACAACAACAACAACAACAACAACAACAACAACAACAACAACAACAACAACAACAACAACAAGAAGCTAGACACAATTACAATTTCCTATGCAACTAAATTAATAACATTTTATATAAGAAGAGTTATGCATATCATCTTGATGATTGAAAATATGCACTATATAGGATTTTAATTAAGAGTTTTATATTAAAAATTTAAACTGACGTACAATTTAAAAAATCAAATCTCAGCTATCCTAATCTGCTTTTTCCACTTTGTTTTAATTAACTTCGTTGCAAGTTGCCTTACTCTATTTTAGTTGTTACATGGTTGATAATCTTGGTTATTCTGTGTGTGGCAGAATTTTAAGTCAGAAAATGTGAGTTTCTGTTAATAATCCTTGTGTGTCATAGCGCTGCATTATCTTCTTTGGTAATAATAGATGTTTTGAAATGTATTTCAGCCCTGTCCGGATGTGTACTGGTTCCCTATAGTGTCCCCGCGTTTCTGCAAAGAATTTATTGAAATTATGGAGGCATTTGGCCAGTGGTCAGATGGTTCAAATAAGGTATGTATGTGCCATTTCACATATTTCATATTTTGTAGATAAGTTTTTAATAATTACTTCTAAAATTATTGTACAGTTTGACATTAGTATGATTAGCTCTATTAACCATATAATATGAAGAGTTTGGCTCTTTGTCAGAATGGGCAGTTTGTTGGCCTTCAGGTTGGATAGGGAGGTAGATATGTAGATAATGCCTTTATTTGTGGCGAAGTTAGGGCTCAAGGTCCTCTCTTACACTTAACAACTAACTTAAGTTGCATAAAGATAGTCATCATCATCATCATCATCACAATAATTTCCCCTTATCCAACTCATGCCAGGACGGGGTATTTATGGTTATTATTATTATTATTATTATTATTATTATTATTATTATTATTATTATTATTATTATTATTATTATTATTATTATTATTAAGCATATGAAATTTACAAAATGGACAAGTATATACAATATTATACAAAAGAAAAACCTTGAAAGAATACATGGTAATTAGGGAACAATTACACATGGATATCTAAATTGTTTATCCACTGCACTAGGGATACTGAGACATCAGCAAAGTCTTTTCGGTCTCC
Source organism: Anabrus simplex (assembly GCF_040414725.1). Lineage (NCBI taxonomy): Eukaryota > Metazoa > Arthropoda > Insecta > Orthoptera > Tettigoniidae > Anabrus > Anabrus simplex. The sequence continues at coordinate 343,721,710 of NC_090270.1, forward strand.
ACCATAAGCACGCAGAGGGCATTCGTCCATTATATGATGCATGGTCTGGACTAAAGCAACACAATCACACGCTGGGGAAGAAGCCTCACTGGTGAAGGGAGAATGCAGATCTTCCACAATTAGTGCAAAACCTGTTTAGTGATGCCCACATTCTTCTTGGCAAACTGAAACCAGCTGGGGCGTGGTTTGGATTAAAGAGGCTTGGCCACTCTGGAGCTGTACGAAACCATTGCTCTTTCCATTCTTCTTTTAAATTGAAACCAGCATCCATTAGGTTCTTAGCTGTTTTCATTGGTGGCTTACAGGATTTCAGCCTTTGTCTCCAGAGATCTGCAACATCTCTGTGGATAAGTAGAGTTGGATTGGACATGATGTTATCATATTCTTGAACAAGGGCTCTTGAACATCGCAGGCTTGGTGGAGGAGTGTGGAACAGGACTGGCAGCCAGTGCGTTGCAGTAGGCTTCAGAGTACCAGAGATGATACGCATGGTGGTGTTAAATTGTACATTGACTTTCTTCACGTGGCAACTGTTAAGCCATACTGAAGAGCAGTATTCAGCTGCAGAATACACGAGGCCAAGCGCAGTACATCGTAATGTGTCCGCTGAAGCACCCCATGAAGTTCCACACAATTTAAATAGAATATTATTACGTGATCTCAACTTAGATCCGAGGTTTTCAAGATGCTGTCTATAAGATAGGGTTCAGTCAAGCGTTACCCCGAGGTACTTTGGATTAGGTTTGTGCTTTAGCCCTGAGCCATTGAAGCATACTTGGAGTTTTGTATTAGCCAACTTGTTGTGGAGATGGAAGCAAGCAGATTCTGTCTTATTCATGCTGGGTTGTAGTCTCCAGTTTCGGAAGTAAGAGCCAAGTGTATTCAGGTCAGACATCAGGATGGCCTCGGCATGGCTGAGATCTGGATGTTGAATGGCAATGGCTAGGTCGTCTGCATAAGAGAATTTTACTGATATTGTCTCAGGACTTTTCCATCTTCCTCTTTCCGTCCACCATTCTTCTTCCAAGATCTTGTTCCAGTCTAAATTTTGTCTTCTTATGCTGCTTTTCACTGATTCAATCCATCTTGTTCGAGGTCTTTCTCTTGCTTGCTTGCCCTCGCACTTTGCCTCCAGCACCTGTCATGAAATTCTATTCTCCTCCAGCCTCTTCACATGTCCAAATCACCTTAGACCGAGCTCGATAGCTGCAGTCGCTTAAGTGCAGCCAGTATCCAGTAATCGGGAGATAGTGGGTTCGAGCCCCACTGTCGGCAGCCCTGAAGATTGTTTTCCATGGTTTTCCATTTTCACACCAGGCAAATGCCAGGGCTGTACCTTAATTAAGGCCACGGCCGCTTCCTTCCAATTCCCAGGCCTTTCCTATCAGGCCTTTCCTATCCCATCGTCGCCATAAGACATATCTGTGTCGGTGCGACGTGAAGCAAAATAGCATGAAACCACCTTAGTTTATTCTTTTCAACTCTCTCATTTAGCGTTCCTATCCCAATTTCCTAACATCTTCATTTCTCACTCTGTCTTTCCTATCATACTTCTTAGGAATTTCATCTCGCTGGCATGAATTCTACTCTCTTGCCTGCAATCAAAGTCCAGTTCTCAGCTGCATAAGTCCGTATGGGTACATAGTACATTTTATACATTATCTGTTTACTTTTCCTTGGTACTTCTTTGCTCCGAACAAGTTTTCTTACACTTTGGTAAAATGCATTACTCTGCTGTACCCTCCTGCTAATCTCCATGCCCACCCTAGCATTTTTGCATTAATTCACTTCCTAGGTACCGTATTTACTCGTGTATTAGACCCCCTTGCGTATTAGATCCCCCCTGGCTTTTCGAGACGAAGAAAATGAAAAAATAAATCCTGCATATAAGACCCCCCAACGTAAGAGAACAACAACAATTCCACTTCGAAGCGGGTACAAGTCTTAATGCAGCTCTAATAACATCACACAAATTTGTGAATAGTTTCATCTGTACGACCTAAGGCAATGAAAACGCGTCGAATCCATGCGGTACATCCGTGTTTCATAGTTAAGAAATGTCCGCCTCCGTAGCGTATGTCTACTGCAGCTTTGATGACGTCGCACAAATAGGTGAATAGGCCTAGCTTCATGCCTGACCTGCGCATTGCAAGCATGCATCAGTCATGCTATATGTCTGTGTTTTGTAGCTAATTATGTTCGCCAGTGTAATGGTTAGCACAATTAGTTGCTGTTCTCGGGAGACTTCGATTCCCGGTACCGTACTGCGAGAGATTTACGAATGGCAAGACGGTTGGTATGCAGTGGAGGGGGTAAATGTAACTCCCCTCCACTGGGGGTGTGTCTAAAAAGAGCTGTACCACCTCGGGATGAGGAAACGAGTTTACTTTAGTTGAGAAATATTCACGGTTGTTGCTATTTATTCAGCAGGCGAGATCATTAACAAAGTGGTCGTTTAATATCTCGTAACTCGGGCCAATATAGGTATATATTTGGAGAGAAGTAAGTTTAAAACATGATAAAAGCTATCCAGTTAAAACGATTGTTTTACTCGCCAACGTACCTAATAATAATAATAATAATAATAATAATAATAATAATAATAATAATAATAATAATTTTTATGTCCCCACGTACTTTAAACGATTTTCGGGAACGCCAAACAAAACGTACTACGGTATGCATTAATAAAGAAAGAGACAATGAACATACAAAATTAACCATTATGATAATAAAATGCATTACCGCCACACCTGTAGATATCCATAAATGCGGTATATTTTCCTGTTTTTTATTTTTATTCTTTCCGTCGAGGAACTTTTGGTACTATCAGGGCGATAATATACCTAACCTAAACAATGTGGTCTGTCTTATCTCATGGGCAGTTGTTTACGTAAATCCTGATGTGATAAAGCATGAAATGTACTTAATTAAAAATAAGGGTCTGTGTTTCAACAGCCACAGTTATCAAAAGAATGTTTCCAGTTACTATGTATTACATTCGGAAGTACAACTCGTAACATACGCTAGTTATCAGCTGATGGTTTGGCATGCCTTCTACAGCTCGGCTTTATTCAGAAAGTGTCTTCTGCTACATATACACCAACTGGGAATATCAGAGACCATCTCCAGAAACCATTTGAGAATAGATTCACACTGTGTAGACTCTATAGACGGGAATGAAATTATTTTTGAAAGGTTCAAAAAGACGGGACTTCGTATGCTATCGATTGCAGTGCACGGCTCAAAGAGAATCGAAGAGAATGAGATAATGAAGCATAGCTGACGCAACTGACGAGATGGCAGTGAAGATGACGTCACTTGGCGTCGCAAGGCAATAATTCAATTGAAAGCAGTGATCAAGTTTATTGTGTGTTAGGCCGTAGGCAACGGTTAGGCCTATTGCTGAACTGACCGAGACAAATGACTGGCCATTAAGTTCTTTTGTATCAATATTTAATTATATGATAACACGATACCCTTATCCCTTTTTTCTACGGGGTCGAATATGAAGTGAGATGAATCTTTGTAGCAAGTTTTTACGGCCGTATGCCCCTCCTGACGTCAACCTCACCAGAGGAATTAATGAGATGTAATGAATGACGTGATACAAGTAACTAAAACAGATTTTTATATGTACCGTAGGCCTAAAAGTCGTGTTAACCATTTATTGTCTTTTTACATTTAGAAATACTGCCTTTCAACGAAAATAGCCAGTATAACTTAAATACATTCTAAGTTTGTTAAATAATAGTATAGAATGTTTACACATACACTTTATAGCCTAGAAGTCATGTGTTCGCTCCACAAAATATTGAGGTTATCGCATATTGGACCCCCCTTTACTATTTTTGGCTGTAGAAGTGGGGAAAAAAAGGGGTCTAATACACGAGTAAATACTGTATTTAAAGCTGTCGACAATTTCCAGACTCTGACTTCCAATTTTCACAGTGCCCTTTCCTTGCCCTTCCCTTCTCGACATCACCATAGTCTTCCTATCCTCTATACTGATTTTCATGCCATACTTCTCAGATTCAGTACATCCAGTTGTTGTTGCACTTCTTTGCTGTCCTTTCCCTAGATCACATCATCGTCTGCAACTAGCAGTATCTTCATCTCCATAGGCTTCCTTTGTTTCCTTTACAATTTTGTCCGTGACCATAATAAATAAAGAGGTGACAGCACACTCCCCTGTCTTCCTAAACCATTCTGTCTTTCCAGCTGGGGTCAGTACTCTGCTAACACAGTTGTTGTACATTGCTTGCACCATTTCTAACATTTCTCTTCAGAGTCTTTTTAACCATGGTTTCCGAAACCTTCTCTGGGAACATTATCATATATGCCTTTTTCTATATCTATGAAAGTCATGACCAGATCCTTTCCATATTCCCAGTTCTTTTCCATCAGCTGTCTCATGCTAAAGATTGGGTCCACTGTAGATCTTCCACTCCTGAAGCCATATTGTTCCTCTTGTAACTCTCCTTCAATCTTCTTCTCATTCTTCTTTCTAATATCCTTTCCAGTATTTTAACTACCTGCGATATAAGTGTGATTCCTGTATAGTTACCACAAACTCTCTTGTCCTCTTTCTTAAACACTGGTATTATTATCCCCTTTTTCCAGTCTTCTGGTATACATTTGTGTTTACACATACACTTCAGTAGTCGGTACAACCATTGCGTACCGACAGGTCCAGCAGCCTTTATCATTTCCACACTGATTTCATCCATCCCTGTTGCTTTTCCCATCTTCATCTTTTGTACCGCTAACTCCACTTCCCGCATTGTTATATCCTCCTCTATTGTTGAGCCATCACAATGTATTGCTTCTCTCTCCCCTGTACAGTTGTTCACATTCAGTAGTGTATCAAAATACTCCTTCCATCTTCTCTTTCTCTCTTCTGGGTGTGTTAACAGTTCCCCATCTTCCCGTTTCACTAGCTTTGTGGTAACTCTTTCCGTCCTCTTACTTCTTGTATGTCTATACAGCATCCTTTTACTACCACTTACATCTGCTTCCATTTTTTGTGTAAATTCTTCCCAACTCTTCTTCTTTTCTTCTCCTACCACCTTTTTACATCTCTGTTTACTGTTGAGATACTTCCTTTTGCTTTCTTCTGTTTGATCTCACTTCCATTCTTGCCAGGATGTCTTCCTTTCTTTCACCACTTTCCTCACTTCCTCATTCTACCACGGTGTCTCCTTTTCTTTCACTCTTGTAGATGGCCTGCCACAAGCACTCTCTGCTGCACTAACAAATGCCTTTTTAAAATTGGCCCACTCCTCTTCTGCATTTTCTACTTCAATAACTGGGGTATGTTGCTTCAATCTCTCCTGAAAATCTTTCTGTACATTTTTGTTTTTCAGTTTCCATGCTTTTATTTTGCTTTCTCTTATCTGTTAGTTTTTCCATTTCCATTTTTCCCAACTTTAATTTTGCCACCACAACTCTATGGTCCCCATCAAATGCTTCTCCTGGTAAAGCTGTCACATCCATCATCTTTCTGCGATTTGTCCTTTCCACCAAAAAGTAGTCAATTACTGATTTTGTTCTTCTGTCACCCCACCCATATCTTGTAATTTTCCTGCTGTTTTTCTTACGAAACCGTGTATTCCCCACTGTAAGTCCATTCCTTTCACAGAAGTCAACTAGTTTTTTTCCCCACATCCATGTGGTCCATTGACTTCTTCCTTTCCTTGTCTCTCATTTCCGACTTGTGCATTCAGATCTCCCATAACAAGCACTTCCACACCAGAAATTTCTCCAAGAATCCTTCAGTATCTTCTTCCCTGTTTCCCATCTGTAAGTTTAAAACTTAGTATAATTTCAAATACAAATAACACAAAATAGTTCTCATGGTTCAGGTTAGTCTGCTTTGATTGTTTTGTGAACTCTGACGATGACCATTTAGTGAAATTTGTAACTGTCATGTTCTTCAGTCTACCAAAACTAATTTAGAGAACTACCTGGAAAGAAAAACGCATGGTAACAGAATTATACTTCAACAAGAAACAAATCAATTAAAATAGAATGACCTGTTTAGTTCCTGAAAGAACATCATCAGATTCTATTAAATCACACTCAGATATTTAGAAAAGTATAAACCTTTGTTTATTTCTGTTCAGATACTTAGGAACTTGAAATCTGAAACTTAGCTCAATGAAGTCCTCTCCACTGAAGCATAAAAAGCAATGTGTTGGAAAACAACGTTGTTCTGTCATTGGCATGAGTCCAGCTGGCTAGCCAGTCTGTTGACCTTTTGTTATGGTACGTCGCCCACCGCAGCTAGTGTTTTATTTTTAGCGTTCCCATTATTATTATTATTATTATTATTATTATTATTATTATTATTATTATTATTATTATTATTATTGTTGTTGTTGTTGTTATTATTTCTAATGAGGCACACACCAGGTTTCTTGTTCAATCTTCCTTCGAATCCTTCCATACTTACTACCTCTTTCTAAAAATCTCTCTGTCCAATGTTTGTTCTTCTCTTACATTATTTTCTAAATCGTTCTTTACTTCTTGAATCCAGGTAGTTGTTGCCTTTTTGTCCTAAAGGTACTTGAAAATCTTTTTTGTCAATCTAGAATCATCCATTCTGTAAATATGTCCAAAAAATTGCAATGTCCTTTTTCTTATGGTTTCTGTTTTGTTTTCTATGTTCCTGTATAGTTCATCATGATATCTTAATTTCCATACTTCTGTTGTTTTCACAGCGCCTAACATTTTTCCTCATTATTCTCCTTTCTAGTACTTCCAGTTTATCTAATCTATAGTTTAGTTTCACTTGCATATAGGCATTCCGGTTTCACCACTGTACTGTAGTGCCTTATTTTAAGATTTTTACGTAGACTCTTTTTGTTATAAAAATTCTTTGCGATACCATATGCTCTTTCCATCTTTCTTCTACTGCAGATTTATCTAAAACATTTTCTTGAATTATTTCTCCCAGATATTTGAATTTTGTTACTCTTTCTACTAGACCAATATCTGTTGCCAATTATTATTATTGTTGTTGTTGTTGGTGTTATTATTATTAGAGTAGAACCCCGTTTATCCTAAATAAAGCGGGCGGAGCCACTTCGGTAGACGCGTTTTTTTTTATGACACATGGTAAATAGTTTCAGAAGTTAAATGTCGAAATAAAAATGCATAAACTCTGATAAGCAAAGGTGCGAACTGTATATTAACATTAAAATGTTTACATAATGTCACTCATTGAACTTTCTTGGTGCAGCGCTGTCATGCAGCTATGTTGCACCACCGTTTAATCAACAATACATCAGCTGGTGTAGATTCATTGCTTTGTTCAAGAAAGCGCAAAGCAATCTGAAATAATTAAACAATTTTTTTTCAATGGGGTAAGAAAAGCGTTGGAAATACAGTATAAAACCGCAAGGCCAGTGGAACGACCTTGGGTGAAAGATAATATATGAATGGAGAAGGGTCGCTGGACTTCCCTGGTTTCCTAACAGAAGCTGCAGTATAGTTCGAGCAGTAAACAAGATGAAACTCACGCGACTGAAGCAACATTAACCATAGTCTATATAATCTTCATGACGAATAATACAATAATACTGGAAGAAAAGGAAAGAACAAAGAAGAAGGAATTGAAATTGGCACGTGGTCCTCTGGTGGCCCATTCGAAAGAATAATAATAATAATAATAATAATGTAGTAATAGTAATAATTTATGCTTGTTCAAGAAAAAATGTATCATGGAATGAACTAAATAGTAAGAGACTGTATTGTTTTATGCTACACGTGCATTCTGCTAAAAGTCATGATGTAAAAATACGGTTTGCCTAGTAGCTCTCAGCACATAGGTCTATAGCAAAAGAATTACTAATATCGACGGCTAAGAACGAGAGCGTAAAAACATAATATTAAAATACAATTTTGCCAGAGCATTTCGGTTAAGCGAACTTCGGTTAAGCGGGGTTCTACTGTATATTATTATTATTATTATTATTATTATTATTATTATTATTATTATTATTATTATTATTATTATTGACTGCCTAGCCAGCTGGACTCACGCCATTGACAGAGCTATGTTTTTTTAACACATTGCATCAAGAGAAAAGAGGACTTCATTGAGATAAGTTCCAGATTTCAACTTCCTAAGTATTTGAACAGAAATAAACAGAAATGATTTTATATTTCTAAATATCTGAGTGTGATTCGATAGAATCTGATGATGTTCTTTCAAGAACGAAACATGTCATTCTATTTTAATTAAGTTGTTTCTTTTTCAAGTATAATTCTGTTACCATATGTTTTTCTTTCCTGGTAGTTTTTAAAATTACCACTCAAACAGCAAACTGAAGAGCCCAATTAACTGCGTCAAAACTGAAAAGATATCACAAAAAAACCTTCATGAAATGTAACACCTTTCCTATTCTGCGGCAGATACTTTTTGCTCCGTCTAAAAGTAAACTTCCCATTGGCAGGTAATGTTGCTAGACTAGATGTGGTGTGACACTTTGAACAATATCAGCAACCTTGTATTCTTGTACCTCGAAGTGGGATAGGGTCCTAGTTAGTAGCAACTTGAAGGAATTTGCATGAAAATCTATCGCATACGTAACAGGCTCATGTGAAGAGCACCACAGTACTTCTTCAGTGAATTTCTCTTTGATTCTTCACCAGAAAGGTTTTTAGAAATTTAACTCAAAGTTTTGTAATGGGGACTTTTCAGTGATACTGACTCAGCAATTCAAACGCAAATTTAGTGACACCATGAGGTTTTTAAAGACGTTACATTCTTGTCTACCAGAGAAAGGCGATGTTGCAAGGAATAATTTTGCTCTTTGAACTGTTACATCATCATCATCATCATCATCATCATTATTTCCCATTATCCAGCTGTAGCCAGGTAGGGGCAAATATGGTTCCTCTCCACTTTCTTCGGTCTTTTGACCACTCCTCCTCCAACACAGTGTCCCAGTCCATGTTTCTTTCTCTAATACTCCATTAGATGGTATCCTTCCATGCATTTGCATTTCCATTTCCATCACCTTTTTTGGCATTAGTTCATCACTCATTTGCTTTGCACACCCAAACCATCTTAATTGGCTCTTCTCTATTCTATCATTCGGTTTTTTTTTTTTTTTTTTCACTCCAGTTTCTTCCTGGATTTTCTCATTCCTTATTTTGTCTCTTCTACTCTTCTGTATCATACTCCTCAAGAACTTCATTTTGGCTGCCTGTATTCAACTCTCATCTTTCTTTGTCATTGTCCAAGTTTCTGCTCTGTAAGGTGTTATTGGTACGCAGAGGTGCCAACTGTTTCGGATTTCAGTTTGCGATTACGGCATTACGGTCAAACGGGAAATTATTAAGGAAAAAAGCAACATTATCACGATAGAAATTAATTTCTACTACAAAAAGGAAATAAGTAAAAAATGATCAATCCTGGTCAACCCTTCTCGTTTCAATGTTCGTAAGTTGGCAGCTAAACATATTTGGAGGTTATTTGGTCATCACTTCCTGTTGTTCCCCGCAGGCATTGTGAAATCACGGCCAGCTACATAGATACGTGCTGCTCTCTTAGTTAGAATGACGCATCAAGTCAGCCGTGAAGTAGGCTCTCTGTTCTCCAGCAGACACGTTCAGCTCTCTCTCTGTTGTGTGCGTAGACATGAGTTGTATATTTAGCGCTTTCCAATTCTAATTATCCTACTTGTCAGTTTGAAAAAAAAGTGACTGGTTTTGTAAAATAAAACGTAGCAATTGCCAAATTGCATCATCTTCTAAGAAGACAGTAGTGATACAGAAATATCGAGACGATTACACAAGTGGAATGATTTACTTGGTCAGAAGTTGATCTGCTGCCTGCTTTCGTTGCACTAAATATAGCCCTGTTCTGATGCATCTGAGGCAAGACAGGTTTTATCTATAGAATTTTTCAGTTTATCCCTAATATTACAAATTATAGTTTGGAAAAACAGTGGCACGTAGTTTTTGTGCGGTGTAAATTCGTCCTGCATCCTTAGTTTGTGAATTTTTTTAAAAATATCTGAAGCTGTCTTTATTAAATTTCCACAGCAGAATTTCGGAACACAAGTCTTTGGAAAATATGTATCACTGAACTAGACTGTTCTCCTACATTGCGTATAATTGGTTGTTGATTCAATTTAAACTTCTTTTTAACAATCTCCTTATGGTGTATTCTGTTAATATTGTGCACAGTGTCATATTTTTTCTGTACAGAAACACTCTTTTCACACACCAAACTAAATAAGACTTTGCTGTCCTCCGTAAAAATATTTCTTCCAAACTCATTTAGATTTCGCATAAAATCTGTGATTGATTTTTTTGGTGGCATTATTCTCTTAATTCCTAGACCGATCACACTCAGTTTATTAAGCCAATGCATGAAGCACAACTAACACACTTCAACTGGGTGAGCCAACAGCTTGGAACTTGGCAATTCACCAAGCACGTGGACAACATGCTGACTGCTTAGTCGCAGAAGCAGCTAAGGTTCTCTCCTCATTTTAACTACTCTGTATTATAGCATTCACCTGAAGTTACTTTTTTATTAGCTGATAAGAAAGGTAATCAGTAACAAATGATGGCTAGTAGTGAAATCTGTGCTTCTAAAATGGATAAAATACACTAAATCAAAAATCATAAAATAATCTGTAAACATTTGTTATCCTACTTGAGAAGTCTCAAAACAGTTCCTCCTTGGTTGGTGGACATCGATAAGTTTTTTTTTTTTTTTAAGTATGCAATCGCAGACAGACATCCGACTCTGAGCATCACTCAAACACAAACTCAGACAGGTTCACCAAGAAGTAGTCCCAACTCGACTGAATCATGTCCATTCTGATGCGGGGAAGATAGCGCACTCTGAAAGGATGAAAATCAGTTGGGCTTGCAAAAAGACACACAGTTGAGATCTCGCAGTCCTTAGTGACTCTAAAGATGAATATTATTATTTATTATTCGGTAATCGGCCAACCAGGGACCACAATAACTTTCATTATACATTCTGGTGTTTATTCGATTTTTGTTGATCCAGTAGGTTTTCATTACCTCGCTGTGTCGAGCACAGCGTTCATCCGATCACTTTGCACCAGTTGTCCATTTCACATTCTGGAAAGTCCCAAAAGTCACAATGCTTCTTCTGAAAAGAACAATTGCTCCAAAGCAAACTCAAGTTTACAAGCATGATGGCACAACAGAAACAAGCTATTAGCCCAGGTGGTAACTCTTTGCAGAAATCCACTGTTGCTGAGAAGCGACGCACGCATCCCATTTAGATTCTTGGGACGGTAGAGGAAAATGCGACGTCTTGCTGAGGACCCCAAGCGATGAATAAAAATAATAATAACAAAGGAAGCCATTTTCCTGCAGAATAAGCATATAAAAGCACTATCAAACATAATTAAAATTGTTTGTGAAGATGTGTGCGTGTTACAAAGGATAGCCTTTCTGGAAACCTCTTGAAGTGGAGAAAGGAATATGCATTTTGCTTAAAAATCCAGGCTGTTAACAAGCTAAGCTGTATACGTTGACTGCCACTTTCATCTCTGGTGTTGCATTCATGTAATCAAACTAATGTATATTATTTGTGTTGCTTATTGAAACAGTAAGATTTTTTTTCCCCCTGGTTCAGGTAATAACAACTTTCTTGTAAGTTGAACCCAAGAATTAAATTGTTACTTTTTTACTTGTCTACATCTAAAATATCTTTATTTTAAATTTAGAGATACTTGACAATTGGCCTTCATCATTTATTTATTTTTCCTCTTGGAATTTATATATGGTGTTATGATCATTTAACATGTGTGTGTGTACTTTCCTTTATTTAGCAGGATTATTGTTCTTAGCTCTATTTTATTGAATCATTATTTGAAGAGCTTATAGATCAAATACCAGTGGATCCATGTATTAGCTGTTGGTTTCAGGACCCCAGACTGATTGGTGGCTATGAGAATGTTCCTACTCGGGATATCCACATGAATCAAGTTGGTCTTGAGCCACATTGGATGGAGTTCCTCAAGTTGTTTGTGAGACCTCTTCAGGAGATGGTGTTTCTTGGATATTACCATGATGTATGTACTGCAAGCAGCAAGTATTGGTATTAAAATGCGTAAACATGCCTCTGTGACCACCAGTTCAAAGATTTATAATGTAGCTCGTGTTTTTTACGAACTAGAGTACAACTTGTTTACAACAACTTCCAAGGCACCTGATAAATTGTGTCATTATAAACAAGCATTGTTGTAACCAAGATTTATGCTTTTAGCCAAGTGAGGTAGAAAATGATATAGAACAAAACTTAATTAGGCTTATTTTAGATTGTTCATATTTACTTTTGACCCTTTTAAGCCTGAATGTACAATTCTCACCAAGCTTCTTCACTTCGGAATAAAAATGAGTAATTTGTTTTTCCAAGTGGAGTGGCTGCGTGTGTTAACGTGCATCAGCTATAGAACCACGCTTTGCATTTGGGAGGTGGGTGGGTTCAAACCCCACCATCGGCTGTCCTAAGAATGGTTTTCTGTGGTTTCCCATTTTCACTTCAGTTCCTAATCGTAGACCACAACCCGTTTCTTCCACTTCCGTGCCAATTTCATTCACCATCATCATTTCATTGCTCCTCAACTGAGGCCTTAAAAGCATGCCATATACTTTAATCTCGCCTAATCCCTGACCCCGCAACAGGAAATGGGACTAAGTAGAAGACGTACACACAATGAGTAAATTTTGTCTATAGTCTCCTGCTTGTCATGTACACATTTTCTAAATTACCGGTACTTTCTATATTCATAATTTGTCACAATTTCACAAATATGAAGCTTTCAAAGCATCAGTCATTGTTAGACTTCAGACTTTTCTTCTTCTTTCTCTTCAAGGTAACCTTATTGTTCAGTTACTTGCAATGTCATTGCCCATTTCGGCCTCTGTTGTAACTAGGCCATCATCTACTGTTGCATAGTTTCATAGTCACAATGGTTCAGAACATCAGTCATTTTTTCCAAAAATCACATAATGTCAAATTATCATCACTGTCATCCTCATCATCATCGGCTTTTGAACATTCAGGTGACAATTCTCCTTGGTCGTAGCTCAGTTTTGAACATTGTGATCTTCACGTAATTCTATAAACAATACTCTTCCATGCACTACAGTCTTCTGCTGTGTGCCTTATTCTTTCAAGTGGTAGATTCATCAAACTCTTGATCTGATCAATTTGGTGGTATAGGGCACATCCCCTCAGCCATTTTCCATCAGCTTTGCCCAGGATGATATGCTTTACGGTGCCATTTCACCAGATGACATGGTCGAAAAATTTCAGTATCTGCTTTTGAATATTTTGAGAGTAAGTGTGCATTAGGGACAATCCTTAGCTCCTTCAAAATGGATTTATTCTTTCTTCTTACTACCCATAATATTAATAGTATTATTCAAAGCCCGTCATCTTGAAGGCTTTGATCCTTTTACATCACACAATATTTATAGTCTAGGACTCAGAGCCGTACATTGCGATGAGAATACCAAAGCTTGAACCAGTAGCTTCTTTGTTTCCTTGGTAATATGATTTTTTCGTGTTTTTGTTAGCCATACCTATTCTGCTTAATCGCAAAGAAAACCTGATGTCCTAACTATGGGTAAGAGCATAGTGCCAGCTACCGGGGCCAGGGCTGTACCACCTATCTCAGTGTTCTTCACCAACAGCAGAATTGCCTTTTCTTTTGCCTCAGCGACAAGCTCCAACATGCCAGCTGAGTTTCAGCCAGCTGTTCCCTCCTCCCCTCCGTCTGCTTTCACAAATAACTATTTCCTGGCACCCCACCTGCCACCACCACATCTCAGGAAGCTGATCCACAGGAAACTATTCACCAAAACAATTGAGTTCTCTTCTGGAATGCCGAGGGTATTCAGAGAGATTATCTTGAATTCACCGAGTACCTAGAAGACGAGAACATAGATTAGATGGAAGTCTGGTGTCAGACCCAAGACAAAATGCTGCTTTTATAGAGCAAACACCTGGAAAGCATTACATTTAATCCTGTTTGGATCAATGAATTGATTATTTCTCCACATGAACTTTGGCAGAGATATGGGAAAGATATTCCTGTTGTTCATCCTACAAGGAGAGAAGGAAAGAAATAACTTGGTGTACCTGACCTTAAGTTCTACTCTGCCCCATCTCCCACCCCCTGCTCACCCTTCCCCCCTCCATAGGATTCTTGCTCTCCCTGCCTTAACTTAGCTCTGATAGAGAAAGACAAGGACATGACAGACTTGACATCTTCAAACAGTCCCGACTCGGCATCGGGAGCTGAGAATGTGTGGATGTGGAGGAACTGCGATTGAAAAGAGAAAAGATGTAAGTTACAGTGGTAAGACTAAGAACACAAAGAGGAAGTACAACTGGGCAACCATCCTCTATTAATACATTGAGGACGGGCCCCTAATGGAGGCTGCTACCCCCTGTAGACTAGATGGTGCAAGCCTCCAAGAAAGAAAGTATACTGCTGCACTCAAACTACTGTAACTCTAAAAGTATTCAATATATCGACCTCAAACTTTGAACATGTACTAACTAGGTTCCTTAGTAGTCTCTACAGCGTGACATGTTCCAAAGCAGTACTGTTTGTAGCTCCATTCAACAGTCTTTCTAAGCACAGTGCGTTTAGTGCCTTTCATGAACTTATTTTATTTATTTTATTCAAATGTACGAGGATGTCTCTTTACGGTTACTCCCTGTTCAGTATTAGTCATTAATTATTAGAAATTTCCAATTCATTGTCACCGTGTACCTATGATAACCGGTCTGCACATAATTAATCGTAAAAATCTGTATCCGTCAGCAACTGAATGCACCGCACCACGTTGACATCCGCACTGGAGCTCCAAAGAATAGTTCTACATATCTGATATTATTTTGTTAAATACATGAAGGTTTTTCTTTTTTTTTTGCTAGTTGCTTTACGTCGCACCAACACTGATAGGTCTTATGGCGACGATGGGACAGGAAAGGTCTAGAAGTGGGAAGGAAGCGGCCGTGGCCTTAATTAAGGTACAGCTCCAGCATTTGCCTGGTGTGAAAATGGGAAACCACGGAAAACCATTTTCAGGGCTGCCGACAGTGGGGTTCGAACCTACTATCTCCCGAATACTGGATACTGGCCGCACTTAAGTGACTGCTGCTGTCGAGCTCGGTACATGAAGGTTTAAAGAAAGAAAGATTCAGCGATAATTTATATTCCACGACTACACCGTTTCAAACTCACAATCTCGTCCTCAGTTGTATCAGTGATCAACAAAATACGAGGTGCAGAAAAGCGAGAATTCTCATAGCCTGTCGCCTACCGTCAGCTGAGAAACTACAATAATTCTCAGGGCTTGTCACCCATGTGGCATATCAGATAATGAATCTGCGTACAAATGTTGAAATACTGTACCTCGTCACACATGGCATGCTGCCAAATGACAATTGTCTCTAGGCGCGCGCATAAGGTCACTAATGTATATGGGTTGTTTTCATTGTTACAGTGATCATAAAAGTGAAAAGAAATCTGCACTAACATCGGTGAACCTATTAATCCATAGAGTTTAAACTCTAGCTCACAGACAGCACAACAAGCTGAAAACTTAACCTAGTACGTAAAGTTAAAAATTTCATGATTGTTCCGTATTGAATAGAGAAATAAGAAGATGTACAATATTATAGGGAAGGATCCACCTTTCAATACTCCGTTGTAAGTTGAACTAAAAAGTAGTTACAACCTGTTTATTGGGACCGGTTTCAACACATTTCAAGTGTCATCATCAGCCAATTAGCGAAGATCTTAAAACAACTAATATATTGAACACAAGCAAAAAATTAACATTGTATCATATCGCAGCAATTCAGTTAATGTTCAAAACACAATAATCACAGTCAAGAGAATAAACAGAACATCACTATCTTGCGCCGAAAACAAATATAGTTGAAGTTCATAAGCAGATCAAGTATGCACTTATGTAAAGTCGTTGCTAGGCAGGTCTTGTAGGCATTTGTTTCTCCGGCCGAAGAGTAAAAGGTGACGTGAATGAAGTCTTAGGAAAACAGTGTAGGATTTAATTTCGTCAGATTCAAAGTGGATATATAGGTTTAAAATAATTTAAAACCTTAAAAAAGAATAAAGCCAAATAAAAATATATTTAAAAAATAGGAAGAAATAATGAAAGAAATACGAGGTTCAACTCGAAACAACTTGCCGTAGTAATTGATAAAGAAATGATAAATAGAGAAAGGGGGTGGGGAACGTTTATTAGAGGGTGGTGGTGGTGGTGGTGGTTATTGTTATTAGAGGAAATACAATTGGGCAACAATCCTTTATATAACACTAATTCGAGGAAAAAAGAGGAAGAGAACCGACACTTCGAAAAATGAAGATATTGGTTAAAGGAAGACAAGGGCCACGAAGGGCGTGAAAATGAAAGACTCCCTAGCCCTCGGAAACCTAATAGCGTCGGGGTCGGAAAGGAACAAGAGTTGACCAAGGGAGGTCGGACAGGATAGATGAAAGTGAGGAGCCTGGCACAAGTAAGTGGAAGCAATGCCAGGACTCAGCTAAGGGCCCCATGGTCGCCAACCCACGCTCCGAAGTTCAGAGCCCCTGGGGGATGGAGGGTGGGAAGGAAAGAAAAATGGAAGGGATCCGATACTTTGAAAAATGAAGATTTCAGCCAAAGGAAGACAAGGGCCACGAAGGGCGTGAAAATGAAAGACTCCCTAGCCCTCGGAAACCTAATAGCGTCGGGGTCGGAAAGGAACAAGAGTTGACCAAGGGAGGTCGGACAGGATAGATGAAAGTGAGGAGCCTGGCACGAGTAAGTGGAAGCAATGCCAGGACTCAGCTAAGGGCCCCGTGGTCGCCAACCCACGCTCCGACCCCGACGCTATTAGGTTTCCGAGGGCTAGGGAGTCTTTCATTTTCATGCCCTTCGTGGCCCTTGTCTTCCTTTGGCTGATATCTTCATTTTTCGAAGTATCGGATCCCTTCCATTTTTCTTTCCTTCCCAGCCTCCATCCCCCAGGGGCTCTGAACTTCGGAGCGTGGGTTGGCGACCACGGGGCCCTTAGCTGAGTCCTGGCATTGCTTCCACTTACTTGTGCCAGGCTCCTCACTTTCATCTATCCTGTCCGACCTCCCTTGGTCAACTCTTGTTCTTTTCCGACCCCGATGCTATTAGGTTTGCAAGGGCTAGGGAGTCTTTCATTTTCACGCCCTTCGTGGCCCTTGTCTTCCTTTAACCAATATCTTCATTTTTCGAAGTGTTGGTTCTCTTCCTCTTTTTTCCTCGAATTAGTGTTATATAAAGGATTGTTGCCCAATTGTATTTCCTCTAATAACAATAACCACCACCACCATCACCACCCTCTAATAAACGTTCCCCACCCCCTTTCTCTATTTATCATTTCTTTATCAATTACTACGGCAAGTTGTTTCGAGTTGAACCTCGTATTTCTTTCATTATTTCTTCCTATTTTTTTAATATATTTTTATTTGGCTTTATTCTTTTTTAACGTTTTAAATTATTTTAAACCTATATATCCACTTTGAATTTGAC
Source organism: Anabrus simplex (assembly GCF_040414725.1). Classification (NCBI taxonomy): domain Eukaryota; kingdom Metazoa; phylum Arthropoda; class Insecta; order Orthoptera; family Tettigoniidae; genus Anabrus; species Anabrus simplex. The sequence continues at coordinate 343,739,299 of NC_090270.1, forward strand.
GAAAGTAAATCCTACACTGTTTTCCTAAGACTTCATTCACGTCACCTTTTACTCTTCGGCCGGAGAAACAAATGCCTACAAGACCTGCCTAGCAACGACTTTACATAAGTGCATACTTGATCTGCTTATGAACTTCAACTATATTTGTTTTCGGCGCAAGATAGTGATGTTCTGTTTACTCTCTTGACTGTGATTATTGTGTTTTGAACATTAACTGAATTGCTGCGATATGATACAATGTTAATTTTTTGCTTGTGTTCAATATATTAGTTGTTTCAAGATCTTCGCTAATTGGCTGATGATGACACTTGAAATGTGTTGAAACCGGTCCCAATAAACAGGTTGTAACTACTTTTTAGTTCAACTTACAACGGAGTATTGAAAGGTGTATCCTTCCCTATAATATTGTACATCTTCCTAGTACGTAAAAACGGAGATACCCGGGGCCGCAGTAATATGGGAGTCTCCGGGGCCAGTCTTTAGTGTGTTAACACTAATCACAGAGGAGAAAGGAAGAGGTCTGGTCCTTCAAAAAATGAAAGTATTGGCAAAAGAAAGGAAGGAAGCCTTAGGCCTCGCAAATCTAAAACCATCAACGTCGGAGGAGAACAAGAGTTGACCAAGGGAGGCTGGAGTGTGGAGACTGGCTGGCACAAGAAAGTGAAAACAATGCGAGACTCAGCTAGTGTCTGTAACGAGCTCCCTATAATCGCAAGGAAGAAATCGTTCTGCATCTGCCATCTTCGCCTTCCAGCTTTAGACTAAGCCTGTTGAACTTGCATTGGCTTCTTTGACGATGTGACTTGTGACGTCATTGAACTTTCTCGAAGCAGCTCCATGTTTCCTTCCTTTCTTCCAGGACATTCCTTCTGTCCTCCTATGAATACCTGAACAGTTTCTCTCAAAAATGAATCCAGCTTCGATAGCGATCTGGTGTGGAGGGTCTTCGGCAGTAGTGCGTGTTTCTGCACGTACCCTTTTAATTCCGACCATCTGGAATTCATCATTGTGTGACTCTGGGTGAGCTAAAAACTTACATTTAATTGAGCATTGAACGTGGGGAGCTTGTCTCCCATTTTTCCCTTCAGGCCTTAACTGGAACCGTATCCATTTTCAATTCTGAAACCTAAATTGTCAATCTGTTCAAGAATTAATTTTGTGGGACACATAGTGCGCAAACATGTGGTCAAGGACTTGTGTTTTATTTCACTTCATCAAACTCTAAGTAGTGAACTGTGCTCCATCGCATCCTTTATATTCTAATTGAAATAAACGCAGATGCAGGATTCGACCTCCCTCTCCCGACTTCCCCTTTTCACGCTCCCTACTTGTTCCCTTGGGCAATTTCTTTTTATTAGGTATCTTCGCTGGAAGGATATGGTTTTTAACTTGGTTGTGTGGTAATTATTGTGGCCGATTTGATGGATCGTGTGATTTCTGTTGTTAACATTCAGTTCTAATTTGAATATATTCTGTTCGATTCCAAATACATGTTATCTCTTGTTCGTTGAAATTGGTTTGTTTCCTTTTTTTTTTTTTTTTCTTTATATTCATCAAAGCTCTGTACCTACCACAAACTTCTTTGGGTTCCCAGCACTTTCCTCGCACTCTGCTAGTTCCATACCGAACCCCTTTGAAATGATAGAGCATGACGTGCTCATGCACCTATGACATTTGTTTGAAAGTACTGTCTCTAAAAACATCTACTGAACTTACTTTACTTGATAAAGATTCTATCTTACGCTTGTTACTACATAACAGGTCCAGTGGTTGCCAGGTTGAGAGCACCCGAGGCCCATTTCAGTCACCTCTTACGGCAGGCAGGAGGTACCATGAGTGCATTCTACACTGCCCCCTCTACAGAGGGTAAGAAGGAGCAAATATCCCAACAGGTGAATATAAATAATGTCCGCATCCATAGCGTAACGGTTAGCACCATTAGCTAGAGCTGCACCACCTGGGGGGGGGGAAGTTTACTTTACTTCAATGTGAATAACAGAAACGAACAAGCATTGAGATAGAAACATGAAAAGGAAGTTTTATAGGATAAATATAATGATTGTTCAGTATCGCGCAGCTGTGAGCTTACATTTGGGAGATAGTGGGTTCGAATCCCACTGTCAGCAGCCCTGAAGATAGTTTTCCCTGGTTTCCCATTTTCATACCCAGCAAATGCTGGAGCTGTTCCTTAATCAAGACCATGGGCGCTTGCTTTCAACTCCTAACCCTTTCCCGTCCCATCGACTCCATAAGACCTGTCTGTGTTGGTGTGATGTCAAGCAAATTGTAATAAAAACGTAAAAGATTATCATCGGAAGATCGTTTATTCAATACATACATTATCATTATAGACTGGTATGCTTTTCAGTGTTCAGTCTGCAAGCCTCTGTGAATTTACTAAACGTCGCCACAGTCCTCTATTTGCAACTAGTGCTGTGGCCTCATTTAGTTCTATACCTCTTATCTTTAAATTGTTAGAAACTGAGTTTAACCATCGTCGTCTTGGTCTCTCTCTACTCCTCTTACTGTCCATACCTGTCCATTATTCTCCTAGGTTTATTCAGTAATCTCAAATAAAAGAAGTAAATTTATGTTAATTAGTATGAGTTTGTAACTCTGATTCTTGTGGTCATTTTGTTTGTGGCATGTTTGTCGCAATTTATACACCAATGGCTGTCTTTCTTTTACCTTTTAGTTTAATGGAGTGTTTTCATGTCCCAGGATGATCGAATAGAGGGTGGTTATGAAGCCGTGCCAACAAGAGACATCCACATGAAACAAGTGGGACTGGCAAAGATGTGGGACTATTTCCTGGAAGAATATGTCGGACCTTTGCAACAAACTGTTTTTATTGGTTACACAAGTGTAAGCCTTAGCCAGCCATTCAGTTTTACTGGTGGAAGGATGGGAGATGTATATATGTACATATGTTGCAAATATATCTGGTGTGGGTATACTTTAGGTCAATCTCTTGTACCGGTGTGAAGCTTTTTGGTTATCTTTTTATTATTTTGCAGCAGTGAATCTTGAAGTATACACTTACTATCAAAAAGAAACTAGAATGCTTTCTGAAGAAATCTAGGTAGAGGTTGTGGGTGGGTTTGGTTTTATTTTTTCTCTTCTCTCTCACAAAAAATTATTTTTAACTGAAGAAATTATTTTTTTGATTTCCTACATTTGAAAGAAAGCAGCACACATCGTATTGGCCTGAATATAAGACAGCCTCACATCTAAGATGACCCTTCATTTTTGGTAGGTATTTACACTAAAAATTAAATAAAGAATGTAATTACAATGTATCCAACCTCTCCTATGACTGAGATAATTTTGATAAGCCCTAAAGTGAATGTAAGAAACAGGTTTTATTTTATTATAAAATTTATCGGTGTAATCTTGGATAACAGTAGCGTGACGTCCTGAACACTGCACCACCTGCTACCTGCAATGTGACTTGCCGGATAACTCTGGTATAGTTTCTTCTTCACTAATGCAGTGACAAGCATTATCAGTTTTTTTTTTTTACTTTCATGTCTTTGGTTTCCTGAATGCTTTTCTTGATGTTCTGGCATTCTTAAACTTGCTAAGACATTTGAGCTCTTCACTTAAAATTATTCTTATATTTTATCGTATTTCATTTATTTTACTTTAGTAGAAAATTGATTATCGAATTGTAGTCTAAATGTGCTGTTTTTCCGATATTCTCTGCTACCTTGTTTACAATGATAATTTTTTAAAAACAATGTAATCGATCTGTGTCGTTATTGATATTTGAAACACAACGTCTTCTTCATACTTAAATGCGGCTCATTTCACTTTAATGTAAATAAAACTTCCCTTCTTTCTGCAAAAATTATGCGTTGGACTCTAAAACACCAAACATTTTCCACAGTCTGTACGTTATTCGTACATTTTCCTTGTGTAAAACCCATAATTTGATGTTTATATCATAACTTCTCCCCTCTCCTTCATTTAAGTGATCTTCTTTTTACACAATTCATCATGACCAGAATAGTGTCCAAAACTGAATGCATTAATGCAATGACTCCATGCCAAGAAACAATAGATCACAAACCACAATTGGAAAAAAATCATCTAAGCTTGAGAAATGTTGGTTTATTCGTGACCCTGAGCTCAACTGTGATGCGCATTGTGAGTCACGGTGCACAAGCCAGAACAGTTAGGGAATCTTTTTAACATAAAAAACATAGTCTTCTCTTCAGGCCAATGTAATTATTTTATTATTGCACACTGAATAGCACCATTAGGGTAAGGACCATAACAATTACTTCCTCATTTTCTTCAAAATGTATGTATGCATTTATGTACTGTAAAACCTCATTAAGACGTTTCTGCAGGGGACAAGCAAAAAGAACGTGTTAAGCGAGAAAACATACTACTGAATACATGAATAAAACTATCCAACAGGGATATGGAAAAACTAGATAAGATTTTTTCTGACATGGCGGCATTTTGTGCCGTGTCCACCAAGGGATAGTAGGAAAAGGAACATACAAGATTTCGTGACCCAGTCGTTGGTTATTGTTAAGAAGTTTTGATTGATGTGGTAAATGTGATTTATGCTGAATACTAGAGAAATAGATAAACTATGGAATGTGTAAATAATAAAATACAGTTCTCACAAGTTTCCTCACACTACTATAGCTGCAATTATTCAACCAACGTGTTTAATAAGAATAAGCTATTCATTTTCGTAAAGAGCTTTGGTTAAGAGCACCTAGTGACCCATTTAAAACTGAGGTGGTAGTGATGATTATACCAATGAAGGTATTTATTTCAATAATATAGGCCAAAAGTATGAATTACAAGTGATTATTTAACAAAAGTATGAAAGCGGCGATTTTCATGTTATTAAAATAAAACAGTTCTTTCATCGTAATCCCTCTATTGTTCCCGGAAACCAGAAATGGAAGAGGGGCGGCTCCCATTTTTACTAACAACGCCGAACATATTAGAGTTGGGAAGATTCTAGAACCTACAATAAAAACATTATAGAGAAGAGCAACATAGCTGAGGCTAGTGCTTGGACAAGGAAGTATTTCAAAGAAGCTTTATTCGATATAATATTTTTTGTGTTAGTTATTAAAGGGATGAAGGATAGCAAGTCACACCCCAACCACGAAGTAGATGTAGTGGCAATAAGTGTACCAAGAATTAAAGTGACAGTAAATAAGAACTTTACAAGAGTATTAAAGATTTAAAAGACTGGGCGAGTTGGCCGTGCAGTTAGGGGTGCGCAGCTGTGAGCTCGCATCCGGGAGTTAGTGGGTTCGAACCCCACTGTCGGCAGCCCTGAAGATGATTTTCTGTGGTTTCCCATTTTCACACCAGGCAAGTGCTGGGGCTGTACCTTAATTAAGGCCACGGCCACTTCCTTCCCATTCCTAGGCCTTTCCTGTCCCATCGTCGCCAAAAGACCTATCTGTGTCAGTGCGACGTAAAGCAAATAGCAAAAAAATATTAAAAAGGAGGACAATCCTATTTATGGGGTATGAACCCATTAGCTTATATTTAGCTTACCTTTTTCTATAAGGTTATTAGTATATCTAGGTGTATGAAGCACGTAAGTTTTAGGTACTTTAGGGAGTAGTTTAAGTCTATTAGATATAATGAAGGTAAATAATTACATGATTTACTCTATGACAGTAATCCTTTTAAATTAGGCACTTCATTGCTAGAAACTTTTAAGTACAAGTGATAAGCAAAGGTGTGAAAAACACGAGAGATTATAAAATAACTGTGCACTGAAAGGTGTGGGGGGGGGGGGGGAAGACAAATAGGAAAACATTTGCACAGGGGCCCATGAAAATATAAAGTATTCTAAAACAAATTGCACTAGAATCCTTTTGTTTTGGGCCGGTGGGTTATTAAACATTATTTTCTGGTCTTGCTCTTAGACAATGAATTCGAGGTTACACTCGACTTTGGCTGACATTTTGAACAACAAAACTTCAATTTGACTAACTCGAAGGTGAGAGTTCTGACATTCGCACTATCTCTCCACACTTAAAGATGCGTGTGCCAGTCCACTTTCTGACAGATTTTAATTTTGTCTTCATTAGTAAGGAATTCCACAACTTTTTCCAAATCCATTACTATGCTGTCACAAGACAAGTGTGCATCACGCTAGTCAACTTCACATGATTACGTTCCTAATCCAGATGTAGGCTATCAGGCAACAAATATTCAATACCCTTCACTGTACCACTCAACACAAAATAAATTTCTAATTTTGTTAATGGAATGCGAAATACAAGCACAAATGGGCTCACTGTGTTATTCACCAATTTTGCTGTTAACCGACAAGCAATACTGAACATTCCTGATGCTAACGGCTTGCTCCCTGAAGGTGCTACTTATCCTGTGAAGTTCAGGAATTCAAGGCCTTCTCCCATTATCACGCAACTGTGGCGAGGGCTCTTTCTTACCCTAGTTGGAAATCACGTTTTTTTCACAACAAATAACATTTTTGGGGCTAGGAAAAATGTGATCATACTGAGCGGTAATCATAATTTATAAGCGGTAATAGCGAAAATGTGTGATGCAATAAGCCAGGTATTTTTACATACATTTAATACGATGAGAATCGGGACTTCGAACTTACGATGTGCTAAACAGGAAAACTTGTTAATAAGGAATGTACTAAGGGGGTTTACTTTTTAAAGGTACAGTCAAAGGTTCCACCTTTACAATACTAAAAAATGTTATGTTTAATTTGCAATTAATAATTAGTTCAATTCCACTTGTAATTGTAAGATGCTTCAACCTTGCCTACTTTTAACGTTGCTAACAGCCGTCGTTTTCATTGTAGGAATATGCAACTATGGCACAACCTTTCTCTGTGTGTGTGCTTACAGTCAAATATTCTGCCTGCCTCATAACCTCTTGACTAAGAATTATCAACAACACATCATCACGCTAACATAAGAAGAGCTCGATCATCGAAATTTTAATGGAACTATTACGTGTGTTAAACAATTTTAGGAGCCTCCGTGGCTCAGACGGCAGCGCGTCGGCCTCTCACCGCTGGATACCGTGGTTCAAATCCCGGTCGCTCCATGTGAGATTTGTGCTGGACAAAGCGGAAGCGGTACAGGTTTTTCTCCAAGTACTCCGGTTTTCCCTGTCATCTTTCATTCCAGCAACACTCTCCATTCTCATTTCATAGCATCTATCAGTCATTAATAAATCACTTTGGGATTGGCGACCCCATCGTACTAATAGCCTATATCTGCTTCATTCATTCCATCCCTGACCCAGTCAATGACTCGAAAACAGGTTGTAGGATTTCATTAGGATTTAATTTCAAACAATTTTACCTTCATTTCATGAGAACTAAAAAGCCGTTGAGCTCCAGCATTTTAAGACCATTCTTTGAATTTTATCATGTATTTTAATTTGACGTATTTGGTAACCCAAATCATATTTGTTTGTTTGTCCAACCCTTGTCCCGTTTCCCTACGGGGTCGGGTATGAGGTGAGATGAATTTGTCGTGGCGGTTTTTTATGACCGGATGCCCTTCCTGACGTCAACCTCATCAGAGGAGTTAATGGGAGATGAAATGAATGACGTGATATATGATAGTAGGGAGAGGGTGAAACCCGGTGCCGGCACATAGCCTACTCCTGTCGAATAGCACCAAGGGGTCTGCTCAAGGCTTAACGTCCCCATCCGACGGACGAATCACCATCAACAGCGTCATATGCCCTCACTCCATATGAGCACTGCGGAGAGGTTTGGAATTTAATCCAGGCTTTTGGCACGCAATCTAGTGATTAGAAATTGTATACCACCACCTCCCCTACCCTGCCGGCCAACATTCAGATGGTGAAAATTTTTTCGACCAACGGGACTCGAACCGGCTAACCTCGGTGTTAGACCGTCTTAGACTTCAGCGCCTTAACGATCATGGCCACCAGGCGGGCTAACCCAAATCATATTTGTGACCTTGTCTATTTTACAGGTATTTTCGGTTGATGTACAGAAAGGACGAAACATGTCCTGATACTTGTTAATTGCTAATTAAACACAAAGACTTTTTTAGTATTGTAAAGGTGGAACGTTTGACTGCACTTTTTAAAAGTATACTATCGACAATACGGGCTTTGCAATGAAATGCACTAACGAGGTTTCAATTTATTTGCTTATTTTTATATTTATTTACTAGCTGTTACCCACAGCTTTGCTCGTGAGGATTTTGTAATTTGATAAAAATTACTTGTTCCTCGGTATTGCACTAAGACATTATCTGTAAATCTCTAAAAAACTCGCGCAAAAATTGCATTTCATTTACCCCAGAACCTCTTTGTAAGCCACGTTTATAGCATTGCCTTTTGGGGCTAAGATGACCAGGCTACTGGCAGACTTAAATCTGGAACATGCGACACGGAACTCTATATGTGAAAAACAGTCCTCTTCTATGTTGAAAAAAAGTTTCCTTTATTTCTACAGGAGATTCCAAATACCAATTTTCACGTTTGTAACATCTTAGTTTTTGAGATATAAGTATCCTCATAAAGAGAATTCAACTCCTTCTTCACTTATTTTTGATCTCCAGCTTAAGTTGATTTTCCAAAAACAAAAAGTATGTGTTTCTTTATTTTTAAAGGAGACTACAAATACCAGTTTTCACGACTGTAACGTGTTAAGTTTATAAGAGATACTGTAGATACACTCATGTTAAAAACTGCCCCTCTCATTGGCTGAGTGGTCAGCGTTCAGGTCTTCGGTTCACAGGGTTTCGGCTTCGATTCCCAGCAGGGTCGGGCTTTTTAATCGCGTGTGATTAATTCTTATGGCTTGTTGTTTGTGTTTATCCCAACACTCTCCTCTTCATATACACTCAACACGCCACATTACCAACCACAACATGAAAACGCAATAGTAATTACATCCCTATACATAGGGTTGCCGTCAGAAAGAGCACACAGCCGTAAAACAGGGTCAAATCCACATGTGCGACACATTTTGCACCCGCAACCCTGCAGGTGTACGAAAAGAAGAAGAAGAAGAAGAAAAAGATACTAATTTTAAAAATTCACCCGCTTTTTAAATTCTTTTCACCCCCTTAAGTGGATTTTCAAAAAACAGTTTGTTCATTTATTTTTAAAGGAGATTCCAAGTACCAATTTTAATGTCTGTAACATCTTCAGTTTCTGAGATATGTGTATCCTCATATAAAGAATTCAACTCCTTCCTCACATCTTTTCACTCTCACCTTAAGTGGATTTTCTGAAAACAAAAATTTGTGTTTTTTTATTTTTAAAGGTGATTCCAAATACCAAATTTTATGTCTGTAACATGTTAGATTTTTGGGATATATTGTAGATAATTTTGCTGCTGTAGAATCCTGGAACTGACGTTGCCATGGTTACGGCAGTTCATTTCTTTATCTGATTCATAGAGCAGGGGTAGTGTGGTGCCAATATCTCAGTAACAGTTGCTTTTAGGGTCTTAAAACATGGTTTTTGGGCCAATAGGGCTTACCGATTTTGTTCTTTGCATCAAGGGGCTTAAAATGAGCTTTGTCTCATCCTTGTATGACAAATTTGATTTTGCCTGTATTAGCCTAGTATTTTTATATTTTTATATCTCCCCTCTTCGCTTCCCCCCCCCCCCTATTTGTTTTGAAAAGAAAATACAGCCCCTGTTACTCACCCAATTTATCTTTCTATAGGTGAAGTAGGTGAAGTCATTTTTAAAATTGGTTCAGTAGTTTTTGAGTCTATCCGTTACAAACAAATATACAATTTTTTTCTCTTTATAATATTAGTATAGATATAGATTTCAGATACAAATCCAGTTGTTAGAAAGACATACGTATGACTTATACACTGCCACGTAAGTTCATCTCGCCTCATCCCCGACCCCATATCAAGAAACTCGAATAACATTATGTGATGTATACACGTTATACTAGTGATACTTGAACTACTTAATTAAACTACTGTACTTAATTACATTCCCTATACTATAGATCATTTACATTCGTGGTAGTGACAGTGAATATATTATTTACATTTTATGGCCTTCATTGGACCACTAGCCAACTTTATGCAAAGAATTTTTTAGTTTCCTGTCAGCCCAGTACTTCTTCATTCTCTCTGATCTTATCCTCCTTTCTTCATCGGAAATTACCTTTCCTATTGTGTGTTTGTTGATTCTGGTTTGCAATCTGGTTTGCTTGTCTGTGAGTTTCCTGATTTTGTCGGTTTTGTTTCTTAGTGTTAAGTCTTGTTTAAGCATAATAACCTGAGCCTGTCAGTGCTATAGATGAATATGAGAATGAAAATAACATGCAAAACCTACAATATAAAACAGTCTCATTGAACCTATATCTATAATTCAGTTTACAAGCTTGCAATATGATTTTTTTAAAGTGAATGTAGGTACAAGAAAATATGTTAGTGCCATACGCAATACAACAGTCATTATTTTGAAGGAATTTAGTGAAGACAAATGTTAATGATGTTCAGTTCTACATCGTGGTGAGTGGAATGTTGCAGAGAAGAGAGAGGAACTTATAATTTACATTCTGAAATTAAATATAGACCATCAACAAGGGTATTAAACTGTGTATAGTCGTAATGATGCCAGCTTCAGATAAATTCCTGAGATTCTCTACTGAAAATTACTCTATACCATTTTCCAGCACCAAGGATTCCAGCTTGCTTCTTAAGCGCCCCATTCACGCGCAAACTTAGTTGGAGGTGAGTTTGTGCAAACCAGTCTCTTTAGACAATCCTCTGTGCATATGACCGTTAAGCCCACACACAAGTCTTCAACATTCTAGCGCTGCTTGAATTCATCTAAAGTTAAAAACCTCATGGTTGATCCGTATTGAACTGAGAATCACATGAGTAATTTTAATGTAAGGAAATCCACCTTTTCAATACACACAAAACTGTTGCACAAAAGTTATACTACAACATCTTTTTTTATTATTATGAACGTACTGGTTTCGACATGTTTTCAATATCATCAGCCTTTCGTAAAACAAAGCAAGAAAATAAATCCACATATAGCAACACTATACACACACTAAGTAAAAAATTTTGTATAACGATGCACATTTAAAATAGTTTATAAAATGTATGAAAATTGTTGCGCGTTGGTGGCGTGGTAGTTTTTTGCAGTCGTGAGGCATAATCTGAAAAGTTGGGCAGTGATATGATAAAACTTGATGAACACGTTGAAATCTTGTTACGTGTCTTATTCATAATGAAATGCAGCACTGAAAAATAATCTGAGCACTGTTAGCAGCATAGTCTTCCTTATCTCGAGATTGTACGTCGAAAGGTGGTTATTCATGTAGGTCCCAGGATGATCTATTGAACCGAGGTTCCTCAGTTCAAGCAGAACATGAAACCTAGAGAAAAAAAAAGGAATAGATTTAAATGGTATACTATAAAGGGCAAATCATATGGAGCAAAGGTATAGAGAGTTATGTATGAGCATATGCATGATGTGAATGATAATTTTACCACTATGGTCCAAGACTTCGAGATTCTCAAGATCTTAGAGAAGGGTCCTCTCCTAGATGTCACAGAGGATTGCTTCATACACCTTGATCAGTTTTTTAACCCCATTTTAAACCTAAAGGAAATTTCTGAGAAACCCAAGGTTCTTTAAGACTTTCTTATCATGGTTCTTAAGGTATTCCGTTTTCAAGAAAGCGGTCAAATTTCCACGCATTACATAACACGCTACCTCACTATACGTCCCCACCACATTGCCTTCCAGACCCACCCCCAACACCTCCCCCATAGGCGGTTCCTCTCCAAGTCCCTCCCTTCTCTTCCTCCCCTCTCCTTCCCATAACCAGCTCCAGTTGTCAACTCCTCTCCATAGAGTAAGCTTCTTAGCAAGGTGAGTCTCACACATAACGCTGAATTCAAATCTGGTTTTAGTTTTCATACCTCAGGGATAGTTTAAGAGTAATCCAATTTTTAATTTCTTCTAATATTTTTCATATCATTATATATATAGCTTTAATGCAGATAAGAAGAATCAAACAGTACAACCTTCAAAGAAAAAGTGTACATGGAAGACTCAAGGTGGTCCAATGTGGCCAATAAAGTTAATAATAATAATAATAATAATAATAATAATAATAATAATAATAATAATAATAATAATACACTTAAGAAAATGGAAATTGCAACACCATGAAGGCATTGGTCGTTTGTGTTGATTTTCAAGGTATGGAACCATGCCATGTAGGTATGTAAACGATCAAAGTTTCAGAGCCGTTGGATTGTTGCTACAGGTCTCCCCACGTGATTGGTCGCGGAGGAATCAACTCCAGTGTACAGACTCTGGTGTAGCGTAGTTGACTTGCAGTCTGTGCAGTGAAGTGTTCCCTGTCAAACATGTCTCGACGACAGAGAAGAGCATGCTATCAACAACTGTCGCCGTTTGAGAGGGCTCGGATAATTGGGCTGTGTGAGGCTGGATTATCGCTAAGGACTGTCTTTGCACGTGTTGGCCGACAGGCATCTACGGTTCAACGTGTATGGCAGCAGTGGTCAAATGAAGGTACCCACACTCGTAGACCTGGCACAGGCCCAGCGCGACAGACAACTGTGAGAGAGAATCGCCGCATCATTCGGATGGCCCGGATGGAACCCCATGTAACAGCAGTGCAAATTCAAGCAGCTGTAGCACCTCACATTACACAACAAACAGTTGGTAATCGCCTGCGTGCAGCTAGCTTACGAGCCTGTGTCCCTGCAGAAGGTGTTCCATTGACCCCCACAACAGCGACGTGTAAGGCTGGCCTGGTGTCAGTTTAGATCGACGTGGGTCGACGAATGGCATAGGGTCGTCTTTAGTGATGAATCGCGCTTCTGTCTTGCCCGCAGTGATCGCCGGAATCGTGTGCGCTGACGTACTGGGGAGAGGAGCCGCCCAGATCTTATTGTCGGGAGGCACACAGGGCCAACACCAAGCATTATGGTCTGGGGAGCTATGGGCTTTAATGTGAAATCACAATTGTTGCTTGTTGAGGGCACTATGACTGCTCGACAGTACGTTGATAGGGTACTCAATCCAGTTGTTGTCCCTATGATGACGAACATTACTAATGGGATTTTTCAGCAGGACACTGCCCGGGTTCACACTGCGCGCATCTCCAGAGAAGCTCTCCACGACATCACAACCTTAGAATGGCCCGCCAGATCCCCAGACCTCAGTCCTATCGAGCAGGTGTGGGACATGTTGGGTCGACAACTGGCCAACCGTCCTCAGCCACCCACAACTCTGGAACAACTGACCCGTGCAGTGCAGCAAGCATGGGCCACAATTCCTCAGGAAGCAATCCAGGGCCTTATTGACTCCATGCCTCAACGAATTCATCAATGTATTGCAGCTCGTGGTTGGCATATCCTGTATTGACTGTTGTTCAAACTTACGGTCAGAGGGACCTGAAAGTGTAATCATCGAAGCACAACTGAACACTCATCCTGTATGTTGAATTGCAGCAGTGTAGCACCACTCCTTCTGGGTGTTGCATTTTCCATTTTCTTCGGTGTAATGATTAATAATAATAATAATAATAATAATAATAATAATAATAATAATAATAATAATAATATAGCTTTAACTTAGTCATAGACATACTGTCAGAAATTCAATTAAGTTGGCCTCTAAACATTAAGAGAGTAACAGAAGGTGATAGTTGAAGTGCTCGCATAATGTTCTCACTTTTTAACAGTCATTCACAGAAATGTTTATAAATATTTATAAAAAAAAGAAAATATGGACAGAAATTTGCCACCACAAAGTTTTAAGTCTTATTCTTCGTTTTGTATTGAGCATCCTTCTTGTCCCGAATTATACTCCAGCAATAACCGGCTAACATTGTGCGCATCCATTTCCCTTACCGTTTCTCCATGTTAGCTATGTCTTTATAAAAATTTACTCTATGCTCATCTGATACATTACTACATCTCTCTGGAAAGAAGTCTAGATGTGAGTCCATGAAACGTACTTTCAAAAACATATTGCATCCTAAATCTTTATAAGCTTTGATAATTTATTGCACAAACACGCACGCGTGCACACACTCTCTCTCTCTCTCTATACATACATATACAAGATTACACAGCTTCTGTAAGATGTTCCTTGATCGTAACTTAGCAGCCGTTTTCTGAAGACTTTTCTTGAGGGACAGAGTTCTGTCGAGTAATCCCTAGATATTGTGGATATCTGTTGTGGGCAAGACAAGTGTTCTCAAACTGAACATATACATATATAATATGTATATAGCGTATGGCTAACACATTACATATAAATGCAGTAGTAATACATAATATTTACAGTTTGAAGTATTTTCAGGTTCAGATTATTTACATAGTCAACACACGAGGGTGAGAGCAGAAAAAAGTCTCTTGGGTTTCTCTGGTAGGCAGTGAGAGGACACTGCTCCACAATGTGCCGAACTGTTTGCTTCACAGCACCACAACTGCACGCCGCTGAATTAAGTATTCCCCATTTATGGAGCGAGTTGGCACATCTGCCATGGCCAGTGCAAATCCTGTTGATAGTTGTCCAGGTCTTCCGTAGAAGATCAAAACCCTCTTGGTTGTTTTTCAGCCATGGTAGATTGTGGTATTCTGATGGAGCACTGGATATCCATATTTGCTTCCAGGCCTGAGGCAGATTAAAGTTAGCGTCTGGCTGTTCTAATAGGTGGGTGTCTAGATTTTAGCCTGTTAAAAAGAGCATCATTCATGTCACCATGGATTGGCAGCTGACTGTTGTTAGTTATTTTCTTATAATCTTGTAGGAGAGCATTTTCTCGATGAAGGTGAGGTGGTGGAATATGGGATGGAATAGGTAGCCAGAAAGTGGGAGTAGATCTAATTGTCCCTGATATCATATGCATAGTGTGATTCAACTGAGTGTCAATTAATTTGGTGTGACTGCTGTTCAGCCATATCGATGAGCAGTATTCTTCAGCAGAGTATACAAGACCAAGAGCTGAAGACCGTAGGGTAGATGCTAATGATCCCCAGGTGGTTCCACACAGCTTCTGTAAGATGTTCCTTGATTGTAACTTAGCAGCCATATTGTGAAGATTTTTCTTGAAGGACAGAGTTCTGTCAAGAGTAATCCCTAGATATTGTGGATATCCATTGTGGGCAAGACAAGTGTTCTCAAACTGAACCTTCAGTTCACGATTGGCCATTTTGTTGCTAAGGTGAAAACATGTAACTTCACTTTTATTTGCATTCAGTTGTAATTTCCGTTTGCAAAAGTACTGTCCCAAGGTGGTAAGATCAGCTGTCAGTGTTTTTTAAGTGTTTACCATGAATTTATCTTGTACTGCCAGAGCCCAATCATCAGCATATCTGAATTTCCTAGAGCTAGTTTCAGGTATATCAGCTACGTACAGGTTGAAAATCAGAGGAGCTAATACAGAACCTTGGGGAAGACTATTGTTTAGAGTTGTCTCACTGCTAGTGCCATTTCCCAGTATTACATGAAACTTCCCCTTGGTGAGCATGCTATCAATAAGTCGTGCAATCTTCTTACATGGCAAAACACGTAGTAGTTTGCAGATAAGTCCTTGTTTCCATACAGTATCATAAGCTGAAATCAAATCAATAAATGCCACAGAAGTTATCAGTTGTTTTTGAAAGCCTGCCTCAATGAATGTTTACTTTGAAGGAAGTTTTGTATTATTTTCTGGAAACATACCCAGCCTTGTTTTTCTTTGTCAGACATACAGACATATTGAATGGAAATACAAAAGAAGAGAATGATCACAGAAATACTCACTTGGTATATCTGAAGAAGCCGAATAAATACATTTTAAATTGATAGAAATTGTTGCATTCATATTGTGATTTTGAGGTTAACATACCACACTGTCTGAACAAGAACATCAATGTCTGAAAAATAATCAGAAATAGTAAAGTTAATGTTGCCAACTATTTGATTTTTAAAATAAAAGTACCATATTTGCCTGAAACAATGATACCACAATCATATGATATATATGTTCAGATTCATGGAAAACTATCCTTGTTAGCGCAATTATGATTTCAGATTTGAATTTAGCAATGTAAATTACTTTAGAATAACATATTTTCATCCCAGAAATAGAACCTTCGTGGAACAGTGATATTTAAAGATGAGAACAAATATTGTGTTAGATGGACTGGTACTGGGGCAAATTTAGGAGCGTAGTTTACTAGCTGACTGATGGATTTGGTTGTGGAGGTAAGAGAAATGCAGATGAGTCATTAGGCTCTGTGTCTAATGATATTTAAGTAATATATGGGTAGTAGAAATCACAGAGCAAGCCATAAAGTTAGAATTTTTAAGGTTGTTTTAATTAGTTTTCAGAAGCATTCAGATTGAACACTGAATTGGCAAACTGTTTTTTGATGAAAATTTGTATGTGTGAGTGCCCAAAAAATGATGTACTCACTGCTACCTTGTGTATGTTGCACTATCTTCAGATGCCGTGATGGCCTGGCTTTGTCACGGTAATGGTTTCAGCAGTTGCTTTTATTGTAATATATTGTATATAGTATAGCTGCCCCTATTAGATCATCCTGGTTGTGCATGTTTACCTGTAGACTTTCTCCAGAATACTTTTTTCTTGTTTGGCAATATGTTCATCATAATTGTTTGTTGTCTTTATATCATGTATAACTGTTGTTTTATTGTACGTTGTCTTAGTGTTATGTATAACCCTTCAATATGAGAGAAAAAGGATTTGTCTTATTCCAGTTGACCAAAATGTATTTTCTCTGTCTCTTTAACAAAGCATTTCATTATTTGGATTTAATCTAATCACTATTCTAATCAATATTCTTCATTATGCACAACATCAGCAGAACTTGACCAAATAGTCGATAATTTAACAGATGAGATCACAGCCATTTGTGATGCTCATCTCCCACAGATTCCTGAAGCACACCCAAAAATTTTTTGGTGGAGTTCAAGTCTCAACATTACAAGAAAACGAGTCTTAGCCTCGTACAGAAGATGGAAAAGATCTAGAAGTGCAACTTTACGAGAAATATATAAAACCAAACCAAACCCCATGGCACTACAGCCCTTGAAGGGCGTTGGCCTACCAAGCGACCACTGCTCAGCCGAAGCCTGCAGATTATGAGGTGTCGTGGGGTCAGCACGTCGAATCCTCTCGCCCGTTATTCTTGGCTTTATAGACCGGGACCGCTATCTCACCGTCAGATAGCTCCTCAATTCTAATCACGTAGGCTGAGTGGACCTCGAACCAGCCCTCAGGTCCAGGTAAAAATCCCTGACCTGGCCGGGAATCGAACCCGGGGCCTCCGGGTGAGAGGCAGGCATGCTACCCCTACACCATGACGAGAAATATATGAACAAAGATATTATGAACTTAAAAGTTAGTATAAGAATTTGATAATGCAGGCAAAAACAAATGCCTGGAAAAAGATTTTTTCCTTACAGAATTCCAGTAATCCATAGAACATACTGTATAAAATGTGTTGGAAGCCCAGAGACTTCGATAGGATACTGTCCTTGATAAAAATAGAAAACGTTTTCACCAACTCTACACTGGAAACAGCAAATGTTTTGATGAACTATTTTTTGGAAATTGTAAGTTCCCAATGGAGGGAATTAGATATTTTTCGACCAATAGAGCATGTCAAAAAACAGATCAGATGTAAGTCTTTTCAGGCGTTCGCTCTATTAACCAGCGTTTCGTCTTAGGTCTGACACTAGACTCATCAGAGTGGGATGTGTCAGACCCTACCCACTGACGCTGGGGTGTACGCAGGTGAACTATTTTCTCGGCAAAAGACAATGACAATGAATTTCAAAAGATTGTATCCAATTTTGCTGCTAATTCACCAGATGCTGAAAATGACCTTGTGTTCACGAAAAAGACGGTGGACCAAATTATCTCTAACTTGAATGACCAAAAAGCTCCTGGACGGAATGGAATTTCAGTCATTATTGTTAAACATGTTCATTACTGTCTTCTGTCTCTTTTTATAATTCTTTATAATAAGTGTCTCAAGTTATGTTTCTTTCCCATCTGCTGGAAGAAACCTGTAGTCAAAGTGATTCCAAAGCAAACCGCTAAAACTGTATGTGTTGTCAATGCATTCCGACCTATAGGTCTTTTGGCTTTACTTGGAAAAAATTTAGAAAAGCTGTTAATTGATCATATTATGTATTTTCTTTGTGCAAACAATTATTTGAGTGATAGACAATTTGGATTTTCTCCACAAAGATCTACAGAAGACTCATTAACATATGTTGTTGATTGGGCTAAGGAAATCTTACGTCAGCAAGTTGGCGTACTGATATCTCTGGACATTTCTGGTGCATTTGATAATGCGTGGTGGTCCGAAATTCATCAACTAAAAGTTAAAGCCTGTCCAAAGAATTTATATAAATTAACACAGAGTCATTTTAGTAATCGCAGAGTACAGGTAACAATAGGTATCAGAACAATAACTAGGACTCTTGTTAAGGGATATCCTCAAGGTTCAGTATGCAGTCCAGGTTTCTGGACTATACTACATGATGATTTACTGCAGTAAACTCTTCCACAAAATTGTAATATTATAGCTTATGCTGATGATGCTCTTCTCTTGGTTAAGGCTAATACTGTGAAGGAATTGAATATTTCAACAAATTCTGCTTTACCGGGTGAGTTGGCCGTGCGCGTAGAGGCGCGCGGCTGTGAGCTTGCATCCGGGAGATAGTAGGTTCGAATCCCACTATCGGCAGCCTTGAAAATGGTTTTCCGTGGTTTCCCATTTTCACACCAGGCAAATGCTGGGGCTGTACCTTAATTAAGGCCACGGCTGCTTCCTTCCAACTCCTAGGCCTTTCCTATCCCATCGTCGCCATAAGACCTATCTGTGTCGGCGCGACGTAAAGCCCCTAGCAAAACAAAAAAATTCTGCTTTAGAAATCATATATAAGTGGAGATGTGATAAGAAATTACAATTTAATCCTAACAAAACTCCTGCAATGTTAATAAGAAAAAAAAGGGAAGAAACCAAAGATCATTTAGTTTATTTTCCGGGTTGAACCGTGTTGTTGTCTGTACATCACGTACAGTTTGCCGACGTTTCAAATACATTGCAGTATTCTTTGTCAAGGCGACTGAAATACCCTTACTCAATCCGAGGTAGTCAGTCTCCCAGGCAGCAGTCACAATACAATTGTGCTTCAGCATATCAAAATGTCCTGGAGAAGAAATGGGCTCAATGTAAATTTGCACAAATTCAGAGAGGATTTATACTCGGAATAATATGAGGTTATAGAACAATATCCACAGATGCTTGGCCATTCAAGCAGGCATCAATTTTTGGTAGTGAGACAAGCTCTCTCATAGTGCATTGGCACTCTGTCGGTGCCTTCAAGTAGCCTACGCAGTGGCCTCCACGGTATGCACTAGCCATGTGTCTTGGTAGGTATGCTAGGTACCAACTGACGAGCCCAACCTAGCACACGAGGGCGAAACACTGGCAACCAGGAATGAATTAGCTGGAAAATTTATGATGTCCAATAATGGACCAACTGTATTGGTATTATAAATGTACTAATTCGGGACAAATATTTCAGATTCCCTATGGGAATCAACATCTATATCAAACTCCAAAGAGGCTTTAACAACCATCCAGGTTGCCTTATTAATACAGTGGAACCTCGGATTGCGAGTAACTTGGTCTACGAGTGTTTTGCAAGACGAGCAAATATTTTAAATAAATTGTGACTTGATAAGAAAGTGAGGTTTTGCAATACGAGCGTCACGTGTACGTACGTTTCCACCTCCCCTGTGCCTTTGTTTTCCCCTCCCCCTCTCTTTCCTGGGAAAGTGTAATCATTTCCCGCGCTGGACTTCAGTTTACAATGGCGAAAAATGAGGGTATCCTCGTATTCAATACATCATATATTCCGTCATTAGACGGAACAAACAAATTCAGACATGTTTCGGCTCGCTTGAGCCATCTTCAGTGAAAAAATTAGGGGTGTTGGAATAATTTACATAATATAATTTGAAAAAATGGTAAAAAACATAATGAAAGAGTGAACAAAAAAACAAAAGAGAGCTTAGACGGAAAGCAAAATTAGCACAAATATACAATATTTACAACAATATGTAGAGCAAAAAACTTACTGCGACAAAATTCAGTGAAACAGGTGTTAATTTGAAATAATAATTGATTCTAAAAACTGTGTTAACCTAAGAAACAAGGGAATGAGAAAACAAATGATGCAGATGGAAACAAATAATAGTAGCGCATGGTGAGGTTGTGGACCTCATAGTTTACAAATTATTGGTTAAAAATGACAAAACAGTTTGAAATTGCTGTCAAATCTAGTGGAAACCCATCACATCAAATTGGTCAGGAGAAGAGCGGGAGCAAACATTTTTGAGAGAAACCAAGCCTGAATTAACCTGCAGGCGAAAAGCCTGTGACAAGGAGAAAAAACACCATGAAATTTAAGGCTTTAGAAATAGCAGCATTATCAATATCTTCTCAATCTAGCGGTCTCTTTCTTCATTATTGTTTCATAATGTTGGCTGGTGTTTTGCCTTATTATAGAGGGGTCGGAAGGGCCGCTCCGTCTAATGACGGAATATATGATGTATTGAATAGGAGGATACCCTCATTTTTCGCCATTGTAAAGTGAAAACCGTCAATACGGAATGATTCTAATATCTTGTACTGGACTTCAGTTGGCGTGCCTCGCTCGCATAGTCAACACCGTACGAGTGTACATGTTTTGTTTCTGTCATCTGTGATATAACTGTTCTGCAATGATGGGCCCTGTGAACGAAAAGAAGGCCAAAAAGGAATTCGGTCAGAAGAAGGAGATGATTACAGTGGATGAATCTGTTCAATGACAATGCAATGTCACATTTTCGTGAAATCCTTAAAACGAGGCAAAAGCAACAGTCATTGGACAGGTTCCTCGTTAAAGTTGCACGAAAAGAAAACACTTCCAATGATCCATCCGATAGCAGTGATTCCGTTAGTGAAATTCGTGCTACACAGTAACTCTTCTCATGTCATCTCTCGTCTCCCTCACACCAACGATTCTATTGTAAGGTAAAGTACAGTTTAATTGTTTTACGTTCTATTTTTTTTAGAAATGTTATGCGAATAAATGTTTTTGTATTTTGGACGAATCATCCAAGTTTCAATAGTTTCTTATGGGAAAATTTGCCTTGATATACGAGCAATTTGGATTACGAGCATGTTGCCGGAACGAATTATGCTCGCAATCCAAGGTTCCACTATACTTCCATTCTCAGAGTACTTGTCAAGACAGCAAAAGCAGATAAGCAAGATGTAACCACAATCTTTCTAGACATATCAAAAGCCTTTGGCAACATCGAACACCAGCATCTAAATCTACCACTAGCTGCTGAGTCGCTTAAAGAACTCATCAGTCTACAGACTGACAATACAACACAGATTGGAGCAACTAATAGTAAAATGAAGCCAATTCACTTGTTGAGAGGGCGTACACAGGGATCACCATTATCGCCAGCATTGTGCAACCTGGCCACAGATTCCATTTTTGATGAAATAACAGAAGAAAACCTACTGCAAGAATATGGCAAATCAGTTTCTCCAGAATTGTCCCCTCTTAATATTATGGGTTTTGCTGATGATACAGTTGTTGGCAAAAATAACGAAGCAGCGCTTGAGATGACATGCATTGCTATCACGTTCCAGGAAATCGGTTTACAGATGTGTGGACATATGTATTGGGAAGGAGAAGCTCATAGACAAAGTGCTCTATATTCACGACGATTTTATTATTATTATTATTATTATTATTATTATTATTATTATTATTATTATTATTATTATTATTATTAAAGAAAGAGAAGAAATACGATATCTTGGTATAACTTTTCTTGAACAAGAAATTGGATGTGCTTACAACCTCACCTTTGCTAAAGGCAGATCGAAAGTTCATTGTTTTAAACAAAGTAATCAGCCCTACTTCTGTGTATGCTTTTCAGACAGCTGAAACAAGTCAAGTACTGGTTAACTTCCTGAAAGCTGATGACAAAATGATCTGAAGGAAGTTTTACAGTTTACTATGGATACACCCAATAGTATTCTGATTTAGGATTCAAAGGTCTCAGACTTTTTAAAGCAACCTGGGAAGTGCATACAACATTCTTCACCAAGCCAATATCAGCTACTTTTGAAAATGTATCTGTCATCTGAAATGACGCCCTCAACATCACAGATATTAACAGATTCTTCAATAAAGGCAGCGACCTTCCAAAATCAAGAAACATCCACCAAGAGTTAAGAAGTCATGAAATCGCAATTTGGTGCTCTTTGCCTCAGAAGGGAATTAGTGTAGAGCTCTATAAAGAGTACACTCCAGCCAACAACTAGATTGTACATCACCAAGGACTTTCTTTTAGCAAATGGCGGGAGGAATCAAAAGGACAACAAATGTTTCTGCAGTACGAACTGTTCCAGCAGGACACAAAAGTCTGTCGCAGATGCGCCAGAGAGAGAGAGAGATACTAGCTCACGTCCTGGGTTTATCTGTTACAGTCAATTCAAGTAGAATTAACATACAGTACATACATACATACATACATACATACATACATACATACATACATACATGCATACATTATCATTATAGACTGTTAGGCCTTTCAGCGTTCAGTCTGCAAGCCTCTGAGAATTTACTAAACGTCGCCACAATCCTCGATTTGCAACTAGTGTTGTGGCCTCATTTAGTTCTATACCTCTTATCTTTAAATCGTTAGAAACAGAGTCTAACCATCGTCGTCTTGGTCTCCCTCTACTTCTCTTACCCTCCATAACAGAGTCCATTATTCTCCTAGGTAACCTATCCTCCTCCATTCGCCTCACATGACCCCACCACCGAAGCCGGTTTATGCGTACAGCTTCATCCATCGAGTTCATTCCTAAATGAGCCTTTATCTCCTCATTCCGAGTTCCCTCCTGCCATTGTTCCCACCTGTTTGTACCAGCAATCATTCTTGCTACTTTCATGTCTGTTACTTCTAACTTATGAATAAGATATTCTGAGTCCACCCAGCTTTCGCTCCCATAAAGCAAAGTTGGTCTGAAAACAGACCGATCTAAAGATAGTTTCGTCTGGGAGCTGACTTCCTTCTTACAGAATACTGCTGATCGCAACTGCGAGCTCACTGCATTAGCTTTACTACACCTTGATTCAATCTCACTTACTATATTACCATCCTGGGAAAACACACAACCTAAATACTTGAAATTATCGACCTGTTCTAGCTTTGTATCACCAATCTGACATTCAATTCTGTTGGATTTCTTACCTACTGACATCAATTTAGTCTTCGAGAGGCTAATTTTCATACCATACTCATTGCACCTATTTTCAAGTTCCAAGATGTTGGACTGCAGGCTTTCGGCACAGTCTGCCATTAAGACCAAGTCGTCAGCATAGGCCAGGCTGCTTACTACATTTCCACCTAACTGAATCCCTCCCTGCCATTTTATACCTTTCAGCATATGATCCATGTAAACTACAAACAGCAAAGGTGAAAGATTACAGCCTTGTCTAACTCCTGTAAGTACCCTGAACCAAGAACTCATTCTACCATCAATTCTCACTGAAGCCCAATTGTCAACATAAATGCCTTTGATTGATTTTAATAATCTACCTTTAATTCCATAGTCCCCCAGTATAGCGAACATCTTTTCCCTCGGTACCCTGTCATATGCTTTCTCTAGATCTACGAAACATAAACACAACTGCCTATTCCTCTCGTAGCATTTTTCAGTTACCTGGCGCATACTGAAAATCTGATCCTGACAGCCTCTCTGTGGTCTGAAACCACACTGGTTTTCATCCAACTTCCTCTCAACGACTGATCGCACCCTCCCTTCCAAGATGCCTGTGAATACTTTGCGTGGTATACTAATCAATGAGATACCTCGATAGTTGTTGCAATCCTTCCTCTTCCCTTGCTTATAGATAGGTGCAATTACTGCTTTTGTTCAATCTGAAGGTACCTTACCAACACTCCACGCTAATTTTACTACTCTATGAAGCCATTTCATCCCTGCCTTCCCACTATACTTCACCATTTCAGGTCTAATTTCATCTATTCCTGCTGCCTTATGACAATGGAGTTTATTTACCATCCTTTCCACTTCCTCAAGCATAATTTCACCAACATCATTTTCCTCCTCCCCATGAGCTTGACTGTTTGCAACACCACAATGATGATTTCCTTTTACATTGAGAAGATGTTCAAAATACAGTAGTTACCTTCAAATACAATGACAAGAAAGGCTTCATCATCATCGATTTGAGCATGCAATTCAAGCAGCATGTTCACCAGACTACTCAAGTCCATCTTGAGAAGCAGACCATTTATGCACCCATCATAAAGTTCTACAAAAATGAGTACCAGCTGAATAAAAGAGAGATTATTGGCCTAATGTTTGGGGCTCGTGGCACTATACCTGCCTTGTTCATGGAATTATGGAAAAAGTTTGAACTACCTATGATTCAGTCAGTTAACATTTAGGCCATAGTTACCACCACGATACGCTCATACACATTCTGAGATATCATTTGTTCGGACCTCCATAATTTAAAAACCATACTACTGCTATATCTCTGTGTTGATAGGCTATACTTTGTCAGTTGTGGCAACTTGTAATTGCAGGAAGTCGTTGATTTGCTCAATGTATATAGGTAATCGAGCTCACAGACACTCTCTCTCACTCTCTCTCTAGAGAGAGAGAGAGAGAGAGAGAGTTGCTCTCCTTACACCTCCAAAGAAAGAATTCTTGGAACCATTGTGTTTTTTGAGGAAGGAGCAATATTGTCTTGCTGTATGTCATGGCTGTGTATATAAAGAGCCATAACAAACACCAACTTTAATGTCTAAAAGTAATTCAGTAACCTAGCTTGAGACACAGACTGGGCATTCCAGTCTGTGAGCCAAGTCAAATGAGCATGAATGTTGTATTTGTGTGTTTGGGTATTTGTTTTGACAGTGCGTTTTTGTGAGCCATTACTTAAACGTTCTCTCTGTTTCTTAAAAGTGATTTATTTTCTTCTTGTACAGCCTCCTAGGTCATTAATGAACTTTGTGGTCCGGTATCGGATTGACGAACAGCCATCTCTTCGACCCCATCATGACTCCTCTACATACACCATCAATATAGCCCTTAACAGACCGAAGATTGATTACCAGGTATGAGAAAGTAATAGCAGAATCATAGTACGTAGTAGTAGTATCAAATTTTTCCTTGTATTCAGTGAATCTCCTACAGTAGACCATAACGTTGTATTAAATTTCATTGTCAGTAGAGCATGAAACGAAGCTCCTTGTTTCAGATTTATTTGTATGAATCTGCTTTTGCTGTTCATAATTTAAATATGGTTTAATCGATCTTCTTTCAGGGAGGAGGTTGTCGTTTCATTCGCTACAACTGTAGTGTCACAGACACGCGTCTGGGTTGGATGTTGATGCACCCAGGGAGGCTTACACATTATCATGAAGGACTTCCTGTTAAAGGTGGAACACGTTATATCATGATCTCTTTTGTGGATCCTTGAGACTCTGATTACCAATGACTTCATGCAACATTTCTGTTTGCTGGTCAAATGCAAACTATCTGACTATACAGTTTTGTTTGAGCACAACACAAGTGGTAGTGTTTTTATTTCCTGTTTAAAAAAAAGTGTCCATTGTTTCAGTGAATTTTATGCCTCTTAATGCTCATCTCATTGGCCAAAGGAGTCAATATTCTGCAATTTACTGCGATCGCTTCATCAGATACTAAGCCTTGCACTGTTACTACCAAGGAGAGGCCAGACCCTCCATCCAACCAATTTCAATGAGCTTCGCTGTACCTGTTGGGTTACAATGAACAGTAATTTGTGTATAAGGATTTAGGACAATATGCTTTAGTTTTTGAAAAAAATTGAGGACAAATGTCATGATGCAGGATCCACTTTGGACCAACTGGAAGTCATAGAACACTAAAAGGCGAACACATTTACTTAAACATGTCAGGTCCGCAGGCTAATATTCTCTGAAAAATTTATGAATCCCTCGATTCCAATGCAGCGCATATATACTTGGAGAGTTACAACACATTCGAGCGCAGCAGTGGAGGTGTGGTCACCGAACTTGTCTACGAACCTCGATGACACGAGGTAGAGTCTTGCTGTAGCTATATGTTTTTGTACAAAATAAATTATTTCAGGGAACATGAAGATAAAAATGCAAATAAAAATATTAGGCAAACTGCAGTAAACTTTATTTTCTACGTCAAATTAATATATATACGATTTGTTATTTTCTTCTGGTACAGCCTCCTAGGTCGTTAATTAACTTTGTGGTCCGGTATCAGATTGACGAACAACCATCTCTTCCACCCCACCATGATATATCATGATATCATACATATATACAGAGAGAGAGAGAGAGAGAGATCCAGCAGTAACTGTGAGAACATTTAGGTCTATATTCATTTCAGGTAGAAAATAGTGTTCTGCAATTTGTATAATATTTTTGTTCCCATTTTTATCTTCACGTTCCGTCAAATATTAATTCATTTTGTACAAGAAATATAGCTACAACGAGACTCAAACTCACATCTTCGAGGTTTGCTCACAAGTACCGTGGCCACTATGCCACCACTCCAGTTGACTGTGATGTAAATCTCAAAGTATATGTGCGTTGCATTAATTTTTTGGAAATTATTAGATTGCAGACCTGATCTTCTTCTTCTTCTTCTTCTTTTCCTACCGCTTTTCCCACACCTGTGGGGTCGCGGGTGCGATCTGCGGCGCACATGTGGATTTGGCCCTGTTTTACGGCCGGATGCCCTTCCTGACGCCAACCCTATATGGGGGTGTTATCACTATTGCGTGTTGCTGTGGTGGTTGGTAGTGTAGTGTGTTGTGTGAATATGAAGAGGAGAGTGTTGGGACGGACACAAACACCCAGTCCCCGAGCCAGAAGAAGTAATCAGAAGCGATTAAAATCCCCGACCCAGCCGGGAATCGAACCCGGGACCCTCTGAACCGAAGGTCAGGACGCTGACCATTCAGCCAACGAGTCGGACAGATTGCAGACCTGATATGTTCAAGTAAAATTTGTTTGCCTTTCAGTGTTCTATCACCTCCTCTTTGTCCAAAGCGGATCCTCCGTAATGACCTTTGACCATTTTTTTCCTTTTTCTTTTTGAAAATGAAGGTGTATTGACCTAAACATGGGTTACTATCGAGTATCCCCATCCACAGGTACATTGAAGCTCGTTGAAATCAGTTGGTCGCAGGGTCTGGCCTCTCCTTGCAAGTACAATTCACTCACTCTATTTTTAGTAAGGCATTCAAATCTGATAACTACAGGATATTCTATAGTGAGTTCATTTAGAAGTACAGATGTGATATACTAATATAATGGAGGTGGATCCATAAACAGTAGTTATTAATAAATAAATACACATGTAAGTACAGAGTAATTTTTTAAATTGGTGCTTTTCTAATGAATATTAAATATCTTTGTGTACTAAGAGATGTACTCACTTAAATTTATCAAACCGCTTCATTTAATATCCTCATTTCTGCCAAAACAAACATTTTATAAAGTACATTTGAAGCCGGTTATGGGCGACACATTGGGTGGAAACCATGTGATCTCTATATTAATTTTGTACTTTGCTGGAGAGTGGGTACTAAAATCATTGACATCAATGCATAAAAACTCTTCAAAGTTGGCTCCGTGTTTTGATTCCTCTGAGATTTCACTATCTTCTGCATGGGAAACTTCATATTTGGGCTCTTTGAAACTGCAATGAATTGTCCTTCATGTGACTTTTTGTCATCTAGCAGTGACAAACATTACACGTAGTATTGTCTCTGTAGAACTGACCTCCTTTGTAAAGTAGCTGTCACGAATTTGTCTTCGATAGCATGTAATACCTTGCCCCAGAGGAGTGTGACGGCTTCATTCATTCCATTCCTGACCCAGTCGAATGACTGGTAACAGGCTGTGATTAAAAAAAAAGTATGTTATACCGGTATATGCTGCACCAACATTTTTCGATAGTGAATTTTCAAATTCTTTAAGATGCCCGTATCAAGTGGCTGAAATAAAGAAGTTGTGTTGGGAGATAGGAACTTGAATGTTCTTCAGTCTAACAGCAAGGGGGTGCACTGAAACTAAGCAGAGTAATTTCCATTTCAGAAGCAATAAATATAACTGTTCTTTGGCACCTTTTCATGAACTTGGATACTCTTAAAATCATATTTAGCAAAGGTTGACATATTGAACATACAATATACATTTTATATTTGAGTTATTTTTTAAAATTTTAATATTTGGTGCAAATTCATGTATAGTGAAGAGGCTCCTTGAGTGATATTATTTATTTGATATATTACTTCATATTTACTAAATTAGGTATCCTATAAAATGGAATTGTTATGAAGATTTTGTCTTGAGTGTTATTGCATCCTAGTAATTTATTACGGAAAATAATAAGTGAGCTCGTCACTGCCATTTTAAAAGAAACAAATGTAGCAAAGAACTGAAGTGTGCTAAGCTGAATTCAGCTTGTATAAGCTTTATTGTATCCATTAGCAGATGTTCCATATTACAGGGACATTTTGTTTTATGACTGAAATGTATTTCTGCATTAAAATATTAGCAACAATGTATAGGCTGCTAGTAAATGTAACAAATCATATTTTTACTAAAGTTTCCTAATTAAAGACTAATTTTGCTTTGAAACTGCAATGAACTGTAGATATTATTTGACTTGTTTCCTATTCCCTATATATATAAGCTTTAGTCAGCAGTTGTATACATCTAATTAAGGGAAGTAGTATTCTGGATGTTTGTGAAGTGATCACTTCTTCTTCGATGATTTGCAGTTTGTCAGTCTACAGCAGTATAATAGGAGAGCTTATTAACCCCTTCCCAGCATCAAATGCTTGTAAGCATCATCAACTTTGTTATTACACATTGCATCAACTGCTTATGAGCGACAGAAGTTTATAGATACTTCTGACATCTATTGACCTTATTTTGCAACAAAGTACTACATTTTATTTCCATGGAATATCGTATTCCATTTAGAATTCATGTGGCCGTGCACACTTTTTCCGTGCGGTCAGCAGTTGAAGCAATATGGCTTCCGTGCTAAAACCACAGAGTGTAAACAAAAGTAATGCGCCGTTCCCGCGTCCAGGCAAGAACACAAGAGATCCAGACTAGCTCTAACTTCAATAAATCAGGTGACTGAGTTCTACGGGTGTGAGTTCCGCAACGGAAAAACGACCAGGTCAAACAACGGTATTCCCTAACTAACGCAGAAAGACGTCTCTTACTCGTATTTAGCTAGGTACCATTCTCATTAATTCTTAAGAAAATCGTCGTCGATCATTACTACTACAATCTTACAACTAAACCTTATGCTAAGAACACAGAGAAAGAGTTTTTAGGTTTCACCATTCAAAATTTATTTAAATATTAAATCAGATATTCAAGCAATTAGTTCAAAATTTTACTAATGAAGTAGCCTTAGTATTGACTGACTCATCGTCGACCTAGTAATCCATATCCGTCGATAACGTTGGAAAAATTACGTCTTTTCACTTCACCCTAAGTGATTGAATGTCTTCTCGGCTTACATAGCTTCCTTTCTTAGTACAGTACTCATTCATCTCCGAAATCATCAATTAATATTGTAAACGACATGACACATGTGGGAAGATTCTTAAAAATAGAATGCCCTATCCTTCTCTTTCAATTCACCTAGCGAGTCGGGTGATGATTAAATAAATTAAATTGGATACAGCTACTAGTATTTACAAGTGCCTTCTTGGCAAGAAAATAAAACATGAAAATTATTTACATTAAAAATATAGGATGCATCCACAGAAAAGAAAAGAAAACTCCTATCAACTACTATTTATAGTCCTTCTAGTTGTATTATTTTGAGAAATAAAGAAACACATGTGGGATTTCTGAGCCATTATTCAGTCAGGAAATGGAGTTCTATTTGTTTAAGTTAACCATCCTTGGAAATCGCATTAGTTTATGTTAACTAACACTTGATATTTATTCTAAAAACTATCACAGTACTTAAAATTCAACTGTCTGATTGACTGTCCGTAGCTTTAAGACTATCAATGAGGATATTCTAAACTCTTCTTGCGTTGTTCTGACAAGTACACACATATACGTTTTACGTTTTAAATATTGCTCTCTGCCTATCTAGTTGCTTTTTTTAGACACTCATATTTCCTTATGTTACACATCATGAGCTAAGCTACGTCCATTGTAAGTCGTAATCATCCAATAAGTAACATCTTCCCAAGATTCAATTCATGAATGTAAGGTAATATGACCTTATCTTATTGACATAGACTACGTGCGTACGAAATGGAAAGAAACGTCATCACTCTGGTTCTACAAGGTTATAATAACACATGCTACCAACGGAAAATCTACTTAATCGGATGACAATATCTCCAGCTAAAAGAAAATGATTCTCCTTCGAAAACCTAGGTCACCAGCGATCGGCTTATAGATTGAAATTCATACAGAAGTGTAATTATTCAGTGAGTTCTCGAGATCTTCCTAAGCGAATCAGTGAAGGCTCCAAACTATCCAGAGTAAACATTTGCTTCCCCAAGTAACTTAATATGGATAAAGAAACATTGCACTCGACGTCCTGAGATCATGTCCTGAGCTAGATAAAATGCGTAGGCTTAAAATCATTGCGTGGAATTGGCGAGAAATCAGTGATCTTCTCCATTATAACATTTGAAGTCACGAGACCTTATTTCATGCAACTATGACTCTCTCTCGAAGAAACAATAACTACAACCATCATACATCATCAAGAACTCTATATCATATCCATGATGCGATAATTATTACTCTTATTTCATATGACCACACTATCACTTCATCACGTAACTCATTACCTTGGCTTGCACATGAACGTGCCGCGACATTACAAAAATGCCTACTTTATTTGCTACAGTCATAGTGCCAAATTTAACGTAACTTGGAATAGTCTACTGCCATTCCTTCATAACACAAATCCTATGCATGATCTCGTACAATTTGACGTTGCTTAAGTTTATGACACGCAGATATAAATGCCTACTTCATTCTTACACATCACTGATAATAATAATAATAATAATAATTTTAGCGATCTCTTCACGCATGTCTCTGGAAAACATTACAAACGAACATCACTTGGTGACCACGCCTACAAATGGGATTGACGTTTCGTACAGATGAGTACCTACTTCCAATCAATTTAGCTAGATGTTTGTTTACGCACTGTGTTCGCACCAATAAATATTACTAAGCAAAATAAAGAAAACAATATCTTCTTACTTACGAAAACGACTTGGATATTGGACTTAACTTTGCTCAAGATGGTCTCGGCGTTTCCTCCTCTCCGGTCATCTGAGACTATGAGCTGGTCATCTGGTTCCTCCACCAGTGGTTGGGTACATCGTGGCTTCTCATCATCGCTCACTGGTCATCCGGGATAGCCAACATCGTCTCGCCTCGTCAGGATCCAAGCAGCATCGCCTTGCTTCCTTACAGACCCATGATGAAGACTCGTGCGTATGGAACAGAACAACGATAGAATGTTTGACTCATTGCTGACATTTTTTCAAGTACTATAGCTCTTGCGTTGCTCAGATTGTACAGGTTTTTACTGGAAAACAGTTAGATCAATAAATAGTCCAGAATTGTCTAAGACTTATATTCAGTATATTCTGATTCGAAAATAAATTTCTTTCCGCCGTCTTTTATCAGCTTAAATGCATTTAATTTACTGGTCCGTAAGTGTCTTTCAATGTTAACCGGTGTCGGGCAAATTTCATCAAGGGCTTGCGTCACTGCGTGACGTAGTTCCACAGTAGTATATCTTATCTCTTATTGTTTCTTGTATTAAATCTCTCGCGCGGCGTTTAAATCTTGATCTCTGCCAAATAGAGTGTAGTCGGGAACTAATCTTCGTTTCCAAATCTCCAATATATCGCTCCGCTGAATAATTCCTTTAAAATGAGTTTTTCGTCCTGTTAATACACCGAAGTCAGATTAAATAGTAAAAGATGAGCATCTTTTTTTCTTGAATAATGGTTTCAAATAATGTCCATCTGTCATTTTTTTCTGCGCCTTCTAAACGCGGCTATTACTGTAACCGACTGACGAAAAGACTTATAATTTGGCCCGTACTGACGTTAAATGTATTTTATTCGAGATTTTGACCGCAGAGACTCCATCTTTGTTGCTCTAGCTCTTATAAAGAATTGTGAAACGGCACAGTAATTTAGGAAATAGTGATATTGAGTGAATGCTCTTGCTTTGCGATAAAAGTGAAGACAAAACTGACAATTATTCTTCCGAATTGAGGGAAGAATTCCACGACGACAGACACAAATGTGAAGAAATTGAAGACGTTCAGACTGATTGGGTTACATTTAGAGGGCTGCGCAACAGATTCGATTCTACTGGCAATCGTGGGATTCCTGATAACTCTGGGGATAATCCTGAGCCATTAGCAATATTTGAACATTTTCTTAGTGTTGAAAAATTATCTAAAGTAAAAGAAAAAGAAGAAAATATTCAACTCTTGGAAAATTATTGCTCAGTTAAGGGGTAAGAGGACGACGTGGATATGGCTGTGTTCAGAGAAGCCGTCGAGGATGTTATCATGGGGATCAGGATGAATGGCAGTGTCATTAATAACATGCGCTTTGCTGATGATATCATTGTGTTAGCCAATAATCTTGTTGATCTTCAAAATTGTTATTAATGACATTGTAAGGATCAGTGCAGCATTTAGTCTGTCCATGATTATTGGCAAGACCAAGTTGATTGACCTTAGCAGACCCCCCTGCACATCAACAACATAATTGTTCAGCAAGTGTCTTCCTTCAAATACCTTGACTAAGCATTGCGATCCCAAGAATTAAATCTTATCCGGGAATGGGTAAGTCAAAAATGTGTTTCACACTATACAGGCCTTATTGACCAGTAAAGACTCTAACTTCAGCTCAGAGTTCAGATGTAGCCCTTTGCTGGAGAGCCGGATCAAAACTTTTGAAATGCACTTGTACAGAAGAATGCTTCCTTTATTCTGGGTAGAAAGATCAATGAGGAAGTCCTCAACTTGTTAAATAAGAATAAAGAGCTTCTAACATTCGTCAAGGAATGGAAGCTCAGGTACATTGGACACATCATAAGTGAATGATATGAACTTCTCCAACTCATTATTAAGGGAAAAATTGAATGAAAACGATCTGTGGGGAGGTAGAGAAATTCCTGACTTAACCCAGATAAATCTGAAACTCTTTTTTTTTTTTTTAATTAATTTATTTTTCCCTTGAAAATGTTTTCAATGGTGTTGTAAGGGTATTTTAAAATTGGAATTACCGTAATTCATGTCCACCTTAATATGTCAGCAGAGCTATACAGATCTTTCTTTGTTTAGCCCTGTGTTGTGAAATGAAGCTGATTGGTGTATTCCTCCTCTCTCCCTATTACTAATGGGAGATTGGATGCCCTTGAGCTCTGTTGGAGTAGCCATCTTGCAGTCTTGGTCTGGAGTTCGTGATATACACACGTGTTGATATAAGGCTCTATATTACCGGGGTTTATCCTGGTTCCCATCCCTTTTGGGAGGGAAGTGTTTGTAAGTGCTTTTCTTTTAACGTTCTACTTTCTGGTTGTTTTGCTGGTAAATTGACCTTGTGTGTGTATTCTTAATATTATTTGATTCAGCACATGGCTTCTCCTTTTGCTCGTGTA
Source organism: Anabrus simplex (assembly GCF_040414725.1). NCBI lineage: Eukaryota > Metazoa > Arthropoda > Insecta > Orthoptera > Tettigoniidae > Anabrus > Anabrus simplex. The sequence continues at coordinate 343,773,156 of NC_090270.1, forward strand.
TTATTGTCATCCTCTCTAGTAATAGGAAGCAATTTTTTATCATTAGTTCATTACTGACCTTTTTTCTAAATACTTCCTTGTTTCGGTTTATTTTTTTCCCAATAGTCAGTAAACTTGTCTCTGTCGTTCTGTCGAATCACTTTGTTCGTAATTACTTGTACTTCTGTATCTGTTGATATTTTTCCAACGTCTAGTTATTATTACTGTATGTTTTCAATTCCTTCTACCTAATATGTCAGATACGTACTACCCAAGTAGGAATATCCTTTTCAGGTATGTTATTGGCCGTATTCCTAAATACTATTATTTTACCTTGTTGTATTTAATTACCAGAGGCTGATAACCTTAAATGCCTCTCAGTTCTGTAGGCTAACACTAGTAGTAGTCCACTTAATCAGGTATTATCGTTAATTATGAAACTTATACTTTGTTACGGTGATTTGTCATATGTTTTCATTGCTTGATTTTATTTTTCTTCTTGTCTTAGTTACCTTTATTGAGGCAATGTTGTTTGTTTCATTTTTGGATTGGAGACTTGATACGATTTTTGGCTCGAGACTTAAAACTGAGCTGACGTATTAAAGAGTTATTCCTTGTTGACTTGAGCTTGGTCTTAAGGTGTTGGTGGTGATATCTCTCCACCTACTCCATGTTTGGTTGTGGGAATATTTACTAATTCATTTAGTTGTTTAATATTTAAATTTACCTTGCTCTCCAGAATTTTATCAAATAATGAATTCTTCTCTTCTAATTTAATTGTGGATTTTGTATGGGCTCTGTTTAAGTTCCATTGTGCTGTTGATTTTCATGTGAATTATTTTTTGAAGGCATTTGCTTCTAGGTTTCTGCTCTCTGGAAACCTTTAATTATTTAGACCATCCCGTTAATGCCATAACGGAAATATTAGTTTGATTTTTCTACATTTATCCCTATCAATTATTCTTTTATTGTTAAAACAACCATTTCCCTTCTTCTATTTGGGCTATTGATTCTTTAAAAAAATTATTATTTAATCTTGTGGGTTTCTAAAGTAGGTGTTATCCGTCCATGATAACTTTTCAGAACTATTGTGCCGAACCAAGCCTGCCTTGGTGCTGCACTTCCTTTATTCCTACTTCTCCTTGACTGTCGTTGCCATTAGCTATAACTTTACCCGAATGTGACGTGAAACTTATAGTTTCTCATTGAAGATGGCGCTCTAGCCATCTGTGTTTATACACAGTCTCTTTGACACAGTCTGCCTCTCACTCTCCGAGTGTTAAGTTGGTCTGCTCGTGATACCAACATTGGAGGGATCGAAACTGATAAACAAACTGGGATTTAAAATATGCTTCTTGTTCTACGAATTGCTATTATCGTGGATTTACTTGTTTCAAGGCTCGGTTCTCTGCTGGGAGTTATTATTTTGATTGAGGTATATATTTCGAGACTCCTGATTGCTGCTCTCAGGTATTCATTCATTTTATTTCATTTTACATGACAGTTACAAGAACGATTCTGTGTGATTGTATTTCGGTAGTCTTTTTATCACCTGTCTTTGCAGGCTCTTAATTAATTAATTTTTGTGTGTGTTTTACATTTTTTCTTTCTTTGTGTGCACATTTTTACAAAAGAAAATATTTATAAAATCCTCCTATCAATACAAGTCAAGTCATCTGTTAAATGAAGCAAAGTCTATACATGTTTCAGCCTAATCTCAAGGCCATCTTCAGTAATCATTGTTTTACTACTGAAGATGGCCTTGAGATTAGGCTGAAACATGTAGACTTTGCTTCATTTAACAGATGACTTGACTTGTATTGATAGGAGGATTTTATAAATATTTTCTTTTGTAAAGTGATAACCGTCAATACGGAATGAGATTCATAACTTGCAATTGTGTGCACACGCGTGAGAACGGAGAGTGGTATTTACCTATCTGTTTGTTTGGGCCTGTGTGTGTTTATGGGTTTTGAGACCATGCACTTCTGTTTAGTCATCGTTTGGAATCATGGCTAAGCATTGGTGTATTGTGTGATTTGACGCTACGGGGTTTAATCCATGTTTGTTCACGTGAGGCAATTTGGATGTCCCAGGTAGCGGGTCTACGAATGTTGTGATTGCTACGATTATATTTGGATCAGCCTTGCCTGTTTTTGCGGCGGTCAAGCATTGTATCTGTGGTGTTCGAACCAAGCTCGTGAGCCCATGATATCCGTCGCTATCATGTGCATGTAAGTATACGTCGCGTGCCTTTACATTCTGACCTGATCTGGGTCGATTTTATATTGGGTCTCTTTTCTTGTTCGTGTGTGTGCTGCTTGCCCGTGTACAGTCTATAGTACTCTCCGTATCTCATAATTTTAATTTTTCTTTAATTTTTCGTTTTAGTTGGCCAGTTTGGGCCATGTGTAGTGTGCTATTTTATATTTCTAGGCTGTTATTTGCTCCATTGTCGGCAATTAGTTTTTGTTTTTGTAACTGTGGCAACACCTTCTTTTTCTTTTGTTTCTGCTCTTGGGAGGCTGTGCTTTGGCATTGTTTTTGTGACGTGCTAGCATTGAGTGGACGCTCGCTTGGAGCACGGATGCTAACTGTATTATCCCTTTCGTGGTTCCATTTTCTGATTCCTTTGATAACGTGTTTCACGTCACATTATTTTTCTGAAACGAATTTGTAATTTTATGTGGTCGTACGGAAGTGAGTAGTGCGATCGTGTGTACTGTCGCCGTGTTACACGAAACTTACTATGTCAGTGAACAGGATACTACTTGATGTTCCATTTTTCTAGTTATGTGAGTAACTTTTAATGCAGCCTCACATTTTTGTTTACATTTTAATATTGTGTTATTATAATAAACCCCAGTTTCTTTGATCCATTCTTTTATTCATGGGGGTTACGGGTTCTTCCCTTTTGTCTACGCACGTTTGTATGTGTGACTGAAGATGTTCCATAAGAGGACGAAACGTGTATCACGAGTATAGTCTAATGTAGTCTTTTCAATGAAGACAATTACAGTATTATAAAGGTGGAATTATAAATTTAAATTTTCACAAGTTCTGATCAGAACACAATATGCACAACAGTGTCAGCACTTACAATACCAGAACACTCACAAATGACAATAAAACACCATAACAAGGGTATGAAAACAACGGTCACTCGCTGAAGAATTGTTGAACTAGACTAGAATACTAAAACATGTACTGGCCTACATATAGGACAGTAGGATTATCTGGGTTAAAGACCTGTGCTGCTGCTATGGGCGAACTTCCATTGAAATCTTTCGAGCCACTGTTTCCCAAGTTATCATAATCAATTGGATCACCAACATTTGCAGAGAGACGACGTCTTTATTCACGAAGCATAAGATACAGCTACACTGAGCAAATTTCACTTGCACTGTCAACAGACTAATTAACAAATGTAAACTTGCACAATAAAATATAATGAACATAACAAAATATAACAATATCAAGTACACAGCCTACTAATAGCAACTGTCCAAATTGAAAACCATGAGAATGTCCATGTTCACAGCCAAGTCGTCGTGGGTCAAGATGACGGTGTAATCCCTTCACATCAACTTATCTTTGTAAAAGACTATTTACACCCCTCTCGAATATGCTTTTATTTGATGCTATATCAAGCTCTTCATCATCATCATCATCATCATCCTAAACCATCTCCAGTTTCCCGGGTGTGGTATATGAGCCTCCTCCATCTCATCCTGTCCTTGTACCATTCTTCCTCCACCAACTTGTCCCAATCATGACCTCTCAGCATTACATCGCTCTTAACTAAATCTATCCATTTTCTTCGTGGCCTTCCCACGGGTCGTCTTCCTTCTACCTTTCTGTCAAATTCCTTCCTTGCAGTTCTGTTTACTGGCATCCTCTTCATGTGACCAAGCTCTTGTCTCCTATTAATATTGTTAAAGAGTGTTGGGAGGCAGATTAGGAAAGATCGTTGAAGTATTGAGTGCTGAGTGTGAGGAATGTGGAGAAGGTCTTTGGTTCTGGTGGAATGGGAAGGAACACGGAGAGAGAAGAGTGAAACAAGATGTTCTGAGCAGTAATGCCCATTTAAGATCCCATGGAGGAAACTCAGATCAGCTACCTGTTGCCTGATGTGCAGCGGTGACATATTTATTGCCCTTAATACCTGCTGCGTAGACAGATTTCTGAGTTTGGGGTTTCTGTTCCGTACAATTGCAGCAAAGAAGGACACTCCTCTGTCTAACTGGTTAGTATTGGAGGGTGAGGCTGTTGTCCAAATCGGAGAGCAGTAGTTTGAGAGGTTGAATGATCGTGAGGAAGAAGTGACGAAGAGCAATGGGGTCAGAAATTTCTGTGAAGCGGTAGAGAATGCCTAGCAATTTCATAGCCTTGGTTGTATATGTTTCTGTGTGGGTCTTAAATTGTAATTTTGTATCCAATATTACACCTAGGTCACGCTGTTGCATAACTATAGTGGTGGCCTTGTCGAGTAGGTAATGTGATGTCGGTAGAAGAGATTTACGTAATGTTATGGTCAGGGGGCTGCATTTTTTGTGGATTGGGGATAAGTTTCCAAGTACAGCACCAGTTCGAGAGGGCATTAAGTGAGGACTGTAGCAGAGCTGCATCTGCTGGATTCCTGATCTCCCTAAATATCTTGCAGTCGTCAGCAAATAGTAGGGTATTTGCTGTTTTGTTGAGTTCGGACGGCAGATCGTCCATAAACAAGGAAGACAACAAGGGGCCAAGAGTGCTGCCTTGTGGGACACTGGAGGTGACTGGTAACCATGAGGATGAAGTGCCTGATATTACCACTCTCTGCCAACGGTTATGTAGGAAGCCAGCAAGAAGGGTCAGATGACTGCCATGCAAATTAAATCTTTCGGAGAGTTTATGGAGCAACAGAGTATGGTCTACAGAATCAAAAGCTTTCGAAATGTCTACGTAGCAGATATCCAGCTGTGATTTAGTTGCTATGGCATGTGATGCAAAGATATGCAGAGTGGCCAGGTTTGTTAGACAAGAGCCACCTGGTAGAAAACCATGCTGCTTGGTTGAGATATAGGGCAAGGTGAATGCAAGGAGACGCTGGTGTATAATTTTTTCAAAGATAAAGGATAGTGTGGGGGGAATAGAAATTGGTCGGTAAGATGAAACATTAAATTTGTTGCCTGATTTGAGAAGTGGAACAATATTTGCCTGTTCCCAGGTAATAGGAAAATAGCTTGGTAAAACATCTGTTAAACAATTTAGAGAGAGGGACGCAAAGGGTGCTGGCAGTATTTTTTAGGAAAAGAGGACCTATAGTGTCGGGACCGGTAGCTTTGTTGGTGCGCAAACTCCACTGTTGGCAGCCCTGAAAGTGGTTTTCCATGGTTTCCCATTTTCACACCAGGCAAATGCTAGGGCAGTACATTAATTAAGACCACAGCTGATTACTTCCCACTCCTACCCCTTTCCCATCCCATCATTGTGTTGCTGCGACGTAAAGCCAGTTGTACAAAAAAAAACCAAAACCTGCCTTCTATCAAACCAGTTAGTAATTTCGCAGATGTGTCTAATATGGGAGAGCAAGTGCATTCCCAGGGTTTACATCTGAACTGACTGGCGTATAATTATCCACTTTAGATTTATCACCCTATCCTTTGGACGTGGCCTTCTATAGCATCTTCCCATTCCTTTGGTATAGCTCTTTCATGCAAACGGTTATCACATAAATACTTAGAATATGGTGCTACGTCCCAGCCTGCCTTTAGTATATCCCCAGGAATCTTACCTGTTCCAGCTGCATTTGTAGTTTTCAACTTTTGTATCTTTCAAAAAATACCTTTATCATAGTTGAAGTTCAGTACTTTGCTAGTATTAGACACCTCCTCTACCTGGACATTATCCTCATACCCAACTATCTTTATATACTGCTGACTAAATACTTCTTCCTTCTATAAATCCTCACATATACACTCCCCTCGTTAATTAAGTTACTTCTGGAATGCCCTTCCTGGAATCTGTTTCTGCAGTGAAGTACTGTAAAGTGGGGTAACTTCGGCCACTGACGAATAGCAACACTTATTTTTCTCCTGCCTCCTATACTGATAAAGATAAACAACTAAAATGCACCTACAATAGAATGCTCTATCAACACTCGGTAGTCCAAAGAACATTGGCGGGCTCATTGTTGAGTCGGTCTATTTTTTTCACAGCCTCGACTATTGTCCTGTCTGGTAACAGCAGAAAACAAACTGTTCTCTAGCCCCAGCATTCGATTCTCCATTCCAGTGGTTTATGGGGTCAAAATGTAAGTATGTCTTGTAACTGACCAACACAATTTGATGCATTTTATTCAGATAAGTTTTTCAGGGAATGGTTTTGTGATAAAAGTCTTCCTCTTCCGGGGTAACTTCGGCCATGCCAAGAATATACAGGAAAACATTACGCAGCCATGGATATTGTAATTACAATCCTGTTTAGGTACATAGTGATTAATATCATTGTGGTTCCGTATTGAAGATTACAATACCTGTAGGATGCTAATTAATTTATTATTTAACCACCTATTCAATACATTATACAACTAGGATTTGATCCTTATTACCTTATGAAGTGTGAGACATGTTACACCTTCATAGAGGGCATCTTCAGTCATTGTACCTCCTCAAGGTTAAATCAGGCGCCTGGTTTATAATTAAAATATAATTATTAAGATTTAATATTAACATACTTAAAGTAGGAGCTCTCTAAAGGAAAACTGAATAAAAATTTTTGGTACTATTGTGAATAACAACAATATCAGCCATTAGCTGTTGATAAACAGTTGTGTCAAGGGTACATAGTACAGTGCTTAGTTGCAGTGGTCTGTTTGGAATTTTTAAATATTACATTTTTCAGAATGTTAGGAAATACATTCCAGCGATATGAGAATAGTTAATTGAGACCATATTCGGAAATAATGTCATAAAATTGAGAACAGAAACTAACAGGTTAAGTCTTGGGCTCGTGGTATTTGCTTTGTAAAAATAATTAATGATTTAACATTTGCGTAGTCTATAGCGAAGAGATCAATTGTTAAAGTAAAACAACAACTTGATTGGAGTATCTCGGATCAATTTTCAGAATCAACCCCCTCATAGTGTTAATTCCCCTGGCTTGGGGACTGGGCGTTTATGATGTCTTTGCCATTCATTTTAACCTCATTAGGTCACCACCAAGCCTATACAGATCCCAGGCACTATTCTTCTTCTCCTCCTTATGATTATTATTAAATAAAAATGTTGAATTTTACAACGGTCGTACCCATCGTTTACTGGTTAATTAGCTTCCTCGGGAGATCAGTGGAGGTGTCCGAACCATAATCAGAGGTTCGTTTTCAACCAAGAAAAGAGAACACTAAACCTGAAAGGTTCATTTTTGCAGATCTACCAATAAAAATAAAACTATATTGCTAGTATAACAGCAGCCCTGCAGTGTCTTCCTACAAGGATGTAGAAGTAGACAGGAGTGAAATACTAGCACTCCGTTTTCTATATAATTCAGTCAGAAATATGAGCTGAGGAAGTATATACAATGAGCAACGCATGATTGATAGTTAGCAGTGGCGATCTGACGGACCGAAGCCTAGCACACCTATCTCCCCGGTTCCCCCTCCTAACCGATATAGAGCAGCAAGCTGATTGGGCCGAGTCGAAGGGAGAGGGGCGAGACTTTGGACTGCAATATCAGTTTCCAATGCCTTGCTCTCAGAAATACGTTTGACTTTTTTTTCCTCGCGTTTTCAAGTTTGGTAAATGGAACAATGTGTCAGATGCTTACATTATAATGTGCTTTAGATTTCTATCATTTTCAGTTGAAGTTTGGGCTTCACTGATAGCCTTGGTAGCCCTCAGTATACGCCACTGATTAAACTTATTGTTCAAAAGAAATGGGCTAAGCAGTGTAGGTGAGTAAATGTTAATATCACTTACCCCTTAGGCCGCTAAGATGTTATTTGTTCGTGTTGAGTGTTGTCGGACTAATGAAGGTCACTCGGTTCCTACTTCTCATATTGTATCCATCAGGTCGTTGTGGAGGGGGAAGGGCTTGGGAAGGAGGAGCTATGGGCTTGCTGTCCACACGCAGAGGAGAGTTGACGGAAATAGGGGAGGTAGAGGGGAAGGGCGTGCCTGCCGACATGTCGGGAGTGTTAGCTGACCTGGTATTAAAGATTTTTAAAAGTTATTGTCTTGAAAATTCATTTTTTGAAGTAGAATAGGAATTTGATCGTAAAAGGGGCTTTTTATATCTATTATATCATTCAAGTTTTTGTCTTTATTGAAGTGTTTGGTCCAAGAAGATGTATAGGTTTTCAAGTTCAGTCATTAGTCTGCCTTTCTAGATTCTTTTTATGATTTTCAAATGCCGTTCTATTGTGGTGAAATGGTGACCAGTATATCTAGTTTGGAAGCTGTGTCCAGTTTGACTGATATACAGAAAATTGAGTCTATAGATTCCTGAGCCTGTGTAGTGGTTATTTACGTTGACAGTGTTTTGATTAAAAAAATATGTTTTGATTTGTATTCCGCGCTTTGAAAGTGATATTGACGTCATTTTTTTTTTTAGGGGGTTAGCTGTCTGCAAACTTTGGGTTATTGGGGAAAGCTGTGTTAGTTTTAGTTTTAGTTTATCGTGCCGGTGTTGAAGCCGTTGAATTTGGCTATTTCTTTTATGTAATCTAGTTCTTTTTTCAAATGATTTGCCAAAAAGCGAATGTTTAAAGCTCTATATATTAAACTGTAATATGAAGCATGTGTATGGGAGTTGGGGTGTAATGAATTATTATTTATTGTTAGCGGAGTGAAGGAAGGTTTTCTGTAGATCTGAAAGTCGAATTTATTATCCATTCGTGTGATACTGATGTCTAAAAAATTAATCAAATTGTTAGCTCATCTTCCTTTGTGAATTTTATATTATTATCTAAAGTGTTTAAAAATGTGAGGATGTTATTGCTGCTATTGCATTGTTTGTCAATTATTGCTAATGTGTCATCGATATAATGGAGCCAAAGATGAAGCCCATTAATTTTTTTTTTTCCAAGTTGTCCATATAGATGTCCGCTAATATTCTTGAAATAGGGTCACCCATTGCTAAACCTTTTTGGTGGTATATTTTGTTGTTAAATGTGAAATAATTATTGTTTAATACAAAAGTTAATAATTCAACAAATTCTTCAACTATGTTTAGAAAGGTTGTTTTGTATGATGATGTTGGTTTCAATAACTGAGATGTTCGGATAAATGTTAGTGATATCAAATGAACACAAAATGTGGTTGGTAACAGAGTAAATTTATTTAAAGTTTTGCCTAAGTCAATTGAGTTTTTAATGGGGTTTTTATTATTAAATTTGTAATGTTTTTTAAGAAAAGAATGTAGAAATCTTGAAGTTTTGTATGTCGGACTGCCTCTACTGTTGATAATTGGCCAGATAGGGATGTCTTTTTTGTGGGTATTGGGTAAAGGTTTGGTCGTGGGTAACTTTGGATTCATATTGATTAGTTTAAGATTTTCTTGGTCATTTAAAAGGAAAGTTGAATTTTTGAGGAGTGTTTTTAAACTACAATGTATTTTTTTAATGATAGTGTATGTTTTATCCGAAAATAAATCTTCGGTTTTTATATAGTTTTGTTTGTTCGTTAGTACAGTTGTATTACCTTTATCAGCTTTTGTTGCTATAAAGTTATTGGTATTTATTTTAGTCTTTAATTCTTGGATCTGTTTTGAGAGGATAGTATTTTTGTTGGTTTCTATTTCTTTAGCTGCTCGCCAGGCCATGTCCCACCTGTGCTTATATAGGCACAGGTGGGGCACGTGTACAGATGAAGCACTGGCGAGAGCCGCAAGTGGCCGGGGAATTCGGCGAGTAGCCCCACCCCCCAGTTGGAAAGCGGAGGTCATGTCAGCCCGGAACTGGGTTCTCCCTGAACCCAGACCAGAACAGGCGCAGCTCCCTTCCCTTCCCTTCCCATCACCCTGCCTTCACTGACTGACCTCCTTCCCGGGGCGAGCCTCCCTTTTATAGGGAGTGGAGGCACGCGTGTACTGTGGACAGCACGTCCTGGGAAGGAGTGTCCGCCGGGTAATTGGCACTGTACTATGTACCCTTGACACAACTATTTATCAACAGCTAACGGCTGATATTGTTGTTATTCACAATAATTCCAGAAATTTGTTATCAATCTTTCTTTTCGACTGCTATTTTAAGTTTGTAAACAAGTTAAGATACTCCAATCCAGTTGTCTTTTTCTGCCAAATGTTAAATCAATTACTTATTTCGAGCCAAAAATCTCGAACCAATGACTTCAACCAGATGGTTTTTCAATATTTACGACATTACTTCTGAATAAGGTCTCAATTAACATCCTCATATCGCTGGAATGTTATTCCTGACATTCTGAAAATTTGTAATATTTAAACATTCAAAAGAGACCACTGCTACTAAGCACTGTACTATGTACCTTTGTCTCGTTGCCATAAGACCTATCTGTGTCGGTGTGACGTAAAGCCATTAGCAAAAAAAAAAAAATAATAATAATATTTAAAAAAAAAGTGCCTTTGTCACAACTATTACTCAACAGCTAACGGCTGATATTGTTGTTATTCACAATAGTACCAAAAATTGTATTCAGTCTTCCTTTAGAGTGCTCCTACTTTAAGTATGTTAATGTTAAATGTTAATAATTATATTTTAATTATAAACCAGGTGCCTGATTTAACCTTGAGGAGGTACAATGACTGAAGATGCCTTCTATCAAAGGCGAAACATGTCTTACATTTCATAAGGTAGTAAGGATCAAATCCTAATTGTATAAGACTATAATGTATTGAATAGGTGATTAAATAATAAATTAATTAGCATCTTACCAGTATAAATAAAGTACCGTCAAACGGGGTTACTTGGGACAGTTTTGTTTTTCAAATGCCTCTACAACCTGGAAATTAAATGTCACATTTTTTTTCATTTTACATAAACCCCAGTGACTGTGTGTTAATGTCCATTTTCATCAATTAAATAATGTACGGCTTTTGATTTTACCCAAAAAGTACAATTTTGTTACTGTCCCAAGTTACCCTCGAGATGGTGTAACTTGGGACAGTAAATTAATCTTCATAATACTCTTCTGTTTTGAGGTCTCTGTCCCATGTTAAACAATATCTAGGTTATGTGGGACACTACAGTGATAAAGTAAAACAGAAATAATTAATTAATTGTCAAAATAAATGCATTTATCTTCTAATTATTACATAATTTCTTAATACATTTATAGGTACCATAGTCTACTTGATTCAAAGGAGGTTAGGTACATTGAAAACATATCTACCTCTACTCATTACCTTAACTGGCACAATAACCCTCAAGATTTGCTTTTTTTTTGACATTGTCAATGTCATCAACTGTAGGAAACATAAATATTTTGTTTTTCTTTCCTTCATAGCTTTGCAGGAATTTGCACTGGTGGGTTCCATCTCTTTCTATTGAAAGAACTTGCCCTACAAATAAATTTTCTTTCTGTTTCTTAGTGCCTTCGTCATACACGAGTTTAATGATCACAAAATCATTAACACTTGCCAGGGTGCGTCCAGAAGGTTCCTCGTAACTCACATCATTACCATTTATCTTGTGTTCCCAATACTCTGTGTCACTAGATTCATCAGAAGCACCATTAAGCACTTCTGCACGAAAACTGTTGAAATCCAGTTCATCACTGGTATCGTGAATTGAAAATGGTTCATTCTCCGAGTCCTCATTTTTACATCGCTTCTGTTTTAGTTTCTGAGAGAGAACTGCACAAGAGGTAGCAGTACTCTCATGACTGAAGTGAGAAGCTGTAGGCTGTAGAAAATGGATACCCTTCTTCCTGTTGGTTTTCACTACTGCAAGCATTTGAGGTGAAATGCTTTGGCCTGCAGCAAGCTGAATTTTCTGGCGTTTCTTTTGTGTTTGAGTTTCTGATGTCCGTGTTTCTTTTAAAAATTCTTCCAACGATGCTTTCCACTGACAACCTTCTATAGTTTTCTGTGGTAGCCGTCTTAGAACTTGCTGCGAGTCAAGAGGATTTATTCCACTTGCTCGGAAACCACTAATTAAGTTCTTTCCTGTTCGCTCAGCTAGGTGATCCAAACACATCTTCAGCAGACGTGGGAATGTGTCTTTGGGAATTGTTCCACGATGCTTGCTTTTCCACTCTTCCAGCATCTTCCTCCACTCATTCTTCAAGGGTCGAAAGAATGCTAGGTCCAATGGCTGGCAAAGATGTGTCGCATTGGGTGGCAGTAGAACAAATTTTATATTGTTTTTCTCGCATTCTTCAATCATCTTTATAGAGATGTGACTTGGGAGACTATCGCCTGTAATAGCCTTTGGTCCATCTCCCAAAGTTTTGAGATAAGGTAAAGCCAAATTAATAAACCAATCTTCAAAAATTGGGCCTTCAAACCACCCAGATTTTGATCTATTATACCTTGCTCCCTGAGGACCTCCTTCCACCCAGGTTTAGTACAAGTGATCTGACTTATAAACAATATACGGGGGCAGTGAATGTCCACTAGCTGTTCCAGCAAACATTACTGAAACACTACACTTGGAGGAGTCCACCAAACGTTCCGGATGTTTGCAGGTCCGGCAAACAATAACTTTCTTCTGCCTTCCGGGATTGTCGCACAAGTTGGTCTCGTCTTAGTTAATTATCGCCTCGGGCTACACCATCAAGTGTCACCTCTAGCACTGCAAAATAGTCTTTTACTGATTCTTGATCCACAGCAGCTCTGGCTCGCTTGATGTTCTCACTCAATCTCACTTTCAATTGATCAGATTGTCTCTTTAGAAATGACTTCACCCAGTCAACACCAGGCATGTTGTTTTTAAATCTTGGTTCTTGCACACCAACCTTGTCAAGAAATCTCTTGACAAGAAGTCTTACATCAAACTCAGACATTGGGAAACCCCAGTCTGCAGTCAGGAGTAAAGAATGTGCCAAAACTGTTTCATCATTCGGTGATAGTACACATGGATGTCCATATTTATTTGTGTTTTTGCCGGATATTTTGCGAGCAATTGTGCTCTTAGGAACACCGTACATCTCAGCAGCTTTCCTCAATTACATTTCTTTCTTTTTAACAGCATCCAAAGCACGTTGCAGATTTTTCTCAGAAAAATCATGGTATTTTCGGGCTCCTAACTGCCGCCGATACCGACGCACCATCATATTTAGTCTGAAATATAATAATGAAACCAGTTCTGGATTAATTTCGTAGCACATACTAAAACCCCAAAATTGCAATTCATGACTTGAATAAATTTTACTTGCTTAGGTTGGCAGTAAAACAAAACACAATGCATGTGCGATGTTGTTGAATAATGTGGTTAGTAAACAACGATATGTAAAATTCTCTCATTTCAATGTCTCAGCTCATACATGCAAAGTTTTTATGGTTATTCTCTTTGAAAATGATCTACAATATATAAATTCAACCTCAGTAATACCCCTACTTTAATGAAAATGAAAACCTACAACCTGTTTTCCAGTCATTGACGGGTCAGGGATGCAACGAATGAAACTTATATAGGCTGTTATTACAATGGGGTCGCCACTCCCAAACCCCTACCTTAATATTGCCTCGAAATATTCATATATAGGTAGTAAACGTTGTGGTTCACTAGTCTGTCGTATTTTGGTGCGTACACACTGAAGCAAGTGACGGCAAAGAGCTCCCAAAATATGGGTTCTAACTGTCCCAAGTAACGCCGTTTGACGGTACCTATACAAACCCGTTCTCACTAATAATTATATGACTGGCAATTATGCTTGTCATCATATTTACTTAGCAGACTTTTTTGCTAGATTCAATTTCTTAGTAAGTTACTTAAATTTCTCCTTATTTCCCAAACATTTCAAACCATATTTCTTCCCAACCTGCATAATTGTCTTAGTCTCTTTATTTCTCTCTTATAATATAATGGAATTTGGCCATTGCTAAAGAGTTTCTCATACTCAACAATTGCATTAAACCCATTGCATAGGCTGATTATATTTTTATTTAAGTTCTTTACCCCCATCAATCAAAATTAGTATTTTTAAACGAATTAATTTGGCAAGCGGTTTGGATCACTAACCTATTAGCTTGTATTTGGAAGACAGAGGGTTTGAACCCCACTGTCAACATCCCTGAAGATGGTTTTCCATGGTTTCCGATTTTCACACCATGCACACTGCGACTGTACCTTAATTAAAACCGCAGTTGCTTCATTCCCATTCCTAGCCCTTTCCCATCCCAGAAGACATATCTCTATCAGTGCGACGTAAAGCAGATACGGTAGTGAAAAAAAAACTAATTGCAGGGCTGCAGTGTGTAGAGTTTATTCCTTCGCCTGTTTTGTCAATATCTTCGTAATCTGATCTTTCTATATCAAACACAGATGCCTCTTGGTGTCTGTAGGGAAGCACGGGTTTGAGGTAAATCATCAGAGAAGAAAGACAATGAAAAAAGTGTTTTTTGTGATGGCTCTGATCACATCAAACAAAACTATAAATGCCTATAGATCAATAATAAAGTGTAAATCAAAATTGGTGAATCTGGATCTAATTATAAGCTGAAATAATGACTGTTGGGTTCCATTCTAATACTCTGGAAAGCTTACAAAAATACATATTGGTGAAAATTCGTCAATGAATGCTGTCGAAAATAGGAAGAATTGAATTTGAGTCCATCGTAAATTGACAATTAGACAACGTTTGTGTCACATGGAAGAAGTTCTGTTCACAATCGCAGATTTTGGTGTCAGATAGCATTTTGAACTGGAGTTTTACTTTCACTTGATCAAAAAACGTAAAATTATTTTATTCTACAGATAGCACAATATTCAGATTTTATGGCCTTTATTTTCATGTTAGTATTGTGCCATTTCACCGTTCTCAGTGAAGTTTATTTGGAACGAAAATGAATCAAAGTATTCCTAAATATCAAAAAAATAATGTTTTCATCAGGTACTTAAGGAGAAAGAAGTATAGAAGCCGGTGATAAAGAAAGACGAGAGAAGATTGTTAAAATTTATTATTGGAAACTAGCTGATGTACCCGTGCTTCGCTACGGGATTCTCAGAAAGACTGAATTTGTGGTTTTCCTAACTGAAATAAACATAGGTCATTACAAAAACGTAAGTATGAATGTAGCGATTAAAAGCAATGCTATCATATAAAATACTCGATCAAATGGAAAGCTGCACGTTTTATCACTTTAAACGAACAGTGCTGCGGTTAGATTGCGGTGCCAATCTAATAGTCCGAAGTTCCAGAGCTGGGATGACCAGGCCGCAGATTGCCATGAACACTCATCTGCCATTATTCCGCTAAATATGCACACTGTTCGTTCCAATCAGTGCCTCAGAGTAGGGATTGAATAGCCCGAATGCTATGATGATCCAGTGTGTTACGTACCAGTAGTATCAGAAAATGTATATAACAGGGGAATGGCATGCTAAAGAAGAAAGTTATCTAACTCCCCAGCTACTTCCCATCAATATTCAGGCAGGCTGTTACACTCTGTACGACTGGGCGAGTTGACCGTGTGGTTAGCGGTGCGCAGCTGTGAGCTTGCATCCGAGAGATAGTGGATTCGAACCCCATTGTCGGTAGCGCTGAAGATTGTATTCCGTGGTTTTGCACTTTCACATCAGTCAAATGCTGGGCCTGTACCTTAATTAAGGCCTAAGGCACTCCTAGCCCTTTCCTACCCCCTCGTCGCCATAAAACCTATCTTTGTCGGTGCGACGTAAATCAAATAAAAAAATACTATGTACGCAGCAGTAATCCTATCTACCGGAGATGAGGGGTAACAGAAGACACAAAACACATCACGCCAAACAATGGTCAATGTAATGTTATTGTTATTTCAATGTTATGAGCTTTCTATATTGTAGGCCTACACATTTAGTTTTCTTTCGACTCTGTGATTTGTAAAATATTTTATACCGTAAACTGTAGTTTCTTATTCTCCGACTTTACATCCCGATTTTCATTAAATACTGTTTACCCATTTTCTCGTTACTCGGCGCTGATATGGACTTAGTAACAAAAATCCAAATTTATGAATATCTTTGTGATTATAGCCAGTTACGGTAACAATGTATAAGACATGAATAATAGGAAATTTAATACTATATAACCTTTGTTATGAAGCATTCATCGATCACACCTCTAATAAGAAATATTTGAGAATTACATTTTAGGCCTTCCCCTAAGCTACCATTTCACTCAGCGTGAATAAAATTATTTACAGCCTAGACTATAGCGACTTATTTCCTGACTTTGCATACCGAGTTTCATCAAGATAGGACTAATAATAACAACAATATTTGAGAATTAAATTTTAGGCCTTCCCCTAAACTACCATTTTTCTCAGCGTGAATACAATTACGACAGTCTAGATTGTAGCAATTTATTCCCCAAATTTGCATACCCATTTTCTTTAAAATACGACCACTAATAACGTAAATAGTTGAGAATTCAATTTTAGGCCTTCCCCTAAACTACCATTTCACTCAGCGTGAGTAAAATGATTTATAGCCTAGATTGTAGAGGTTCATCCCCCGACTTCACATACCGATTTTCATTAGACCACCAATAACATAAATAGTTGAGAATTCAATTTTAGGCCTTCCCCTAAACTACCATTTCACTCAGCGTGAGTAAAATGATTTATAGCCTAGATTGTAGAGGCTCATCCCCCGACTTCACATACCGATTTTCATTAAATTCTCTTCAACCGTTTTCTCGTGATGCGTGTACATACAGACAGACAGACAGACAGACAGAAATTACGGAAAAGTAAAAAGTGCATTTTCTTGTTACTACGGACATGACCGATACAGAAATACCATTATTTTCAAATTCTGAGCAATGTACAGACAAAACTCTTATTTTATATATATAGATAACATTCGATTTTCACTGAAGACACATAAGTAGAATGCCGCTCGAGACAGCTAGAGAGGAAGGCTAATCTGAAAGGAGGAGAAACGAAAGAGACAAATAAAATAATAATTGTCTACGGGTAATCGCAAAACACCGACGTTGAAGGATATATATATTCAGCTCCGTAAAATTAAAACAATTCCGGCGGACTGGAAGATTTCCGTATCACTACGTCACAACATCCTAGCAAGACGACGTGTTAAACGACAGGGTTGATTTTAAGAGGCTACGTAGTAATAACAGTAGCGCAAGACAGAGAAAACGTTACCGTATATCGTAGTCAGATTGAAATATTCATAGACACACTGAAAGATTCTAAAAACATTATAAAAGATCATTTTTAAGAAGCGGTACTCATAAATTATCAATAGATTATAGCAGGCTGTGTCCGTAAGATGACGAAACTAACCATGCGGACGTATTATTTTGTTCTAACTGCGCAAGAGGCCGAAGACATCATGAGCTAAAGAAGTGGAGGCAGGGCTACCTATGTTTGGCGTCACGAGATGACAAATCCAGCCCATGACGACCGGCAATGACCCGAATCTGTTCCAGATGTTCCCGCAAGGATGAGAGGAATGCCGTGAACTAAGCCCCGCATATCTAACTACCAGGACAAGTGACAACGATGGAGACGGAGGAAAGATAAGTCATTACAGTCATTAATGTAAATGATACTTGTTTTCTTTTGGAAAGAGCTATTCTATACTTTTATTTTCATCTATCGAAAGATGAACAAAGTGCTATTTTAAATATTTCCAAAGGAGTGATGTTACATGAGAAGACAACTCCCGTTAATACGTTAGAGGTTATTAGGCAATCATCTAACATGAATGTCAAATCCATTAATGTAGGAAGTGGTTAACCAGTGATAATTTAATATTCCGTTCGCAACGCTGTCAATACTGATGGTTTCAATGTGAATACAATACGACATTGTGGTAAACACCAGGCTTACGTTAGAACATGTGACGTGAAGTTAAGATGCAATGAAATCGCATATAGGATTTGATAATTTGCTAGTAACATATGGTGATATTTTATGGAATTCGAGAAAGATTGAGAACATAATAGAATAATCAAATGGATGGTCAATGATGACAGGATGGTATACGTCAAGTTGAAATGAACTGATATGTTTATTGTAATGTAGAGTGTAATACGAGATGAGTAATGTGAAATGAATGACATATGTGAATAATGGTAAAACGTTATGATGAATAATGTTGGTGATGATTATTAGTAGTATAATTGGATGGTTCGGGCGCCGCCTCCGCCTCAGGGCTCCCAGGGGCCCCTCCGCCACCGCCTCACGGGGGGCCCTCCCAGAGGCCTCCTCCGCCTCCCGCGGGAAATTTGAATTTGTAAACAAAGCCACGTGCTTTTTGACAGCTGTCATCGACAACAACGCATCGCTAACCTCACTGCTGCCATCTTGATGGGCCTAAACCTCAGTGGTACCAACTTAACCTAACTAGCGCGAGGTAAACAAATCCACGTGTTTTTGACAGCCACGTGCTTTTTGACAGACAACAACGCATCGCTAACCTCAGTACTGCCATCTTGACGGGCCTAAACCTCAGTAGTACCAACTTAACCTAACTAGCGCGAAATTTGAATAGGTAAACAAATCCACGTGCTTTTTTGACAGCTGTCATCCGCCATCTTTAAACCACAGAGCACTGTGCTGCCCTCTTTATCGCAGTAGCTGCAAATTCGTCACCTGTCATCCGCAGTGCTGCCATCTTAACGGGCCTAAACCTTAGTGCTACCAACTTAACCTCACTAGCGCGAGATTTGAATCGGTAAACAAATCCACGTGCTTTTTGGACAGCTGTCATCCGCCATCTTTAATCTATAGAGCACAGTGCTGCCCTCTTTAGCTACTTACCTTTGAAATGTGGTGGCGGATAATTTGAAAAATGCTTTTTGACAGCAGCCATCTTTAATCTAGAGAGCACCGTGCTGCCCTCTTTAGCTAGATACCTTTGAAATGTGGTTGCAGGCAATTCCACATGACAGCAGCCATCTTTAATCAAGAGAGCACCGTGCTGCCCTCTATGTGGTGGCAGAAATTTGAAAAATTCTACATGCTCTTGTTTGGAAACAAACTCACGCGCTTTTTTGACAGCCGTCATCCGCCATATTTAATCAACAGAGCACAGTGCTGCCCTCTTTAGCTAGATACCTTTGAAATGTGGTGGCGGCAAATTCCACGTGCACTTGTTTGGAAACAAAGCCATGTGCTTTTTTGACAGCTGTCATCCGCCATCTTTAATCAACAGAGCACCGTGCTGCTATCATGCGGGCAATTTCGTCAGCTGTCATCCGCCATTTTTATTCCACAGAACACCGTGCTGCCCTCTTTATGGCTACTACCTTAAGCACGTAGTAGCGGGCAATTTGAAAAGTTCTGTTAGCTATCATCCGCCATCTTTAATCAAGAGAGCACCGTGTTGCCATCTTTAGCTAGATACCTTTGAAATGTGGTGGCGGCAAATTCCACGTGCTCTTGTTTGGAAACAAAATCTATGTGCTCTTCAGCTGTCATCCGCCATCATTAATCAACAGAGCATAGTGCTGCCCTCTTTAGTTAGATACCTTTGAAATGTGGTGGCGGCGAATTCCACGTGCTCTTGTTTGGAAACAAATTCTATATGCTCTTCAGCTGTCATCCGCCATCTTTAATCAAGAGAGCACCGTGCTGCCCTCTTTGTGGTGGCGGATAATTTGAAAAATTCTTTTTGACAAGCAGCCATCTTTATTCAGCACAGTTACCGCTATCTTACATCGCTTACCTCGGCGCTGCACTCTTTAGTTGAAATGTGGGGGCGGTTAATTCGAACAAGTTTAATCATACATCGGGGGAGCTAGAGTAAGCACGTGCTGCAGTGATGACGTCATCATGCATGTTTAGACTTGTCCGTTTTCTTAAGAGTAAGTCGGTGTAAAGCAATGCAATAAGTACAACATTTTTGAATGCGATCAAATATTTATTTACAAATGTACTACAACAGTGTTCGTTTTTGCTGCTGACAAGGTTGGTGTGCTTCGTAACAACGTATGCTTCTGAAATGCCTCCTGCAACATTCAAATTAAACAAAACATTTAGAAATGTATTATACTAAGTATGTTATGCTTTACAGAGAAGATCATATACTTCTTACCTTGTTGTTATTCCTTTTCGGAATCATCATCATCATGAGGTACTAGAGAAAGTTCATTCATACACTGTGTACAGTGTTCAATCCTCGGATTTGGTCCATCCCAATCATCATCACCATTTTCTCCTCGATGCTTGTAATGTCGTTCACAAGTTCTGCATAAAGCTACTTCGATCGACATCTTACTGTGTAGAGGAAGGATGTCCCAAAAATATGTACGTAAGAGGCAGCGTACGTATATAAAAATCCTGGTGGTAAGTATTGAATAAGATGTTTCGGCATCGACGATCTATGTTTATAGAACATCTTAATAGCCTCACTCACTCGTGTAAGATAAATAAGATGTTGCGTATGAGCATGCAAACAGCATGCACATTTACAGTTTTGTTCCATAGCGTACGATGTCGAAGCACACACTAATGAAAATGATAAAGATCTATTCTTATTTATAGTCTCGAAACAATATTCGTTAGCGGATGGTAAGTAACATCACTCATATGTATAATAAGACAATAGGCTGCTGTGTTAGCAGGAATGTTTTCAGATGTTTCAAATTCTAAACGAATATCAACTGGAGATTCTTTTATAGATTCTTCATGATAAGAGCAGTCTATAACTACAATCGGTGCTTTATTTTTAAATACTTGAGGTGTAAATAGCGGACGATCTTCTTTCTGATAATACGATGATTGAAATTTACAAAACATGTCATAGAGCATCCCAAACTTATTTTTCTCAAAGTTAATGTCTATGTTCTCGTAGGGATACGTAATTCCGTTGAGATAGAGTCTAACGTGTCTTAATTTACAGTGATCAAACAGTGAGCTATCTTTTTCGTGATTGAATTTACGATTAGTTTGAAATCCAAAAATAATGTACAAGGGCTTCTCAGTAAAACGTGATGTTTTAACAGCCCAGCTATGCTTGTTTGTAGGTGGTGACACAGTATATTCATGCAGCTCCAAACTTCTAAAACGTATAGGTAATGGTGTATCATTTTCTGCAATCTTGAGCAATCGAAGTTTTTCACGATCAGATAAGGTTACATGTGGAATCCGCCACAGTATACGATGCAGTGTTATTTTCGATTCTACTGGTGTTTCTACTGCTTTAAGAGAATTGTAATCACTTCGATCACGGATTAGAATAAGCTCTTGTTTTGCGTTGATTATAATACGTGTAAAGTCTTCTGCGAATCCAAAAATTAAAACAATTAAAATTCGGTACATTGATGGAATCTTACGAGACGGATGTGGTGATAGGAGTGGAATCGTGGTTGAGAGAAGGGGTGGGTAATACAGAAGTATATCCAGAAGGGTATACAGTCTATCGTAGAGACCGAGGAGATAAAAAAGGAGGAGGGGTATTTATTCTGGTGAAGGAAACTTATTGTTCGCATGAATGGTTTACTGATGAAAGGGATGAAATATTAGGGATAAAATTAGTTTGTGATAATACGAAGGAGGTGGGAATTATAGGAACGTATAGGCCTGGAAGAGAGGAAAGAGATATGGAAATGTTTGAGAAAATAATAGATTATACTCATAAAAACAATAATGATACGGTAATAATAGGGGGAGATCTAAACTTGCCTGAAGTTGAATGGAATGGAGCTGCAAGTGAAGCCCATGAACAGAAACTGGCAAATAAGTTAATTTGGGAGGGAGGATTTACACAAGTAGTACAAGAACCAACTCGTCTCAATAACTTGCTAGATGTATTCTTGGTTAAACCATGGGAAATTGTTGATAAAACTGAGGTAATTGAAGGAATAAGTGACCATAAGGCTGTAATAATGGATGTAGGACTCGTACCAAAAATGTTTAATAAGAGGGTCACAAAAGACAAGAAATTATACAGAAAAACTAAAGTTGATGAATTTGGGACTTACCTTAAATCACAATTCAGTTGTTGGATATGTGAAGGGAATAATGTGGATACACTTTGGGCTAAATTTAAAGGAATCATTTGGGAAGGAGAGAAGAGATTTGTACCTGTTAAGAAGGGTAAAATGACCTCAGACCCTGTTTATTACACAAGGGAAATAAGAAAATTAAAAAGAAAATGTAGAATAGTAAACAGGAAAATCAAAGAAGGTAGGGAGAATAGAGAAACTAGAAAACAACTAATGAGAGAACTGAATAGAGTGAAAAAGGAAGCAAAAGAGAATTATATGAATGGCATTCTTCAAGAGGGTAATGACCACAAAGGGAAATGGAAAAAGCTGTATTCATATATTAGGAATCAAAAAGGAAAAGGAATCCAAATTCCTACAATGGTGGGAGAAGTGGGTGAACACTATTTAACAGATACTGAGAAAGCAAACCTCTTTAGTAGGGAATTCCGAGATTCAGTAGAAGATTGTCAGGACTTGGAAACCGTAACAGAAGATAGAGAGGGAGAGACAAAGAGGGAAACAAGAAGCTTCTCATTCACAAATGAAGATATTTTCAGAGAAATCCAACTGCTTCAGCAAGGAAAAGCAGCAGGAAGTGATCAAATTACTGGGGAGGTATTAAAGACAATGGGGTGGTATATAGTGCCTTATTTAAAATTTCTCTTTGACTATGTCATAAATAATAGTGTGATACCAAAGGAATGGAAGGAATCTATAATAATACCAATTTATAAAGGAAAGGGTGATAAAAGGAAACCAGAGAACTACAGACCAATCAGCCTGACCAGTATAGTTTGTAAAATACTGGAGAGTTTAATAGCAAAGTACATCAGAGAGATATGTGATGATAAAAATTGGTTCATGAGGAGCCAGTATGGATTTAGAAATAAATTTTCTTGCGAGGCACAACTGGTGGGATTTCAGCAGGACATATCAGATCAGTTAGATTCAGGAGGCCAGTTAGATTGCATAGCCATAGATCTTTCCAAAGCATTTGATAGAGTGGAACATGGAATATTATTAAAGAAATTGGAGGGAATAGGATTGGACGTAAGGGTTATACGTTGGATAAGAACATTTCTAAATTCAAGGGTTCAGAAAGTCAAAGTAGGAAATAATATATCACAGGAAGAGAAAGTCTGGAAGGGAATTGCACAGGGTAGTATAATCGGTCCGTTACTTTTCTTAATATGCGCAAATGATTTAGGGAACAATATAACATCGAAAATAAGATCGTATGCAGATGACATAATTGTTTACAGGGAAATAAATAACATTGAGGATTGTTCAGAATTACAAAGGGACCTTGACAGTATCCAAGAATGGGTTGAAGAAAATAATATGAAGATTAATGGAGGCAAATCAACTGTTACAACATTTACAAACAGGAGCTTTAAAACTGAATTTGAATATACTTTGGATGAGGTAGTTATCCCAAAAGATGGCAAGTGCAAATACTTACGTGTGAGATTTGAAAGTAATTTGCACTGGAAGGGTCATGTTGATGACATTGTTGGGAAAGCATACAGATCGTTACATGTCATAATGAGGCTACTTAAAGGATGCAACAAAGAATTAAAATAAAAAAGTTACTTAAGTATGGTTCGTCCATTATTGGAATATGCAAACAGTGTTTGGGATCCTCACCAAGAATACCTAATAAAAGAACTAGATGGTGTGCAGAGGAAAGCAGCAAGGTTTGTAACAGGGGATTTCAGGAGAAAGAGTAGTGTATCAGAAATGTTAAAGGAACTTGGGTGGGAAACTTTAAGTAAGAGAAGGGAGAAAAGTAGACTTATAGGATTATATAGAGCCTATACAGGAGAAGAAGCATGGGGAGATATCCGTGAGAGGCTTCGGTTGAAAAATAATTATATTGGTAGAACTGACCACAAGTACAAAATTAGAAGGAATTTTAGCAGAAGCGATTGGGGTCAATTTTCTTTCATTGGGAAGGGCGTGAAGGAGTGGAACAGTTTGCCAGGGGTAGTGTTTGATCCTTTTCCAAAATCTGTACAGATATTCAAGAAGGGAATAAACAACAACAGAGATAATAAATTAAATGTTAGAGGGCATTCGACCAGTGCAGGATATTGTAAATAATAAATGTGTGTGATTAAATTAATTCCATCCCCTGGTCTAAGGAGTTTGGACAGCCCAAGTAGGGGACTGCCTGTAGGGGTGAAGTACAGTGGGGACTTCGAGGGCCCTGGGACCGCTACGGTAGCTGTGAAGGCCCTTCAGGAACTCTGAAAAGTGGTGGCAAAAGGGGCTCTGGTTAAGACGCAGCAGGTCGTTATGCTACTTAGGTTCCAAAATGGGTAAAATACAAATATGTAAATAAATTTAATGTTAATTTTAATCTTATACCAGTTGTATAGTATTATTAGACGTAATTTCACATACCGTACTGTATATGAGTTGACTATGTTTGTAAGATATTATAAGTAGAATTTTGTAAACAATATAAATTTATTAAGGATGATGTGTGTGTTTAATAGAAAAAATTATTAGCGTAAATTGTATAATATTGTATTCTAGGAAAGTTTTCTTCGTCTCCTGTTAATTTAAAATTTAGTGCTTGACAATGATGTATTTTAGTGTACCATTTGCCACCGAGGTAGACACCTCATTTGCAAATAAAGAGATTTTGATTTGATTTTGATTTTGAAATATGTTTCAGTGATAACATACCCGTAAAAGTTCCATCCTCATTAATCATCCAGTTGTTAGTAGCTTTTGGACACCATCCAGCCATCCGCAAAAGATTACTTTCTTCATCACAGAAAGAAGGGTAGAGTTTCATTGCACTTGTAATACCAACATTCTTCGTTCGATCTATTTCAACATTATTTACTTCATATCGCGCTTCAGAAAAGAGAAAAGCTAGAGCATGGTTGTTTAGTTGTGAAGTGCTTGGTCCACTTCCATCAGACTTTTCTAGTCGTCCTTCAATATAGAGGTAGCTTTCGTGTGGTAAGGTGTAAACATCTTGTTGATTAATAATAAAATGAATTTCATCATTGTTATTTAATCCAAACGTAAAAGGTTGATAGGAATGAAGCTCGCTTCGTACTACACCTTCACGACTTTCTACTGTATTCGTAATGTCTAGCATTTCTTCCATTCTGTTGTAGTAGTGTATATCCTAAATCTTGGAGTATCTGCTTATGGGTATCTGTTAACTCGATGAGTCTCTGCACACATGTAGTATGTCTTCGGAATGTACACCGTGTTTTATAGATGGTTTTCATACTGGTTTAAGATGTAGTTCGTAAGCTACGTACGCGTGCTGATCTAAATGAATAAGCTGATTATGTTTATTTACAAGTCTAAGAGTAATGTTGCTAATGTGTTTTACAGACACAGGATGATAAAGAACTACTGCTGGTTTCTCACAAATAGTACATCCACGTTCCTCTGTAACAATAAAGTCGTGCAGGACGTGTGAAGGTTGTAGATTTCTATTCAAGTCTGCAATAAAATTGCAAGTAATGTTCACATTATAATCATCGAAGAGTTTTATAGGTTGATCAGACTCGTAACGTACGTTCGGTAGGAGCTCCCTCGATGAAAATCCAAGCAGTGGTCCAATCGAATCAGGTTGTGATTTGAAGTCAATCTTAAATGATGATTCAATAACACATTTATGTGTAATGTTGCTTATAGTGATAGAGAACTTGTAATTATGATTACTAAAACTATCTACCCCAAACTGATCAATTAACGTACTTTCAATATAGTCGTGAATATCGTCTACTGTATAACTACCTGAAGGTAGTGTTAGCACATACTCATCGTAATAGAACTTGTTTACACCATCACGCACATTATAGATTTTATTGTAGCTTTCAAACGATACTAGTCCAAGACTATGCGGCTGATAACCAAGTTCGATTGGTGGATTAAAATAGACGGTTGTTTCAGGTCCTTCTCCACGTACAGCAAACGTTCTTTCACTGTTCGTCATCACGTAGACACTAATGCACTTTCTCTACTGTCTGGGTTTGATATAAGAACATAAGACATAATCGTCCGCACATGCGTGTATTAAAGTTTTGCACACGGTTTTTATTGTAAACAATGTCTGCACTGCTTCCGAAATAACGTATGAGCTCAAAAGGAGGAGGTAAGTCTCCATAGCTATCAAAATACCATACTTTAGATTTACGTTTTACATAAGCAACGTAATGAGTTCCAGGTCCACGACTGTCGTCGAAGTTAATTACGGCACTTTCACGTTCACGTGGGCGCGCTGGTAGTTGATCGCGCATATACACTCCTCGAAAATAATGAATTCCTAGTTGTTTAGCAAACGTAAAAACTTCATCATGCGTTAGAGCTCGATATGGCAGTGCATTCAGTAGACGTTTTTTGGAGAAATGTAGATACCAAGCCCTTTCTTGTATGGCGCTAGCTTCATGTTCACACCTTTCCCTCGTAACGCAATTCCCTCCATCGTCTTGTTATGACGTTCACTCTCTTTCAACTGTTGTTTCGCTTCTTCTACAGCTTTGACAGTTCTCGCTACAGCACTGGCACCACCTAGCAATGACCCTAAAGCTGCTAAGCCAGCAAACAGCGCAGGAAGAAATCCTCCTCGTTTTGGTACAGGAATAATTCGTGCACGTTTACTAAATATTGCTCTGCACTTTGGAGAAATTCTCGCTCTTGCTGCGCGTAACGCTTTAGTAATAGCTACACGAGGATTGTATTCCACTCGAATACCTTTTTGCGCAGCCTTTATAACATCTTTCCATCCAACAGTTTTTACTTTCTTCTTCTTCTTCATGTCGTTTGGATATCGTTGTTTCACCATGCTGTACACGACTTTACTAGTCAAGAGCAAATCATAAACTAACCGTTGCCCCTTGTTTCGTTTTATATATATTACTATTACGTACTTTATGATTCAGTTATCATGAAGATTATAAAGCAGCAAGACACACTACCTGTCACCGACATTGTACCACTTCTCTTACCTAGTTCTAGTACAACTACAAGAAAACGTCATGGAACGTTGTTTCCTTTCACTGTTCGATGTATTATATCAGGTCCGTCGGGATGCGGTAAAACAAATCTTTTACTCACACTTATTACTTCTGTAAATGGTGTACGCTTCGAGAATATTTACGTTTTCGCAAAGTCGCTCTATCAGCCGCTATATACTATTCTACAAACTGTAATGCACGATCTAGTTAAAGATGGAATAAGATATTTTAAATTTAATTCAC
Source organism: Anabrus simplex (assembly GCF_040414725.1). NCBI lineage: Eukaryota > Metazoa > Arthropoda > Insecta > Orthoptera > Tettigoniidae > Anabrus > Anabrus simplex. The sequence goes on from NC_090270.1 coordinate 343,800,427, forward strand.
ATGAGCAAGTACCATCACCAGACGATGTGCTTCCTAATTCTCTTATGATCTTTGATGATGTTGCAACAGAACAGCAAAACGTTATTCGTGCATTCTTTAGTATGGGTCGGCATAAATATGTTGATTGCATCTATTTGTGCCAAACCTATTCTCGTGTGCCTAAGCAGTTGATACGTGACAACGCAAATGTTATTGTGCTTTTTCGGCAAGATGAGCGCAACATGCGACATGTGTATAACGATCATGTTAACACTAATATGACATTCGATGACTTTAAACGTATGTGTGCTAAATGTAGGTCATTACACCGTTACAGCTCTTTAGTCATTGATAAAGAAAGTGATGTACAGCATGGACGATATCGCATGGGTTTCGATCATTTTAAATGCATTAACACAGAATTACAGTAACTACTTGATTAAAAACCATCATCATGTTAACATCTAGCAAGGAGATCACAAAACATATCATCCAAGCTAGAAACAATATCCGAAGGAAATTTAAAGAGCTTAAACGTATTCATACAGACACGAATTTATTTTTAAAAACACAACTAAGTACACCACTCAAAGAAATTTTTAATTCTACTTCATTACCACAGTCTATTTCAAGTTTTTCTTCTATGCAAACATCATATCATAAAGAGAAGCATGAAGAAGAAAAGCATGAACAAGATAAGGAAGAGAAGAAGCAGGATGTAGATCAAGAAGAGGAAGAGGAAGATAAGGAAGAAGGAGAAGAAGAACTTAATGATACATCACCATCTAAGCGTGCTGAATTTTTAACTACAGATGTTATCGCTGAAACACCTACTACGTCGACGCAAAATCTACCATCTTTGTCTGAGGTTATGATTACACCAGATTATCGCAATCAGATTAGAACTTTTATTCAAGATACCTATGGATCTCTCTTTGCACCTTATATAGAAAACTTTTTACAGGACAAACTGACACTACCTGCGGTATTCGCTACGAAGATGACTGTTTCCGGATAGGAAATTCAAATGTTAAGATTAATAACAACAAACTCATTGTAAAAGGTGTTACCTATAAACCTACGAAAGGACTCTTAGAACTTCTTTTCTCACGAATACCTGACAAGGATATAATTTTACAAGATGATCTTAAAGAATATAAAGCAATACTTTTTGCTACTGACGCAACACGACGTAATTACAAGAGAACAGAAGCTGTAAATGCGAATAAGAGTTACAAGTATCGTGAGTTTATTTCTAAGCTGTTTCCGACTGCACGTAGTCTAGATGTTATCCACAAGCCTTTGTTGCCGTATGTGGATGTAAGATACTGGAATGACCCAAACTTACTCGTTGAACGATTACAACTTTTAAGAGCATCGCAAGAGGCTGGTCACACTGGTCACGGATCAGAAATTCTAGAAATAGAAAGAGAACTACGTTATGCCGGTATTATTTTGTAATGGCTCGTCAAGAGAAGATCTCACCTGTAAAGGTAAACATCGCACATGAGTTACATAAACCAGCACGTCGCACCTACTGTCGCAGACGCGTTATTACACGAGGAAAAGATGATCTCTGGCAAGCAGACTTAGTAGAAATGATTCCATATGCATCTAGTAATAAGGGGTATAAGTATCTACTTACTGTTATCGATGTGTACTCGAAATTTGCTTTTGCACAACCCGTGCGTTTTAAAACAGCAGCTCAACTTAAAGAAGCATTTAAACATATTGTTGAAGAATCGAAACGCTTCCCAAGGCTTCTTCAAACTGATCAAGGTAAAGAGTTTTACAACAAGGATTTTTCTTCTTACCTCAAGTTACTTGGCATTCAACACTACTCTACGTTCAGCAATCTCAAGGCAAGTGTTGTAGAACGCTTTAATCGTACACTCAAAACAATGATGTGGCGAGAATTTACAGCGCAAGGTTCATATCGTTGGATTGATCTGCTACCTAGTCTTTTATCTACCTACAACGATACACCTCATCGCACTATCGGAACAAAGCCACGTCTTGTTACAAAGAATACACCTCGTATAAATGCTATTCATCTTGTAATTAAAACAGCTGATCCACGTCGCTATCGCTTTAAAGAAGGTGATTTTATTCGCATCAGCAAACACAAGTCTATCTTTGCAAAAGGATACACACCGAACTGGAGCACTGAAATTTTTCAAATCAGAAGTGTTAAGCTTACTAATCCCGTTACGTATTTACTTCGCGATCTCAGAGGACAGCCTTTTGAAGGAGGATTCTACATCGAAGAACTGCAGAAAACAAAATATCCTGATCACTATTTAGTTGAACGTGTTATTCGACGTCGTGGCAATAAACTGTATGTTAAATGGCTTGGTTTTAATAACAGCTTTAATTCATGGATTAATAAAGAGGATGTACTTTAAATCTTATGTGTGTTTTCTTTTAATCCTCTACGTTTCTTTTCTTCTAAGTCACTAGGACATGCTGTAGGATTAAACAACACCTGTAATATGTTTTGACAATTCATATTTATTTTAGACTATATATACATTTTTATCCTTTGTTTATTTTAGGTCTTTGTTACTCAGTTTTCGTTTTATTGCACCAACAACGACAAGTGCTGCTATCTTCTGAGCAGCTAAAGCACTAGGTAATAACACACACAGCATAACTTTACGAAGCAGATTTTAACAGCTACACGACATACTCTATGCAGGCAGCATGTAAGTACGTGTCAGGCGAACGTGTTCTAGGGCCGCAGGGGAGATGAAGCACGAAGAAAAGAAGATCAATCACTCTATTGATGAGTCCACGCCCAACATGCTTCCTCATCTTTTTCCCAGCACGTTTCTTCACCTTTTCCTTGTTTACTCTCTCTACAGCCATGATAAGTGTTTATAAGCGTAGACAACTCGTTAGTTTTAGGACCGTGATACAGTTTAATTAGTTGACATGTACGGCACTGTCTCACAGATGGTCTTCTACCTAAACTCACGTGTTCATGACACTGGCGTAGCCAGAGGGGGGCCAGGGGGGCCGGGCCCCCCCAAAATATTTCCTGAAACTAGAGCGAGGATTAGCCGTTGTTTTACGTACGGTACGAACAACTTAAAATCGAACGCCGAAATGTTAAGTTAACGTAGCGACAAGAATCTATTAGTAGGGCTCAATAGGGACATACATAATTCTCCATATTTGTACTACTTGAATGAAAGGAAGACACTTAGGATTGTGATGCGCGAGGATATTTTCCTGTAGAGGCCTCAGTATTGGGAATGAAACCGTGTATTAACAAATGTCAAGACATGAAGAAAGGGCCAGTTAGCAAGGGATTACTCAGTAGGGGGCCGGAACGTGACCACCGAGATAACGGGGGCCACGTCCAGAAACAGCTGCAAGCTTACAACATCGTGTCAGCTTTTGCAGATCGGTTCCAGGAAACAACAATGTCCTAGGGAACCTCGGGTTGTACCGTGGTTGAGACGTGTGCTGTATTTGAGTTGCAGCGTTGGGAAGACTGTGACAGGATTGTGATCTGCACGTTAGTTCCTCATTTTGTGCCATATAAGTAATATTTTTTTAAGAAGGGACCGTTTTGTCACTGAAAAGCCAACACTATGTGCATCCTCGACAAGTTATGAATTTTTTTTTTAAATTCTTACAGTGCCAAGACAATCGCGGATGCGTGCCTAAGTTCGATAGGTAGGCCTATATACTTTGTCAAATGCCCGGGGACTGATTGGAACCTCAAATGGCACCATCAAAAGTGCGGGTAAATACTTTATAATTGGCGGGCATGATAACTCAGTTCCAATGCTTCTATCTTCTCATCAGGACGGCCCAGGCTTGAATCGCAGTCGATACATGAAACACGTTTAAAATGGGAAGTCACGTTCTATTGATACGGATTCTACTTAAAAACTAGATCCCGTCCCTTACCTTTCCTTATACTTTTGAGTCAGAACCGCATCATTTATGGTGGTGTATTTTGAGTATCCAACCATTCTTCGGACTTACCTTGTACCTTAAATGGTGAGTGGATGCAGTGGCGTACCCACAAAATAATTTCAGTGGGTGGGGTGTAAGTCCAGGCCAGTAGTGTGGATACAACTTTCCCTTGGAAGGGGTTGTGAAAAGATTTTTTATTTTTTATTTAGAATTTGCTTTACGTCGCACCGTAGGTCTTCAATGGCGACGATGGGAAAGGAAAGGGCTGAGAGTGAGAAGAAGCGGCCGTGGCCTTAATTAAGGCACAGCCCCAGCATTTACCTGGTGTGAAAATGGGAAACCACAGAAAACCATATTTAGGGCTGCCGACAGAGGTGTTTGAACCCACTATCTCCCGGATGCAAGCACACAGCTGTGCGCCCCTAACTGCACGGCCAACTCGCCCGGTGAATATGAAAAGAAAGCCGGTCCTACCGAGTGCGGTGACGGATCTTCAGTAGATATTGTTGGTTTTGATTGTTACCATGTACAATCATAGCTTTTGTACTTTTAACATAAACCGGCTGCATTATTGATAATATCGTTCTTCGTTTGTGAGGAAGTAGAATCTTCATTTAATTTGTCTTCTTAAAAAAAAAGGAACCACTTTGGTACTACACCCCGTGAAGGTGACTACCTTCCAGGCCGTATATATTTCGATTACGAGAGACTCAAGGAAAACTCTACTGCACCCAAAAACAAGGCTGCATCCTCCCCATCCCATGCCTTTCTTAACTCTGTCAGTGCCGGGAATCGAATGCAGGATGTCTTAAGTCAAATTCGAAAATAAGGAGACCTAAAAGTACCAGCCGGCCCCACAGTGTACGGGTAGCGTGCCTGCCTCTTACCGGAGGCCCCGGGTTCTATTCCCAGCCAGGTCAGGGACATTTACCTGGATCTGAGGGCTGGTTCGAGGTACACTCAGCCCACGTGTTTATAATTGAGGAGCTATCTAACGGTGAGATGGCGGCCCCGGTCTAGAAAGCCAGGAATAACAGCGGAGAGGATTCGTCGTGCTGACCACACAACACCTCGTAATCTGCAGGCCTCCGGGCTGAACAGCCGTCGCTTGGTAGGCGATGGCGCTTCGAGGCTGTTACGTAATGGAGTTTAATTTGGAAAAGTGAACAGAGAAGGAAGCGACACCCCTGCAAGGTTCCTTAGCTTCCAGCTAGTTCTTCTGTCCGGCCTCGTGCGTTTAGGACAGTAAGAAAACGTACGCCTTAATAAATGCTCCTCATAAAACCTCTGTAAAAATACTAGCTGCATCTATTTATAACAATAATCACAAACGCCTCCTTTTCATGTGGCTCAGTTGGTTGAGTCGCTGCCCTTCTGTGTCTGAGTTCGCAGGTTCAAATCCCGGATTGGATCGGTAACCCTTAAAACGGTGTTGAAATGGCAACAGCTCAGTGTCGTTGATTTCTGGCACGTTAATAAAAATTATAGATACGAATATTAGCGTCACGAAACTCTAACTTTATACTACTATATTCTGTATCCCACACTTGCGTGGAAAAGTAATTAACAATTTACTTTACGTCACACAGACACAGATAGGTCTTATGGCGACGTCGGGATAGGAAATGCCTAGGAGTGGGAAGGAAGCGGCCGTGGCCTTAATTAAGGTACGTCCCCAGCATTTGCTTGGTGTGAAAATGGGGAAACCACGGGAAAACATTTTCAGGGCTGCCGACAGTGGGGTTCGAATCCACTATCTCCCGGATGCAAGCTCACAGCTGCGTGGCCCTAACAGCGTTGGAAACTAACAGGACAAGGTAAACCCTACATAGCATTTGTTGTAAATTGTAGTTTTCTTTACCAACTAACAACATATCTATACCCATACGCTTTACATTATTTATTTATTTATTTATTTATTTATTTATTTATTTATTTATTTATTTATTTATCTGTTTATTGGTGCCTTCAGTACAGTGGCGAAGTTAGGGCTCCAGGCCCTCTTGTACACTTAACCACACACTAATCAAAATCTTAAATAAAATACTGAGATTCTTAAAATAGTTAAAACTACATAAGAATTTAAAATAAATTTAAATAAATTACTTACTAAATATTCGGTGGTGGGGTCATGTGAGCCGAATGGAGGAGGATAGGTTACCTAGGAGAATAATGGACTCTGCTATGGAGGGTAAAAGAAGAAGAGGTAGACCAAGACGACGATGGTTAGACTCGGTTTCTAACGATTTAAAGATAAGAGGTATAGAACTAAATGAGGCCACAACACTAGTTGCAAATCGAGGATTGTGGCGACGTTTAGTAAATTCACGGAGGCTTGCAGACTGAACGCCGAAAGGCATAACAGTCTATAATGATAATGTATGTATGTATGTAAATTAATATTAGAACTAATTAATATTAAAAACTCTTAAACATGGCTATTCCTCAGGAACGCACACATTCATATTTCAACCATTCAGTCAGCTGTCCTCAGCAGGTAGTCTCGGCAGGTGACCTTAAATCGTGATTTTAAAAAGCTAGTTTCTCTGACCTGAACTGGCATGGAATTCCATAATCTGACGACAGTCACCACAAATGATCTAATAATTTTATTTGTGCGGTGCAGTGAAATAGAAAGAATGGATCTAGAACGTGTATTAATGTTGTGAAATGATGATAAAAAGACGAATTTAGAAGAAATATACATTGGCTGACTTTCAGCTACCACTCTGATCACCATCGTTAAAGTGTGCAGCTGCCGACGTTTATCAGACATCAGCCATGAGACAGCCTGATAGTATGGGGTGATATGAAAATCGTACGGTACTCGATATTGTAAATAAATCGCAGGCAGGAATTCAGTGCTCGTTGAAGTTTAAGTGTTTCTTCTCTCGTCAAGTCAACTAAAACAACGTCACAATAATCAAGAATAGGGAAAATGAGTGTCTGTATTAGTTTGGCCTGTAGCTCAAATGGAAATGCATTCCTCTGTCGTTTAAGAGGGTGAAGTACTCCAAAAATCTTTTTACGTATTTCTTTCGTTTGATTAGACCAATCAACTGTTACATTCATCATTACGCCGGGATTTTTAACCGTTTTACTGTAGGGAATAATGTTACCATTCAGTACGATAGGCGGGATTGCGACATTGTTTGAGAAGCTCAGTAATTTTCGTGATACAATTATAATTGTCTGAGTTTTTTTGCAGTTTAGTATAAGAGAGCTTCGTTGTGCATATACACTGAGTCGTCGGAGGTCCATGTTAATATCTTGTCTTGCAGTGTCGATATAGCCTATTTAAAGATCGTCAGCACAGAGGTCATGTGTGTTATTTCCTGTCACAGATGGTATGTCATTGATATAAATACAGAAACTTAGGGGCCGTAGAATACTGCCCTATGGGGCAACACTACGTTTCATTTTCCATTTAGAGGCCTTGTCGTTTACTGTTACACGCTGTTGACGGTTACTCATAATGTTATGTATAAAAGTAATAGGAATATCATATACACCTGTAGTCTTTGATTTAATCGAGTACAAAGCCTTTTAACCTGATTTTCTGTGACACTGTGAAATGTGAATGGCGGATTGGCTAGAGGGGAGGGCGGTGAGTCGGTGCAGTTAATTTGGGTAGGTTGAATATTTATTCTACTAAAGTAATCGTTCAGTTCGTCAAGTGGAATGTCAGGAGTTGTCTATCTCTGTTGATGTTTTCCTATTCCCAGAGCTCTAAGTTGGTCCCATGCGCGATTAGAATTTAAGTTGTTAGCTGAAATCCGAAAATATATGCATTTTTTAAATTTCTGATTAACTGCTTTGTGCGATTTCTTAAGATGCGATTAGATTCGAAGTCTGTATCATCTAGGGTTTGTTTATAATGTCGAAATAACGAGTCACGGTGGGCCATCATTCTCTTGCCTTCATCATCTAGCCATGTACAAGAAGGACGAGAAACCTGTATTCGACGCGCGCGCAAGCGCGCGCGTGTGTGTTTGTGTGTGTATCTTTGCCGCATTATTTGTATAAAATGTCACTTCTTTATTGCTTACCACATCACCATTATTATTATAACATTACCGTATTTGTTCTAAACCAGAATATTGCATCCTTACTCAAAGTGTTTATTCTTGCATTCATTTCACTTCTACGCGGAATATATGAAATGCTGCAGTTATGTTGGGATGGGAGTAACGGAGGTAGCCGGGGGATGGGGTTGTCGTCCAAGGAGTCCAGACACCCCAGGAGTTTTAACGAAAGTTCTTTTATTGAGCATTTTATATATAATGTGCATTAATATTAGCTTCCCGAGTCCGACTCCTTGGCTGAATTATCAGTGTTGAGGCCTTCGGTTCAGACGGTTCCGGGTTCGATTCCCGGCTGGGTCGGGGATTTTAATCGCGTCTGAATAATTCTTCCGGCTTGGGACTGGGTGTTTGTCCCAACATATTCATATTCAGACAACATACTACATTACCAACCACCAAATAAACACACAACACTGATTACATCCCTCTATATGGGGTTGGCGTCGGGAAAGACATCCGGCCGTAAAACAGGGCCAAATCCACATGTGCGACACATTTCGCACCCGCGACCCCACAGATGTGGGAAAAGTGGGAAAGAAGAAGAAGGAAATTACTATTAGCTTCCGGAATCCGCACGAATCTACCACTCTTACTTGGATCCAAGGACACTCATTTCCTTTTTCGGTATTCTACACCACCTAAACTATGGAAGTTTGGACACCTATCAAAATAAAATTCTGGATGAATGGGCCGCCCCCCAAACTGAAATCCTGGCTACGCTACTGGTTCATGATGTAAACTACACGTTTGAAGCTCTGACAAAACAGGATCTTGAGTCCACTCACGAGGCACCTTATCCCAAATCTTCTTTTCAGCATTCGCAGCTACATTAACCAAAAATGCCTTTGGTAATGCATTTAACTCTTCTTCAGTAAAAGTGTTTAGTTTCTTTTTGCATGCATAAAACTTTACGATCGCCTTTTCAACTGCGTTACACTTAGTATCTGTTAGAAATGACATGATGACTTTACTCTACAAATGTTTCTTTTACACTAAGGTTATTTCGACATTGCAGTTTACATATGTTGTTCACTTCCCGGCATGCACTGCAACACAACCAATCAAAGAGCATGCATACATGTTGTAAAGACTGTTTACTTGTTTCTCTACTATGCTCTTTCGGAAGAGTTTTAAATGATGGGCACCCCAATTCATGCATGTCGATAACTTCACACGATGATGGTAGAAAATCACGCAACCATTCTTTCTTTTCACAACCCTTTAAAAGAACAAGATCTGCTCTTGACAAATGTGCATTCATCATTAAAGGTAGAAAACGATAAGGTATTCCTTTTTCTTCCCACTTCAAACCTAAATTGTTTTCAATCCACTGAGTCTGCTTTTTATCTTCATCTGTTTGCAAACAGTAAGGGAACGGTGGACTAAATACTAAACTAACAAATTTTGGTGCCCACAACACACTGCAATCTAACACAGCCACCTCTTTAAACACAAATTCGTTTCCGTTTACTTTAAAGCCTTGCACATCAACTATTAATGTTTTCGTCATGTTTGCACTCCACTCTCTATCACTGTTTCTCGAAGACTAAAGCTTTTAGTCAACGAACGGGTTTAAACATGCACAATAACGTCATCACTGCAGCACATGCAAACTCTTGTTTTTATGATGCATACTTACTGCATTCCTTTACACCGACTTACACTTAAGAAAAAGGACAAGTCTAAACATGCATGATGACGTCATCACAGCAGCACGTGCTTACTCTAGCTCCCCCGATGTATGATTAAACTTGTTCGAATTAACCGCCACCACATTTCAACTAAAGAGTGCAGCGCCGAGGTAAGCGATGTAAGATAGCGGTAACTGTGTTGAATAAAGATGGCTGTTTGTCAAAAAGAATTTTTTCAAATTATCCGCTACTACATAGAGTGCGGCACTGCGCTCTCTTGTTTAAAGATGGCGGATGACAAAAAGCACGTGGAATTTACCACCACCACCACAAAGAGGGCAGCACGGTGCTCTCTAGACTAAAGATGGCGGATGACAACTGTTAGAAAAAAGCATCTAGATTTTAAATTGCTCGCTACTACGATAAAGATAGCAGCACGGTGCTCAAAGATGGGTGCTTGTCAAAAAAGATTTTTTCAAATTATCCGCTACCACATTTCAACTAAAGAGTGCAGCACTGAGGTTTGCGATGCAAGATGGTGGGTGACGGCTTGTCAAATAGATTATTTTTCTTTCAAATAGTCCGCCTCAAAGGTAAGTAGCTAAAGAGGGCAACACTAAGGTTAGCTATGCAAGATGGTGGATGACAGCTGTGACGTAAAAATTACCCGCAAGATAGCAACACGATGCTCTTTTCATTAAAGATGACAGCTTGTCAAATATAATTTTTCAAATTAACCGCCTCAAGGGTAAGTAGCTAAAGAGGGCAGCACTGTTCTCTCTGGATTAAAGATGGCTGCTTCTCAAAAAGAGTTTTTCAAATTATCCGCCACCACAAAGAGGGCAGCACGGTGCTCTCTTGATTAAAGATGGTGGATGACAGCTGAAGAGCACATAGAATTTGTTTCCAAACAAGAGTACGTGGAATTTGCCGCCACCACATTTCAACTAAAGAGTGCAGCACGGTGCTCTGCAGATTAAAGATGGCGTATGACAGCTGACGAAATTACCCGCATGATAGCAACACGGTGCTCTGTTGATTAAAGATGGCAGATGACACCTGTCAAAAAAAGCACATGGCTTTGTTTCCAAACAAGAGCACGTGGAATTCGCCGCCACCACATTTCAAAGGTATCTAACTAAAGAGGGTAGCACTATGCTCTGTTGATTAAAGATGGCGGATGACAGCTGAAGAGCACATAGAATTTGCCGCCACCACATTTCAAAGGTATCTAGCTAAAGATGGCAGCACGGTGCTCTGTTGATTAAAGATGGCGGATGATATCTAACAGAACTTTTCAAATTGCCCGCTACTACGTGCTTAAGGTAGTAGCCATAAAGAGGGCAGCACGGTGTTCTGTGGAATAAAGATGGCTGATGACAGCTGACGAAATTGCCCGCATGATAGCAGCACGGTGCTCTGTTGATTAAAGATGGCGGATGACAGCTGTCAACTAAGCACATGGCTTTGTTTCCAAACAAGAGCACGTGGAATTTGCCGCCACCACATTTCAAAGGTATCTAGCTAAAGAGGGCAGCACTGTGCTCTGTTGATTAAAGATGGCGGATGACGGCTGTCAAAAAAGCGCGTGAGTTTGTTTCCAAACAAGAGCATGTAGAATTTTTCAAATTGCCGCCACCACATAGAGGGCAGCACGGTGCTCTCTTGATTAAAGATGGCTGCTGTCATGTGGAATTGCCTGCCACCACATTTCAAAGGTATCTAGCTAAAGAGGGCAGCACGGTGCTCTCTAGATTAAAGATGGCTGCTGTCAAGAAGCATTTTTCAAATTATCCGCCACCACATTTCAAAGGTAAGTAGCTAAAGAGGGCAGCACTGTGCTCTATAGATTAAAGATGGCGGATGACAGCTGTCCAAAAAGCACGTGGATTTGTTTACCGATTCAAATCTCGCGCTAGTGAGGTTAAGTTGGTAGCACTAAGGTTTAGGCCCGTTAAGATGGCAGCACTGCGGATGACAGGTGACGAATTTGCAGCTACTGCGATAAAGAGGGCAGCACAGTGCTCTGTGGTTTAAAGATGGCGGATGACAGCTGTCAAAAAAGCACGTGGATTTGTTTACCTATTCAAATTTCGCGCTAGTTAGGTTAAGTTGGTACTACTGAGGTTTAGGCCCGTCAAGATGGCAGTACTGAGGTTAGCGATGCGTTGTTGTCTGTCAAAAAGCACGTGGCTGTCAAAAACACGTGGATTTGTTTACCTCGCGCTAGTTAGGTTAAGTTGGTACCACTGAGGTTTAGGCCCGTCAAGATGGCAGCAGTGAGGTTAGCGATGCGTTGTTGTCGATGACAGCTGTCAAAAAGCACGTGGCTTTGTTTACAAATTCAAATTTCCCGCGGGAGGTGGAGGAGGCCTCTGGGAGGGCCCCCCGTGAGGCGGAGGCGGAGGGGCCCCTGGGAGCCCTGAGGCGGAGGCGGCGGCAGAACTGTCCTATTATACTACTATTATTGTTTCGTCGTAAATGAAGTATGGATTATTTTAGCGACGATATTATTTCAATTTACGTATTTTGAGATGGAGGATGGTTATAATTTGTTCTCAGTTGCCCGTTAATCCTTGGATAAGCCGTATTTAGCACTGATTACGATCTAAATAATGTTCTTGTGTTGATACTTACCTAGTGGATCATCAAATAATTCCTAACAAGAGGAGTAGCACAAAATTAGCTTATATTTATACGATTCTTCTTACCACAAGTATTCTCACTTAGATTAGGAAAGTTAGGAAGCTTATTTTACTGCATTGATCGATATCACTGGTAACTTTTCTATTAGGCTATTAGTAATTGACAGAGTCTTTCTACAAGCTAGATCATCTGATATCCAATATAATCTAGTTGAATGACTGTCAAATATGGATGATAGCACAGAAACACAACATATATTGTAACAGTAAATGTGGTACTTTGGTGAGCACAAGAAACGCAGGGCGTTTACCAATCTGTTGAAGTGCATACAGAGGGAGAGGGTTTTCTTCTAAAAAATCTTAAGTTTTTTTCTCTGAGTTTATTAGTAAGTTCAAAATCATATCACCTCTGTACAGAAGAAACAGTATGAAGTGTTCTTTCCTCGTCCTAGGGTTGGCGATGTCCTAGAATTCCGGCTGCTCCTCTCCTTTCCGCACCATTGGACCACCATTCCTCCCTCGGTGGAAGTTCTAAAAGATCCATGCGATGTCTAGAAGATCCATACGGTGTTGAAGTAGAGGGCGTTGGGATAGACCACGTAAATGATGAACGTGAACGAACACCGTTAAGCCTTGGGGCGTGTTAATGCAAAAACTGCGTCTGCACAGATGAGAAAAAGGTAGAGCAATGGTTTTTTTTTGCTAGGGGCTTTACGTCGCACCGACACAGATAGGTCTTATGGCGACGATGGGATAGGAAAGGCCTAGGAGTTGGAAGGAAGCGGCCGTGGCCTTAATTGAGGTACAGCCCCAGCATTTGCCTGGTGTGAAAATGGGAAACCACGGAAAACCATTTTCAGGGCTGCCGATAGTGGGATTCGAACCTACTATCTCCCGGATGCAAGCTCACAGCCGCGCGCCTCTACGCGCACGGCCAACTCGCCCGGTAGCAATGGTTTTAACAAGGTTCATAACACGTAAGAATTGTATGATTGAAGGTTTATCAAACGGTATAATGTCACTGAAATCTATCCCGTGTTAAGTCATTAATCATTTGAAGTGAAAAGGAATGTCACTAAACTCGAATAAGTATATAAGTTTAACACTCATAAAATGAAAATCCAGTCGAAACTTGTCGTCGAATTTCATTAAAGTCAACTAATAAATAGTCAGCTAAAGTTTGTGACACTTGGCATAATGTGAAGTTATGCCACACGACACATTTCTTAGTTTGAACACCGTTCAATGTAATCAATTGGACTGAAATGAAGTAAGAATGTTTCACTCGTGAATTCAATCTTGTTCACGCATGTTAATGAAATGAAATGAAATGAAAATAAAGCGAAATTAATCATTTATCAACAGTCCTTAGTTCGACTGTTCGTAGAATTGAAAATGCACAGCTCTTAGTTCGAATGTTCGTCGAATTGAAATACACAGTTCTAATACACAGTCTACAGTTCATCACCTACAAATATTAACCCAGTTTAGATAATTATCTCCACACGAAATTGTAAATTAGTGACGTAGTCACTCTGTACTCAATCACTTGTTAATGCATGTAATTTGAGTAATTCTAAGTTAAAGCACAGTGTCGTTAACTTGAAATATTCAATCACTTTGTAAGGAGCAAACTGTTCCAAACCCTGTCCACAACATTAAACTTTAAATTATAAGCACTTGGAAAAATAATCGCAAGTCTTAGATACTCATGCAGAATAAACAGTCACCTGATAATGTTCAGAGTTTGGTGGAGCACAATTTATATCACTCCCCGTTGGAGCAGAAGTTTATCACTCACGATTTAAAGAAACTAGTATAAGTTCACACTCGACGCTATTGAGTTAAAGTCCACGGACTCGACGAAGTATGACAGGCGCTTCACGTTGTATCGCGGTCCTCGCGAGCTGACTGCACGAACTCCACTGCAATGCATGCTCATACACACTGGGTCTGCTAAGCGAAGCAGTTCTACATTTGTATCCGATCCATGCCATCACATCTTATTCCATAACTTCGTCGTCTCATGTCGGATTTATATGAAACCTTGCAGGAACGTAGATAAAGGATTGGGCTATACGATGATGTGGTTAATTTTGTCTAATTATTATTGTGGGGAAAGTTATTATCCGAAGAAACTCAAGGAACATTCCACACTAGTCTAGGCTCTCTGTGTTGCGGTGAGGCAGGCTGTGACGTCACTCCGCTCTACGTCACACACACAGCTGTTGCTTGCTGTTCAGTCAGTCTTCCGCTGCTGGGCCGGAGCGTAAAGCGTAAGTTTTAAATTTTCATTACGGGGACTTAGTAGTGGTGGGCAAAACTCTCGTTCGAGATACTCGAGACTGACGTCACCACTCTCGATGCATCTTCGAGGTCTACGTAGGGATGGGCATAACTCTCGTATGAGTTACTCGAGCCTGACGTCATTATCTCGATGCATCTCGAGGCACGCTCCAATTGGACCTCAGCCAGGACGAATATGGTAGAAACAGAAATGATTAGCAAACATTGAACTCGAGCTATTAGTATGGCTCAGTTGGCTAAATAGCATCGTTGGTTATTATTCTCCGCTACGTTTTGTGGTGGTTCGAATCTTCTCTTCAAAGAATTTTTTATTTTGCAATCGGAGTTTCGGCTACCAAACACACGCCTGTTCGTGCAGAAACAACCAAATCGCTAATAGAAGTAATTGTAACGTTACTGAACATACAAAATAACCAATATATAATAAAATCTCTTCCACTTGAGCACATGCAATATACACCAATCATAATGTAAACAAACCTGATTACCTCGTGGCCATGTCATCAGATCAGTTAGCTTTGTATCTGTATTGCACTGAAAAATAGTACTCATAATAATGTTATTTGTTTTACGTCCGTCCTAAATGCTAGTTCTTGACAGATGCCGGGGTGAGGGAATTATGTCCCGCAGGAGTTCTTTAACGTGCCGGAAGCCAACGACATGGAATTGTTACCTTTAAAACAGTACACTGACAGAAAATACTGAACACACTGTGATAAAAGTGTACGTGTTTCTATAGAGGGTTATCCCATTACTGTGTTTTGTGTTGTGCGTTTTGGTTATTACATATTACAGGCTTTGTTACTCTGGGTTTTGTGTTGTACGTTTTGGTTATTGAATATTGCAGGCCTTTTCTCTGTTGTGAAGATATTTCCACAGAAATAAGGTTGTTTGTGGTAATAAATCCGAAAAAATCATAATTTAATTACCGGTTCTACTCTATAACGAGCCACCGGAGACTACGGGTACCTTCTACCAATATACACAGAAGGTTTCCCTCAACAGTTTCCGAAAGTTTGTCGACGGAATTCGGCTTCATCCTGTGTATGTGCCTTCAGGTTGAATAATATTGTGGCTGGTCTTGAATGATCCTTTTCATGGAAACGATCAATTTGTTACCATACTTATATAAAAATATCGATAGTCCAGAATGAGACTTAACCCGAGAACGAGTCCCTTTTCAGATACATGCACACATACACCAGTATCTTTATGCCATTACCGGTATATTTTCCGTTCTGTTAAAATTATTACACAACTCGATGCGTCGTAAAAGAAATGGTTTCAATAAAATGTTTAAAATATGTCACACTCTTCATTACTATTTATTTCACATACCCAGTTCCCGAACCATAGGAACTAATCAATGAAGAATAAAATGTTTTACCTAGCCGAGAATTGAACCAGGAAGTACTTGGACCAAGCGCCAGCACGCTAACCATTTCGCCGTGGAAACGGACAGTGCGTAAGTAAAATACAGGAAGTACAGGTATTAATTTGACTGCGAGTAGATTAAAAAGAACTGGGCGTATCGTCATTAATTGTTATAATGATGTTATTTACTTTACGTCCCACTAACTACTTATTAAGATTTTCGGATACGTCGTTAGTTGATCAGCAGGCGTAGTATAGCGAGGAATAACATGCGCATGATGTCCCGATTCAAACTTCGAGATAGGATTACCGGTACGAGTCATGGACTGCATCACTTGCTCGAAATGCATCGAGAGCTCTCGATACGTTTCCCAGCACTGCCTCGAGACAAAGAGCTCATGCGCCTGACGTCACTATACGGCATCGAGACAGCATCATGAGGCACGTACTGTATCGCTTGCTCAGAATGCATCGGGAGATTTGCATCACGCGACCCATCACTAGGACTTAGTTTCGTATCGCCGTTACAGGTACAATATAATCACTATATAAGCACTTCAATTAATTTTTAAGATTAATAGCTACCTCAAGTGAACAATTTGAGTAAATACTCGTCACGATATTTCGATCATATTATTGCTAAGGGAATAATGACTTAATGAATTATCTTTTTTCTACATAGGAACGTGATACCAGGAGTTTTGAAATGTGGGAAAGGTGTGATACATGTGAACCGTGTTAATTATTTAAATTATTTATTGTAATTGAGAAAATATTTCCTCACAACAAAAGTTATTGTCGATAATTGAATATGAACTGTTCCGAGGTATCTGTGGAACAGCAGAGGTGAAAGAAGGTGCGGGTTGGAATGGGTCTAACTACAAGGCCAAAAGATTAACCTAAAATTTCAATAAAGGTTATATTTTCAAAAATATCAAAACTTAACAAGATTTAGAGGCAAATTAACATTTTTCGCTAGGTGAAATAACAATGGAAAAATCAGGTACAAGAATAATTTTACAAATGAAAGAACAAGTTCAATATTCGTTACAAGCCCTGGGCTACAAGCCCCACTTTACATTCCTTGAGTTACCAGCCCAATCTTGCCAAGGAAATCATTTGATTTAAGGGCAGAAAACCCCATCATACCAAGGAGCACTTGTTTCTAATTACCAGGTTAAGGGAACCGGGAAGTGTCCCAAGCAGAGTGATGCGCATCTTGGTATTTCATCCATTTAAACATTAAGTTTTCAATGGATTTTGTTAATTATTTTTTCAGTAGTTTATCAAAGCCTGTTCTTTGTTTGTTCATAAATTCATTACTCTAAATCAAAAAACTTGTAAGTAAACAAGTCACAAACTTACTGAAATTTCTAAAAAAATTGACATTTTAGGTACAATTTCGAAGAGCGTTTTCAAAAATTTGGACTTGGAGATTTTTACATCTTATTCTACCACTATTAGTTGACTTTGGTAAGTAAATTCAAATTCCTAACTGAAATATATTTCAGTGAATAAAATTATTAACTTGCACAAAAAAAATCTGCCAAAATTCTAAAAATAAAAAATTAATATCTTAGAATCTGTTGAACCGAATTGCATAATTTTACTCATCAGCAGTCACAATTACATGCACAATGTACGGCCCAAATTTCAGCTTTCTGTGTCTAACAGGTCTTGAAAAAATGTACCTATGTTTACAAAAATATAGTATTGAGAAAAGTGATGAAAACATAAAACTTAGTTTTACAGCCTACTTCAGTGCATTCCTGAAGAATAGACATCATTAACTGCTTCATCTGATTCATCTACCTTCCTTTTTCTTCTTTTTTCAATCCTAACTTCCTTTGATGAGGCCTCAGCATCTCTTTCAGCAAATTTTACTCGATTTTGATCACAATGCTGTTGTGATGTTATGACCTGGTTTTATGCCCATTGTCTTCAAAACTTCAATTCTCCCCATTGCACCCTCACTGAATGTTATAACAGCATCACATACACCAATAACTATTTTACTATACTCTATGAAAACATTTCTTGGTAGGCGTTCTCACACACAATTATTAAAACTTTCATTTACATTTTGAGTCTGCCCATGAAGACATTTTATCAACAGTTTCTCTTCACTGAGATCTCTGAAAATAGGTCTCATGACTTCTATCACAGCACTAGAAAGTGAGTGTTTGTGCTGATAACTAATACCACCTGCTAAAGCTTTCTGGAAACCACACCATGACTCCTCACCTTTCGGGCACAACAGATGTTGTGGGTATGAGTCAGTAGATGCCTTATGTAAAAATATTGCCCACACAGCTGATCTCATGTCCTTCAAATTGTGGGTATTTCTTCTGATAGCTAACCCATAGTAAATCTGAATCAAGTCGATTTCTGAATCAGTTAACATACCAGCACCACCTATTTGTTTTTTGTCATGCAACACTTTACCCTTCAAGTCTGTTTTTAGTCTCCTAAGTCTGGCACCCATTCTTTTCTGCACATGCCCTACACATTCACGTTTCTCTATACTTATATTAGGGCCATAAGGCTGTGCTTCACTGAATAACTTATATCCTTTAAAATCTCCATCTCCTAGGTAATTCACATACCATAGTAATTACTAAATTTTTTAGGTGGAGGGGTAAGTCTAACATTGCACAGAGGCTCTCTGCAGCTTTCTACCCCTTGCCTATGCAGCACAAGCCATACACCATTCTTACATTTATATTATAATATTTATCTGAAGTTCTTCCTGAAGTCCTAGTTGATTTATTTATGTTACAATTATGTTAATAATTACCAGTTTAGAAGAAAGTCCTTTCCTAACACTAGTATCTTCAGTAATAAACAAAGAGTCTTCACATTTACAGTATTTACAATAGGTGTTATTGCTAATGAATTCTGATAATAACTGTACATTAACAATAATATTACCCTTACCAGTACTATTTACAGAATCACTGTCAACAACTACTTCACCCAAATACCTCAATTTACTACTCGAAGAGCTCGGAATATTTAGGCCTACATTATCAATTTGACTACTTTGTTCTTGCAGGTTAGAATTAACTAGAGGTTCGTAATTATTTACTTTAGTGTATTTATTCCTTTGAATTTACGTTTTTTTGTACACACTACCGACTCTAGGCATTATCACTATTTTATAACACCACTTGTAGTGTGAAGATGAAACCAATGTGCAACAAAATAACTTTTATAACTTCAAATGGACGACCAAATTGTTTACTCATACAAACAAACCATAAAACAAAAGAAGACGTGGCAGCGCATACCCAGACTACAGCAGACTAGCCAACATAAAAACAAATTGAACAAAATTTACTAGAAAATTTTTTCACCACAGGGGAAGGAGAAATGAAGATCAGAGTGCAAAGGGGCGTGGCATGACTCAACTTACAGAGATGCGCAGCCCTTTTAAATATTTTTAACAACTAAATATGCACAAAACAATATTAAAATGCATATCATTTTGTTCAGAAAACATAGGAGAATTTAATAAAATAAAAACCAAAAATGCATTTTTTCATCCTTTCACACATCCCAGTTGCCTTAAGCCTCCTAGAGGTCCTCATCAAAATACAAGAAAGAGTAGACCCGCTCTCGATTGTACAAGCCTATAAAGGCCACAACAAAATTTACTTCTAACTGTCCTCAAGGCACACTTACAAAGAAACAGGGGTATCTTGTACCCAACCTACAGGGCCTTCGCATGAAGTAAAACAACAGGTTAAGTTACTGGCCCAAAATACAGTGAGGACTGGAGGCGTTTACTTGCACTCTTAAAGACACCTTTAAAACTTAAGTGGCGCTAGGCCGATTACACAGGGGTTAATCCCAAGCTAGGGAGGTGACTCATATGAGAAAACTTTAACCCATTAAGGAAGAGTAGAAACGGTCACGAAAACGTAGTCACCTCAATTTCAAAATGAAGAGGAGCTCGAGAGGGTAAAGCACTATCCATCCCCGAATTACAGTTCAAGTTATGTGAAGTTTTTACAAGGATTGAAAAGGCTTACACATAAGATAAGGTATAATATATTAGATAGTATCTTGCCAGTTATATTCGTGTTTTTCTTCGTGTACGGCAATCCTTTTGATACTTAAGCATTTAACCAAACGCAGTATAGTGTAGTGTAGATACATTGTAGTATAGATACAGTACGGTACATTTAGATAGTGCCGTATCTTGCCTGCTATATTCGTGTGTTATCTTTCGTGTGTATCTATTAGACCCTAATACTAATAATAATTTGTCTAAGCATTTAGCTTCGTTGGTAATCTTTGAGTACAGTAGTTCTTGCAAATTTCATTTCTGTTGTGCTTAGTAGTGACATACGGTACGGTACCGGTATCGTAATTAGGATACGTCTGAAAGTAGTTTAAAAATTACTGTAGTGTGCTGTACTGTACAGTAGTATACGAGTAATATCCTATTAGAATTTAGTGTGCTTATTTTATTATTGTAAAATATTTGTGTAGTACTGGTGTAGTAGAGGTATCCGTAGAAACTCTTACTAAAATATTGTTGAAATTAGGATAGGCTTAATTGCAGTTTGGATTTGTGTAGTTCTTGTGTATTACTTTCGATATTCAGTAATTAACAGCAGTTTTTATCCTGTTAGGGGTTGTAGGATAAAAAAATAGAGCACGACTAACGAGGGAACGGTACGAAGTCGGACGGCGAATTTCGATTTCATTTTTACATATTCGTGAAGGTCTTTTTAAGCTGAAACAGGAAGTTGAAGTCTAATTTTTCGCTGGTCTTTTTTAAGGGGGCATTTGGTGGCTCAAAGTTGGCGGTGCGCGTCTTGAATTGTACAGTACATGCTGGCACACGTCAGCGCTCACGGCCAGCCGCTGCCCTACCTCGCCTTCCCTCTCCACTCCTTCGGTTCTCCTCTGTTCCCCACCACATACGGCTGCCTACAGTTGTGTATATGAGACGGCGACTCCTATTCTATTCGGTCAAGTTCTTCACGGCTGATGGCTATTCCACATACAGGAGATCGCATTGGATTCTTTACTTTGTTATGACCGCTTTCAACGTTACTGCAACTCTTATTAATGCCTATGGTGTTAATATTCAGGAAGCTACAGAGCTCTCTGATGAAGAGCAAATTATGTATACACAAATAAAGACAACGTTTGATGCAATTTTGGAGGGAAAATGCGAATTTATTCAGGAGGAAGAAGCCGTTTTCGTTGATTCAGAAGACGAAGATGGCGTTGAGGAGGGGACAACAACACCGAAAAAATGCAAGCACGGAGATGAGTTTAACGAAGATAATAAGTCTTGTGATGGCCGAGGAAGACCCTGTAAGTCAGTGGAAGATTATGATTCCGAATCATTGTTGGACATGTATCAAAAAATAAAGGAACGAGGACCTATGTACGCCGAACGGAAGTATAAGAAGACTCAGAGACAAATTTATGGAATCTTGAACCACGTTGAACACAATGGAGAAATTTGGAAATGTGCAATGGTTCAAGCTTATGTGAAAGAAGAGTTCACCAAGGCAAGGATGCGTTATTTATATGTCACAAAATCGGAAATTGAGCGTTGGAGTGGTGAGGGTAGAGAGTTGTATTGCCCCAAACACTCTCTCCAAAGCGACTCATACTTGACAAACCTTAAAAGGCGTTTGAAAATTCGGTTCCGAAAAGTAACCAAACTAGTCAGTAAAACGTTTAAAACAGACGAAGAAGTACGACACGAAGTCGCTAAAAAGTTTCTAACATTCATTAATGAATTGCAAGAAACGAAAGAGATGCCGGATGCCAATATCTGGAATTCGGACCAGTCCCGATTTGAGTACGAAATGGCAACACAGAGAAGTTATGTTTTTCGTGATATGAAAGATGTTCTTGCTACGTTTGTTTGCCGAAATAGTTTTACGCACTCCCACGCAGTGTAATATCACATTTCTAAAGCCGGAGAAGTGGGACATTTGTTCTTGATCGTTTTCCAAGAAATTAATCGAATGTTTGGACCTAGAGTACAAGAAAGTATCAAAGCCTACAAGGATGCCTTTAAATATGTCGTAATTGTTTGTTCATCTTGCGGGAAAATGGGGAAAGGGCATGTACGTGACTGATTTCAAAACGTTTTCCATCCGCAGTTACAAGAAGACGGAAGAAATCTTCTTCTCATAGATTCATTCAGTGGCCAGGGCAAAAATGCACAACTTGAATCCCTGACGAACACACATGTACACATTGAATACATACCGAAAGGAACTACGTATCTTTGCCAGTCGTGTGATCTTGGACTCTTCCGACAACTACAATGTTTCATCCGTCAAATGAAAAACATTTGCCGGGTAAGGAATTTACACGGCCAGTCAAAATTAAAACCCCAAAACAGACTTTTCATTATAATTAATAAAATACTAGCACATAACCAATTACAAGCTGATTGTTTTGTACCGATGCTGAAATATGGGTGGAAAGCGGGTGGTTATTCCATTAATAACAATATACCACAACTCCATACTGTTTCGCAAGCGAATTTTCATGATTTGACTGAGAAAAAGTGTGCTGGAAATGATTGTACCAATTTTTCGTTTATAAGGTGCGCACGTTGTTGTCTTGTGTTTTGTTATTCACATTTTGTGTTAGATTTAAACTAGCATGCCATGTACAACGAACCAATGCCAGGCTGTGTTAGAATAAAGCCATTTCTTGAACACTTTCAATGTCATGATGATGCAGATGATATTTGATTATGTATTATTTGTATGTTAAGTAGTGATTTGTAAACTATATTTATTATTTATTTAATCCATAACGAATTCATCTTTGTAAATAAAATGTCCCAACTAACGTCAGTCTTCACCTGCAATCCCGTGTACACAACTGTAGGCAGCCGTATGTGGTGGGGGACAGAGGAGAACCGAAGGAGTGGAGAGGGGAAGGCGAGGCAAGACAGCCGCTGGCTGTGAGCGCTGACGGGTGCCGGCATGTACTGTACAATTAACTGCGCGCACCGCCAACTTTGAGCTCCCAAATGGCCCCTTAAAAAGGACCAGCGAAAAATTAGACTTCCATTACCTGTTTCAGCTTAAAAAAACCTTCACGAATATGTAACAATCAAATCGAAATTCGCCGTCCGACTTCGTACCGTTCCCTCGTAAGTAGTATTGTAGTGTAGTCGTATATTAATTACCTTATTGTTGTGTACTATCCCAGACAATATATCCCTCCGTTCATTTATTTTTTTGCGAATAAGTTACTTTATTTTTTTAATTTATAATTTTTCCCCCGTAAAGAATGGCTAAGGAGCGCGAGTGTACTTATTGTGGGTGTGGTGAGGCATTGAGGGGTATGAAGGAGGAGTTGGAAAGTTTGAGGGAGATAATTAGGATTCTCACAGAAGACAGGAAGGAAGATAGGACTCCCTCAAGCAATGTACAGGTTACAGTAGGTGTACAAGAGGGAGTGGAAGGAAAGGGAGGAGTTGTAGAAGACAGGTGGTCTAATGTTCTAAGGGGAAGGAGATTGCAGGCCAAGGGCTCTATTCAGGATCAGAATTCAGGACAGGTGTCTGTGCGAAATCGTTACGAGTTACTCCAGGTAGAACAACAGAGGGAAGATGAGGGACAGGGAACTGTTGCTGAGATGCATGGAAGTAGGAGGAAGGGAAAAGGTAGGAAAGGGAAATGTAGAGTAGAGGATAGGAAAAGACAGGTGGAACAGGGTCATGGGAAGGAGAAAAGGGAGGAGGAAGTAGCTTCTGCAGCTATCAGGAAAGATAGGGCTGACCAGGAGGGGAGGGGATCAAATGAGGTGGGTAGGGTTGAGGCTCTGGTCATGGGGGATTCCATCGTTAGACACGTGGGGAAAGTGTGTGGAGGAAAGGGAACCAGGGTAGAATGTTATCCAGGAATTAGGTTGAGGCAGATGTTGAGAAAAGTAGAAGAGAGGGAGGAGGGGAAGGAGAAGGTGGTAGTATTTCACGTTGGTACCAACAACGTAAGGCAAGCTGATATAAGTACCAACATAGTTGGAGATGTGTGGGATCTGGTAAATGCAGCACGGGTGAAGTTTAAGAAAGCGGAGATTGTTATTAGTGGAATACTGTGTAGGAGGGATACTGACTGGAGGGTGATTGGGGATTTAAATGAGACTATGGAGTGGGTATGTGGGAAACTGGGAGTGAAATTTCTAGATCCTAATGGGTGAGTAGGAGATAGGGATCTGCGCTCGGATGGCCTTCATTTAAACCGCAGTGGTACGTATAAGTTAGGAAATTTGTTTGGAAGGGTAATAGGGAGGTACATTCAGGGAAACGGGATGGCCTAGGGAGCGGTGATAAGGGAACAGGGAACTGGAAATCAAGTAGGGATGACATAAAATTGTTTGTGCTGAACTGTAGAAGTATTGTAAAGAAAGGAATAGAATTAAGTAATTTAATAGATATATATTTACCAGATATTGTAATAGGAGTTGAATCATGGCTGAGAAATGATATAATGGATGCAGAAATTTTCTCACGGCACTGGAGTGTGTATCGTAGAGATAGGATAGGAAAGGTGGGAGGGGGAGTTTTCATTCTGGTGAAAGAAGAATTTGTAAGCTACGAAAAAGTTAAAGATGAGACACATGAAATTCTAGGTGTAAGGCTCATTTCTAAAGATAATAGGCAACTTGATATATTTGGAGTGTACAGATCGGGAAAGGGTAGCCCTGATGCGGATTCGGAATTATTTGATAGGATAGTCAGCTATGTGGGAAACGACATGGAAAGAAATGTGATTGTAGCGGTGTACTGTATAATTAGCTATTTATACGAAATAAACAACCTCTTTATTGACAGTCGCCATTACATCCAAAGCATAAAAAACAATCATCTTCTCTCTGATCTTACAACACACACATCGATCTCCTGTATATCGATAGTACACTACATCACTCCCTTTTTTCTTTTTTTTTTACTTTAAATCGTAGTCTGACAAAAATCCTGGGGGTTTCCTCTCCCGTTGACTTCGTCTCGGTCCCGATTCTTGACTTCCTTCTTCTTCTTTCTTCTCTGGTTGATATTCTTCTTCTTCTTCTAGTTCCTCTGGTTGCTCTTTCACACTCTCTGACTCGTCCTCAGACAACAGCTCATGAAAAGGCCGGAAGAAGGTAGAGTTGCGAGTTATTTGTCTACCATCCGAAGTCTCTACTGTCACAGCGTTGCCATTCTTCTTGACGACTTTCAAGGGTGTGGGTCCAAATGTAGTTGAAAATTTGTTTACTTTGGGGTTACGCATCAAAACCTTGTCGCCCTCTGATAATTTATTTTCTCTGGCCCCACGTCTAATGTCCGCGTATTCTCCCTTTTTGAACTTTTGAATAAGGTCTCGTTCCACCACCTCCTCTAATATTTTTTCTGTCTTGTATGGGGCCAGACCGGGAATTTTGTCCCTCAATTTTCTGTTAAAAAATAACTCCGCCGGACTAACTCCTGTAGTCTGGTGCTCATGGTTCCGGTACATCAGTAGGTACTTGTTTAGCTCTAACTCCCAATCTAATTTCATGGCATTGGCAATCTGTAGTCGTTGAGTTATCCCTAGGTTCAGTCTTTCCACTGTGCCATTTGCTTGTGGGTGTAACGGGGTAACTCTGTGGTGATGAATTCCACACTGTTGCAGGTAATTTTCCGTCTCTGCGCTGACGAAGTTCGTGCCGTTATCTGTTGAGAGAACCTCAGGATACCCGTATCTTGCAAAAATACCATTTAGGGCCTTTATTATGCTTTTAGAGTCAGTACTACTTAGTCTTGTTACTTCCATGAAACGGCTAAAATAATCTATCACGATCAATAGTTGTACCCCATTAGGGAAAGGACCCAAAATATCAGCAGCTATTCGTTCCCAAGGCTTTTTAGGAATTACTGTCGGAGATATTTTTTCGGGTTTCTCGGGTTTACTGGTAATCTGACAACCCAGACATGTTCTCACTGTCCGTTTCGCTGCTTTGTCCATTCCAGGCCACCATACTTTAGATCTGAGTCTGTTTTTCATTTCCAAAATTCCCGGATGACCCTCGTGTGTCAAACTAAGGACCCTAGTTTGTAAACTTTTCGGAATTACCAACTTAGTTTCTTTCAGTAATATATTGTCCATGACGCATAATTGTGACATCATCGCCCGAAATGGAAGGAGGTCAACGTCATTACGATCCCAACACCCTGTTAGTAAATGTGACCGGACCTTTTTTAGAGTGGGATCAATTTTTGAAGCTTGCTCTATTTCTTCCAAAGATAATGCAACTGGTGCCAAATACGTAGCCAAGTGCATCAGATAATTGTCCTTCTCGGCTTCACCGATTGAATTCTCACTTAACCGTGATAAAGGATCTGCTATGTTATTTTTCCCCTTTACATACTTAACCTGGAAGTCCAAAGATTGGAGTCTCAGAAGCCAACGTTCAATTCTCGCGCAGGGTTTTGATCTAGGCCCAAAAATTACCTCTAGTGGTTTATGGTCCGTATACAGGCAAAACTGCTTACCCGTCAGGAAAATCCTTAGACGCTCACACGCCCAGACAATCCCAAGTGCTTCTTTCTCCGTCTGAGAGTACCGTTGTTCGACATCCGACAGGCTGCGACTAACGTAGCAAATTATGCGTGGGATCCCTTGATTGTTCCGTTGTATCAGCACTGCACCAAGTCCTTTTGGGCCAGCGTCTGCCATCACTATCGTTTCGTCCTTGGGGTTGAAATATCCTAAAATTGAACTAGATGTAAGTACTTTTTTATTTTATTAAAAGCTTCTTGGTGTACTTGTTTCCATACAAACTGTGCAGACTTATGTGTAAGCTGTCAGAGTGGTTCTGTCATGTTTGATATGTTCGGAATAAATCTACTTACATAGTTCAGTAGGCCTAGAAAACCTCTCAGCTCAGACACATTTTGTGGTCTTCTGCAATTTTTCAGAGCCGCCACTCTGTCTTCGGTAGGCCTAATGCCATTAGCTGATATTATGTGACCCAAGAACTAAATTGAAGTTTTACCATATTCACACTTTTCCTCATTCAGTTCAA
Organism: Anabrus simplex; assembly: GCF_040414725.1. NCBI lineage: Eukaryota > Metazoa > Arthropoda > Insecta > Orthoptera > Tettigoniidae > Anabrus > Anabrus simplex. The sequence continues at coordinate 343,827,424 of NC_090270.1, forward strand.
TACCGTGCTCGCGAAAAACTTCAAGAACCTTTTTCAATCTTGAATCATGTATTTCTTTAGTTTCCCCATACACCAGAATGTCATCAATAAATACGTAAACTCCTTCAGGAATCTTGTTCCTTATCAGATGCTCCATTATCTTTTGGAACTCAGGAGCTGCCCGATTCAAACCGAACATTAGCCGCTTGAACCTATATAAGCCTAAATGTGTGCTAAATGTGGTAATCTCCCGTGAGTCTGGATGCAGCTCCACATGGTGAAAAGCTGACCTAACATCCAACTTTGAAAAATATTTGCTTTCACTAATTTCAGGATGTAGGTCTTCCATGGTTGGTAATGGATGACTAGCCTTTAGTACAGCTTTATTTGCCATTCGCATATCGACACACAATCTAACGCTGTCACCTTTTGGAATTGGTACAAGAGGGGAAACCCATCTTGACGGTCCTTCAACCTTTTCAATTATGTCATTTTGCTCCAGCTCAAGGATACGTTCTGCTATTTTTTGTTTTAATGCCAATGGCACCCTCCGCAGAGGTTGAATAACTGGTGGGACTTTCGGATCGATTGGTAATTTAAGCTGAAAATTCTTTATTTTGCCCACCCTCGATGTGTCACAAACCACCGTCTGGTTAACCTGCTCAGAAATTTGTAATATTCCTAGTTTTGTAGCCGAGGAACGTCCCAAAATAGGTGGTCCCCTACCTTTAATAACTACAACAGTGGTACTAATTTTTCTATTGGAATGCGTTATGTCCGCCTCGAACTCTCCTAAAATATCCAACGGATCGGTTCTACCATAAGTGAAAAGTCTTTTCGAACTATTTAGTAATTTTACTTTATCGGTTACCTGCTTCCTTTCAAATTCCTTCCAAGTTCCTTGGTCAATAACATCGCAAGTAGATCCTGAGTCAATAATAAAAACGAAGGGTACCCCTGACAATAGGCAAGTGGTCTTCCCCGTTGTCTCCCGTTTTTTTCGTCATTTGTAAGAAAGGTGTAGTGTAAATCACTACTACATCCAGGGCCGACTTCATATTTGACGTTGCCCACGTACGAAATTTCGTCATCAACATTTGACTCCCCCGATTCTAACGTATATGTCCTTTTTGTTTTACAACACTTCCGATAGTGCCCTGTTAAATGACAAGCCTGGCAAACGTTGTTTCTTGCAGGGCACTGGGGGTCTCTTGCTAAGTGATTTGTTTCCCCGCAGCGATAACATTTCCTTTCTCCTCTATTTTGATAACTATTATAACTAGTTTTCGGCGGAGCACCAGTGTTTTTGCCACTATTGGAAATAGTTCTTTGTGAAATCCCATAATTCTTCCTATTCGACATACTATACACCTCTTGCTCAGAACCGTCGTCCTTACTGAAATGTGATGTCTGTATGTTTATCATTTCGTGAGCCCGTCCAATGTCAACCAAATCGTCTACTGTGACAGAGGATTTTTCCAATATTCTCTTTCTGACTTCAGCTGATTTACAACCCTCTACGAACTGGTCACATATAAACATGTCCTCTAATTCTTTTTTTGTTGTGGTATCTTTAAAATCACATTTGACAACTTGTTGACGCAACCTAGATATAAAGGCGTCAGATGTTTCACTAACATCCTGTTTCATAGACTTCATAATATGCCGCTCAAATAGCGGATTGCTTTTCGGTAAAAAATGTTTATCTAACAATTCTAAATTATATTCATGCACAGCTTTACCTGTAGGAATAGTGTTGTGTTCAGGGATGGAATAAAATATGTCTTGCAAGCCTTCTCCACCCGAATGCAGGTAAATTGCCTGTTTTCTAGCAGAATCTGTTATTCCTTTTGCGGCAATATACAGTTCGACCGAACGTTTCCATTTTTTCCATCTAGAAGCAAGGCTGGTGACTTCTCCATTTACATCGAAAATTGGTATAGGGCTAGTGCTGCTTCTTTCCATTTTAATATTTTCTGAAGGTTTAGTTGACGGATTTAACCAATGGATTTTACCGACTGCGCCAATGTACTGTATAATTAGCGATTTATACGAAATAAACAACCTCTTTATTGACAGTCGCCATTACATCCAAAGCATAAAAAACAATCATCTTCTCTCTGATCTTACAACACACACATCGATCTCCTGTATATCGATAGTACACTACAAGCGGGAGATCTGAATTTGCCAGATGTCAATTGGGAAGGAAATGCGAACGACAGGAAGCATGACCAACAAATGGCAAATAAGTTAATATGGGAAGGACAGCTGATTCAGAAAGTGATGGAACCAACCAGAGGGAAAAATATCCTGGATGTGGTGCTGATAAAACCAGATGAGCTCTATAGGGAAACTGAAGCAATAGATGGTATTAGTGATCATGAAGCTGTTTTTGTGGTAGTTAAAAATAAATGCGATAGAAAGGAAGGTCTTAAAAGTAGGACTGTTAGGCAGTACCATATGGCTGATAAAGCAGGTATGAGGCAGTTTCTAAAAAGTAACTATGATCGGTGGAAAACGGTAAATAAAAATGTAAACAGACTCTGGGATGGGTTTAAAGAAATTGTTGAGGAATGCGAAAACAGGTTTGTACCTTTAAGGGTGGTAAGGAATGGTAAAGACCCACCTTATTATAATAGAGAAATAAAGAGACTAAGAAGGAGGTGCAGACTGGAAAGAAATAGAGTTAGAAATGGCTGTGGAAGTAAGGAGAAATTGAAGGAACTTACTAGAAAATTGAATCTAGCAAAGAAGGCAGCTAAGGATAACATGATGGCAAGCATAATTGGCAGTCATACAAATTTTAGTGAGAAATGGAAGGGTATGTATAGGTATTTTAAGGCAGAAACAGGTTCCAAGAAGGACATTCCAGGAATAATTAATGAACAAGGGCAGTGTGTATGTGAGGATCTTCAAAAGGCAGAAGTATTCAGTCAGCAGTATGTAAAGATTGTTGGTTACAAGGATAATGTCGAGATAGAGGAAGAGGCTAAGGCCAAAGAAGTAATAAAATTTACATATGATAACAATGACATTTACAATAAGATACAAACGTTGAAAACTAGAAAAGCGGCTGGAATTGATCAGATTTCTGGGGATATACTAAAGACAATGGGTTGGGATATAGTACCATATCTGAAGTACTTATTTGATTATTGTTTGGTCGGAGGAGCTATACCAGATGAATGGAGAGTTGCTATAGTAGCCCCTGTGTATAAAGGAAAGGGTGATAGACATAAAGCTGAAAATTACAGGCCAGTAAGTTTGACATGCATTGTATGTAAGCTTTGGGAGGCATTCTTTCTGATTATATTAGACATGTTTGTGAAATTAATAACTGGTTCGATAGAAGGCAATTCGGTTTTAGGAAAGGTTATTCCACTGAAGCTCAACTTGTAGGATTCCAGCAAGATATAGCAGATATCTTGGATTCTGGAGGTCAAATGGAGTGTATCGCGATTGACATGTCTAAAGAATTTGATAGGGTGGATCATGGGAGACTACTGGCAAAAATGAGTGCAATTGGACTAGACAAAAGAGTGACTGAATGGGTTGCTATACTTTTAGAAAACAGATCTCAGAGAGTTAGAGTAGGTGAAGCTTTGTCTGACCCTGTAATAGTTGAGAGGGGAGTTCCTCAGGACAGTGTTATCGGACCTTTATGTTTTCTTATATACACTGACTGACAGAGCAAATGCAACACCAAGAAGGAGTGGTCAGAACTTTATGCCAATTGCAGGGTAGACTGACGTCACTGAGGTATGCTCATGATGTGAAATGCGCCGCTGTGCTGCGCACGTAGCGAACGATAAATGGGACACGGCGTTGGCGAATGGCCCACTTCGTACCGTGATTTCTCAGCCGACAGTCATTGTAGAACGTGTTGTCGTGTGCCACAGGACACGTGTATAGCTAAGAATGCCAGGCCGCCGTCAACGGAGGCATTTCCAGCAGACAGACGACTTTACGAGGGGTATGGTGATCGGGCTGAGAAGGGCAGGTTGGTCGCTTCGTCAAATCGCAGCCGATACCCATAGGGATATGTCCACGGTGCAGCGCCTGTGGCGAAGATGGTTGGCGCAGGGACATGTGGCACGTGCGAGGTGTCCAGGCGCAGCCCGAGTGACGTCAGCACGCGAGGATCGGCGCATCAGCCGCCAAGCGGTGGCAGCCCCACACGCCGCGTCAACCGCCATTCTTCAGCATGTGCAAGACACCCTGGCTGTTCCAATATCGACCAGAACAATTTCCCGTCGATTGGTTGAAGGAGACCTGCACTCCCGGCGGCCGCTCAGAAGACTACCATTGACTCCACAGCATAGACGTGCACGCCTGGCATGGTGCCGGGCTAGAGCGACTTGGACGAGGGAATGGCGGAACGTCGTGTTCTCCGATGAGTCACGATTCTGTTCTGTCAGTGATAGTCACCGCAGACGAGTGTGGCGTCGGCGTGGAGATAGGTCAAATCCGGCAGTAACTGTGGAGCGCCCTACCGCTAGACAACGCGGCATCATGGTTTGGGGCACTATTGCGTATGATTCCACGTCACCTCTAGTGCGTATTCAAGGCACGTTAAATGCCCACCGCTACGTGCAGCATGTGCTGTGGCCGGTGGCACTCCCGTACCTTCAGGGGCTGCCCAATGCTCTGTTTCAGCAGGATAATGCCCGCCCACACACTGCTCGCATCTCCCAACAGGCTCTACGAGGTGTGCAGATGCTTCCGTGGCCAGCGTACTCTCCGGATCTCTCACCAATCGAACACGTGTGGGATCTCATTGGACGCCGTTTGCAAACTCTGCCCCAGCCTCGTATGGACGACCAACTATGGCAAATGGTTGACAGAGAATGGAGAACCATCCCTCAGGACACCATCCGCACACTTATTGACTCTGTACCTCGACGTGTTTCTGCGTGCATCGCCGCTCGCGGTGGTCCTACATCCTACTGAGTCGATGCCGTGCGCATTGTGTAACCTGCATATCGGTTTGAAATAAACATCAATTATTCGTCCGTGCCGTCTCTGTTTTTTCCCCAACTTTCATCCCTTTCGAACCACTCCTTCTTGGTGTTGCATTTGCTCTGTCAGTCAGTGTATATAAATGATATGAGTAAAGGAGTGGAATCGGAGGTAAGGCTTTTTGCGGATGATGTTATTCGCTATAGAGTGATAAATAAGTTACAAGATTGTGAGCAACTGCAATGTGACCTCGAAAATGTTGTGAGATGGACAGCAGGCAATGGTATGTTGATAAACGGGGCTAAAAGTCAGGTTGTGAGTTTCACAAATAGGAAAAGTCCTCTCAGTTTTAATTACTGCGTTGATGGGGTGAAAGTTCCTTTTGGGGATCATTGTAAGTATCTAGGTGTTAATATAAGGAAAGATCTTCACTGGGGTAATCACATAAATGGGATTGTAAATAAAGGGTACCGATCTCTACACATGGTTATGAGGGTGTTTAGGGGTTGTAGTAAGGATGTAAAGGAGAGTGCATATAAGTCTCTGGTAAGACCCTAACTAGAGTATGGTTCCAGTGTATGGGACCCTCACCAGGATTACCTGATTCAAGAACTGGAAAAAATCCAAAGAAAAGTAGCTCGATTTGTTCTGGGTGATTTCCGACAAAAGAGTAGCGTTACAAAAATGTTGTAATGTTTGGGTTGGGAAGAACTGAGAGAGAAGAAGAGCTGCTCGACTAAGTGGTATGTTCCGAGCTGTCAGCGGAGAGATGGCGTGGAATGACATTAGTAGACGAATAGGTCTGAATGGCGTTTATAAAAGTAGGAAAGATCACGATATGAAGATAAAGTTGGAATTCAAGAGGACAAACTGGGGCAAATATTCATTTATAGGGAGGGGTGTTAGGGATTGGAATAACTTACCAAGGGAGATGTTAAATAAATTTCCAATTTCTTTGAAATCATTTCGGAAAAGGCTAGGAAAGCAACAGATAGGGAATCTGCCAGCTGGGCGACTGCCCTAAATGCAGATCAGTATTGATTGATTGATTGATTGATAAAGGTATAGGTTACATATTCAAGGTTTCGAACCTTCCCCGCGAGTTAAACTGCTGAGCTAACAAGAAATAAAGATGTTAAAAGGCCATTACCTTGTTGAAGAGCAGCTGCCTGAAGAACGAGGCGCTTCCCGCCCCCTGCTACATATTCACACACCGAGAAAGATGTTATACGAATGGCCCGGAGACAAGAAAATCAGCAGTTTTTATACCCTCGTGGAACGTTCGAGACCTTTCATGAATTATAACAACCCGCCCTCTAACTTTTATTGGCTACAGTACGCAGTTACACACAAAATTGAAGAAGAAAGCCCCGATTGGCCGAAAATTAATTACAGAAATTCCTGATTGGCTACATTCAAAACAGGTGGAAAGAAAGGATTAATATTGCCAACCCACAAATGACAGAAGAAAATTAGTAAAGACAAATCTTATGAATACAAAATTTCTCCAAGAAAGTTCATTCCTTCACACCAGAGCGCATTATAATAGTTTTTGGTGGAGACATCTGTTAGAGAATGTCACACTTCTTGATCAATGAAAAACAAAAGCAAATCAAAAACACATAGTGACATCTTCGGATAAACAGTAGAAATGGTTCAGTTGTTAAAGTTCAGGGTTTCTCCAGTAGAGAAATACTTTAAGGCGGAAAATTCAAATGTGCGGCGTAGAGGTGTACCAACCGGTACATGAACAATTACAGTCAAGTGATTCTATCGCACCGTGATGTGATCAGTGAATGTTTGAACGAAAGCAAGTAAGATTTTCGGGAACAATTTCATGCGATGCTTGATATAAGATGAAAGATGTGATTTTAATTTTTTTATTTTTAAATTATTTAGCTCAATCTGCGTCAGACACATGTATAGCTCCTAATCGATATTGTAAATACTGTAACCATATTTATTTTTCTTTTAATCAGTTGAAGGCCTCTGATTTTAAGACATTTTAAAGATTAATTGATAAGACATAGTCAGTTACCTATTATTTATCATTTCAACGAATGATTCGTAATATACAAACCATTTTTCTCAGATTCTACTTTATTTTCAAATAAATAGCATCTTGTGAAACCTAATGATTCTTTTAATGACTTATTAGATTAAGCATTTATTTGTAAGTGATGATCATTTATATATTATTGTGAGTTATGGAGAAGCTAACCGGATTATGTGTAGGCGACGTCGACTACGTAGGTTAGGCTTATCTGTTAGTATAGCCCGGTGATATTTTCTCGATACGGAACTCATAGCCCTTAAATCTCATGTACTGGAAAATTGTAATCATATTCAAGCTAGCCTAGATCTCATGCGACTCGACCTGGACGCGGGAACGGCGCAGTATGTGTAATACATTTTCATTTTTCTTTTAAGGTACTGTGTTCGACGATTTTATGAAAACCCATGATTTTTCTTTTCTTTTTTTAGTTGCTTCCTATTCTTTGCTTGTTGATAAGTTGCCTTGGTAATGAAAAGAAGTATGTTACACAATCATATTAAAATATATATATTCCACATATTTAAATTATTTTCTTTGTAACATGGTAGTGTGCCATTTCCTGTTTTTGTTGCCGACTTGACTCAGGGATCGGTAAAGCGGTGGTCCTGTTCGGTGAATTTGGGCGACACAAAACTAATCTTAACCTATACTAATGAGTATATTGACAGGAATAATGAACATATATCTTAAAATGAGAAATGTTTATGGGGTAAAATGGAATTATTAATCCAGAGAAAAACTAATAAATGGTCCATGCTAAATGGAATGGTATAAAAAAACTGAAATCTACCTCAAATCAGTCGTAAATAAAATTAATACGCGAAATATTACATTTTAAACAAACGGACAAAATCGGGTTCAGGCCCGTTATATTACAGTGAAATCTCGTGATTCTACAGGGGAATTAGTCGTCAATATCGTTACGATGATTAATTCAAATCTGAACAATTAAAACCTGACGATTCAACAACTGCCATACAAACTTTCAACGACTTAAAAGATAACGAGTAAAACATCTGACCACAAAAATTGCCTATTAACATCAATTTGACGACTAAAATAATTGACCTATCGTATTTGAATAGTTGACTACTCCGGACGAGAGCCATAAATCTAATGTTATTCCCGTAAGCATCGACGTAAAACAACATCTCGATAATGAAACGTTAGACTAATACATTCCTAAAATAGCTAATACAAATATTTACAGTAATTCTAATTGCGGATACAAACATATAATTTACACTTATATACTAACACAGGCTCGACTATGAGCTCGCGGACTCACACAAACACAGCCCAGGCAGAACCGGATAACAACAAAATCAGCTGGCGAGCTGACATGCCCCCAATTACACAAGACATAGGATATACAAAGAGACACAAAATAGATCACATCTGGATCACACCTGTGGAAAAAACACACAAATACATATATATACACTAATGATGATATCTGGGGAGTCTAACTCGTGTATGCAGACGGCATCAGATTTTGCGTCTTACAGACACAAAATTGTCAGTATTCTCGGTTCTTTAACTGTCAGCTGTTAAGGAAAACAAATAATGGGTTTGCGAAGGAAGGCATCCTCAAGGCAACTTTCACTTTCACACAGAAGGGGAGACATATTCTCTGCCAGTGGTTCACTTGACTAACGGTATTGCAAGTTGTCAGGTCTTTGCCTGCTACACAAAATATTCTCGAGGCAAAACAAATGAACAACACATTCTCTACTCAGCCGATGCATTCTTTACGTCTCTCTGCTTACCAATTAGCACTCACACATATAAGGCTCCCTCAGTTATCAATGGAATATCTTGCCTTAACACAAATATTAGGCCTCATTTCAAACCGCTGGCATATCAAGCCCCTCATTTCAAATATCCTAGGGCCATCCCCAAATTGCATCCCTGACTTGCCTTCTCGCAATTTAAAATGAAACTAAACTTTCTCAACGAAGGACAGGCTCCCACAGCAATTCCCGAGATAGCTGAAATAATATTAATATGGCATGAATAGAAATACCTGACTAACATTATGCTGCTAATTACGTAAATTACCCATCGCTGATGGCGGGTGGCCTTTGTTCATAGCAATGACTCTTTTCCACAAATTACTACAGCAAACGTAGAATAACATAACATACACAAACAGCTAAATAATCCTCAGGCGTGACCCTTTCTCCCTTCTTACTAAAATAAACATCTACAAGTGGCCTGGGCACAAAGCATGCAACCCCCTCTGCCAAACATTTAACGTTACATGAAAACACAAAACTACAGCGATAATAGCTGACATTTCACATTAAAGAAATAGTAACTAATTTCCCTAACCTGTATGTATCTTCCCTACACTTAATTCATGCCTTTTAACATTGGATTTATGCACTTATCTTTCGCAGTCGGTTGACGTTCATCCCGGTTTCCACAGCCACAAGTCTAGGCTGTTTAGCTGCTCATGCTGCCACCGATGTACGTTGGTTGGCAGGTCCTGGCGTTGATACCACGTTCATCCATAATTGTCTCCTGGTTTACTGCAGAAAACGCCAATTTCTTCGCCGCTTAATATGTACGATTTACACACAGTCGATCCTGATGTTTGGGCTGTAATTGGCTCAACCTATACACAAATTTTAGTTCAGAAATGTGTAACATCAGATTAAGGGTTAAACCTAACCGACCCCAGTTTATGTAGCGGCTAAATACGTACGAGACGCACACGATACACATATAACCCGTGCGCGAACCATCGTGAGATACAGGTCACAGTTCGTGTGTTTATCAATCTTTAATTAATTTGCATTTATAAGACTAATATTCGCGTGACCAGATCGTGGTCTATCAACACGCCGAATAATAATTGAGGACATTATATCTGCCCTGTAATTGTCTTGCTCGAGATAAATATAAAGTTAAATATAAACGCGTACAGGCGTATAACGGTCCTTTGTTAATATAAATAGAGTTTCCCGTTCGCAAACTACGTGCTATCAGCTCCACCAAGTTCAGAAGAGTGAGGACGCTTTCCCTACCGGGGTTCCTTAAATGAACTGCCTGTCTCTTTGTATCACGAGGTGCATCCGCGGCTAACAGCGTCTGGGTGACGATTGACAGGCTTTCTCCTTCTCAATGACTTTTCATTCAAATGGAATTATTAAATAAAGACTCAAGAAGACATTATTAGGATCCAAGAGTGAATGATAATTATAACAGCAGGTGATATTTAGTTTGGAACTGTGGAATTCTAGCTTAGTGAGGAAACGATCGCTGAAAACCTCGAGATGCATTACTGCGAATTCGAAGTTGGTCATCCTGGCATCTTGTTGTGGAGTTCCCTTCGTTTGAATCAAACCACTCCCACACACAAATCAGGTTAATTTGAAAGTTTGAGCGCGGGTAGCGTGCCTAGTAACCACGGCAACGACTGGCTTTGAATTCAAACTGGAGAGCTACCCTCTGGAAAATTTCACTCCGTACTGCCCCCAGCTTATTGGCAAAATAATGGAACTTCAGAAATCGTACCCTGCTTCCTGCATGCGATTAACTGATGCGTTGATGTAATTGGATATTAAATATTTGGAGACTTTCAGGGAATGGCTCAGTTGCAGTGCGTTGTTCTTATGAATATTCTTCTACTGAAAGGTAGGGTAATATTTTCGAAGTGTTCCGTGGAAAACAGTATTCAAGCTGATGGCTTATATCAGGAGACATATACATCCATGCGATATTGTGGAAGAATCGTAACGGGACTCTTTCATGAAATAGACGATGGCTTTTTTTTCCATGTAAATGTTTTTCCAAGTTGGAACTGTGCTTGGCAGTGTTTCATTTTAACAGTCAGCAAGTTTTAATTGTCAATCAAGAACGACCTATCAGAGGAGACGACTTTGTACCTCAATATGTTTTTAATTCATTAATCATGAACAGTGCCATTTCACTTCATCAAGATTTTTAACTTGTTTTGGTGTTATGTAATAATTGTTCTGCTACTGAAGATGGCCTTGAGAATAGGCTGAAACAGTATAGACACTGTTCCATCTAACAGATAATTTGATTTGTGTTGATGAGGAGAATTTTATAAATACTTTTTATTTGTAAAGTAAGTTACAAGATTGTGAGCAATTGCAAAATGACCTCGATAATTTTGTGAGGTAAAAACGGGGTTAAAAGACAGGTTGTTAGCTTCACAAATACGAAAAGTCCACTCAGTTTTAATTACTGCGTTGATGAAGTGAAAGTTCCATTTGAGGATCATTTTAAGTACCTATGTCTTAATATTAGGAAAGATCTTCATTGGGGTAATCACATAAACATAATTGTAAATAAAAGGTATAGATCTCTGCACATGGTTATGAAGGCGTTTAGGGGTTGTAGTAAGGATGTAAAGGAGAGGGCATATAAGTCTCTGGTAAGACCCCAACTAGAGTATGGTTCCATTGTATGGTACCCTCGCCAGGATTACTTGACTCAAGAACTGGAAAAATCCAAAGTAAAGCAGCTCAATTTGTTCTGAATGATTTCCGACAAAAGAGTAGTAGTTGGAATTCAAGAGGACAAATTGGGGCAAATATTCGTTTATACGAAGGGGAGTTAGGGAATGGAATAACTTACCAAAGGAGATGTTCAATAATTTCCAATTTCTTTGCAATCATTTAAGAAATGGGCAAGAAAACGACAGATAGGGAATCTGCCATATGTGCGACTGCCCTAAATGCAGATGAATATAGTGATTGATTGACAATATTTGAATGTTATCTGGATGCTCTTTAAGAAGACTGACTTGAATGAGGTAATGGTTGTACAGAACAGTAGTGATGGGCAGTCTGAGTCTAGGTCTCGAGATTTCTCGGGATTTTTCGAGACTAGCGTAGGCACTATATCTCGCTAGAAATTTCAAGAGATCTCGAGAGTGTTGTCCCCGTATTGTGCGGCGAGCAGCGTGTTGTAGGCCTACAGGTAGTCCGAGCTGAATGTTATTTGTGCCGAGTATGCGAATAACAAACCACGGGCCTTCTCCACTTCGTAATACACCCTACCACCCAACATCATCTCACTAATCTGCTTCAAGAACGGGGGTTAATTGCATAAATCACATATGGTGGTAGTAGGCATATGTTCCCGCCAGCTTCTCAGGGTAAAAATATCAACCTCGTCCGTACAAACTGTAAATATAATCTCAGGTTCCGTTCAAGAGTAAAAATATTCGCATATCAATCATTCAACCCCCCGTATTCAAGCAAGTAACCATGATATTGATCATATCATCTCATAGATTATTACTATTATCACTTATACTACCTTATGGCTACATATCATTACCTATTTTCAGAAAGAAAACCCAGAAATTATCCTAACACTAGTTAATTAGCATGCTAAAATGGAACCAAATAAGATTAAATTTAATTGCAGGCTGTAGAGAAAAGAAAATGAAAATATGTTACACATCCAACTTAAATACATTAATTATTTAAATTGACATAGTTGAAATTGGGTTTACAACAATCTTTCATTCGTAACTTGTCCTTAATAATTCGTTGAATTATTTCAGTTCATCATTTTGCATTCAAATAGTACATGGGGTTAATTCTTATGAGGTCTGATTCTTTATTTCTGGTGGATGTGGGGATTCTTCATATTTAGTTTGGATTTTTGTATAAACTTTTCGAGATACTAGATAATAAGTTTTCTGAATGTGGTATCAAAGTATCACAACACTTTTAAATTACTATATCTACAGTAATAGTAAATATTGTCATATTCATTCGTACATGCCAGTGGAAATGAGATATATTATCAGTAAGTGCCACTCATAGAATAGCCAATCAGTACAAACTATGTAAATCGTGCCGTACGATTTTATATATGTGCTACTGTAACTAAAATAAACTCTTATACCATTTACCCCTGTGCCAATACTACGTTGTAATTCAATTCACCAATCTACATTCTCATTGGGAAACATTCGTTCTGTAAAGCGATGTTCCTTAATATCCCTACATCTACTCCATTAAGTACGTGAGATTCAATTAACCTTGCATACTCTCTCATGTTTTACTACCAATCGACATTTAATCACCAGGACTGTATCTCTATATTCATATGAGCATGACCTAACCTCGCAGCCTACGTTTTACTTATACAATATCCATAACTAACACATAAATCCGTAACATCATCTTCCTTCATTTGCCCACACAACGAAACAAATAATATACTCCAATACTCGCATTACTTCATATTTCTCATATATCTCTTCTTTTAAATTCATCTGCATATATATATTCTCAATTCATTTCTTCTAAACAACAACTCTGTTACGGTTTTCTAGTCCATCGACGACATATTGTTATTAACCGCGAATTCCCAATATTTAATCCATTTCTTCTTATAATACAGTCATAATGGCCATGCCTGCCGATTCGGTCTCTTCAGTATCCAGGTTATCCTCTGCAATTCATAGATTCTCTTCTTGATCTCGCCTAGTTCAAAGCTAAATAATCTTTCCGAGTAGATTGGTACATTAACACCGATATAATATACACTCCACATATGCTTACAATAACCTAAAATCATATTACAAGTATAACTATTACTCAAATTGGCACACGCTCGCGGTTAACTTCTTAAAATCTAGCACTGACATTCACAAACTGGCACATATAATTTATTTGTAGCCAATTCTTCACTCCTACTATTATATTTCAACAACTACAAATAACTTTGAACAGGTAATTTGGAAAATTATTACTTATCTCGTCTCGATTGGGTCAGCTGCTGGCTCTTGCTCGTATGTAATGCCATCTCTGAGCAATCAGCTTTCATCGCCGTATACGTCAAAGCTGGGTATCTGTCTCGGTAGCCTTGGTTTGAGTCATAGCATCTCGGGTAGTCCTTCTCCACCAGTTTAAGCATGTTTCATCATATCGCCGGTGTTCATGCAAGAAGAAAACAACATTATTTGGTCAGAATATATAGCTAGTTCTTCCATTATAAGCTAGGGTTGGGCAGACCGGAACATTCACTTGTTCCGCAACATTAGGAACTTGAGGCGGAGTGCCGAGACACGGGACACAGGACACAGGACTGTAACTGCGTACTAGAGAGAACTTCGAGAGGCAACAGGACATGCTCCGCTTCAGCTGGAATGTGCCTAAACCGAACGTGCTGTGCCAAGGCCGCACTAGATAGATTAGTTGGCCTTGGCTGTGTCTGCCTGTCGATACCGGCTGTGTGCCGCCCTGTGTTGGAGTGTCAACTTTTTTCATCCAGTTATATCTTTAATTCCAAAGCGATGACACATATTTTTCTTGGGCTTAAAAGTTTCCTTAAAGTCCAAATTAATTTTAACATCAATCCCCGAGAACGTGTTGAGGGAAATTTTCGAGATATTGAAGAAAGTAAATGGATGTTGAGAGGGAAGGAATTCGAAGTGCAGAGAGCATAACAGCACGAAAGTACATCAATGTTTTCATCCAGTTATATTTTTAATTCCAAAGCGACGATCCATATTTTTCTTGGGCTTAAACGTTTCCTTAAAGTCTAAATTAATTTTTAACGTAAATCCTCGAGTATGTGTTGAGAGAAATTTTCGATATATTGAAGAAAGTAAATGGAAGTTGAGAGGGAAGGAATTCGAAGTAGAGAGCATAACAGCACGAAAGTACAACAATGTATTCATCCAGTTATATTTTTAATTCCAAAGCGACGACCCATACTTTTCTTGGGCTTAAAAGTGTCCTTAAAGTCCAAATTAATTTTTAACGTCAATCCCCGAGAAAGTGTTGAGGGAAATTTTCGAGATACTGAGGAAAGTAAATGGATGTTGAGAGGGAAGGAATTCGAAGTGCAGAGAGCATAAGGCGGGGGCGCACATCGGAACGCAGGCGAAGCAGCTAAAGCAGTGCAGCGCAGAGCAGATTTTTGTAATCGACACAAATCATTGCACCATCGCAAGTTGACAGACAGGGCAGGACAGAGCAGAGCAGGCCGGTTCTGCACCTACTTCCGCCTACCTCGCGCAGTCTTCGAAACACAGTTTCCTGCCCACGTGTCACGCAGTTAGTTAAGAAATGGAGGAGAAAATTACCACAGCCATTCAGTCTCACCATCTTTTGTAGGTACTATGTGAATCATGTGGACTGCAATGCTGTATGTACGTATGTATGTATGTATGTATGTATGTATGTATGTATGTATGTATGTATGTATGTATGTATGTATGTATGTATCTTCGTGAGAAAATGGCTGAACAGAATTTAATGAAAATCGGTATGTAAATTCGGGGAATAAGGCACTACAGTCTAGGCTATAAATCATTGTATTCACGCTGCGTAACAAGGTTGTTTAGAGAAAGGCCCAAAATGTAATCCACCGAGCAAGTGGCCGTGCGGTTAGGGTCGCGCATCTGCGAGCCTGCATTCGGGATATAGTGGGTTCGAACCCCACTGTCGGCAGCCCTGAAGATGGTTTTCCGTGGTTTCCCATTTTCACACTAGGCAAATGCTGGGGCTGTACCTTAATTAAGGCCACGCCCGCTACCTTCCCAATCTTCCACCCTTCTTCCGTCGCCGAAAACCTTCGATATGTTAGTGCGACGTTAAACAAACAGCAAAAAAAAGAATGTAATCCTCATATATCTATGAAACAATCCGTGACCCAAGTTCTCGCAACATATAGAATTTAAGACAAAGATCTAATGCTGATTATGGAGAGCATCATCGCCGACTCCGTCGCCGTCATCCAACATCACATTTATGTGAAGAGATAAATACGGAAAATCATTTATCATGTCTTGTCAAATATAAATGCAAACGCGTTCACAACAGATTGCCAATGTTGATTGATTTTAGTATCTTGTGTCTTGTGACAACTAGATGCAAATCTAGCAGTACATTTGTAAATACATATTTTTCCCTCTCCCCCACTGTGATCCTATTAATGAATTTACCATGCAAGTTGGTCGTGCTGTTAGGATCGCCTTGCTATGAGCTTGCATTCGGGAGATAGGGGGTTCGAACACCACTGTCAGCAACCGTGAAGATAGTTTTCCGTGGTTTCTCATTTTCACACCAGGCCAATGCTGGGGGCTGTACCTTAATTAAGGCCACGGTCGCCTCCTTCCTATTCCTATTCCTTTCCTATTCCATCGTTGCCATAAGACATATCTGTGTCGGTGCGACGTAAAAATATAAAAAATAATCATGAATTAAATTCTTTGCTTAGTCCATATGAACGCCGAACATCGGTAACATAGAAATATTGTTCAGTCTTGTAAACTGGCGAAGGTGGTTGTTTTTATTGCGATTGTCTTAAGCTGAATAACCGCGTTACCATCAGCACAAGGGAAATTGTGAAGATGACTAACAAAATGAGAAAAATCGCGAATGCTTGAAGAAAAAGAAAAAAGAGCCTCTTTATACTGGATGCCCCAGTATCACAGAGTCTAAAGAAAACATGTTATTTCTGAAAACCGACGAGACCCTGCGTGGCAATGTGCGCTCACGTCCACTTCGCAGTTTCGTTAGCTTCGCGCTGTTCTGCTCTGCTCTTCCCTGCTCTGCGGCCAACTGCTTCTCAATGTGCGCCGGGCCTAACAGCACGAAAGAACAACGATGTATTCATCCAGTTATATTTTTAATTCCAAAGCGACGACCCATATTTTTTTTGGGCTTAAAAGTTTCCTTAAATTCCAAATTAATGTTTAACGTCAATCCCCGAGAAAGTGTTGAGGGAAATTTTCGAGATATTAATTACTCACTAATTACTCACTAATTACTCACAATACAGGCCAATACATTCAACTGGTGAAAATATTCTTGAATTGGTTACTTTTAAACACCTGCACTGCCATTGTAATCGTGTTATGTGTATTTTATATTGACCAGAAAAATCTTAACCTAAAAGCAGCCTTTAAACGTGATTATTGGGCGCGAATTTCAGTGTTCCGACTGCTCGTTCACGTTCCCTGCAGCTTTATGCTGGACCATGCCCATAACTACACACAGGCACACGCCACACAGCACGTTCCGTACAGGCACATTCCCAGTTCCCACTGGCGCGGAGCATGTTATGTTGCCTCTCGAAGTTCTCTCTACACTGCACAGTTACAGTCCCGCGTCCCGTGCGCCCGCTGCACTGTTCAGTTAGTAGGCGAAGGGCAGTGCATAGTGGCGCTTCTGATGGGACAGCGAGTCAGTGTCTCCGGCTCGCTTGAGAATGTTACGGAACAATTGACACTCGGTGTTCTGGTACAGCGGAACATAACTGTGCACCGGCACATTGTGCCGAAACAGGGACATAGTGCCCAACCCTATTATAAGCCTTCTATCAAATATGAATGGTTGCTAGTATTTCCTAATATTTCGAAATTGTGCTATATATATATACTAGCAAATGTACCCGTGCTTCGCTACGGTATTCTGCATTGTATACGAATATTGAAGTAAATACTGTACATGCAGTAAATAAGATTGTTTTAAAATAGCATGTCTCTTAGCGTTATACGAGAAACAATATGGAGAGGTCCCCATACGTTGTTTCCAGTGTAAAGTGTTTGTTGCGGATTTGTGATGATAACGACAGGCTCACTTGCCTACTGCCATTCACAATCGAGTTGGGAAGTTTACATTATAATTGCAGGCCCCATTGCTTACTGCGCGGTCACAATCGATTTGGGCAGTTTCCGTTACAATGGTAGCCCCCTTTCCTACTTCCAGACATACTACAAATTGAGGAGTTTTTATTATAATGGCAGGAAACTTCCCTAAAACCAGTCAAAATTGAGTTGTGCAGTTATCATTATAATGATAGGCCCCTTTTCCAACTGCCAGCCAGCTTCCTGCCAGTCACACCAAGTTGATGAGTTTCCATCAAAATAGCAGGCCAGTATGCCTAATGCCAGTCACATTTTAGATGGGTACATCTGTTTATAACTGCGGGAAAGCTTGCCTACAGCCAAAGACTGTATACTGCATGCTCCCTTGCCTTCTGAAAGTCAAATCGAGAAGTGAATTATTCATTACAATGGTAGGCCTGTCTCATTAATGCCAGTTACACAGGAATTGGAGAAGGACTCCATTCCTACTGCCAGTCATAATCGGTGTGCGGAGTACTGATTACAATAGCAGACACACCCTTTCTCGATCGCTACAAAATCGACATCAGTGAATATATATAGTTCGACATACGAAAGTATGTGCTTGTTTACAATATTGAGACCTTCATTTACAGATTAACTGCTTCTAAACGGTACATCATATTCAGAAAGGATTGTACCATAAGACGCCGGATTTAGCGGCCTAAATTGCTGGTCTTATGATATCTCATCTATTCATGGGTCAGATTGAGTTAGAAACTTGGAATAGGGTAAAATTTGTGTAAGATTATCTCACATTGCATTGCTTTTCGAATAATTAAGTGACAGCTACATACATAGCATTTGGCTCACATATGGCTACTGGGTGGACCAATTTTCGTGTAGAGTATGATGATTCTATCTTTCCTCTAAGTGATTGAATGTATGAAGTATGTACGTGAAAAGTACAACTTTACTTAACATCGAGAAATAGAGAAAAATCAAACGTAAAATGGATATAAATACGACAAAAAGTCGTAAGACCAAGGTTGTAGATCACTCCAAATTGAACGGGGTTTGTGCCATCCGTTATGTGATAATACTTCCCGAAGGTCTGCACCATCATTAAAATTGCCTCCATATTTCGATATTCTTCGGGATAGAAAGGGAAAAATTTAAAGCTCTTGGAAGTTTTCCGCCCGTTACAGGCTAAAACGTAAAATTTTGCAAAATTTCAGTTTTCTTTCTCGACTGGCAGATTATGCCGCAATCTGGGTTTTCGGTGAGAAGTGTAAAAAGTAGGAATTTCAAGAAACTAAACCAAAAATATGCAGATGATCATTATTACCCCTTAAGCGTGTAGCTGTACGAAAATTTCGATAAAATAGTCAATGTACAGGCACACAGTAGTTACGATTTTATTTACTTAGATAAATAAGGAACCTGCTCCACGTACAACACTTTGTGGGCTATATCCGCTGGACTTAACCGGAAAAACGGACCGTTTATGATATCTCCCTTATTAATCCTCCTGTCGAAAAAATGCACATGAAAAAAGTTTTAGAGATGGAATTCCATCACGTTTGGTCGATTTCCAGTCAGGTTGGTCTTGTACTGTATATATTGTGTAAGAGTAAAATCACCATTTCTGTTCCCTATAAACCGCCAGTCCATTCCGGGAACATGAAATGTTATTGACGATTAACACGTAGCGTTTGACAGGTGGATATTAATGTAAAGTTTGACTCAAATATCTTCAGTAGTTTTCAATTTGTAAAACATACGCTTTACACGCACCCGCTCTTGAGTTAGGTCCGGTAGGACTTGTACCGGAAAACGGTCCGTTAATGATATCTCCCTTTTTAATCCTCGTATTGAAATGATGCACATGAGGAAAAAGGCTTAGAAATGAATTTCCATTAAGGCAGGTAAATTTACATTAAGTTTGGTTGTCTATATTTTGTGAGAATGCAAAATGACGGTTTCGGTTTCGTATAATCCCCCAGTCAATTCAGGGATTTAGAAACAATATTTGCCCTAAAACCTACCAAAGGACAGGTGGATTCTAAATATCAAGTTTGGTGGAAATATATCCAGTAGTTTCCAAGTTATAGACAAACAGACAAACAAACAAACAAACAGACAGACACCAAAACTGAATATATGCAGATGGTCATCATTACAACCTGAAACGGATAACTGTACGGAAATTTCGCCAAAATTGTCAATGTACAGACACACTCTAGAAGTGCAGACCTTTATTTCGATAGTTACTACTTTGTAACTGTACGACGTATCTACAAACGGACTTCACCATCAGACGCACCTTTCAGTGCTCTACATGGTTGGTCCTATGTCCGACTCGTTGGCTGAATGGTCAGCGTACTGGCCTTCGGTCCAGCGGGTCCCGGGTTCGATTCCCGGCCGGGTCGGGGATTTTAACCTTAATTGGTTAATTCCAATGGCACGGGGGCTGGGTGTATGTGTTGTCTTCATCATCATTTCATCCTCATCACGACGCGCAGGTCGCCTACGGGAGTCAACTAGAAAGACCTGCACCTGGCGAGCCGAACCCATTCTGGGATATCCCGGCACTAAAAGCCATACGACATTTCATTTCATTTTGGTCCTATGACATCTTCTCGTATCTCCTATATTCATGGGTTAGATTGAGTTAGAGTCATTGAATGGGGTGAAATCTTATACAGTTTTTGGATGCTACTTTATATTTTAGATTCTCATGTGACAGCTAGAATCATAAAATTTGGCTATAACATTGCCAATGGTCAAGTCAATGTGCGTGCCGAATGTCATGATTCTACCTTTCCTATAAGTGTGCCAAATGATAACATATACGTGTAAAAGTACAAAATCAACTTGTATTTAATGTATTAGGGATAGAAATACGACGAAAAGTCATAGGACAAAAGTTGTAGATCTCTCCAAAATGAAACGCCATTTGCTTTGTGACTTGTGATACGACTTACTGATTAGCCACCAATTACCCCGAAACGAAGGTCTGCACCGCCGTTAAAATTGCATCCATATTTCGGAATTTTCCTGGGCCAAAAGTTATACATTTGCATAGCTTAGAATATTTCCTCAAAGGAAAGAGTGTACAGCATTCGGGATTAGCACTCGCATACATACGTGGTAATTAAGGAAGAAAATAATACAGTTTAGTAAGTTGAAATTAATAGAAAATGGATTATAACTGAGGACATCCGGGTGACGACAAATATATAAATACCAAGTGAATGTATTGGAAAACCAAATGCTCCTCAATAATGTACCCGATGCATTTACTGGACGTATTAAAAATGGCGCCTACGGAAGGTAGAGGCCAGCCAAGGCAAAGAAATGTAATAGGGTATCGATATTGATGTATGCTAGAAGGCCATGACTAACTTAAACCTACCACTATGAAGGCGGTGTACAATGGTGTAGAATCGATAGAATTGTTTTTAAAAAAATAAGAAGGATCATACAGATTATTATAAAAACTGACTTAAAAAATTGACGTGATAAGGACAAGATATCCCGAACATTGCTCTCAAAAATAAGCAAGATTTGCAATATCTAACGTGAAATTTTAAGCTGAGATGACGGAAATATTGAACGAAACGAAGAGATAAACGTTGAAATACCGTAAAGAGGGAATAAAATCCAGAAGTTTTGAAAAGTCCGTCCAAATACTTAGACGCAAAGTCGTTTGGAAACAAGAAGTTGATTGAGACGTGAGAGCTCGAGGTTGAGCTATATTTAATGGAAATAATAGCAAGGACAGCCTAAATAAAGAAGCAATCACTATAAAAAAATATATATACTACGCAGAACCATGATGAATTCATATTTTCCAGAATCGACGCATATTGTCTACTGTGTTCCTGAACAGATGATGGCTTGCTAAATCGGCATAGACCAACCTGGAGGGAGATGTAATCCTGGCTGTTAAAACCACCCGACCCGTGTGGAGGAGGTCACTCTACCTGAGATACCAATGGTGGAGATCCTGCCCAGTTCCCAGTCCAAGGCCTGCGACCAGACCGAAGAGCAACTAAGGCCCGAGATATTGAATGGCGAGCTAAGTAATAGTATTAAGTAGTATAATTTCTTATGTAGAGTATTACCAGTATATGCAATAGATCTGAATAGCCTAAGCGTGAGATAATTAAGTGTGCAGTGAATATAAGAAAGTGCAGTGTGAAATATTTAAGACGATATCTCGTGACAGCATGGTAACGTGTTTACTACATTATTTTATCCATGGATGAAGGAATACGATTTAAAAATGTGACATAGTGTAACAGCTGTTTTCAAATAATCCCGGTTAGTTAGAAAGATCCATGAGTGATGTAATACCAGTCAAACCCAGTTACGTCACAGAGGGATGCATGTTTGAATTGGTTAAGTTAAATTACCATACTCTTTGCTGTGTGAATATATTGAAAGAATAGATACTGAATTTGGGGTTATATGTTGAATTGTATGACAAAATGCGTTTTGAGGAACGAATTCTGCGCTATTGAAGAGATACGTATCGTTGTGTTTAATTAATATTGGAGGTTAAACGCAGTAATTATAGATGTTAAATGAATTAAATATGGGTTGAATTGAAGGTTAATAATGAAATAATGGAAGTATATACGGTATTTTAAATGATATATTGCGCAGATTAACAGGGTGTAAAACGTATATGATATATATAATGTGTGATGTAGGAGCACATGTAAAGCGACTACGGAATATAAGTATGCTCCAGGGAGGAACTATAGCAAGGTATGGACAATAACTTACGCATATTTTAATGAAGTGTGAAAGTGGTTTGACAATAATAACAACCGGTGATGGGTAAATGAATACATGATTGTATCATATGCTGAATGAATGGTAATTGCGTGGAAGATCAAACTTGTATGCAACTAGTATGATAATGTAGTGTTGAAATATCTTTGTGTAGGCATTTGCACATCTATATATGAAAAATGCTTATTGGCTATATGTATATTGAACTGGAATACGTTACATAAGAAATTATCTAGCTAGAGTAGGGAAATTATTTGAGATCTACGTAAGATATCATCGATGTTTTGTTAATCTGAAATATTATTAGAGCGAATATTTAGTTAGGAGCCGTAATTTAAGTGGCAATCGGACCGAGAAACTTAGTGCGTCATTCAATATTTCATTTTCTTCACTGTAGTCTGCAGCAACGAACTCAGATAATTTTTAATGTAACTTAGGTCACTGATATTTGTATTCAGGACACTTTATTCACATTCAGTTCATTTCCGCGATAACTTGAACAATGTAATGGTTGTATTTTTGATGAGGGTGTATAATTAACACCGTGAGTGATGGAATAACTTATTGATATACCGAATTTTGACCGTGGTCTGAAGACTTTGATGTAATATATACTTAAGTGACCAGATGTAAATTTTAATAGGAAGATGAAACAAAGCAACAATTCATTTCAGGAATATGCGACCCAGAATGTTAAGATATGTAAACTTAGTTTAGGAGTAAGGCAGCGCTGACCTAGAATATTTGATTCAGTAATTAAAATATTTATTTATTAGGTTGATAATTGGAAGATTATGAGCAATATTTGACATTAACCATTTCTTTCGCGAATCTTGATAGTTTAATAAATGTGTATCTTGATTAATATTTATATCATGGAATGAGTTTTCATTTATAATGGTAGTCTGTAGTTATACTTAGTGAGTAAGGTTCTGGTTATGCGGATGTGTTTTTCGAAAAGTTGACTGAAGTTTATGTTCGCAAAATCCACTACTGAGCGTTGAATTACGTAATTCTGAACCGCGTATGATACCGTTACTTTCTCTTTGAACACAGGTTAAACCAAAACATAGAAAAATTAACCATTTTTCTGGAGGCATGAATACCCTGAGATATGTAACTGACTAGTTGGGAAATTACTGTGGTCACCCTGACCCGTAGGGTGCAATAAATTATGCCGGTGTGAGTTATGGATATAAGAAAGCGGTAACCGGAGAGAAATTTAAGCGCAGGGATTCTTAGGTAATCAGATAAGAAGATGAATATTTGTGTTATTACTTAAGCTATTCGAGGACGGTTATAACCTCCAATGATATTCCGCCAATATCCCGCAGAATGGCCGATTGACGACTCTCTTGCTTTCTACCCAAGGAACAACCACGAATTTAAAGGAATGATGAGGAAAATTGCAATGCGTTACGTCCCTGCTGGCAAGCAGTCAGAGACGTTGCCATGGTAACCAATATATATTCGTTATCCCTCTGTCGGTCACTCAATGCCGAGCATGGTATCGGCAGAAATTAATAAATTTCTCCGTCATTTGAAGAGTAAGGTAAATTATGAACATAACGAAAGTTGTTTATGATGAAGAGACCTTTCACATACGGTCCATAGAGTTTGCAGTAAATCAATACTATAAGAGAAAATGGAGGAAAACCGTTGTGGTTTTCCTATTAAACCCCCGTCTTTTCAAAGATTTTAAAATGATATGCATATCGACACCTTCCCCGGGGTGAGTATACTCTAAATATGAAGTTTGGTTGAGATCTATCCAGCCCTTTCGACGTGATGGTGGAACAAACAAACATTTTGTTTATTTTTCTAGTTGCTTTACGTCGCACCGACACAGATAGGTCTTATGGCGACGATGGGACAGGGAAGGGATAGGAGTTGGAAGGAATCGGCCGTGGCCTTAATTAAGGTACAGCCCCAGCATTTGTCTGGTGTGAAAATGGGAAACCACGGAAAACCATTTTCAGGGCTGCCGACAGTGGGGTTCGAACCTACTATCTCCCGAATACTGGATACTGGCCGCACTTAAGCCAAACAAACAAACAAACAAACAAACAAGCAAACAAACAGACAAACAGAAACGAACAACTTTATTTATAAGATTATTTTTATACCACCCCCCTCGCCCCCTGCCCATAAGGGTGCTAGGGGTGTCTTACCCTCACGCGGTTTGTCTCCTGATACTAAATGATAAGTGTACCACGTTTGGTGAAATTGCTCCAGTGGTTTAGGAGATGTGTCATATACACACCCACACCCACACACCCACGCATACACATACATCAATTTTTATATATAGTCAGAAGAAGAAGATAACATTTTTATATGTAGTTTTTCGATTAATTTTATATCTCACCCCCTTCGCTCCCCACTTGGATTTGCAAAAATATCCGGAGTAATACTATTCATCTCAGAGACCCTGAAATCTATGGATTCGAAACTGTTTTTAATTATTTCTATATCTCACCCCCACCCCCCACCCTTTGCTCCCCACCTAAAAGGGGGCTGGACTTTAAAAAATTCTAGAGTATTACTTTTCAACTCAGCGACCCCGAAATCTATGAATTCGACACTATTCTCGATTATTATTGTAACTACCCCCCCTGACCCTCTCCCTTAAGGGCGCTAGGGATGGCTTAACCCCAACAGTGCTCGTCTCCCAATAGTAAGTAATACGTGTACCAAGTTTGGTTGAAATTGCTCCAGTGGTTTAGTTGGAGATATGTCATTTACACACACACTTCCATTTCTATATATAGTAAGATTTTTACACTCGTACTTCACCCCCTTTCCATTCCCGCCCAAAGGAGTCCAATGAGTGCCTTACTCAACAGTATATTTTTTCCAGATATTAAGTCTTATTTGTACCAATTTTGGTTGGCAGCTATGCTCAAACGTACATGCATAATCTCACTGCTCTAGAATCCTGGAGCTGACGTTGCCATGGTTACGGCAATTCATTTCTCTATCCGATTCCTAGAGCAGGGGTTGTGTGGTGCCAATATCTCCGTAACGATTGGTTTTAGGGCCCGTAGGGCTTACCGAGTTTTGTTCTTTGCGTCAAGAGGACTAAATTGAGCTTTGTCTCGTCCTTATACGACAAATTCGATATTGTGCCTATAATAGTATAAGAGAAAATGGAGGAAAACCGTTTTTCCTATAAAACCCCCGTCTTTTCAAAGATTTTAAAATGATATGAATATCGAAACCTTCCCCCGGGCCAGTATACTCTAAATATGAAGTTTGGTTGAGATCTATCCAGCCGTTTCGACGTGTTGGTGGAACAGACAAACAGACAAACAGACACGAACAACTTTATTTATAAGAAGATCTATATATCCAATATGGTTTATTCTCATTAAATATATCGTCTGCTGAACGTTGACTAATGCTTCTAATTCATATTTCTGCTGTTCTTGACGCTATTCAGCCACTTATCATACTGTAAATCGCAGTTTTCTCCTCAATCTTACACTGGTCCGTAGCTTTTTCTAACTCCAATATTTTTAAACAAAAATGTATGCGCTTTCCTCTCGTCTCGGCTTATTTTTCAGCCGTAAATAGCTAAATTCTCCCCTAGAATGTATATTATTATTTCTCGGCTTTCTTCTTGTACGTTAATAACACTCTTCTTGGTTTGCATTAAATTACTGTTTTTTCAAATGCAATCTTCTTTTCCAAGGTAGTTAAGAATAGATTGAATTCAATTATTTTTAAGGACCATAGTTGTTCTATCTAAGAAACTCCTTTTTTCGCCGGTCTTTATATGTCTCCGCCTTCCAATTACGATTAACTTGCATCTTGGATAGACTTCATATAAGTTTGCGCTGTCTGAAGCTGCTCCGCGCCATTTTATCCGCTATGTCTCCATGTTAATGATCCCCTCAACTGTAACGTAATGGTACGTAAATACGTGTCAACAAGCGACTAGGGCGTTCATTTCTACAGAGGTCTATTTTGACGCATTAAAACGTAATTATAAAGGATATGTATTCTGGCACTCAATGCACTGGTAGGTACACGAATGTGTGGTTTAAGTAGAGAACTTGACGGCTACTGTAGGTACGTGTATTCGTATTTATTGAACAGATATATGTTCACAATGTCATTAATAATAATAATAATAATAATAATAATAATAATAATAATAAGTAAATTAAAACCAGATAGAAATAATAAAAAATAATTAACTGTTAAAATTAAATTAAATGAAACTAATGATAATTATTGAATACCCTACAATTCCACTCCTAAATAAATCTAATCTAGCCCTTCTCTGTCCTTACGTTCTACGCGCAGTAATTATACCAGGGCGTCTGCAAAATCCGACGACATCACATTTCAACATCTTTGGCACATGTTCTTGTCTTCGCAGCTACTGAGTTTACATGTCTTGTCCACTGACCTACTACTGGCTGAATTCTAGTGCACTGTTTGTCAATAGTTACATAATAAGCTGCCGTATCACGATCGATAAGACCTCCTACAGTTACAAAATCTAAACAGCTCCCTAACGAAATTCATTATACTCAACTTCATTTTTTCCCATACTTCCACACACCTCTAACTTTACAGCCTTTACACAACCACTTATTCATCCTATGTCTCTTCCCCTCTCAACTTCCTCTCACAAATTTTTTTAATCGCACATATGTACCTGCTCAACTCTCCTCCATCTTCCCATTGCCTAATAATCGACCTTATAATATTCTGCTTATCCCCCTTTTCTAATAAATCAGGATGTTTTTCACTCAATAAACGATTCCTTATCTTACTCGTTTCTTTACAATTAATGATTAAGTGAAAATCGTCGCTTACTACCCCACATATTACACATACTGTCTTATCTCTACCCTTTAACCAACACTTATACTCGTGTAGTCCCAACAACCACCATACCAACCCATCCCTGTTTAACCTACCAGCGTATCTAATATTTTTCCAGTTACTTCCTCTACTTTATTACAAACACTAAGGGAACTGCTTCTTCTAATAATTTCTGCCTATGCATATCTCTAATCCTCCACGAAAGCACCTTCAGCCCTCTGGCTTCTGACTTCGTCCACACCTCCGCCCACAAGTACCCTAAGCCTATCTTCTCCAAGTATCCTTTAATTTCTTCTAGCCAGCATCCCCTTGTACATGCTCTTCAGTTGTTGCTTGTACGCAGCTTGCAATACTCTCCCGCCTTCTTCCCTTTACAAAATCATCCAATATTTAACTATTCTTTTCACAAACTCAACTTTCGTATCTTCCCCACATATTAATTCAACCCCTGCATTCGCTGTGCATTGAGGGAGCCGCATCACCGACTTACAAAATATACTAATAATTTGTCTTAATTCCACTCTTTTCTCATCCAACCCCCACACTTCTGCCCTATACATTACCCTACCGAATACAACCGATCTTAAAACTAACCTCAAGGTTTTATAGCTAATACCCGGAAATTTAGCCAACACATTTTTGACTGAGGCTAGGGCGGCCATCCCCTTGCTTCTCGTTCTTCTAATTTGATCCTCCCAAGTCCCTTTTCTGTTAATAATCACTCCTAAATATTCCAACATACTTGTTCTAACCTATCACCCTGCACCATCCAATTCCCATCATTCTTCCTTCCTTTGTGTGCCTGCGTAATTAGCACTTTAGATTTGTTCCCGTTAATTTTCAAGGCCCATTTCTTTGCGAAACCCGACACTGCACTTAAGTTCTTCTGCATCCCACCTGCAGTTAGTCATCAATATCACATCATCTGCAAAGATCACCCACGGTATCTCCAACCCATTAATCACCGGCACGGCCCAGTTGTTCCAACCCTGTCCATCCAAGATATCGTTAATCTATATATACAGGGTGAAGCGAAATTCGCGCACTCGGGCGTCGCAGCGCGACTCCTCACATGCCAGCAATAAAAGATGTCTTTCACAAAAGTTCGTCCCAGTGGATAGAGTTTTGGGTTAGCATGCAGGAGGTCGAGGGTTCGATCCTGGGTTGAGGCGCTTTTTTATTTGCTAATTTCCATCGGTCATTACATAGTGTAACATAGTAAGACACCGTTTCTTAGGTCACATGTATTCTACATTTACAAAATTTAGTAACGCTGAACACGTTGTAACGCATCTAGTAGATGAAATGGCGTATGGCTTTTAGTCTCGGTAGTGTTCAAGGAAATTTCGGTTCGCCAGATGCAGGTTATTTGATTTGACGCCTGTAGGCGACTGCGCGAAGACGACACGTACACCCAGCCCCGTGTCAGCGAAATTAAACAATCATGCTTAAAATTCCCGACCCTGCCGGGAATCGAATCCGGGACCTATGTGACCAAAGGCCAGCACTCTAACTATTTAGCCATGGAGCCAGACATTTAGTAGATGAAGTGGTGCGAATAAAATCACGCCTACGACGTGGAAAGGGCGTCTTTCAATGAAAACGAATATTCGCCCGTTTCTAGGATCGCAGTATGTAAGTGCAAGTGGTTTCTAGAGATCCCGCTGCAATCGCTGTTGACGATTAAGGTGCCAATTACCATATCACCTGGACTACATTTACGAAATAACAAAACATACTCCTCAACCCAGGATCGAACCCTCGACCTCCTGCATGTTAACTCAAAACTCTATCCGCTGCTCCAACTGTACGGCACGACTAATAAGTGTTGACAGAATTAGTTACCCTACATGTGGTTACAGTGTTGCCAGATTGACACTCTTCAACGACCTTTTTCTCCCAGATATACTCGCAGGACGATGTTTTGTGAGAATCATTTTTTATTACTTGCAAGTGAGGAGTCACACTGCGACGCCCGAGTGCGCGAATTTCGCTTAACCCTGTATATAAACAAGTCGGTCTGGAGCGATGTATATATAAATATATAAAATGAAAATAGGCGTGAATTACTTAGGTACTTCCAGAAATCTCCGAAATTTGAAACTTGGTACCGGAGAAGCTGATGACCCGAGGACGCCTATAAAAATAGAAAATTCTCACAATTTCCTGAAGGGGGCATGCTGGGGGCTTCAAACTTAGGGCTCAGCATAAGAACGCAGTCGTATAATTTATCCAAAGCGACAACCTATAAGTTTCGTTGGCTTAAAAATGTTGAGGAATTTCCTAATTTTTACCCCCTCCCCCCAAAAAGATGGCGCCACAATCTGCCAGACGACTGGAAAATTGAAATTTTGGGAAATTATAGCTTTTAACCTCTAACCGACGGAAAATTCTAAGATGTTAAAATAAATTTCACTTCTTACCCCCAAAAGATATCGAAATATTCAGGCAATATTAATGACTGTCCAGGCATTCCTTTCGAGGTATGTTTGGCTAAACGGTAAGTCGTGTCACAAAACGGATGGCACAATCCTAGTTCAATTTGGAGTGATCTACAACTTTGTCCCTATGACTTTTTGTCGTATTTCTTTCACTTACACGTTAAATTTGGCTCTATTTCTGGATTGTACCTAAATTTTACACCTTGTGCAGGTATAATGGATGGTTTGAATTACTTATAGGTTAGATAGGATCATCAAATTCTACACGAATATTGACCCAGCCAGTAGCCATATGTGAGCTAACTTTTGCTTGAAACTGTCACATAAGTATCTGAAAAAACTCCTGTGGGTGGGGGACGCAGACGAAGAATACATCCACGGTATCTCCTGCCTGTCATAAGAGGTGACCAAAAGGGGCGATCAAGGGATGATTATATTATAATAATAAAACTCCTTGTGATTAGTACCACCGCGGGGAACACCATGGGTCGCTTTTCTTTGCACACTTTACCCCACAAGTCTTTTAGGCTCTTAATTCTTGCTCTGTTCATAACAGTTTTACCGTCCGGTCGATCACTCTTCTCACCTTCTTTCTTGTTCTCTAAACAACTGCACTCTGCCCCCACCGTTTCTTGCGGCTCTCCCTCACTCACTCCTTCACTGCTCAGTTCTTCTGTATCCACACTGCATTGTCCACTTACCACTTGGGTTGGTCTCCACTCTTTCCTCAACTCCATCCCTAGTTGTTTCTGTTTCCTTTCTTACATCTTGTACTGCCATCATTCCCACCTTGGTACTGACGTGTTCGTCCATCTCTTTCAATTTCGACACTTAGTGCTCTCTAACCCATCTTCCATTCGTCACTACTAGTCTCTGACCTCTTATGCGGGCTTTTAGCCCTTGCTGTCTCACTCTCCAAATATGCCTGTTCATAATCTTCATATTTTCACCACCTTCTTTTCCCATGTCTCTTTTCACCCATACTTTCTGACCCTGTAAATTATTGCCGTTTCTTAACAAAATTTCTGCCATAAGGGCAAAGAAAAACTTTACCCTGATTGGTCTCCGTTGTTTAGACTTGCTTCTCTCTCCACATCGTTTATGTCAGCTTCACTGAAATGTATCTTCTTTTTATTCCGTATGACCTCTACCACCTTATAGACTATGTCAATCTTGCCTTCCATCTCACCTTCTTCCAAACCATATATACGTAAATATTGCTTTCTTCATTCTCTCCTGACTGTACCCCTCTGCTTCTTTCATCTTCATCATCTCCTCTTCTAGATGTTTTACGTTCCCTCTTAATAACTCTATTCCTTTCTCGTTTTTGCACCTTTTATTATTCGATTATTCAGTGTTTCTATCCATTTCTTCATGTTCCCGATCTCCTTTCTCTGCTCTTCCATCATGTCATTTATTTCTTGCACCTTATTCCACTGCCAGTTTTTATGTATCACTACCCTCACTAACATCTTAAGTGATGCCAAATCTTCCACGCTGAATTTGTCACTGGTATTTGGGCCTGGGTTTAATTCCATCCCCTAATGACCAGTAGCACAGCTACCACTGCTGCTACCAACACCGCTTCATCCATTTTTACCACCTTTTCTCTTATTACCAGTCCATTCTTGAACTCCTTCCTCTGCTTCCACTGCCATCTCCCAATCGCGGCCCGGTACTGCTCAATACCAACCAAGTTCACGGCACGCACTGCACAACGCGACCTCGCCCCTCGCTTGCTCAATCTAGACTGCTGTGGGTACATGTACCTGGATTCTAGAGGCGTGCATTATTAAAACACGAAACGAAGCAATATGCACCTTGCTGCACATGGAACCACCATTACGCATGAGTGAAATATGTACTCTAAAATGCTTCAGTTTGCTCCAATTCCTTCGACAGATTGGTGTACATCGTTATCAAACCCCACATTCAATAACATATGACCACTGCTTGTGTTTACCGATAGTTTGGCGGACGAAGGAAATAATTCCTTATAATGTCATAGAGTATTCCCGTCATAATTAGCTACTTCCATATATGACGGTGCAATGTGAAATTGTTCTAGTTGTACGCGACAACTTGAACACGATGTCTGAAACGCAACGTAAGTCGTGGATGTCGGTTATTTTGAAGAGATATCACATAGACAGCCCGCTGTGTTGCTTGTTCAAAAGAAGTAAAATACGTCGGCAGAAATACTTCTGGGTTGAGCTGGCACTTACAAACGCATAATATCAATAAAGACGAATCGTCACAGAACACCTCCGGCCCGGTCTGCATCACAAGAAGCTACCCTGTCGACTATTGATGGGCAGTCTGAGACGAGATCTCGAGATTTCCCGGGACTAGCGCAGACACTATTTCTCGCGAGAAATTTCGCGAGACGTCGAGAACGTTGTTTTCGCCGAGTATGCGAATAGCAAACCAGGCACCTTCTCCATCCATTAAATACGTGCCAACAAGCGACTAAGGCGTTCATTTCCCTCATTTCTAGCGAGGTCTATTTTGACGCAGTATAACATAATTATAAAGGATACGCATTCTGGCATTTTACGCAGTGGTAGGTACACGAATGAATAGGCCAAGTACAGAAACTGACGGCTACTGTAGGCTCACGTACCTGGATAATACAGGCGTGCATTATTCGAACTCCAGACGAGGCAAGATGCGCCCTGCTGCATATGTAACCACCATTACGCATGAGTGGAATGTGTGAACCAAAATACTTGAGTTTGCTCCAGTTCTTTCGAAAGATAGGCGTGCATGATTATCAGACCCCACATTCAATATCATATTATGCCTACTGCTTGTGTTTACCGATATTTTAGTGACGAAAGAAATAAATCCTTACAATGTTAGAGAGTATTCGCGTCATATGTAAAGTTAGCATAATTACCCAACAACAACAGGAGTAGAACAAGCAATTCCATGGAAGGGAAATATTACACGTACTGCTAATTTAATATTCTAATTCCAGGATCATCATAAACAAATTCAGTACTTCCAGTGTGTAACAATACTATAAGTCGAGCTTTCAAGTAGCTTAACATTACAAGTGATAATAAAGTGAAGTTAAACCATCATTACCCTACAAATATAACGGCAACAACGAAAGAATATATGACTGGAAATACTACTAGTTTAATTTTCTAAATCCAGCATCATTATACACAAATTCACACACAAATTAAGTATTTCCATTACTTAACACTATGGCATGCAATACTATAGGTTGAACTTACTTCTATCTTAACACTACAAGTGATATTAGAGTTAAAACATAACTACCCGACAACTACAACAACAAGAGTACAACAAACAATTCCATCGAGAGAAAATGTTATAAGAAACACTAGTAGTTTAACATTCAAAATTCAGTAGAAAATCACAAATTCAGTGCCCGTCGTTTACAGATTTTACTTTTAACTTTGCACTAGCACTAATCGTCATCTTAAACGATTTGATAACGGAAGAGGATCTATCAAGGACTGCTGCAGGTGATTTATTCCAATCCCTTATGGTGTTGTTTACGAAGGAAGTCTTGCCCACATCAGTATGCTGGTTAATATTACACTGTAAGTGACCGTTGCCACCGGGATATTTCCCATTTCCGATGCGTTTGTTAATAATAATAATGATGATAATAATAATAATTAGGTACTTCGATAGTAGTATAATTGGATAGTTCTGCCGCCTCCTCCCGCCGGAAATTTGAATTTTGGCTGGGAATTTGAATTTTGGCGGGATATTTGAATTTTAGCGCGAGATTTGAATTTGTAAACAAAGCCATGTGCTTTTTTGGCAGCTGTCATCGACAACAACGCATCGCTAACCTCACTGCTGCCATCTTAACGGGCCTAAACCTTAGTGGTAACAACTTAACCTCACAAGCGCGAGATTTGAATTGGTAAACAAATCCACGTGCTTTTTGACAGACAACAACGCATCGCTAACCTCAGTACTAGCATCTTGACGGGCCTAAAACTTAATGCTACCAACTTAACCGCACTAGCGCGAGATTTGAATCGGTAAACACATCCACATGATTTTTGACACGTGTCATCCGCCATCTTTAAACCACAGAGCACCGTGCTGCCCTCTTTATCGCAGTAGCTGCAAATTCGTCACCTGTCGTCCGCAGTGCTGCCATCTTAACGGGCCTGAAGCTTAGTCCTACCAACTTAACCTCACTAGCGCGAGATTTGAATCAGTAAACAAATCCACGTGCTTTTTTGACAGCTGTCATCCGCCATCTTTAATCCATAGAGCACAGTGCTGCCCTCTTTAGCTACTTACCTTTGAAATGTGGTGGCGGATAATTTGAAAAATGCTTTTTAACAACAGCCATCTTGAATCCAGAGAGCACCGTGCTGCCCTCTTTAGCTAGATACCTTTGAAATGTGGTGGCAGGCAATTCCACGTGACAGTAGCCATCTTTAATCAAGAGAGCACCGGGCTACCCTCTTTGTGGCGGTGGCAAATTCCACGTGCTCTTGTTTGGAAACAAACTCACGTGCTTTTTTCTGACAGCTGTCATCCGCCATCTTGCATCACAAACCTCAGTGCTGCACTCTTTAGCTAGATACCTTTGAAATGTGGTGGCGGCAATTTGAAAAATTCTGTGCTCTTGTTTGGAAACAAAGCCACGTGTTTTCTTGACAGCTGTCATCCGCTATCTTTAATCAATAGAGCACTGTGCTGCTATCATTCGGGCAATTTCGACAGTTGTCATCCGCACGGTGCTCTGTGGATTAAAGATGGCGGATGACAGCTGACGAAATTGCCCTCACGATAGCAGCACAGTGCTCTATTGATTAAAGATGGCGGATGACAGCAGTCAAGAAAGCACGTGGCTTTGTTTCCAAACAAGAGCACATAGAATTTTTCAAATTGCCGCCACCACATTTCAAAGGTATCTAGCTAAAGAGTGCAGCACTGAGGTTTATGATGCAAGATGGCGGATGACGGCTGTCAGTAAAAAACACGTGAGTTTGTTTCCAAACAAGAGCACGTGGAATTTGCCACCGCCACAAAGAGGGCAGCCCGGTTCTCTCTTGATTAAAGATGGCTGCTGTCACGTGGAATTGCCTGCCACCACATTTCAAAGGTATCTAGCTAAAGAGGGCAGGACGGTGCTCTATGGATTCAAGATGGCTGCTGACAAAAAGCATTTTTCAAATTATCCGCCACCACATTTCAAAGGTAAGTAGCTAAAAAGGGAAGCACTGTGCTCTATGGATTAAAGATGGCGGATGACAGCTGTCAAAAAGCACGTGGATTTGTTTACTGATTCAAATCTCGCGCTAGTGAGGTTAAGTTGGTACCACTAAGGTTTAGGCCCGTTAAGATGGCAGCATTCCGGATGACTGGTGACGAATTTGCAGCTACTGCGATAAAGAGGGCAGCACGGTGCTCTGTGGTTGAAATATGGCGGATGACAGCTGTCAAAAAGCATGTGGATTTGTTTACCGATACAAATCTTGCGCTAGAGAGGTTAAGTTGGTAGCATTAAGTTTTAGGCCCGTCAAGATGCTAGTACTGAGGTTAGCGATGCGTTGTTGTCTGTCAAAAAGCACGTGGCTGTCAAAAAGGACTGTGAGGTTAAGTTGGTACCACTGAGGTTTAGGCCCGTTAAGATGGCAGCAGTGAGGTTAGCGATGCGTTGTTGTCGATGACAGCTGCCAAAAAGCACGTGGCTTTGTTTATAAATTCAAATCTCGTGCTAAAATTCAAATATCCCGCCAAAATTCAAATTTCCCGCCAAAAAATTTCCGCCAAATACAAATTTCTCGCCAAAATTCAAATTTCCCGCGGGAGGAGGCGGCAGAACTATCCAATTTTACTACTTTCGATATATGACAGTGCAATGTGTAATTGTGTCTATTTTATACGCGACAACTTGAAAAGAATGCCCGAAATGCAAGATAAGTCGTGGTTGTCAGTTATTTTAAAGAGATGCCACAGCCCGCTGTGTTGTTTATCGAAAATAAATAAAAATACGTAGGCAGAAATATTTCTGGGATGATCCGAAACTTAAAAACACGTAATATAAAGGCCCGGTCTGAATCACAAGAAGCTATCCTACCGACAACGATTTTGAGGCATCCAGGAAGGTTTACATCCTTATTAACAGTTATTAAGAAATTTTACGGTTTAATCAGCTAAGAAGTCCACCTGAAATAACTCGTGTACAGAAGATACTGGCATTCTGACTTCACTTTCGTTAAAGGTATTTAGGAGCCGGGCTGAGTGGCTCAGACGGTTTAGTCGCTGGCTTTCTATCCCCAACTTGGCAGGTTCGATCCTGGCTCAGCCCGGTGGTATTAGAAGGTGCTCAAATACGACAGCCTCGTGTCGGTGGATTTCCTGGTACGTAAAAGAACTCCTGTGGGACTAAATTCCGGCACATCGACGTCTCCGAAGACCGTAAAAGTAGTTAGTGGGACGTAAAGCAAATAACGTTTTGTACATCGTTATGCCCTACTCAGGAGCACGGTTGAATTTTGCTTAGATAACGATTACATCTAAAGCTACAATTCCCTGATCTACTCCCCAAATTTCTGATCCATACAGTACTTTTGCTTTAACAATTCATTAAATATGTTTTCCTGGATTTTGTATTCTACGTTAGGCATCTTTTTATCTAATATTTTGCTACCTGCCAAGGTTCTTATTCCCCTCATTTTGGATCATTTTATTTAGTCAGACCAGTTTCCATTACTACTTATAATCGTCCCTAAGTATTCGATTTTTCTTACCATTTCTAACTTTGTCCCACCCATCCACCACTGTTCACTCTTAGAATGCGTAACACCCCTTTTACAGAACATTACTCTGGTTTTCTGTGGGTTAACCTTTAAATTCCACTCTTTGCAGTAGTTCTCTACCTCATAAATACTATTTTGCATCTTGCTGGGTGTTAATGCAAGTAGAATGATATCGTCCGGAATTTGCTTAGCTGATGTGTTGGCCTTCTTTTCCTCCCAAAATCTCTTCATCCTCTCGCTGAGCTTCTTCCTTCGTTCTTCTGTCCAAGTTATGGTAGCTCTGGTGTTGGGTTTGTCTTCAAGGTGGTGATTGTCGATTTCGGTTCTGAATTTACATCTGTCCTGTACAATGTTCTCTGATATGTTGATTTCCTGGAGATCTGTTTCAATTTCACGAAGCCAGCTGTTCTTGGTTTTAGACGAAAGGGCCAGGTTGAAAATTCTTTTAGTTAGCCTGTTAGTGTTCATTCTGATAATGTGTCCATAAACTTTCAATCGTCTTTTCCGAAAAGTGTGAGATTTTTTTTCAGAATGACAATATATCTCCTGGGATGATTATTTTCTACATATTCCATCTATACAAACTGGGCCAAAAAATTTTCGTAAAATTTTCCTTTCTTGTTTCTCAATGCCTTTGGTTAAAGATCCACCACCAATGATTAAGGTTTCTGAGGCATATAATGCTTCATGTTTTATCACTGTATTATAGTGTCTAAGTTTTGCATTCGGAGATATTGATTTTTTATTATACCTGTTCCAAGTGATCCTGTTTGCTTTCTGTAATTTGGAAATTTTTTCTTTATTTGCTTCGCGGTTTAAACCAGAGGGCTGGATAATTTCTCCCAAATATTTAAATTGGTTCACTTGAACAATTTTGCCGAAATTAGTTATCATAGGTTGTCCATCTAAGTATCGTGAGGCTCCTTCCATGTACTGAGTTTTCTCATATGAAATTTGAAGTCTCGTTTTGATGGCAATTTCATGCAGTTTTTCAATGGAATGAATTGCTTCATGCCTATTATTGGAAAGGATTGCTATGTCATCAGCAAAGGCCAGACATTGCACGTGAATTCTGTCTTTACGTAGTCTTCCAAGGGTTATTCCTTTAGTTTCCTTTTCCCAGGTCCTGATTACTTTCTCAAGTACCAAGTTAAGCAGTAACGGCGATAAACCATCCCCTTGACGGACCCCGGTGTTAACAGGAAAAGGCTCATATATTTCGCCTAGAAATTTAACTTTTGAAGTTGTGCCAGTTAATGTTTGTTTGATTAATTCTCTTGCTTTTTTATCCACTTGACATTCTTCTACAGTATTGAAAAGTTTTTGACGGTCTATAGAGTCATATGCTTTTCTGAAATCTACAAAAGTAATGACTGTTTGTCTGGTTTTGCGCATTTGGATGATAGTTTTGAGATTAAGGATTTGTTCTGTACAAGATCTTCCTTTTCGGAAACCTGCCTGGTATTCACCAATTAGATGGTCTGTTTGTTTCTCAAGTCTAGTGAGCAAGGCTTTGGAAAAATTTTTGTAAGCAACTGGTATCAAGCTAATTCCTCTATAATTATTGAAGTTCGTTTTATCCCCTTTCTTGTGTAGTGGATGGATTAGCGCACATTTCCAATCTTCCGGAATTTCTTCCGTGATCCAGATTTTCTCAAGAATCGAGTGGATTTTCCTGGCTATGCTGTCACCTCCTATCTTCAGCATTTCGGCAATTATACCATCTTCCCCCGGGGCTTTATTATTTTTGAGTCCATGGATTATTTCTTTGACTTCTTCCAGTGTTGGGGGTTCTGAATCTTGATTAGATAAGGGTTTTTCAAAGGTGAGTTGTTCTCTAGGGGATTCACAGTTTAATAGATCCTGGAAATAAGCTGCTAGAAGTTTGCAGTTCTCTTGATTATTCGTTTCCAATGTCCCATCTGGGCGTTTGAAGCAAAGACCAGGTGCCTGATAATTTGATAATTCTTCTATGGAAATTTTTTAGAAGTTTCGTGTATTGTTTTTCGTAAAATCTTGTTCAATTTCTGCCAATCTGCAGTGTTCTTATTTGCGTTTTTCAGACCGGATAATTTGTTATGTTCGTTTCTGTATTTTGGTGAATTCCTACCAGGTTTATTCAGTTTTATGAGAATTCCAATTCTGCCAGGCTTTCGTTCTAAAGTTTATGGCCTTGTCTCAGGTTTCATTCCACCACCTATGTTTGCGTTTCCTGGGTGGTGTGCCAACATTTCGAGAAGCCTTCAAAAGTATGTCTTTGAGTTCTAACCAGTTCGAAGGATTGTGAGTAGGATTACTTTCAATGAAAGTACTAGTGTTCTGTTTAAAAAATTCTTGATCGACACGCGGGTTTTTTGTTAATATGGGTTTGGACCTGTTTGGTTGAAATTTGACCTTGATTAAGGATAGATGGTGGTCAGAGTCAATGATCCCTTTTTTAACTTTAACATTTATAATTTATTTTTGATTTTTCTTGGAAATAGCCACAAGACCTAATTGAAATTCTCCCAAGCGAAAATTTGGGGATTTCCAGGTTGTTTTCTTGTGTGGAAGCGCCCGGAAATGTGTTGACATTAATCTGAGATCAAAATTTTCGCAAAAATCAATTATTTTTTTTCTCCATTTATATTAGTTCTATTTTGCGCTGTGTATAGTCCTACAATGGTCCTGAATTCCTTTTCCCTACCAATTTGGGCACTGAAATCTCCTAATAGAATTTTTTTGTGATGTTTTGGAATTGTGGCTTTAGTTTCTTCTAGCAGTTCCCAGAAGTCTTCCACCATTTGTGGATCTTTTTGATTGTAGTTATTGGTGGGTGCATGCGCATTAATTAATGTATAAGCTTTGTTTCCTGATTTAATGGATAATGTTGAAATTCTTTCAGAAGGCGAAGAAAAGTTAAGTACTGAGTTTACAATGTTTCTTCTTACAGCGAATCCTGTGCCAAATTGTAATGGTCCCTTATGAAGGGAGATTGCTGGCTTGCCTTTGTAAATTCTATAATTTCCTGAGTCAAAATGATTTTCATTCTGGTTTCCTGAAGTGCTAAAATTTGGATGTTCAAGTTATCTAACATGTCTGTTAATTGTTTTAACTTCCCAGGTTTCCGAAGTGTGTTGATGTTTAGACTACCAAAGAAAGTTTTGCATTTTGGGCGAAGAGATTTGGGAAGCTCCGATACATTCCCGCATGATGTTCTCGGTCCCCCAGAATCCGATGACCCAGAAAAACTAGTATGCCTACTAGGGGCTGGGGTAGTTATATTGTAGGTTGATTCCATCATGCTATCAAGTTAAAAGTATTGGTGACATCGATCTATGTCGTGTCATGGTTAAAACTGAAGTAGTGAGCTTCAGAGGTTGCTGAAGATGTTCGCGAGCTGTGCCTGTTTCTGGTCCGCGAGAGGTATTTTATTTCCCTCAAACCCTCCGGACAAGTCCAGCGAGCCTCCCGATCCGCCACCTGGGACACGCCCGATAGGGGAACAGGCTGAAACCCCCACGGGAAATAACATTATTATTATTATTATTATTATTATTATTATTATTATTATTATTATTATTATTATTATTATTATTATTATTATTATTATTATTATTATTATTATTGTTACGGGGCTACCCGTGGACCAGCAGAGGTGAAAGAAGGTGCCGGGATGATTGGGTCTAACTACAAAGTCAAAGTTAATTTAAAATTTTAACAATGGTCGAAAAACAACAAAAAATTAACAATTTTCCACTTAGTGAGATAACAATGACATTGCAATTTAGAAACAAGACTTAGAAAGATCCAAGATTCCATAACTTGAACATTCTTGGGCTACAAGCCCCTAGTATTACAATTTTGAGTTCCCAGCTCAAATTTTACAGACGACCCCGAATAGTTCAAAGGGCAGAAAGCCCCTAATACATGGTGCACTTGCTCCCAACTTCAAATATCAAGCCTCCCAGAGGCACTTCTACAACACTTGGAAAGAGCTGACACGCTCTCAGTTTTTCAAGCCAATTCAAGGCAATATCATAAAACTTACAATTACTTGCCACTAAGGCACACCTTACAAAAAATGAAACAGGCTTTATCTCGTACCCAACCTACCGGGCCTTCATAGAATACGAATAATGGTTAAGTAAATGGCCCTACACACAAATAGAATGGATGCGAGTACTTGCACTCCTAGAACAGATGTCTTAAAACCTAAGGGGCACTAGGCCGATGACACAGGGGCAATTCTCAAATTACTGAGGTGACTCGTATAAGAAAAAAATTAGACTTTACGGAAGGAAGAAACACAGTTACAAAACGCAGTCACCTCAAACCAACATGAAGGGGAGCTCGAGAGTGTACATCACTCTCTATCCCCGATTTACAGTTAAAGATATATGAAATTTTTACATGAGCCGAAAGAAGATTTACATTTTAAAGAAGTTGGTTACATAGTTAAAGTTTCGAACTTTTCTCTCGGGTTAAACTGCGGAGCTAGCAAAAAGTGAAGATGTTAATTGGCCACACCTTGTCGGAGTACTACTGCCTGATGAAAGAGGCACCTCCCGCCTCCTGCTTGACACACACACTTAGTTAGATGTTGATCAAAATGGCCAAGGGGTGTGAAAATCCGCAGTTTATAAACCCTCGGGGAAAGTTCGAGACCTTTCATGAATAATCAAGACACACTCACAGAATTTTATTGGTCAAATTTAAAAGTGGCCCTCAGAATCGAAGAAGAAATATAGGATTGGTTGGAAATTAATTAAAAAATTAGGTATTGGCTGGATTCAAAACTGGCGGAAAGGAAAGATAAATATTGCCAACCCAAAAATAAATGAACATGAATTAGTAAAAAATTTATGAATACAAAATTTCTTCAAAAAAGTTCTCTCAATTCGCTCCAGGGTGCATGATCATAGATTTCTAGCAGTGACATCTATGAGAGAATATCCAAACTTCCTGATGAATAGAAAACAAAAACAAGTACAAATTCACACAGTTCTGGCAACTTCACAATAACGAAATTACGTCAAATTACTGTAGTGACACCTTCTGAATAAAGGTTTAAGTAGGTATAGCTTTCAAGCTCACTGTTTCTCCTGTAGAGGAGTTCTTTTATGCGCAAGATATAAATGTGCGGCGTAGAGGTGTACCTCCCGGTGCAATTATTATTATTATTATTATTATTATTATTATTATTATTATTATTATTATTATTATTATTATTATTATTATTATTATTATTATTGGTATTTAGGAGCTCATAGTTCAACTTGCAGAGCTTTCCTAGGCTTTTGACAAAATTTATCGTCACACACGTTTCCATATGAGAACTGCTGATGATAACTATCAGGCTTACAGTCGTAGTTACTGGGGTGTCGCGTTGCACAGGTCGCAGCACACGAGAATCGTTCTCGAGAGCGTTGCGCATCACCCCTGCTGAAAGAATTGGAGCAAAGTCGCGAATTTTAGATTGCACGTTCCACTCTTGCGTGATGGTGGTTGCATATGTAGCAAAAAACATCTTCACCATCTCAAGTTCGAATACGCACGCCTCTAGTATCCAAGTAGATGTGCATCCTATCTACACTTATTCACAAGTTATGTAGGGTTATTCAGCTAAGTTGTCCACCTGAAATGAGCCGTGAACAGTTTAAGATACTGTACTGAAATTCGGTTTTCAATTTCGTTAATGGTATTAAGGGGTTCATAGGTGAACATAGAGTATTTTTCCAGACATTTGACAAAATGAACTGGCTCACACTTTTTCATATGAGAACGTTATTTCACGCAATAACTGCGAATGATATACTATCAAGTTTACAGTCATAGTTAATGGTACGTTGCACAGCGTGCACTACAGGAGGACCGGTCTGGAGATTCTCGCGAGAGTCTCGAGATCTGCGACGTCGGTCTCGAGAGTCTCGAGCGAGAGGGTTGCCCATCACTAGAGCTGTTAGAAATATACTTAGTATTCTCTACTTAACGCCAATCCAATATCTATATCTAAGTTCTAAGATATCACCACTAAGCATGAGTACAGAATTCAGTGCAGCCATACTCATATATAAAATACAACATAAATCTGTGCACCATAACACCAAATATACCCTGAATTCTAACAACCATCCATATGGTACTAGGCTCGACTTGACCTTATACAATGTTCGTTCCTGTAATAATAATATGGTATAAAGAGCTTGAAGTTCTCCGCAATCCAAATATTTAATAACATCCATGTGGAGGTAAAAACAGCACCGACATTGGCAACATTCACACAAAGAGTCAAGCGTTATTTGTGGGAAATCTACAGTGTTTTTTAAATCAGAATATCGGTCGTCATGTAGGTGAAAGTGTCCGTATCTATTCTGCCTTCGCAACTCTTATACTATGTAAATGTAAATACTGTCAGAAATAATTCCCTGCAATCCTCATGTTGGTAATGTACATAGTCCATATATTTTATGCCCAACTATTCATTAATAATTTTATATATACAAACTATATTCAGATATGTAAGTGCCCGCCAGTACGTTTTGCCCTATACAATTCCTATATACGAGCCTGCAGGTTCGTTGGTATTAATTGCAATAAATGAATGTATATGTGAATGAGTAAATGAATGAATGTGGACAGAACACGTCTTTGCCGATAAGTATGAGTAACTGAATCACTGAACCATTTATATGGCATTAAACAAGAGGTAGAATAGCAATTGTGACATAATACTGTTATTGCAAGTATTCAGCTTCATTTTCCGTATCAAATTCTAATTACAGAGAGTTACACTAATTGAAAATATTGCTCCTTTTTGATACTTTTTATTTGCTTTTTAGCAAATTATTATTTGTAAACAGTACATGTTTCGTTCTCACTTGGGAACATCTTCAGCTGGTGTTAAGCTTAGGTGAATGGCTAAGTTTCTGAACACGTTATTTGCAAGTACATTGATCCTCTTAAAGACTACTTGAATACAAATTAAATTCAAATGATGTTTACACAATGTGGAGGATAATGGGTAAATGAAATGAGACAGGATGATTACATAGTTGGTCAGGTTAAAAACTATATCTATTGCGTGGAATAGTTGTTAAAAGTTTCACTTTGTTACATTAAAAATACCTGTTTGTCTTCCGGTTAAAACGTTTTAAAAATGATTGGCTTCATAACACTGTTCAAATTGCTGTTGAATGTTTTTTCTTTCATTCCTGCCAGGTAGGCTGTTATTTATTATGAGCTTG
Organism: Anabrus simplex; assembly: GCF_040414725.1. Lineage (NCBI taxonomy): Eukaryota > Metazoa > Arthropoda > Insecta > Orthoptera > Tettigoniidae > Anabrus > Anabrus simplex. Next base: position 343,871,076 of record NC_090270.1, read on the forward strand.
CTTAATGTGCCCTAAATTGAGTCTAAAGCGGAACTTTGAAGCTGATTGCTGGTCAATTTTTGGGAAAGGAGCTTCGTCTCAATTTCTTACTGTTGTTAGACTCCAATTCTCCTGTGACCCTGGAGGGGGAACGTTTGATGCTGTTTTACTAGACGGAGTGGCTATGGGAAGCCCACCTTCCCCGTAGTGGCTAATTTCTTTAGGGGGCATTTTTAGGAGGAGGATATTGTTTGGGCGACCGTCAAACCTGTGATATGGTGCAGGTATGTTGATGATATATTAGTGGTCTGGACAGAAGGTCCTGAGAAAATTCATCTATTTCTAAATCACTTAATCAGCAACATTCTTCAATTAAATTCACTATGGAGGTGGAGTCGGGCTGATGCCTTCCTTTCTTGGATGTTCTAGTAAGAAAGAAACCCGAAGGTTCCTTGGGACATACTGTCTACCGTAAGCCTACCCACACGAGTCGCTACCTTCAAGCAGATTCTCACCCCCATCCAGCACAAAAGCAAGGCATTCCCACGACACGCACCAAGAGGGCGAGATGAATTTGTGAACCATCACGTATGTAGGTGGAGATGAACACACTCAAAATCACGTCCAAGGGTAATGGTTACAGCGAACTGCGGACTCATAGAGCCCTGTCTCCCAGAGAAACGACCAAGCAAAACTCACAGAGGGGAAAATTGAAGGGAACTGCCTTACATTCACATCACAGATCGAATTACCAAGGCCCTCCGCAAACACAGTATAGAAACCGTGTTTTTCACCGTCACTAAAATTGCTCACAGTCTGGTTAAAACAAAGGACAATTTGTCCCCACTTTTACATCCTGTGTTTTACGAAATTCCCGGTACTTGCGGTAAGGTATACATTGGCCAAACATGCCGGTCCTTTGGTACTCATAGGAAGGATCATGAACGTAATATTCGTCTCAACCAACCAGACAAATCAGTATTAGCTGAGCACGCTCTATGGTCGGGTCATGATATCATGTTCCAAGATGCTCGAGCTCTTACCCACACTAGACACTACAGGTCCAGGATTATACGGGAAGCTGTGGAAATACCTATAAATCCTAACAATGTCAACAGGGACACTGGCTATCAATTAAGTAATAACTGATTGCCAGCCATTCAGGATTTACGTAGGTAGTTCCCATCCCTGTCTCTTCAAAATTGTTATTTCTTTTCGGTGTTTCCCAAATCCGTACGTTCCTCATCGCCAGATGTTTCATTCCAGGCTTGTGTCAATATCTTACCTTGATATGTGCGTACACCTGTTATATTATGTGACTCTCTCATACTTATTCTGATGGTTCCGTCAGCTTCCGCTTCAAACGCTAGGTCTGTACCGAGTCTGGGGAGCAATCTGTTGACGAATGAACACAACATTTCCACTTCTATTATAGTAGAGGAGCAAGCCGGTTCTAAAAGAATGGGTGCTGCGTCAGCATTTCCCCACGATGTCATTAACCCCTATTAGTGTAACTATGCCGGTGTGGACCAAGGTCATTGACCCCTAGTATAGTAGTTGTACATTGCCGATTCGCGGATTTGAATAAGAGAGCGAGCCTATCCTTACCGTCGCCATCTTGAGGTGACCCATCTCATTTTAACGGCTAGTTGACCTTCTCGACGCAGCGCGTATTTTTGCATAAGAGAGCGAGCCTAACCACACAGTCGCCATCTTGGGAGCCTAACCTGACTTTAAAGGCTAGTTGCCCATATCGACGCAGATTTTAATTAAGAGAGCAAGCCTAACCTCACAGTCGTCATACTGAAGGGCCTATCCTTAGTTTTACGGCAAGATTCCCTCCCCGGCGAGGGTATTATTAAGATACCATGCCTGATTTCACAGCCGCCATCTTGGTGGGTGCAAACCTCAGTTTTAATGTGAGATGCCCTTCCCGACGTAGACAGTCGCTATCTTGGAGGGACTAACCTAAGTTTTACGGGCAGATGTCCCTTCTTGATGTGGACAGTCGCCGTCCTTGATGCGGCTATCCTAGATGCCCTTCCCGATGCCATCTTAAGAAGTAGGGCAATGGTGATTCTCGCGACGCCACATTAAGTAGTAAGTAGTAGGGCAATGGGGATTCGCATAAGAGAGCACACCTACCAGTGGAGATGCCTAAATACACAGGGCCCTAATTTTACGGCCAGATAGTCGATCCGACGTGACTTACACATACATAGGCTCCTATTTCCTCCTCCTCCTCCGGGGCATGAAAGGTCAGCTCATGGCTGTACGTCTCCATACATACAAGTCTAAACATTTATCTTGGAGTATCTGCTTATGGTTATCTGTTAAATCGATGAGTTTTTCCAAACATGTAGTATGTCTTCGGAATGTACACCCTGTTTTGTAGATGTTTTTCATACTGGTTTAAGGTGAAGTTTAGAAGCTACGTACGTGTGCCCATCTAAATTAGTAGGCTGATTATGTTTATTTACAAGCCTAAGAGTTATGTTAATAACGTGTTTTACAGACGAATAGTATATCCATGTTCCTCTGTAATAATAACGCCTTGCAGGACGTGCGAAGGTTGTTCATTAATATTCAAGTCTGTAATAATATTACAAGTAATGTTCACTTGATGATTATCTAAGTGTGTTATAGGTTGATCAGACTCGTAACGTACGTCCAGTAGGAGCTCCCTTGGTGAAAATCCAAGCAATGGCCCAATCGATTGAGGTTGTGATTTGAAGTCAATTTTAAATTATGATTTAATAACACATTTATGTGAAATGATGCTTACAGTAATTGAGAACTGTAATAATGAATACTAAAACTCTCTTCTCTAAACTGTTCAATTAACGTACTTTCAATGTATTCATAAATATCGTCTACTGAATAAATGCCTGGTAGTAGCGTTAGCACATACTCATCGTAATAGAAACTTATTTACACCATCATGCACATTATAGATTTTATTGTATATTTCAAACGACACTAGTCCAAAACTATGTTAGGCCCCTTAAAACAACAAGCATCATCATCATCATCATCATCAGTCCAAGACTATGTAGCTGATATCCAAGTTCGATCGGTGGATTAAAACAGACGTTTGTTTCAGGTCTTTCTCCAAGTACATAGAAGGTTCTTTCACCGCTAGTCATCACGTGGACACTAATGCTCTTTGTCTACTGTCTGGGTTTGATAAAAGAACATAAGACACAATCGTCCGCACATGCGTGTATTGAATTTTTCACACTGTTTTTATTGTAAACAATGTCTGCACTGCTTCCGAAATAACGTATGAGCTCAAAATGGAGGAGGTAAGTCTTAGCTATCGAAATACCATACTTTAGATTTACGTTTCACGTAGGCAACGTAATGAGTTCCAGGTCCACGACTGTTCTTTATAGCACTCTCACGTTCACGTGGGCACGCTGCTAGTTGATGGCGCATAAACACACCTCGAAAATAATGAATTCCTAGTTGTTTAGCAAACGAAAAAAATTCTTCGTGGGGTCAGACCTCGATGTGGCAGTGTATTCAGTAGACGTTTTTTGGAGATATGTAGATGACAAGCCCTTTTCTGTATGGCGCTAGCTTCATGTGTACGCCTTTGCCTCGTAATGCAATTGCCTCCATCGTCTTGTTATGACGTTCACTATATTTCAACTGTTATTTCGTTCCTACTACAGCCTTAACAGTTCTTGCTACAGAACTACCACCACCCAGCAATGACCCTAAAGCTGCCAGTCCATCAAACAGTGCAGGAAGAAATCCTCGTCGTTTTGGTACATGAATAATTCGTGCACGTTTGCCAGACATTGCTCTTCACTTTGGAGAAATTCTCGCACTTGCGGCGCGTAGTGCCTTAGTAATAGCTACACGCGGATTGTATTCCCCTCGAATAGCTTTTTGTGCAGCCTGTACAACATCTTGCCATCCAACAATTTTAGTTTTCTCCTTCTTCATATCGTTTGGATATCTTTGTTTCACCAATCTGTACACGACTTTACTCGCCAAGAGCAAATTATAAACTGACCGTTACCTGTTGTTTCGTTTGATATATATGTATGTGGGAAGACAAATCTGTTACTTACACTCATCACATATTTAAATGGTATAAGCTTCGAGAATATTTACGTTTTCGCAAAGTCACTCTATCAACCGTTATATCCTATTCTACAAATTGTAATGCACGATCTGGTTAAAGATTGATTAAATATTTTGAATTTAATTCACATGAGCAAGCGCCATCACATGACGATTTGCTCCCCAATTCTCTCATAATCTTAAAATATAACGATGTCGCAAAAGAACAGCAAAACGTTATTCGTGCATACTTTATTATGGGGCGACATAAATGTGTTGATTGTATCTATTTATGTCAAACCTATTCTCGTATGCCTAAGCAGTTGATACGCGGCAACGCAAATTTTATAGTGCTTTATCAGCAAGATGACCGAAACATGCGGCATGTGTATGTTGATCATGTTAACACTGATATGATATTCAATGACTTTAAACATGTGTGTGCTACTTTTCCATCATCACATCGTTACAGCTATTTAGTTATTGATAAAGAAAGTGATGTTCACTATGGACTATCGCAGTTTCGAGCAGTTTATAACACAGAACTACAGTCACCACATGATCCAAAACCATCACCATGTTAACATCTAGCAAGGATATTACAAAACATGTAATCCATTCTCGAAACAATACTCGGCGGAAATTTAAAGAGCTTAAACCTATTCAAGCAGACACTGATTAATTTTTGAAAACGCAATTAGGTATACCTCTAAAAGAAATTTTTAATTGTACTTAATTACCGCAGTCTACTACAAGTTTTGTTTCTATGCAAAAATTATATGATAAAGAGAAGCGTGAGAAGAATAAGAAGAGAAGCATAAAGAAGAAGAGATCCAGGATGAAGAAGAGGAGAAACCGGGTAGGGAAAAAGAAGAGGATAAGGAAGAAGAGGATGAAGAATAAGATCTTAGCGATACGAAATTTTTAACTACAGATGTTATTGACTCCTGTTGTCGGTCATGTTGACGACATTGTTGGGAAAGCATACAGATCATTACATGCCATAATGAGGCTACTGAAAGGATGCAACAAAGAATTAAAAGAAAAAGTTACTTTAGTATGGTTCGTCCATTATTGGAATATGCAAACAGTGTTTCGGATCCTCCCCAAGAATACCTAATAAAAGAAATAGATAGTGTGCAGAGGAAAGCAGCAAGATTTGTAACAGGGGATTTCAGGAGAAACAGTAGTGCATCAGAAATGTTAGAGGAACTTGGGTGGGAAACTTTAAGTAAGAGAAGGGAGAAAACTAGACTTATAGGATTATATAGAGCCTATACAGGAGAAGAAGCATGGGGAGAATTACGTGAGAGGCTTCAGTTGGAAAAATAATTATATTGGCAGAACTGACCATAAGTATAAAATTGGAAGGAATTTTAGCAGAAGCGACTGGGGTAAATTTTCATTCATTGGGAAGGGCGTGAAGGAGTGGAACAGTTTACCAGGGGTAGTGTTTGATCCTTTTCCAAAATCTGTACAGGTATTCAAGAAGAGAATAAACAGCAACAGGGAAAATAAATGAAATGTTAGAGGACATTCGACCAGTGCAGGCTATTGTAAATAAAATATGTGTGTTAAAAAAATTAATTCCATCCCCTGGTCCATGGAATTTGGACAGCCCAAGTAGGGGACTCCCTGTAGGGGTGAAGTACAGTGGGGACTTCGAGGGCCCTGGGACTGCTACGGTAGCTGTGAAGGCCCTTCAGGAACTCTGAAAAGTGGTGGCAAAAAGAGGCTCGGGTTAAGACGCACCAGGTCGTTATGCTACTTAGGTTCCAAATTGGGTTTTAAAAAGGTAAATAAATGCAATGTAAATTTTAATCTTATACCAGTTGCATAGTGTTATTTGAAGTAATTCCACTGTATATGAGTTGACTATGTTTGTAAGTACAGGAGATATTATAAGTAGAATTTTGTAAACAATATACATTTTCTGGTTGTTTAATAGAAAAAATGTTAGCATAAATTGTATATTATTGTATTCTAGAAGAATTGTTTTTCTTCTTTTGTTAATTTAAAATTTAGTGCTTGACAATAATGTATTTTAGTGTACCATTTGCCACCGAGGTAGACACCTCATTTGCAAATAAAGAGATTTTGATTTCATTTGATTTGATTTGATTTGATTTGACTTTGGGAGCAGAACTGAACGTTGAATGATCAATGTGACTGAATAAAGGAGTGTAGTAATGTCATTCGGAGCTGAATGGCAGTCATAAAAATTTTAGTGATAATGCATGGGTATGTATAGGAATTTTAAGGCAGAAACAGGTTCCAAGAAGGACATTCCAGGAATAATTAATGAACGAGGCGAGTGTGTATATGAGGATCTTCAAAAGGCAGAAGTATTCAGTCAGCAGTATGTAAAAATTGTTGGTTACAAGGATAAAGACCTGAAAGAGGAGGAGACTAAAACTAAAGACGTATTAAAATTTACATATGCTAACAATGACATTTACAATAAGATACAAAAGTTGAAAAGTGGAAAGGCAACTGGAATTTATAAGATTTCTGGGGATATACTAATGACAACGGGTTGGGATATACTACAATATCTGAAGTACTTATTTGATTATTGTTTGGTCGAAAGAGCTATACCAGATGAATGGAGAGTTGCTATAGTGGCCCCTATGTATAAAGGAAAGGGTGATAGACATAAAGTTAAAAATTACCGGATAGTAACTTACGTGCATTGTATGTAAGCTTGGAGAAGGTATTTTTTCTGATTATATTAGACGCGTTTGCGAAATTAATAACTGGTTCCATAGAAAGCAGTTCGGTTTTAGGAAAGGTTATTCCACTGAAACTCTACTTGCAGGATTCTAGCAAGATATAGGAGATATTTGAATTCAGGAAGTCAAATGGACTGTATCGTTATTGGCCTGCCTAAAGCATTTGATAATGTGGATCATGGGAGACTACTGGCAAATATGAGTGCAATTGGACTAGACAAATGAGTGACTGAATGGGTGGCTATATTTCTAGAAAGTAGATCTCAGAGAATTAGAGTAGGCGAAGCTTTATCTGACCCTGTAATAATTAAGAGGGGAATTCCTCAAGGCAATATTATTGGACCTTTATATTTTCTTATATATATAAAAGATATGAGTAAAGGAGTGGAATCAGAGGTAAGGCTTTTGCGTTTGATGTTATTCTCTATAAAGTAATAAATAAGTTACAAGATTCTGAGCAACTGCAACGTGACCTCGAAAATGTTGTGAGATGGACAGCAGGCAATGGTATGTTGATAAACAGTGTTAAAAGTAAGGTTGTGAGTTTCACAAATGGGAAAAGTCCTCTGAGTTGTAATTACTGCGTTGACGTGGTGAAAGTTCGTTTTGGGGATCATCGTAATTATCTAGGTGTTAATATAAGGAAAGATCTTCATTGGGGTAATCACATAAATGGGATTGTAAATAAAGGGTACAGATCTCTGCACATGGTTATGAGGGTGTTTAGGGGTTGTAGTAAGGACGTAAAGGAGAGGGCATATAAGTCTCTGGCAAGACCCCAACTAGAGTATGATACCATTGTATGGGACCCTCACCAGGATTACTTGATTCAAGAACTGGAAAAATTCCAAAAGAAACGCAGCTCGATTTGTTCTAGGTAATTTCCTACATAAGAGTACCGTTACAAAAATGTTGCAAAGTTTGGGCTGGGAAGAATTGAGAGAAAGGGCAGCTGCTTGACTAAGTGGTATGTTCCGAGCTGCCAGCGGAGAGATGACATCAGTAGACGAATAAGTTTGAGTGGCGTTTATTAAAGTAGGAAAGATCACAATATGAAAATAAAGTTGGAATTCAAGAGAACGAACTGGGGCAAATATTCATTTATAGGAAGGGGAGTTAGGGATTGGAATAACTCACCAAGGGAGATGTTCAATAAATTTCCATTCCTTTGAGATCATTTAGGAAAAGGCTAGGAAAACAACAGGTAGGGAATCTGCCACGTGATTGACTACCCTAAATGCAGATCAGTATTGATTGATTGACTGAAACTCCTACTACATCAAAACAAGATCTTCCTCCTTTGTCTGAGGTTATGATCACGCCAGAGTATCGTAATCAGTCTATAACTTTTATTCAAGATACCTGTGGATCTCTCTTTGCTCCTTATATACAAAAATTCTTTACAGGACAAATTGACACCACCTACGGTATTCGCTATGAAGACGACTGTTTCTGGATAGGAAATGCAAATGTTAATATTAATAGCAACATAATTATCGTAAACGGTGTTACCTATAAACCTACTAAACGACCCTTTTAATTTCTTTTATTACGAATACCTGATTTTACAAGTTGATCTTAAAAATATAAAGCAATACTTTTGGCTACTGACGCAGCACGACGTAATTACAAAAGGACAGAAGCTATAAATGCAAATAAGAGTCGCAAGTATTGTGAGTTTATTTCTAAGCTGTTTCCGTCACAATAACCATCTGCACGTGGTCTTAATGTTATCTACAATCCTTTGTTGTCGTATGTAGACGTAAGATACTGGAATTCCCCTAACTTATTTGTTGAACGATGATAACTTTAAAGAACATCGCAGGATGCTGGTCACAAGGTCACGAATCAGATATTCTAGAAAAAGAGAGAGAGAATTACGACATGCGAGTATTATTCAGTGATGGCTTGTCAAGATAAGATCTGCATTTTTACTCTTCTTCAGTAAAAGTCTTTAGTTTCTTTTTGCATGCATAAAACTTGACGATTGCCTTTTCAACTGCGTTACACTTAGTATAATTTAGAAATGATATGAAGTTTTTACTCTACAAATGTGTCTTTCACACTAACATTATTTCGAAACTGCAATTTACATATGTTGTTCACTTCCCGGCATGCACTGCAACACAACCAATCAGAGAGCATGCACACATGTCGTAAAGACTGATTTAACAAGTTGATCTTAAAAATATAAAGCAATACTTTTGGCTACTGACGCAGCACGACGTAATTACAAAAGGACAGAAGGTGACCACTATGCTCCTTGAGAATAGTTTTAAATGATGGACACCCTAATTCATGCATGTCGATAATTTCACACTATGATGATAAATACTCACGCAATCATTCCTTCTTTTCACAACCCTGTCGTAAAACAAGATCTGCTCTTAACAAATGTGCGTTCATGATTTAAGATAGAAAGGGATAAGGTATTCCTTTTTCTTCTCACTGCTGACCTAATATATTTCAGTCCATTGAGTCTGCTTTTTATCTTCATCTGTTTGCAGACAGGAAGGGAAAAGTGGGCTAAATACTAAACTGACAAGTTTTGGCGCCCACAACACGCAGCAATCCAACAGCCACCTTCTTAAACACAAATTTGTTACCGTTTATTTTGAAGCCTTGTACATCTACTATTAATGTTCTTGTCATGGTGAAATAAAGCGCTCTACTCTCTAGCAGAGTATCTCGGAGACTAAAGAAAAATTCTCACTCATATCATCTATAAAGGCTTGAACGGGGTGACCTTGATAACGAACAAGTCTAAACATGCATAACCATGATGACGTCAACGCTGCAGGTTAAAACAGGATAATAGCACGTGCTAACTCCTGTAATTCGTAAAGCCTTAAGCATAAGATCGCGTCGTCGTAATTATGCATGTTCAGACTTGTTGGATAGAGACATAAATCTATGAGCTGACCTCTTACGCCCCGTCGGAGGACGATGGCCCTAGGCCGTCTCCTTAAATACTATGTCTCCTCTAGACCAGCTTTCTCCATAACAGTCTATGTATAGCCACCATCTTTTGCAGTGAGCTCTGGGCGAGCTTTGTTCATAAGACTTGTCTATAGCAAGCGCCTGACCCGGGTTTTAGGAGTTTATCTCATAAGAGCCTATGTATAACCGCCATATTGTACAACTCACGTCGGGAAGGGCATCTGGACGTTAAACTAGGGCCATGTGTACTTAGGCTCCTGCATGTGATCCCCATTGCCTTACGATTTTAGATGGCGTCGCGAGAACAGTACAACAGAGGTTAGCCCATCCATGATCGTGACTGTCAACGTCGAGAAATGCACCTGCCCGTAAAACTGAGGTTAGCCCCTCCAAGATGGCGACTGTCCCCACATCTGGAACGGCATCTCACAGTACAACTGATGTTTGGCCCCTCCAAGGTAGCGGCTGTGAGGTTAGGCATGTTCTCTTGTGCAAAATCTGCGTCGAGAAAGGCAACTAGCCGTTAAATTGAGGTTGGGCCCCTCAAGATGGCGACTTGAGGTTAGGCTCGTTCTCTTATGAAAAATCCGCGCTGCGTGGAGAAGATCAACTAGCCGTTAAAGTGAGGTGACTCCCCTCAATATGGCGACTGTGTGGTTAGGCTCGCTCTCTTATTCAAAATCCGCAAATCGGCATTGTACAACTACTATACTAGAGCTCAATGATATTGATCCACAACCGGCATTATTACACTACTAGGGGTCGAAGACCTTGTGGAAATTGCTGACGCAGCACCCATTGTTTTAGAATCGGTTTTGCTCCTCTGCCTATTGTAATGTCTAAATTCGAACCTCATTGTTCGCCTTTCTCATGCACAGTCGAGATTTTCTTCTGATGACGCAGAGTAGTAATCTCTGGGAAACGTATCGAATTTCACTTTTATCTTGATACGACATAAGCACAAAAGCCTGTATCTTGTCTATATGTCTAATATAATCAGAAAGAATGCTCTCCCGCAGCTTACATGCAGTGCATTTCAAACTGACTGGCCTGCAATTTTCAGCTTTGTGTCTATCACCCTTTCCTTTATACACATGGGCTACTATAGCAACTCTCCATTCATTTGGTATAGCTCCTTCATGCAAAAATTAATCACATAAGTACTTCAAATATGGTACTGTACCCCAACCCATTGTCTTCAGGTATCTCCCCCGAAATCTTATCAATTCCAGTCACTTTTCTAGTTTTCAACTTTTGTATCTTATTGTAAAAGTCGTTTCTATCGTAGGTAAATTTTAATACTTACAGTATATAGTATTAGTAACCTCCTCTATGTGGACATTATCCCTGTAAGCAACAATCTTTACATACTGCTGACTGAGTACTTCTGACTTTTGAAGATCCTCGCATTTACACTCCCCTACTTCATTAACGATTCCTGAAATGTACATTTTGGAACCTGTTTCTGGCTTAAAATACCTAAAAGAAGTAAGTATAAATAACCACCTAATCGATTAGGTGGTTATTTATACTTACTTCTTGATTAAACATCGATACGGTCATGAAATGGACAACTTGTAATTAAAATACCTATACATACCCTTCTATTTTTCACTAAAACTTATATGACTGCTAATTATGCTTGCCATCATGTTATCCTTAGCTGACTTCTTTGCCGATTCAATTTCCTAATACGTTCCTTCGATTTCTCCTTTCTTCCACAGCCATTTCTATGTCTTTCCAACCTGCACCTCCCCCTTAGTCTCCTAATCTCATAATCAGTAACAAAACCTTAACCTTTGATAATTAAAATATCAAAATGCATGATATAAAAATTGCATTCAGGCGTATTTTATATCCATCAGCCTGTCATTATCAAATTACTGTCTGTTGTAATTTAAATTATTTTATCATATGCATATTTGTTTTTTAACCCCGATAGTTAATTGCACATTTTAAGAAAAGTTAGGAGGAACTACGACAGGCAGGGGAGAATATGTATATTTTCTACTGTCCCCAATCACAGGCGAGAATACAGAATTTTCCACTAAGCGAAAGTTAACATATGGAATCAGCCTCAAATGGTTGGAATGTGCCGGATTTTAAGTTCAGTACCGTCCCGCCAATTGTAATGTATATACTCCACACTTCTTTACTTTTAAATTGACGTTTTAGCTGATTCTGGCTTTGTCTGGTGGTTATGCGCAGGAACATAGGCATTCAACCAATCCCCGCTGCCATTCATATTGTACCCGTTCAAATGGTATTTTATTGGATTTTAGAGAATTTGGTTCAATTCTCGTAATGTAACACGGGTCTACGCGCGAGCGAGCACCAGCTGATTACCATGCCGTTCCGCTGCGGACTAGATGAAACTGTGTCATTCGGTGAAGGTCATCGTACGTCACAGGGTTTACGTCACATAGCGAGCCGGAGGCAAAGGGGAGTGAGGTTCAAGAAAGATCTGCTCCAAATTTGGAATAACGAATCACGTCGCAGAATAGCCGACGACCAATGAGAATTAGTGAAGCTGTCCGATAGTGAGAGAGTCATTCTGGAAAGAAGAGAAACGGTGTGGTTTTAGAAGAGACGACGAACAGTGTGGCTTTAGAAAGACTGAGGAACGGTGTGGTTTTAACTGACTACAAGAGAGTACTGCACGACGATTATGGTATTCGAGTGTGCTCATTAAATATTCTGTTTAGATGGATCAGTCTAGTGCGATATATTATTGTCGCATATTTTCCTTGGTGGAAGTTTCCAAATCACGGACAGTCAGTACAAGACGTTACGTCAAGTTTTCCCGCATAAATTTATAGAATGTTCTAGTAGGAATTCCGAGGGAAGATTATCCTTGAAATGGAGTCTTCGAGAATAAACCTGGCCGAGGAACATCGTTTCCAACAGTAATGTAATGGATTATTCGAGATTCCGACAAATCAATTATGTGCTGTAAATGGATAAATGAGGTCAAGGTTTTGAAGCTTTCTGTAGGGTCGAACCACAGGTACATCATTGCGCCAGTTAAGTACTCTAAGGCAAACTGTTAGTCTACAACGAGTGTGGATCAGATTTTAATAATAAATTTTAGTTTCATCAACATCAATGAAGGTGAGTAGTCATCATGGACCGACCAAGAAGGAAATCCTGGGGAACTCTAAAACATCGCTGGAGTGATTCTACGCTATTTGACTCCACAGGAATCCTGATGTGTTAAGCCGAAGTGTGTGAGCCAGCACGATTAATTTGTTCATCTACAACATGCACTAAACCGGAAGAGGAACCTACATCTACACCTTTATTCAAGACGCCGGAGATTTACATCGGAATAATAAGTACTCTTGTCACATTTTCTTCTCTTTCGGTAGATTGCTAGTTGGATTGTATTCTTATATAATGAAACGTAGATTAGTTAGAGATGAAGTATTTAAGTTGTGGTGATGGTAGAGTAGTCATTGATTCATTGATTCATTGATTTCATTTTGTGCATTACTTGGAATATTGCTGTGTTGATCCAGTGATTGATAACCCCAGTTGTTTGTGAATTTCGCGAAGTTACGTGTAATTAAGGTCTTCGAAATGAATTACGGAGGAATGAAGACGAATAATAATAATAATAATAATAATAATAATAATAATAATAATAATAATAATAATAATAATAATAACGTGTGATTCTATAAAAATCATGACGATAATAATAAATCATCGGATTATGTTAAAACAATAATTAAATCGTAGCTTGTGAAGTAAGTCTGATCTTAGAAGGGAAGGTGATAGCTGTGGACAGTAGGCAGCTCGTCGAGATAACGCGTTTTAGAGTAATAATCAGGGATATAATAATAATAATAATAATAATAATAATAATAATAATAATAATAATAATAATAATAATAATAATAATAACCTCGATACTATGATATAATCTGCTGATAAATAATTGGGGGAGATTGTGTAATTGGGCGACAGTGTTTCAACAAGTGTTAATTGTTTTGGTGATTTTTCATGTGGTTTATTGTCAAATGGAGTTTTAGTTTACGTTGGTTGCGCGTTTCGCTACGTGATACTCTGCTATCTATCCACCGTGTGTTAGTAAGTGAATAATCGTTTAAATTGTCAATAAAAGAATACAGTCGAACGTAATCTGAGAAGGAGGGGGAACTTGCCAAAGAATTTCCAAGTTAAATGTTAATAAATTTACAAATTAAATGTTAAATAAGTTTTCCATTGAAATTGTAAAGCATTTTCCATGTAATGCTGAAGGGATTTTCTTACGATAATGTTCAGAGATTTTCCAAGTATTTTGCAAGCGGTTTTCCTCAGTATTGTGAAGGAATTTTAGAAATATAAATATTGCTGAATTCTCCAAAACAAGGTAAAGGAAATTTCTAGAGAGTTAAAGTGATTTTCCAAAATAGACGTGGTAATTTAGTGGTAATATAATAAATTATATGAAGGGGTAGTAAAATTGGTAAAAATTTATCCCTCAAGGGAATATGGTATAATTAAAATGATCTAATGTAGCACTATTGATCATAATGACATTGTCGCTAACATTATGATTAGTCCAATGTTACAGTTCCATAAATCGAGGATTTAACCTGAAGCATGATTTCGGATGGTGTTTAAATGAAGACAGGTTGAATCAAATGGAACCCATAAGCATGCTGTGTACATATATTCGTGTTACAGTTCAGAAGCAGTCAATTTGAGATGTATTGGTATAAATAGTTTTTCTTTTCTCATCTGCATGTCCAAACTGTTGTTTATTTAATAATTGTTATTGTTATTTTGTTCCGATTCTTTTTCATGCTGTGTCACCTATCCATTCACCTATAGCCCTGCAAAAATATGTCAGAAGCTCTATCCCGAAACAGTAACGTTGGCCCTGCGAACGTTCCACCCTTTGGGACTCTCGCTCCGTCGACTGAGCGACCCCGGAAAAGGGGACACTATCGACTTATATCGTCAGAGTGCGATCTCGAAACCTAGTTGCCAACTCTAATATTTACATTCACCACGTGGATGATCTAGCTCGCTCAGCGTGTAATATATTTGGTACGGTTCGCGATCTTTTACATTTTCTTCAGTAACTAGTATTTTTCATATCAGTCTTTCTCTTTCTAGTATAGTACAGTATCGCTTAGTGTACAGTATAGCATAACATAAGTTAGTAACATACAGATTTAGTAGTTCAGTGTATCAAAATAGCTGTAGTTTTACTTACGCCCGTGTATTGCTTAGTGTACTCAGTCCGTGCTTGTTTAGAATGTATCAGTGAAGTTTGAGGAAGACAAGTGGCAACAAAGTAGCTCTGCGATCAGTAGCGTGTTCCATTTGAAGGCCATAACCTCCTTCCTCTGCCAGCCATTAGCGGTGAGTGATGTGTTATTTCCTCATTCTCTTTTATTCTTAATCATGTATTCTCTTTTTAGTGTTGAATGTTGTTAGTAAGCGCAGTTTTTGTGAACTTGTTTCCAAACCTGATTCATTAGCTTTACTGGGTATGGTATTACAGTTTACGAGGGCTGTTACCCACAGTCGTATTGCATCAGCTCTTCTCGCGGCAGTAGCGCGCTGGCAACGGAGGTAAGACGCTGCTCATTTGTTTTGCAAATTGTCAATTTAGAAGTAAAGCCGTGTGGAGTATAAGAATGTGGAATCTTAAAATCTTACCACATATGATATTTAGGGGAGATGGAGAGGTTCACTGCCACTGCCGAATATCCATCAACATGTCCTAGAGAATAACTTTAATCTATAGTAATATATCGTTGAACAAAGCGATTGGCAAAACTGCTTGGGTGACAGTGTTGGCATTCAAACAGAATAGAAACGTACTTTTTGGTTTTTAGCGGTACAATTGAATGGATGAAAACCATAACGGTATAAGTAGCATTTTGTTCATTCAGAGAAAAAAGGCATTTATAATCTTAACACTCATATAAAGCATGCTATTTGTAGTTATACTACCCATCACTAGAGCGCAAATATTATCGCTATCACTTGTATCTCTTTGCTGGTGAAAGGATACATCCTCCCAGATTTACATTATGGACTTAACTCATTTTTAAAAAATGTCACTTATACCGTTATGATTTTCATCCATGCAATTGTTCATCAATGCATGTGAGGATCATCAAAAGGCAGCAGTATTCAGTCAGCAGTAGGTAAAGATTGTTGGTTACAAGGATAATGTCGAGATATAGGAGGAGACTAATATTAAAGAAGTATTAAAATTGACATATGATAACAATGACATTTACAATAAGATACAAAAGGCGAAAACTAGAAAAGCTGCTGGAATTGATGAGATTTCTGGAGATACACTAAAGACAATGGGTTGGGATATAGTACCATATCTGAAGTACTTATTTGATAAATGTTTGGTCGGGGGAGCTATACCAGATGAATGAAGAGTTGAACATTACAGGCCAGTAAGTTTGACATGCTTTGTATGTAAGCTTTGGGAAGGCATTCTTTCTGATTATATTAAGCATGTATGTGAAACTAATAACTGGTTCGATAGAAGGCAGTTCGGTTTTAGGAAAGGTTATTCCACCGAAGCCCAACTTGTAGGATTCCAGCAAGATATAGCAGATATCTTGGATTCAGGAGGTCAAATGGACTGTATCGCGATTGACCTGTCTAAAGCATATTTGATAGGGTGGATCATCGGAGACTACTGACAGAAGTGAGTAAAGTTGGACTAGACGAATGAGTGACTGAATGGGTTGCTATATTCAATCAATCAATCAATCAATCAATCAATCAATCAATCAATCAATCAATCAATCAATCAATCAATCAATCAATCAATCAATCAATCAATCAATATTGATCTGCATTTAGGGCAGTCGCCCAGGTGGCAGATTCCCTATCTGTTGCTTTCCTAGCCTTTTCCTAAACGATTTCAAAGAAATTGGAAATTTATTGAACATCTCCCTTGGTAAGTTATTCCAATCCCTAACTCCCCTTCCTATAAATGAATATTTGCCCCAGTTTGTCCTCTTGAATTCCAACTTTATCTCCATATTGTGATCTTTCCTACTTTTATAAACGCCATTCAAACTTATTCGTCTACTAATGTCATTCCATGCCACCTCTCCGCTCACAGCTCGGAACATACCATTAGTCGAGCAGCTCTTCTTCTTTCTCTCAATTCTTCCCAACCCAAACATTGCAACATTTTTGTAACGCTACTCTTTTGTCGGAAATCACCCAGAACAAATCGAGCTGCTTTTCTTTGGATTTTTTCCAGTTCTTGAATCAGGTAATCCTGGTGAGGGTCCCATACACTGGAACCATACTCTAGTTGGGCTCATACCAGAGACTTATATGCACTCTCCTTTACATCCTTACTACAGCCCCTAAACACCCTCATAACCATGTGCAGAGATCGGTACCCTTTATTTACAAACTCATTTATGTGATTACCCCAATGAAGATCTTTCCTTATATTAACACCTAGATACTTACAATGATCCCCAAAAGGAACTTTCACCCCATCAACGCAGTAATTAAAACTGAGAGGACTTTTCCTATTTGTGAAACTCACAACCTGACTTTTAACCCCGTTTATCATTATACCATTGCCTGCTGTCCATCTCACCACATTTTCGAGGTCACGTTGCAGTCGCTCACAATCTTGTAACTTATTTATCACTCTATAGAGAATAACATCATCCGCAAAAGGCCTTACCTCCGATTCCACTCCTTTACTCATATCATTTATATATATAAGAAAACATAAAGGTCCAACAGTACTGCCTTGAGGAATTCCCCTCTTAATTATTACAGGGTCAGATAAAGCTTTGCCTACTCTAATTCTCTGAGATCTATTTTCTAGAAATGTAACCATCCATTCAGTCACTCTTTTGTCTAGTCCAATTGCACTCATTTTTGCCAGTAGTCTCCCATGATTCACCCTATCAAATGCTTTAGACAGCTTAATCGCGATACAGTCCATTTGACCTCCAGAATCCAAGATATCTGCTATATCTTGCTGGAATCCTACAAGTTGAGCTTCAGTGGAATAACCCTTCCTAAAACCGAATTGCCTTCTATCGAACCAGTTATTAATTTCACAAACATGTCTAATATAATCAGAAAGAATGCCTTCCCAAAGCTTACATGCAACGCATGTCAAACTTACTGGCCTGTAATTTTCAGCTTTATGTCTATCTCCCTTTCCTTTATACACCGGGGCTACAATAGCAACTCTCCATTCATCTGGTATAGCTCCTCCGACCAAACAATAATCAAATATGTACTTCAGATATGGTACTATATCCCAACCCATTGTCTTTAGTATATCCCCAGAAATCTGATCAATTCCAGCCGCTTTTCTAGTTTTCAACTTTTGTATCTTATTGTAAATGTCATTGTTATCATACGTAAATTTTATTACTTCTTTGACCTTTGTCTCCTCCTCTATCTCGACATCATCCTTGTAACCAACAATCTTTACATACTGCTGACTGAATACTTCTGCCTTTTGAAGATCCTCACATACACACTCCCCTTGTTCATTAATTATTCCTGGAATGTCCTTCTTGGAACCTGTTTCTGCCTTAAAATACCTATACATAACCCTCCATTTTTCACTAAAATTCGTATGACTGCCAATTATGCTTGCCATCATGTTATCCTTAGCTGCCTTCTTTGCTAGATTCAATTTTCTAGTAAGTTCCTTCAATTTCTCCTTACTTCCACAGCCATTTCTAACTCTATTTCTTTCCAGTCTGCACCTCCTTCTTAGTCGCTTTATTTCTCTATTATAATAAGGTGGGTCTTTACCATTCCTTACCACCCTTAATGGTACAAACCTGTTTTCGCATTCCTCAACAATTTCTTTAAACCCATCCCAGAGTCTATTTACATTTTTATTTACCGTTTTCCACCGATCATAGCTACTTTTTAGAAACTGCCTCATGCCTGCTTTATCAGCCATATGGTACTGCCTAACAGTCCTACTTTTAAGACCTTCCTTTCTATCACATTTATTTTTAACTACCACAAAAACAGCTTCATGATCACTAATACCATCTATTACTTCAGTTTTCCTATAGAGCTCATCTGGTTTTATCAGCACCACATCCAGGATATTTTTCCCTCTGGTTGGTTCCATCACTTTCTGAATCAGCTGTCCTCCCCATATTAACTTATTTGCCATTTGTTGGTCATGCTTCCTGTCGTTCGCATTTCCTTCCCAATTGACATCGTGCAAATTCAGATCTCCCGCCACAATCACATTTCTTTCCATGTCGTTTCCAACATAGCTGACTATCCTATCAAATAATTCCGAATCCGCGTCAGTGCTACCCTTTCCCGATCTGTACACTCCAAATATATCAAGTTGCCTATTATCTTTAGAAATGATCCTTACACCTAGAATTTCATGTGTCTCATCTTTAACTTTTTCGTAGCTTACAAATTCTTCTTTCACCAGAAAGAACACTCCCCCTCCCACCCTTCATATCCTATCTCTACGATACACACTCCAGTGCCGTGAGAAAATTTCTGCATCCATTATATCATTTCTCAGCCATGATTCAACTTCTATTACAATATCTGGTAAATATATATCTATTAAATTACTTAATTCTATTCCTTTCCTTACAATACTTCTACAGTTCAACACTAACAATTTTATGTCATCCCTACTTGATTTCCAGTTCCCTGTTCCCTTATCACCGCTCCCTAGGCTATCCCTTTTCCCTGAATGTACCTCCCTATTACGCTTCCAAACAAATTTCCTAACTTATACGTACCGCTGCGGTTTAAATGAAGGCCATCTGAGCGCAGATCCCTATCTCCTACCCACCCATTAGGATCTAGAAATTTCACTCCCAGTTTCCCACATACCCACTCCATAGTCTCATTTAAATCCCCAATCACCCTCCAGTCAGTATCCCTTCTACACAGTATTCCACTAATAATAATCTCCGCTTTCTTAAACTTCACCCGTGCTGCATTTACCAGATCCCACACATCTCCAACTATGTTGGTAGTTATATCAGCTTGCCTTACATTGTTGGTACCAACGTGAAATATTTCTAGAAAATAGATCTCAGAGAATTAGAATAGGCGAAGCTTTATCTGACCCTGTAATAATTAAGAGGGGAATTCCTCAAGGCAGTATTATCCGACCTTTATGTTTTCTTATATGTATAAATGATATGAGTAAAGGAGTGGAATCAGAGGTAATGCTTTTTGTGGATGGTGTTATTCTCTATAGAGTAATAAATAAGTTACAAAATTGTGAGCAACTGCAACGTGACCTCGAAAATGTTGTGAGATGGACAGCAGGCAATGGTATGTTGATAAACGGGGTTAAAAGCAGGTTGTGAGTTTCACAAATAGGAAAAGTCCTCTCAGTTTTAATTACTGCGCTGATGGGGTGAAAGTTCCTTTTGGGGATCATTGTAAGTACTGTATCTAGGTGTTAATATAAGTGTACCGGGCGGTACACCTCCACGCCGCTAATTCAAAAGGTGCGCCAGTTGAAACTCCTCTGCTGGAGGAAACCTGAACTTTATTGACGGTATTAATTTTCTACTTTCTCAGAAGATGTCACTACCTGTAAATTTTGGAGTTTTAGAACTGTGTCATTTTTGATGTGTTTTTCTTTTACTTGAAGTAAGAAGTGTGAACTTTCTCTTCTAGAGGACACTACTGAAGAACTACAATAGTGCACCCTAGTGCGAAGAAAAATAACTGTTCTTTGGAGAAAATTTTATTTCAAAAGTTTGTTCTTTGTTAAATTTCTTTCAGTTATTGGTTAAGTTGGCAATATTACCCCTTTCTTTCCCCTTGTTTTAAATCTAGCCAATCCCGAATTTCTGAAATTAATTTTCCACCAATAATGTGTTTCTTCTTCATCTTGTGTAGGGGTTTCTCCTTATTCTCCAATAAAGTGATTGTGGGCGGGTGTTCTCATTCCCCTAACGCCTAGAACCTTCCGCGAGAGTATATAAACTGCTGATTTTAGGGTCTCTGCGCCACTTCTGTTCCATCTTTCAGTGTGTAAAGTACATAGCAGGGGCCGGGAAGCGCCTCTTTCTTCTACAGCTGTTCAACACCAGGTAATGGCCTCTTAATAACTTCTTTTCTTGCTAGGTCGGCAGTTTAACTCTCGGGGCGGGTTCGACGCGTTTCTACTATGTAACCTTTTCCTAAAATGTAACTACTCTTTTCATCTATTCTCTTTTAAAGCTGCATATTGGGATAGAGAGTGCTAACCCTCTCAAGCTCCCATTCATATTGTTTTGAGGTGAACTTACTTTCTCAACCTATTCTTCGTTAACGTAAAACAAATTGTTCTTTTCTAAAGTCACCTCTGTAGTATGGGATTAGTCCTTGCATTAGTGGCCTAGAGCCAGATTAGGTTTTAAAAACAAGTGTATTAGGAGTGCAGTTCGCCTCCTCTCTAATTGTTATTTTAGAGGTCATTTAATTACCCCTTTTCATTTAATAGACCTCAGTAGGTTGGGTATTTTACCCCTGTGTCTATGTCCAGTGAGGACAACTTGAAGGTGGAGTTTGGTGTGGCCTTTGAGAGGCTTAAAATTGAGAGCGAGTGGCTCGTTTTTGAAAATTGAGTGTTGTATGCCTCGTGGAGGCTTTTCTGTGTAATTTGGAGCAAGGGCTCCTAGGCATGAATGGGGTTTTCTGCCCCTCTGTTGAAACTTGTGTTTGGGGTAAAACTGAGCTGATTGCCCAAGCATTGTGAATTCAGGGCGCGAAGCCCAAATCCTGTATATATTGTAACTACCCTTTGGACTTGCTACTTTGTACCTGCCATGCTTGTTATTTCTTTGTTTTTGAAAAGAAAATATAACCTTGTTAAATTTTACATTTAACTTTAATTCAGTAGTTGGAGACCTATTCACACCCGCACCTTCTTTCACCTCTACCTACCACGGAAATCTCCGTAACAAGTGGTAGCAGAGCGTGGTTTCGATCCACGGATAATATTACTGGGCTAGCTTCTGTAGTTAGTTTTTTTTGACGAAAATGATCCTTCTCCTAATCAAATTAAGCGTGTGCAAGCTAGGCTGTTTCATTTTTCAAATAGAGTTAACGATCTGTTGTCTCTAAAGTTGAATGACGTTCAGAAGAAGGAAGCTAGTACGCTGCTTGAAAATATGTCTGAATTATCTAGCAAGGTCACTCAATTGTTAACAGGGGAGGTTCCTCCCAAAAGCGATCTACCCACCACAGTGAATGTAGGTAGCGAGGAAGAGCCTCATAAGGGAGAAGTCAATAGGATAACCGTTGCTGCTCAAACTATCTCTGCCCCATTGGACAACGAGTCTGAACGCCGTAACTCATTAAATAATGTACGTTCTGAATTAACCACCTTGCCATTGAAACCTTTACCTACTATGTCACCCGGGTTTAGTAGCTTGCCTCATCCATTGGCAATGTTGCTCAGAGGTATCTCTAAGTTTTCCGTTAATACCACCAGTGACGTAATTTCATTTTTAAGATTTCTAGTTGAATTTCAGGATCATGCCCTTGTTTTTTCTCTTTCTCCATGTCAAATTTTGCAAATTATCTATCCGTATGCTATTGGTATTCTCTCTGATAAAATCGTAAGAGCCATTGCCGAGCAATCATCTATTGAGGATTTCCATGCCCACTTGCTAGCTAACTTCATCCCTGCTAGGGCCAGGTCCTCCCTTATTCAGAAGTACTATTATCGGGTACAGCGCTTGGATGAAAACTTGGCAGACTTCATCCAAGATATTAAGTTTTATACTAGGGTGTTTGCTCTTCACTTCCCTGAGGATCAGATTGTACAAGCTATTGTGGAAGGGATTTCACCACCCTACAGGTCATATTTGTGTTTCGCGGCGTGCCCGCAAACTTTCTCGGAACTTGAAGCATTGGCCGTCTCAGCGGAAGGAGTTAGATACGCCGATTCTTTGCGTGTAGCGAAAGAACCCCCGCCTTCCTTTAGTAATACTCGGCCTCCACCTCGCCGATCAGTCACCCCTCGTAAATGTTATGCTTGTGGGTCGCCTGACCACCTGCGTAATAAGTGTCCACTGATCAAGTCGAGTGGGACAAGGAATGGGGCTGGTTCATCACAAGGCTGTTTTAAATGTGGGGCTTTCTCACATAGCGCCAAGAATTGCCCAAATTCGAATAGCACCCCCTCCTGCTCAAGTTCTGGTGCAAATTCCTCCTATGCCAATAATAAAAAGTGACTAGTGGCTTCGGCTGAGTCGACTAATCCATCTTCCCGAGACTCAGCCCCTAGTAAACAGGTTGTAAATTCAGAGAACGATCAGTCTTCAAATTCATCTTTTGAATGCCCCAAAGAGTGTCTTAGAATTGCGGCGGATTCCCCCGCACCTGTTCCTTTTCTTAAGATTGAGTTAAATAACGAGCCCATAACAGCTCTCTTAGATTCAGGCAGTGTTTGTTCGATTATTTCGGCTGAATGGTATTCTAAATTGAAATTTGTTTGTAAACTACCTGACTATGTCTCCTCTCCTGTTCAGTATGTTTCGGCTAATTTATCCCCATTAGAAATTCTAGGTTCCTTACTGGTCAAAATTCGTATTTTTAAATTTACATGGAAAACCAACTTGTTTGTGGCTAAGCACTTGTCTTGCCCCATCATACTGGGAGCGGACTTCATTTCTCACACTGGTCTTGTGCTCGATCTTCAGAGTAAGTCGGGCACATTCAAATTTGCGTCCAAATGTAAAATTCCCTTGTTAAAGTGTAATTCTGTGTCATGTTCATCTATTTCGCCTACCCAGGATGAGATGTTGTTAGACCTTAGACATCTACCTGAGGAGCAGGCTGATAGTATTCGTAAATTATGTCAGTCATTTCCAGAGGTATTCTCTGATACTCTTGGTGTTACTGACCTTATTGAATACAAAATTGAGGTCACGGATTCGATTCCTGTCCGTTTTCCACCATATAGGCTATCTCCACCTAAAATGAAGGCATTGAAAGAAATCATCGATCAAATGTTGTAGGATGGTATTATTAGGCCCTCTAAGTCGGCGTATTCTTCGCCTATTTTTCTAGTCCCGAAACCCCAAGGAGGCTTCAGGCCTGTCATTGATTATAGGGCTCTCAATCGGAAGGTGGTGTTACAATCTGTGCCCCTTCCCGACCTTCATTCTTGTTTTTCATGGTTCCGTAAGGCCAAGTTCTTTACTATCTTGGACCTGAATCAGGCCTATAATCAAATTCCCCTTGCCGAAGAGTCTAAACACCTCACAGCGTTTGCCACGGACTGGAACTTATACGAATACAACCGCGTGCCTTTCGGGCTCCCTACGGGAGCAGCTGTACTCACTAGGCTACTAGATAGGGTCTTCTCCGACATCAAATTTGAGTACTTATATCACTACTTGGATGATGTCGTCGTATTTTCAGAGACTTTTGAAGAACATCTAGATCATCTGCGAGAAGTTCTCAATCGCCTTCGTAAGGCTGGGTTAACTGTTAAGTTGTCCAAGGTTGCCTTTGCTAAGCCCTCTATGTCATTCCTAGGGCATATTGTATCACCTGATGGGGTAGCAGTCGATCATTCTAGAACACAGGCCATCCGTGATTTTAAACCTCCCAAGGACATTAAAGGTATCGCCAGGTTCATTGGTATGGTGAATTTCTTCAGGAAGTTTATTCCTAACTTCGCTAATAGAGCGGCGCCCTTAAACCTTCTTCGTAGGAAAGGCATCAAATTCGAGTGGGGACCTTCTCAACAAGCCGCTTTTGAAGATCTTAAATTAGCTCTCTGTAATGCCCCTGTACATGCTATGCCTGATTTCTCGAAGAAATTCATCGTCCAAACCGACGCGTCGTCGTCAGCAGTAGCTGCAGTCCTTCTTCAAGAGACTGAACTAGGGAGGCGACCCATCTCCTATGCATCTAGGACTCTATCGGCTCAAGAAGCCAAGTATTCTATCTATGAGCTCGAAGGGTTGGCAGTCTTATTTGCCTTAGAGAAGTTCCGTCTCTATCTGGAACATGTCAAATTCGACCTGGAGACAGATAATCAAGCCTTAAGCTGGGTCTTAGGTAGGCCGCGTCGTACTGGTCGTATAGCCCGTTGGGCCATCCGTATTTCTGCCTTCCAATTCGATGTCAGGCATATCAGAGGTACCGACAATGTTGTTGCTGATGGACTCAGTCGTATGTTTTCTAACGACGTCGAGACCCATGAACCGGTCGACAGTTCATCACCTCCCGAGTCCATACTATCTGGTGTTAATGCCATCTTAACAGATGCTCCCATGCTTTTTAGGGATATTGAGAAATACCAACGTGAAGATCCGACGCTGGCTCCGATAATGGAAACCCTTTCTTCTGGGGAACATGTTGTCCCTTATGTTCTGAGGAATGGTGTTCTATGTTGCCCATCGAGGCATGATAAGATGATGAAAGTTGTCGTTCCAGCTGTTCTTGTACCTATGATCTTCAAGTATTATCATGAGACCCCATTAGGAGGGCATCTGGGTATCTTTAAAACTCGTGAAAAGATTCGTGAAATGTTCATCTGGAAAGGTATGGACGGTGAAATCCGTGAACTTGTAAAAGCTTGTAAATCTTGTTTGCTCAGTAAACCCACCATGTCCACCAAGGTAGGCCTTTTGTCTTCGCATCAAGCGTCGCGCCCCATGGAACGCCTGTATATTGTGCCCTACTGCACTATAAAGTTCCGTCCAGGCGAAGGCCGGTCTCGAACCTAGAGTACAGTAGTGAACAAACTCTCACAGACGTGAGCTGGTGCACATAGTCTTACCTGAACACTGTCCTCTTCAATCAGCCGGTAGAACGCTCTTCTCAGGGATAACATGGGTATAACGGGGCAACATAAAGATAAAACACTAGGACATGTGCCTACTCAGGTAAGAATTCGACTAAATTAAAAAAATAAAATATCTAACAGAAAACACCGCTGCATTCCAAGTTTAACAAATAGGGATTTATTACATAAAATTGAATTATTTACAAATAAAAGATCATTTCAATATGAGATGGGAAAATGACGCTGAGCCGATGACTATCAGTTCACTGCCTTCACAATAACTCGTGAGCTGCAACAAGCATGTTACAATGGTGTAAGTAACGAAGTTTTGGAGATGGATATCTGCTTAATTACACAAAAACAATGATTCCCATAAAAATTTACAATGCCTCGCGCCGTCGAACCCCGGTGCTAACAAAATCACCACAAAATTTACCATGACCTGACTTGGTCACGAACCCTAGTCCTATGACAGGTAAGGTGTCCAAGATACCTATGCAAACAAAATGAAAGAATCCAATCAACACATACAAGGGTGTCAGTATAAAACGGGCCAGTGTTAAAATATTACGTAAAACAAATGGGACATAAAACAAATCTCTCTCTCTCTGCTTTCAAAACAAGAAGGTCGTTTCTTCCCCTCCTAGCATACTTGAAATACTGCAGACGACCAACACACCAGCCTGTGACGTCAAGCTCAATGACCTCCATTCTCACCCCTCCACTTGCAGCAGTCCCCCTAATTTATGAGCTCCACCGAGGAGACAGGCTAAAGTCTTGCCTTTCAAAAGTACATTTCACGTAGTCAGCTGTTAAAGCCATCATTTAAATATACCTGGGCTATCTGCCCTCGTCTCCATACCTTCAGCAATCTCGCTCATCTTACTAATGCCTCTCATGGGCTAAATCCTGGTGCTACAAAACACTAATCATTAAGCGATCGTCACATTGCCATACTAGGCATTTCCAAAATATCTTCAATAAACTCTCAATGGTTGGGCTCTCTCATACCAACTGCAAATTCTACTTCTGCCTCTTATGGGCTCAAACCTCTTAAATATTGGACTCGCGCACACTATCAGTGAATCTGGGTGAATTCCTGGTCACGACTTGGTCACCATCTGGTCATAACTATACACTTCTACGTCTGCAGAAACAAATGCCTGAATGGGATCTCATAAAAGTACCTATCTGTAGACTAACCTCCTATGCCCAAATGAGTTCAATCAGACCCTTACAAAAACACGTACAATAAAATAACGCAATTACAATGAACCATAACTTCACTAACAAGGACTTTACAAATAACATCTACCTTAAAGTACGGGGTTCGAGTTTGAGGCCTAGCTCTATATTACAAGGGAACCTCTCCTATTACCACAAATTAGTTGACTGACGGCCCCCATATTCCTATCTAAATTTAAATGACATGCTTGAAACAGAATTGGAAAGCTCTGACCTTAAATTTGAGAACATAGCGGAGCGGCCATCCCTGTGGACCACTGGATCTACCACATTCTGATAGACTGCCGGGCTTGCATCAGATACTGTTGACCACT
Organism: Anabrus simplex; assembly: GCF_040414725.1. Classification (NCBI taxonomy): domain Eukaryota; kingdom Metazoa; phylum Arthropoda; class Insecta; order Orthoptera; family Tettigoniidae; genus Anabrus; species Anabrus simplex. Next base: position 343,898,144 of record NC_090270.1, read on the forward strand.
TGGAGACATTCTTGCTGGTGTAGCGTCTTCGTACAGCTCCCTCTGTAGTCGGAAGGTGTCCTCTTCGATGTTGTGCTGGTCAGGTACTCCCAACGTTCCTGGATCGATGCCCGTTGTTGTGTTGGCTTCAGCTCCTGGTTGTGGCTTCTGTGCAATGATGCTGTCAAACCCTCGTTCTGACTTGATGCTGGGGTAACTGAAAATAAATTCATATATTACAGACTGTCCAAACTCGATGCCTGTCTTCACTGTTAGCGTGTCTCACACGTCACACTGACCAAGTCTCGTTCAGAGTTTTAACCTGGTACACAAGAGTTTCTTTACTACTCTCCGTCACTGTTCTATCACCCTATCACATGGACAACATATAGTTTTAGAATTCCTAACCTGAGCCAATAATAATTCTAGCATTCCGTCTGCAATCCCTTGACCTCACAGAAATATGGAGCTACTAGTTCATTAGTCTCATGTAAGCAGTACCTCATCTCCCCATCGCATAAATCTCACAGGAAAAATCTTCAATTCCTCTGAATATTCAAGTTGATTACTTACCTCTTTGCAGAAATAGCAGTACAGGCAGTCGATGTAGCTTGAAGACAAAGCGTCGTTCTCAGCACCAACACGCAGTATGACGACTCGTTCCCACAGCCTCTCGGTCCAAGAATGACTCTGATATGCCCTGGCGGCCTGAATTTATAATTCCGGGTCGCGTCATCAAGCCGCTTGGCTGCGTGCAATCTTAGCGTGCCCGGGAAACTTTCCCGCATTAATTATATCATGGGCTCAAATTAGCGAATGCATTAATTAATGCAGCCCTAATGCCTATCAAACTAAAGCGGAAATAATACAGGTTGCAATTTTTGTCTCCAATCCAATGCAACTCTTCTGTAACTAAAGATATTAATTTATTTCATTCTTCCCTCCTAGAATAAGTTTAGCCGCGAACTGGAAAGCGTCCCCAAACTTCATCAAGAGGCTTGGCTTGGGACATAACTTCTTTTAATGAGTTCTGGAGATTTCTCATAATGACGCTCGCGCTCACTTCACATAAGAACGCTTCTTCTGGACCCCTTTATGACATATACTGTAAGACATCGGCTTCGTGGGTGGCCTAGTATGATTCCAATATCCAATACTCAAATTAATACAATTGCTTCAATGAACAGAATGGTTCATAGCCCCCCGTGAACGACAAAATAAAATTCTGTCAAGAATTTTATTTTCCCAAAATCCAAGATCATTTTTTCATTGCAATCATATCTGCTGTCAATATTCAAAACTTCAGGGCATGGGACTATCTTCAGCTACAGACATGATAGCCTCCCTATCCTTCCTAACTTGGTAATAAGCATCCAGCAGAGCTAGAAATCTCCGGTGGTTACTCTCGCAGTCTTGACACTCCGTTTCTTTGCGCTGCTCAGATATCTGTTTCTGGTCACCTGGAGAAATCATATTCACTTCTTCTTCTTCTTCTTCTTCTCCATTGGGTACCTCTGGTTGCTCTTCTTCGCTGTCATTTTCATCTTCTTCCGGAATGATAACCTCCTCTCTGGCAAGATTTTCGGTCTCTTCGTCCTCAGGTTCTTCTTCCTCTTCTTCGCCTCCTTCTTCTTCTTCTTCTTCCAGATTATCTAATTGATATTGGCCGGGTTGGAAAAAGGGCTTAAGGTTTGATGAGTTAAAGACCTTAGTCACTGTAGCGTCCAAGCTTTGTACCTTGTATGAGTTATTTTCATAACTATGAATTATTCTATACGGTCCAGTGTATAGCTCAGCGAACTTATGGTAATATCTCTCTGTAGGGTTAGAGACAGTGGGTGTCTTCACTAACACTAACTCGCCCACTTGTAAAGGTCTATGAAATCTTTTATTCCTAGTTCTACGCAGCCGCTTCTCAGCCTATGCTTTTAAGTGTTCTGCAACGTTATTAACACATATCTCTTGAGCTAGTTGAGGATCCCTAGGGCACGGAATTACATTTTCCCAAGGACGTTTAGGCAGCTCATTATTGTGAATCCATGCTGGAATCATACCGGTCGATTCGTGTCTAGTTGTGTTAATACACTCTGTAATAATGGGCACTACAGTGTTCCACTTATAATGTTCTCTAGGGCAGTATATCCTGCAATACTTGGATATCTCCCTCATGATACGTTCACTCGGGTTAGCTTGCGGATGTCTGATGCTGGATAAGACATGCTTGATCCCTAGTCTTTCTAGTTCACGCTTAAACCCTGCAGCAGTGAATTGACTCCCATGATAACTTAATATGCTCTCAGGCTTACCCATAATGGGTATTATCTTTCTTTTGATCTGCGATAGCGTTGAACGAGTATTCGCCTTTTGAATAGGGCATAATGTAACAAATTTACTGAAGACGTCCATACAGACAAGGATGTACTTTAAGCCCCTAGTAGCAGAGGGTAAGGGACCGAAGAAGTCTATTGCGAATAATTTACGTGGTCCCGTAGGTATCAGTGGTCGTGGCGGTTGCTTTAAAAGGTACGGATTTGGTTTCACCCTCTGACAAATGTCGCAGGTACGCAGGATTTTCTGTACCATCGACCTCATTTTAGGCCACATGAAAGTTTCCTGCAGTGTTGCTACCACTTTATCAATTCCTGAATGTCCTGTAGAGTGATGAGCTATCCATATCAAGTCAATCTGTAATCGCGGAGGTACCACAATTCTAAATTTCGTATGATTCTCATCCACAAATTTATGCAAAATGTTGTTAAAATAGTGGTAATTTACCGCTTTGCGCTCCGCTTCAGCGTACTGTGGAGTCCCGGGTTGGAGTTCTTTCCGAAAGTACTGGATTAGCCGTCCGGTCTCTGAGTAATTTTCCTGTTCCTCATGAATATTCCGAAGTCTCTCCAGTATATTCTGATCCTCTTGGTCTAACAGATTTAGGTGTATTGTAAGTTCCTCCGGATTAGGATTTCTGCTCAACGCGTCAGCTAGTATGTTCAGTTTCCCTGGGCAATGTTCTACCGTGAGGTCGAACTGCTGGACGTAAAGTGCCCATCTACTGACCCGTGCATTAGCCATGTCCGTCTTAAGAATGAAGGTAAGTGCTTTATGATCAGTTCTAATCACTACTGGGAATCCGTACACATACTTTCTCCAGTGAGCTAAGGCAGTAACTATGGCTAACATCTCCAACTCGGTGGTCGTGTATTTCAACTCGTGTCCGCGTAATTTTCTACTCATGAAAGCCAAATATGATATTTTATGCTCCCTCTCGGGTGTTTCCTGGTACAGCACTGCTCCGACTCCAACTGCAGAAGCGTCCGTCTGTATGATGAACTTCCTATCGAAGCTAGGGTACCCCAATTTTACAGAATTTTCTAAAAGTACCTTAGTGTTTACAAAAGCTTTTTCTTGCTCTTCTCCCCATTTCCATCTATTATTTGTCTTCAACATATCTTGAAGAGGCGCTACTGTATCCGTGTAACCGGGACAATGATTGGAGAAAAAGTTCGTTAGGCCCAAGAACTGCCTAACATGTTTAATCTTGATCGGCCTAGGAAAATTTTGTATCGCCGCAATTTTAGCTGGGTTGGGCCGGATACCTTGACCATCGACAACATGCCCCAGGAACAATACCCTGCGCTGACAGAAGTGTGACTTTTCAAAATTAACCTTGAAATTGCATCTCTCGAGGTCCTGAAATAGTAAATTCAATTTTTCCATGTGTTCTTCCAGGGTTTTTGTGCAGATTAAAATATCGTCGATATACCGAATCGTAAACTCTTTTACCTCGGGACTGAGGTTCGATTCCAGTGCCCTTATCAAAGCAGCACAACTTGAGACTAGGCCAAATGGAAGACGTAGGAAAATATACGTCTGGTTGTCAAATAAAAATCCAGTAAGCATATTTGTACTTGGATCCAAAACGATATGGTGAAAGCTTGAAGTCATGTCTACCGTACTGAAAAATTCCATATCTCCGAACTTCTTGAGAATATCCTTAAGGTTTGGAGGTCTCTCATACTCGGGGACTAGGCGTTGGTTCAAAGATCGTGCGTCAAGGCACACGCGCACCGTTCCATTCGCCTTGGGCACTGCACATAACGGATTCAAAAACGGACTCGGGGACTTGGCGATTATCCCGTTCCTCTCCATGTCGTCGATTACCTCCCGGACCTGGGGTAACATCTTCTCTGGAATTGGATATGGTCGCTGTTTGAAAGGCTCCCAGTTATTTACACATAATTTGTATTGGTAATTCGGGATCTTTCCAGGCCTCGAACCAAAGACCGTCTCATGCCTCATCAATAACTCCTGTAGCCGTCCCTTGTCTTCCGGACTAATCTTTGCTTCTTCGATTTTACTCGGCAACAGTTCTAGAAATTTTTCTTTCTCTCGCTGTTCTTCCAATTCGGATACCATAATTTCGAACTCTGGAATAATTTCTTCGTGATCCTGTAGCCATTTTTCTGAATCAAGTTCTTCCGTCTGCATGTCCATTGTCCAAATACGTTCCCCGGGTTGGTAACCCTGGTTCTGGTTTAATTCTACTCGTTCCTGGTTACCATTTAATTTTAACATGATAGAGTTCGTACCCATGTCAATTACAGCTTCTTATTCTCTTAAGAAATCGGCTCCTAATATAAGATTGTATTCCATTTTAGGCAGCACAATACATGGATGTGACACCAGTAAATCTCCAATCTGGATGTCGAGTAATACCTGCTCCTTACAGGACGTGACTTTGTCAGGTATAATCCCTTTAATTTTTACCTTCGAAATTGGTATAGACGGGATACGAACTCTGTTTTGAATGTCCGAAACTAAGGCCTGTGATACGACACTGACCGTGGCTCCAGTGTCAGCCAGACAGCGTACGTTTAAACCGTGAATTCTGGTATAAATTACAGGTAATTCTTTCGGTCTGGGCAAATTACTTTTATTAGGATCCTCTAATAGATCATCAGGAGTGATAACCCAATTATGTATAGCTATAGTCATCCAACCAGCATCCTCGCGAAATATTCTATCTCCTGGCACTAAATTTCTCGTTTTTTTTATCCTCTCTCTCGATCTCGGCAAAGCTAGGTGCATTTGGGTTGAGACCTTTTGGCCTGGCGCCATTATGAAATTCTTGGTATGCCAAGCTCGCAGCTCCAGGAGAGTTGGCAGCACTGTGATTCCGGATCGCTTCTTGCCATGTGTCGCGTGTTGACATCTCCCCCGACTCTCTCCCTCTTGAGTGGTAGGCGCCGTCTTGTCTCTCACCATTTCTCGGGCGCAGTGAACTCTCCCTTGGCCTGTCGTATCTCGCTCGGTTCCCATTCCATCGCTGGCGGTTGCTTCTAGAGTTGTAACGTTCACCGTCTCGTCTCCAGTACGGCCGGTCATTCCGCCGTTGTTCGAATGAATTTCTTCGGTGTTCTTGCCCTTTCCCTCGGTCCGGTTCCTCCTGCCATGTGCTCCATCTTCGAGGTCGCCAGTTCATATCTCCTCTGGGTTTCAGATTTTCTTCATCTCGCTCCCTCCGGGTAGGTGTTTGAGTGCCGGAATTTTGACATTCCTTGTGGCCTCTTTCTTCCATCTGCTCTTCTGCCTGTATGTTCACATTATGGACAGTCTCTATGGCCCGTATACGTGGTTGATGCAGAGCAGACGTTTGGTCCCAAAGCCTAAGCATTTCTTCTGCTGCTACCGCCGTCGTTACATTAGCCGCGATAAGAGCCCTCTGTACCTCTACAGGCAGCTGTCTGATAATGGTTGTGACGATTTCCAACTCTTCAGGCTGATGATCTAGCTCTTGCAAACGTAAATATTGGGAGATGAAGAACTCGCTTAGTCTAGTGGGGGTACTATTCGCATATCTTCGTGCGTAGAGTTCCATTCTCAGCGCCAATTGATGTCCCTGATTCCAGAATTTATTCAGGAATGCCCGTTTAAACTCATCATAATTCTTAAATGATTGCCCAAACGCTTTAAACCAAGCTCCAGCAATCCCTCCAAGATACTTTTCTGCCGTGCGTAGTCTGCGCTCCGGTGGTATCTGTCCTTCGTCCATGTAAGTCTCTAACTCTTTCAGGAATGAACGGGGTGTGACCTCTCCATTCCCCTCAAATTTCTTCGGTTTCTCCTCGGGTGCCCTAATCCAATGGTAACCCGGGAATACACTGTCTTGACTGAATAGGGTTGAATTTCCCATCCTTGGCTTAGCCCTAAATGATTCTCCTAGTATCTCATGTCCCTCTTCCTGACTTTCATTCAGGCTGTCATCTCCATACTGGTGTTCCATCGGGCTATGAGTTCTACTCAGCTTCCGCTTCTTTACTCCGTTGTCTTCCTCAATTTTTAACTGGTCCAACTTATCACGTATATTCTCCATTTCATGTTCTAACCCTAGTATACGTTTCTCGGTTGTCCGTTGTTCCTGCTCACGGCACTTCTTCAAACCCTGGACCTCCGCGCTGACTTCCTTCCTAGTCTGTCGTAAATCCAGTTCTAGTCCAGCAATTTTAGCCTTATTTTTCTCGGTCGTCCTTTCATATTTGTCTACCACTTCTTGAGTCCTAGCCTCTAGTTTTTCTTCTATTCTGACTAGTTCTTCTTGAGTATGATCCATACGGACTACGACTGCCACCAAGTTTTCTCTAAATGTTCCTAGTTCGGACTGAGTCTCCTTATCTTTTTCTTCCATGCGCTGTTCTATCCCCTCGATACTATTCTTTACTTCCTGAATTTGCTTCTCTACCGTTCTGTGCGATTCTTCCATCTGTTGACTTAACTTTTCGGTCGTGGTAACACAGCACAGCCGTACATTTTCTATTTTGGTATCTAATTCTGCTATGGTTTCCCTAGTCGCTTCATTTTCAGAGGTCAATTGCTCCAAACGAATGCTAGTGTGCTCCCTTAGCTCAGTTATTTGGTTAGATACCCGTGTTTCGGTGCGTACTACTTGTTCGGTCAAGTGTTCCTTCAGTTCCTTTATCTGATCCGAGTTCCTAATTTCCTGTTCTTTAAATTGTGCACTGACTTGGTCGTTCAAACGCTCCCCGTTCTGAACCAATAGCTCACGATTCCTAGTCACTTGTTCGTTCAGACGTTCACCTATATCTTCCCTAAGTTCCTCTTTGAGCGCCACAAACTGTTCTTTACATCGCTCACTATCCCTAGTCTGTTGTCCTTTAATAGCTCCTACATCCTCTCTAAGCGTAGTCTGTTGTCCTTTAATAGCTCCTACCTCCTCTTTAAGCGCCACAAACTGTTCATTCATCTGCTCGCTGAGTTGCCTCAGCATCTCTCCTATGTCTACCGACATTCGACTCACTGGTTATAAAGTCCGGCGGGAAAAACCGCTCCGTATGTTCTCGATTAAATTTCAAATACTCTAAATTTCCTACACTTTCTAATTTATCAAAATGTTTCTACTGCTAAACTCTCGAACTTTCAAAGCCTAAATTGGCTACCTCAATCTAATATCATGTAATTCAAACATAGGGTAACCGTCAGTACAACACTATGATACAAAACATATATACAACACAAACATAAAATTCACCAACACATGACATAAAAAACAGCTAAAACTACCACATGCAAAATCCAAGCTATACGATTATACACCTGTAAAACATAACACCTTGCAGGTCAAATCCCCGCACGAATATCATCCATCGCTTCAATTGGAGCCCCAAAATCAGCACATCCTCGCTACACCATCAACAGCAATATCCATAAACAAATGGTAAGATCAAAGACAGAACCTCACAAAATACCTCTCTGAACTGGCAGTCATTCAACTTCACAAGTTTAACAACCTACTCCAAATATATCCTCAAGCTAACAGTACCGATCACCGACCAGACTTGGTATACCTGCATAACACCTAATCGAATGCAGCTGTACAACATATGCCTGAAATCAAGCCTTGCACGACCTTTATTTACCAAAATATCAGGTCCTGCCTTTATAGACACACATTATGACCTATAGCCCTATTTTATGGGGAAAAACAGCAGAATACCACTTGGTTATGTGAGCTCGTTTACACAAATATCAAGCATCACCTGATGGCATAATAAAATAAGCTGTATGACCCTCCTTACTGCAATATCGGGTCCTCAGTTAGCCACACCAAGTTCACAATGTAGCCAATGGCGCTCTGGTTCCTTTTACAGAAACATCGGGCCATTCATTACTCGTCGTCATTAATACCATGGCGCTATGGTTAGCCCTTTTTTCAAAGTTATCGAGCCCCATCGTTGCTTGGTCAATTATACTATGGCGCTATGGTTAGCCCTTTACGGAATTTCGGACACCACGTTGCTCGGCAAGTAAACTATGGCGCTCTGTTTACACTGTCTGGGTAGCCCTCATTACAGCAATATCGAGCCCCACGATGGCTTGCGCCAAGTAAACTATGTGCCCTACTGCACTATAAAGTTCCGTCCAGGCGAAGGCCGGTCTCGAACCTAGAGTACAGTAGTGAACAAACTCTCACAGACGTGAGCTGGTGCACATAGTCTTACCTGAACACTGTCCTCTTCAATCAGCCGGTAGAACGCTCTTCTCAGGGATAACATGGGTATAACGGGGCAACATAAAGATAAAACACTAGGACATGTGCCTACTCAGGTAAGAATTCGACTAAATTAAAAAAATAAAATATCTAACAGAAAACACCGCTGCATTCCAAGTTTAACAAATAGGGATTTATTACATAAAATTGAATTATTTACAAATAAAAGATCATTTCAATATGAGATGGGAAAATGACGCTGAGCCGATGACTATCAGTTCACTGCCTTCACAATAACTCGTGAGCTGCAACAAGCATGTTACAATGGTGTAAGTAACGAAGTTTTGGAGATGGATATCTGCTTAATTACACAAAAACAATGATTCCCATAAAAATTTACAATGCCTCGCGCCGTCGAACCCCGGTGCTAACAAAATCACCACAAAATTTACCATGACCTGACTTGGTCACGAACCCTAGTCCTATGACAGGTAAGGTGTCCAAGATACCTATGCAAACAAAATGAAAGAATCCAATCAACACATACAAGGGTGTCAGTATAAAACGGGCCAGTGTTAAAATATTACGTAAAACAAATGGGACATAAAACAAATCTCTCTCTCTGCTTTCAAAACAAGAAGGTCGTTTCTTCCCCTCCTAGCATACTTGAAATACTGCAGACGACCAACACACCAGCCTGTGACGTCAAGCTCAATGACCTCCATTCTCACCCCTCCACTTGCAGCAGTCCCCCTAATTTATGAGCTCCACCGAGGAGACAGGCTAAAGTCTTGCCTTTCAAAAGTACATTTCACGTAGTCAGCTGTTAAAGCCATCATTTAAATATACCTGGGCTATCTGCCCTCGTCTCCATACCTTCAGCAATCTCGCTCATCTTACTAATGCCTCTCATGGGCTAAATCCTGGTGCTACAAAACACTAATCATTAAGCGATCGTCACATTGCCATACTAGGCATTTCCAAAATATCTTCAATAAACTCTCAATGGTTGGGCTCTCTCATACCAACTGCAAATTCTACTTCTGCCTCTTATGGGCTCAAACCTCTTAAATATTGGACTCGCGCACACTATCAGTGAATCTGGGTGAATTCCTGGTCACGACTTGGTCACCATCTGGTCATAACTATACACTTCTACGTCTGCAGAAACAAATGCCTGAATGGGATCTCATAAAAGTACCTATCTGTAGACTAACCTCCTATGCCCAAATGAGTTCAATCAGACCCTTACAAAAACACGTACAATAAAATAACGCAATTACAATGAACCATAACTTCACTAACAAGGACTTTACAAATAACATCTACCTTAAAGTACGGGGTTCGAGTTTGAGGCCTAGCTCTATATTACAAGGGAACCTCTCCTATTACCACAAATTAGTTGACTGACGGCCCCCATATTCCTATCTAAATTTAAATGACATGCTTGAAACAGAATTGGAAAGCTCTGACCTTAAATTTGAGAACATAGCGGAGCGGCCATCCCTGTGGACCACTGGATCTACCACATTCTGAAAGACTGCCGGGCTCGCATCAGATACTGTTGACCACTTGGAGACATTCTTGCTGGTGTAGCGTCTTCGTACAGCTCCCTCTGTAGTCGGAAGGTGTCCTCTTCGATGTTGTGCTGGTCAGGTGCTCCCAACGTTCCTGGATCGATGCCCGTTGTTGTGTTGGCTTCAGCTCCTGGTTGTGGCTTCTGTGCAATGATGCTGTCAAACCCTCGTTCTGACTTGATGCTGGGGTAACTGAAAATAAATTCATATATTACAGACTGTCCAAACTCGATGCCTGTCTTCACTGTTAGCGTGTCTCACACGTCACACTGACCAAGTCTCGTTCAGAGTTTTAACCTGGTACACAAGAGTTTCTTTACTACTCTCCGTCACTGTTCTATCACCCTATCACATGGACAACATATAGTTTTAGAATTCCTAACCTGAGCCAATAATAATTCTAGCATTCCGTCTGCAATCCCTTGACCTCACAGAAATATGGAGCTACTAGTTCATTAGTCTCATGTAAGCAGTACCTCATCTCCCCATCGCATAAATCTCACAGGAAAAATCTTCAATTCCTCTGAATATTCAAGTTGATTACTTACCTCTTTGCAGAAATAGCAGTACAGGCAGTCGATGTAGCTTGAAGACAAAGCGTCGTTCTCAGCACCAACACGCAGTATGACGACTCGTTCCCACAGCCTCTCGGTCCAAGAATGACTCTGATATGCCCTGGCGGCCTGAATTTATAATTCCGGGTCGCGTCATCAAGCCGCTTGGCTGCGTGCAATCTTAGCGTGCCCGGGAAACTTTCCCGCATTAATTATATCATGGGCTCAAATTAGCGAATGCATTAATTAATGCAGCCCTAATGCCTATCAAACTAAAGCGGAAATAATACAGGTTGCAATTTTTGTCTCCAATCCAATGCAACTCTTCTGTAACTAAAGATATTAATTTATTTCATTCTTCCCTCCTAGAATAAGTTTAGCCGCGAACTGGAAAGCGTCCCCAAACTTCATCAAGAGGCTTGGCTTGGGACATAACTTCTTTTAATGAGTTCTGGAGATTTCTCATAATGACGCTCGCGCTCACTTCACATAAGAACGCTTCTTCTGGACCCCTTTATGACATATACTGTAAGACATCGGCTTCGTGGGTGGCCTAGTATGATTCCAATATCCAATACTCAAATTAATACAATTGCTTCAATGAACAGAATGGTTCAATATTGATTATGTAGGACCCTTCCCCCAGTCAAAGGGAAATGCTAACAAGTTTATCTTGGTATGCGTAGACGGCTTTACTAGATTTTCCTGGTTATTTCCGACTAAGCGGGCTACCGCTCAGTCTACCATTACTTGCTTAAATTCTATTTTTGCCTCTTTTGGTCCGTGCCAATATATTGTGTCTGATAATGCTAAGGCGTTCACATCTAATCTTTTTCGTAAATTCTGTTTCGACTTGTCCATCTCTCATGTAACTACTTCTGCTTATTACCCTCAACCATCTCTGGCTGAACGAGTTAACCGTAATCTCAGGTCCGCACTTATTGCCTATCATCATGAAGATCATTCCAGGTGGGACACGTCCCTGCATTGGTTAGCTTTTGCTTTGAATTCGGCGATTCATGAATCACATAAATTTACTCCAGCCTCGTTGATGTTCAAGTTTGTTCCCAACACGCCGCTCTCTAACCTCTGGTCTCTGAGTGACATTCTACCCGAGACAATAGATCCGGACAACATTAAAGATCTTTGGAAGAAGGCTAAAGCCAATCTTAAAGTGTCTCATGAAAAGGTTAGGGAAAGGCATGATCGTGGACGGAGACCCACCCCTTTGAAGGTAGGTGACCAAGTTATGGTCAAGAACTTTGTTCCCGCAGGCAAGCATGCCCCCAGATTTCATGGGCCTTGTATCATTCTCGATTTTCTTACGCCGGTTACATTGCTAGTAAGCAATCCAGCCACCGAGAGGATATTTAGGGTTCACCTGTCCCAGGTGAAACCGGTGTAAATTTTGTGTCAACTTGCTTCATATAATTTGATAGGAATATGAAGGTTATATTTTTTTTTGAGTTTCCACTCTTAAGGCATTCCGCTCCTTCTATTTTGTTTTATATGTAAGCATTTTTTGTAAAACCTTCCCCGATCCGTTAAACTGCCATTCTGTCCTTACCATGGCTATTACCACGCTCCCGTCTCCTGCTATACACACTGTGGCTTGCTTAGATTAAATGCCATGGATATTTGCACGCCGCTGGCCCCTCTACCTCTCCAACAAGCCTGTGCCCTCAAAAAAATGATGATGGTCCAACAATATTCTGCCGCCTAGCTTTAATGTTTCAGTGCCCCCGCAGCCGCGCGGCGCTGTGCCGCGTCTGGGTTTGAGGATGGGCCCCCTCGACCCCAGTGAGGACGACATGTGCACGGCGAGCCGGAGCTCTCCTCCCGGCCAAGGCTGATGTGCGGCGCACGACCTGCTACTTGCCCGCAGCCTGTATATCTTCACCGCGGGCGCGGCGTGTTTCAACACCACTGCTCCCCTCATAGTGCGGGCGAGCGGTATCTCAGGGTACTTGAGGGGTCCGAGCGGCCTCCTCTAGACGCAAGCTGCAACGGCCGGTCTGGCCATCCAACTTAATCAACATCAACTACATGGACAGTTACTATAAGAGATGACTACACTTGGGAATTCAACAACAAAATCTGGTGGACTTAGAAAATTTTTCCTCGATGTTAAAACTAAAGTTTTCCTTCTCAATTCAACTTCTAAAATCATAAAAACTTTACTTCTCCAGTTACAACAAAAATTTTTGAAACTGAATCAAACCACATTAAGAAAATCTTATAAATTTTTCGGCAATTAATCTCCATATCTACATCAAAACTGGGACCTTGTTTTCAAATAAATTTCATGTGTCACCCCTGGAGGAACTTTTGGGGGGGGAGGTCTGTACCGGGCGGTACACCTCCACGCCGCTAATTCAAAAGGTGCGCCAGTTGAAACTCCTCTGCTGGAGGAAACCTGAACTTTATTGACGGTATTAATTTTCTACTTTCTCAGAAGATGTCACTACCTGTAAATTTTGGAGTTTTAGAACTGTGTCATTTTTGATGTGTTTTTGTTTTACTTGAAGTAAGAAGTGTGAACTTTCTCTTCTAGAGGACACTACTGAAGAACTACAATAGTGCACCCTAGTGCGAAGAAAAATAACTGTTCTTTGGAGAAAATTTTATTTCAAAAGTTTGTTCTTTGTTAAATTTCTTTCAGTTATTGGTTAAGTTGGCAATATTACCCCTTTCTTTCCCCTTGTTTTAAATCTAGCCAATCCCGAATTTCTGAAATTAATTTTCCACCAATAATGTGTTTCTTCTTCATCTTGTGTAGGGGTTTCTCCTTATTCTCCAATAAAGTGATTGTGGGCGGGTGTTCTCATTCCCCTAACGCCTAGAACCTTCCGCGAGAGTAAAGAAACTGCTGATTTTAGGGTCTCTGCGCCACTTCTGTTCCATCTTTCAGTGTGTAAAGTACATAGCAGGGGGCGGGAAGCGCCTCTTTCTTCTCCAGCTGTTCAACACCAGGTAATGGCCTCTTAATAACTTCTTTTCTTGCTAGGTCGGCAGTTTAACTCTCGGGGCGGGTTCGACGCGTTTCTACTATGTAACCTTTTCCTAAAATGTAACTACTCTTTTCATCTATTCTCTTTTAAAGCTGCATATTGGGATAGAGAGTGCTAACCCTCTCAAGCTCCCATTCATATTGTTTTGAGGTGAACTTACTTTCTCAACCTATTCTTCGTTAACGTAAAACAAATTGTTCTTTTCTAAAGTCACCTCTGTAGTATGGGATTAGCCCTTGCATTAGTGGCCTAGAGCCAGATTAGGTTTTAAAAACAAGTGTATTAGGAGTGCAGTTCGCCTCCTCTCTAATTGTTATTTTAGAGGTCATTTAATTACCCCTTTTCATTTAATAGACCTCAGTAGGTTGGGTATTTTACCCCTGTGTCTATGTCCAGTGAGGACAACTTGAAGGTGGAGTTTGGTGTGGCCTTTGAGAGGCTTAAAATTGAGAGCGAGTGGCTCGTTTTCGAAAATTGAGTGTTGTATGCCTCGTGGAGGCTTTTCTGTGTAATTTGGAGCAAGGGCTCCTAGGCATGAATGGGGTTTTCTGCCCCTCTGTTGAAACTTGTGTTTGGGGTAAAACTGAGCTGATTGCCCAAGCATTGTGAATTCCGGGCGCCAAGCCCAAATCCTGTAAATATTGTAACTACCCTTTGGACTTGCTACTTTGTACCTGCCATGCTTGTTATTTCTTTGTTTTTGAAAAGAAAATATAACCTTGTTAAATTTTACATTTAACTTTAATTCAGTAGTTGGAGACCTATTCACACCCGCACCTTCTTTCACCTCTACCTACCACGGAAATCTCCGTAACAATAAGGAAAGATCTTCATTGGGGTAATCACATAAATGGGATTGTAAATAAAGGATACAGATCTCTGCACATGGTTATGAGGGTGTTTATGGGTTGTAGTAAGGATGTAAAGGAGAGGGCATATAAGTCTCTGGTAAGACCCCAACTAGAGTATGGTTCCAGTGTATGGGACCCTCACCAGAATTATCTGATTCAGGAAAAAATCCAAAGAAAAGCAGCTCGATTTGTTCTGGGTGATTTCCGACAAAAGAGTAACGTTACAAAAATGTTGCAAAGTTTGGGCTGGGAAGAATTGAGATAAAGAAAGAGAGCTGCTCGACTAAGTGGTACGTTCCGAGCTGTCAGCGGAGAGATGGCGTGGAATGTCATTAGTAGACGAGTAAATTTGAGTGGCGTTTATAAAAGTAGGAAAGATCAGAATATGAAAATAAAGTTGTAATTCAAGAGGGTAAACTGGGGCAAATATTCATTTATAGGAAAGGGAGTTAGGGATTGGAATAACTTACCAAGGGAGACGTTCAATAAATTTCCAATTTCTTTGAAATCATTTAGGAAAAGGCTATGGAAACAATTTGCCACCTGGGTGACTGCCCTAAATGCAGATCAGTACTGATTGATTGATTGATTGATTGATTGATTGATTGATTGATTGATTGATTGATTGATTGATTGATTGATTGATTGATTGATTGATTGATTGATTGATTGATTGATTGATTGATTGATTGATTGATTGATTGATTGATTGATTGATTGATTGATTGATTGATTGATTGTACAGTACTTTGTTCCTTTATGTACATAAATACTTCTTTTTCTTTCTTTGGGTCAGAGACGGGTGCTGGAGTTTTCACGAGTAGGTCTGTGGGCTCTGAGGCTGGAACCCTAATTTACTCATTCTATGTCTTTGCGTCCTAGCGCTGAGTCTGAAAGGCTGGCATCGCTTTAGTTGTTGCGGTTAATTTTCAATACCGCACATGCACATCTTTTCTGCCATTCGAAAGGATTATGATCGTTGATATGTGGTGTTTCCATAGCGACATTGTTTTACTATTTACGTAAAAATGTAGTTAATATCGAGTAGTAGAAAGACCTTTGTGATGTTACATGCCAGTAGCGGTGATTAAGGGGGCGTAGGAGGCTGTCGCTCCCCCACTTTTGTAGAAAATATTACATTTTCATTCTATTTTAGCCGGGTGAAACTAAGAATTATAGGCACTATGAAAAAGCCATTTGTACAAGCCCTGTTGTCTTATCAGATAACTCTTTTATGTATTTTCTTTAATCATTACCAAAGTTATTAGCGGTTATACGCACAAAATGTCCTTCGTCCCGGCTAACCGATTTGTATAGCGCCACATCACATAGTGGAGACTTTGCATGTGCTGTGAGGAAGTGTACCAGGGCTATATGTTTTTGCTGAGGTCTTAGACACTGAGGTATGATTCACCACCTTGTCGCGTGCATTCGTCAGTCTGGCTGTCTCTTTAGTGTCTGTTTTTTTTTAAGTTTTGCTGTATATACTCCCTCCCCACCTTGCTCTATCCCACAAACCCGGGTACTGTTTTTGTCTGTACATTTTTTTGCACCCACACTTTCAGTTCCCGATCGCCGCTACTGTTACGAGCAAGCGTTTCATACTCATTACGTATATAGATGGTATTGCTCGCCTGGTGGCCAGGATCGTTAAGTCTATATGATTTGACTCCGTGGTTAGACCGTTCGAGTCAGAATGTTAGCGGCAGGGTAGGGGAGTGGTGGTGATTATTGTTTTAAGAGTTGTAACACTAGCCAACCACATCACTATACCTAATCAAAGGAAAGAATAAGGGCTCTGACTCTTCGAAAAATGAAGGTATTTTCTAACTTAACACAAGCGCCAGGAAGGGCGTGAAAATGAAAGGACCCCAAAGCCTGGAATGCTCTAGTACCGTCGGGGTCAGAAAATAACAAGGTTGACCAAGGAAGGTCGGATAGAGTAGGTGAAAGTGAGGATCCTAGCACAGGTAAGTTGTCTTTTTCTATTTGCTTTATGTCGCACCGACAAGACCGGTCTTTTGGCGACGATATTCGTGCTACATTCGTGTGTTATTTTTCGTGTGTATCTATTAGACCGTAATACTAATAATAATTTGTCTAAGCATTTAGCTTCGTTAGCTTCGTTGGTAATCTTTGAGTACAGTAGTTCTTGCAGATTTCATTTCTGTTGTGCTTAGTTTAGTGACATACGGTACGGTACCGGTATCGTAATCAGGATACGTCTGCAAGTAGTTTAAAATTACTGTAGTGTACTGTACAGTAGTATACGAGTAATATCCTATTAGAATCTAGTGTGATTATTTTATTATTGTAAAATATTTGTGTAGTATTGGTGTAGTAGAGGTATCCGTAGAAACTCTTACTAAAATACTGTTGTTGTAATTAGAATAGGCTTAATTGCAGTTTGGAATTGTGTAGGCTATTACTTTAGATATTCAGTAATTAACAGCAGTTTTTATCCTGTTAGGGGTTGTAGGATAAAAAAAATAGAGCACGACTACGTAGTATTGTAGTGTAGTCGTATATTAATTACCTTATTGTTGTGTACTATCCCAGACAATATATCCCTCCGTTCATTTATTTTTTGCAAATAAGTTATTTTTAATTTCATTTTCCCCCCGGTAAAGAATGGCTAAGGAGCGCGAGTGTACTTACTGTGGGTGTGGCGAGGCATTGAGGGGTATGAGGGAGGAGTTGGAAAGTTTGAGGGAGATAATTAGGATTCTCACAGAAGACAGGAAGGAAGATAGGACTCCCTCAAACAATGTACAGGTTACAGTAGGTGTACAAGAGGGAGGGGAAGGAAAGAGAGGAGTTGTAGAAGACAGGTGGTCTAATGTTCTAAGGGGAAGGAGATTGCAGGCTAAGGGCACTATTCAGGATCAGGATTCAGGACAGGTGCCTGTGCGAAATCGGTACGAGTTACTCCAGGTAGAACAACAGAGGGAAGATGAGGGACAGGGAACTGTTGCTGAGATGTGTGGAAGTAGGAGGAAGGGAAAAGGTAGGAAAGGAAAATGTAGAGTAGAGGATAGGAAAAGACAGGTGGAACAGGGTCATGGGAGGGGGAAAAGGGAGGAGGAAGTAGCTTCTGCAGCTATCAGGAAAGATAGGGCTGACCAGGAGGGGAGGGGATCAAATGAGGTGGGTAGGGTTGAGGCTCTGGTCATGGGGGATACCATCGTTAGAAACGTGGGGAAAGTGTGTGGAGGAAAGGGTACCAGGGTAGAGTGTTATCCAGGAATTAGGTTGAGGCAGATGTTGAGGAAAGTAGAAGAGAGGGAGGAGGGGAAGGAGAAGGTGGTAGTGTTTCACGTTGGTACAAACAACGTATAGCAAGCTGATATAAGTACCAACATAGTTGGAGATGTGTGGGATCTGGTAAATGCAGCACGGGTGAAGTTTAAGAAAGCGGAGATTGTTATTAGTGGAATACTGTGTAGAAGGGATACTGACTGGAGGGTGATTTGTGATTTAAGTGAGACTATGGAGTGGGTATGTGGGAAACTGGGAGTAAAATTTCTAGATCCTAATGGGTGGGTAGGAGATAGGGATCTGCGCTCAGATGGCCTTCATTTAAACCGCAGTGGTACGTATAAGTTAGGAAATTTGTTTGGAAGGGTAATAGGGAGGTACATTCAGGGAAACGGGATAGCCTAGGGAGCGGTGATAAGGGAACAGGGAACTGGAAATCAAGTAGGGATGACATAAAATTGTTAGTGTTGAACTGTAGAAGTATTGTAAGGAAAGGAATAGAATTAAGTGATTTAATAGATACATATTTACCAGATATTGTAATAGGAGTTGAATCATGGCTGAGAAATGATATAATGGATGCAGAAATTTTCTCACGGCACTGGAGTGTGTATCGTAGAGATAGGATAGGAAGGATGGGAGGGGGAGTGTTCATTCTAGTGAAAGAAGAATTTGTAAGCTACGAAAAAGTTAAAGATGAGACACATGAAATTCTAGGTGTAAGGCTCATTTCTAAAGATAATAGGCAACTTGATATATTTGGAGTGTACAAATCGGGAAAGGGTAGCACTGACGCGGATTCGGAATTATTTGATAGTATAGTCAGGTATGTGGGAAACGACATGGAAAGAAATGTGATTGTAGCGGGAGATCTGAATTTGCCAGATGTCAATTGGGAAGGAAATGCGAACGACAGGAAGCATGACCAATAAATGGTAAATCAGCTAATATGGGAACGACAGCTGATTCAGAAAGTGATGGAACCAACCAGAGGGAAAAATATCCTGGATGTGGTGCTGATAAAACCCGATGAGCTCTATAGGGAAACTGAAGTAATAGATGGTATTAGTGATCATGAAGCTGTTTTTGTGGTAGTTAAAAATAAATGTGATAGAAAGGAAGGTCTTAAAAGTAGGACTGTTAGGCAGTACCATATGGCTGATACAGCAGGTATGAGGCAGTATCTAAAATGTAACTGTGATCGGTGGAAAACGGTAAATAAAAATGTAAACAGACTCTGGGATGGGTTTAAAGAAATTGTTGAGGAATGCGAAAACAGGTTTGTACCATTAAGGGTGGTAAGGAATGGTAAAGGCCCACCTTATTATAATAGAGAAATAAAGCGACTAAGAAGGAGGTGCAGACTGGAAAGAAATAGAGTTAGAAATGGCTGTGGAAGTAAGAAGAAATTGAAGGAACTTACTAGAAAATTGAATCTAGCAAAGAAGGCAGCTAAGGATAACATGATGGCAAGCATAATTGGCAGTCATACGAATTTTAGTGAAAAATGGAAGGTTATGTATAGGTATTTTAAGGCAGAAACAGGTTCCAAGAAGGACATTCCAGGAATAATTAATGAACAAGGGGAGTGTGTATGTGAGGATCTTCAAAAGGCAGAAGTATTCAGTCAGCAGTATGTAAAGATTGTTGGTTACAAGGATAATGTCGAGATAGAGGAGGAGACTAAGGCCAAAGAAGTAATAAAATTTACATATGATAACAATGACATTTACAATAAGATACAAAAGTTGAAAACTAGAAAAGCGGCTGGAATTGATCAGATTTCTGGGGATATACTAAAGACAATGGGTTGGGATATAGTACCATATCTGAAGTACTTATCTGATTATTGTTTGGTTGGAGAAGCTATATCAGATGAATGGAGATTTGCTATAGTAGCCCCTGTGTATAAAGGAAAGGGTGATAGACATAAAGCTGAAAATTACAGGCCAGTAAGTTTGACATGCATTGTATGTAAGCTTTGGGAAGGCATTCTTTCTGATTATATTAGACATGTTTGTGAAATTAATAACTGGTTCGATAGAAGGCAATTCGGTTTTAGGAAAGGTTATTCCACTGAAGCTCAACTTGTAGGATTCCAGCAAGATATAGCAGATATCTTGGATTCTGGAGGTCAAATGGACTGTATCGCGATTGACCTGTCTAAAGCATTTGATAGGGTAGATCATGGGAGACTACTGGCAAAAATGAGTGCAATTGGACTAGACAAAAGAGTGACTGAATGTGTTGCTATATTTCTAGAAAATAGATCTCAGGGAATTAGAGTAGGTGAAGCTTTATCTGACCCTGTAATAATTAAGAGGGGAATTCCTCAAGGCAGTATTACCGGACCTTTATGTTTTCTTATATATATAAATGATATGAGTTAAGGAGTGGAATCGGAGGTAAGGCTTTTTGCGGATGATGTTATTCTCTATAGAGTGATAAATAAGATACAAGATTGTGAGCAACTGCAACGTGACATCGAAAATGTGGTGAGATGGACAGCAGGCAATGGTATGATGATAAACGGGGTTAAAAGTCAGGTTGTGAGTTTCACAAATAGGAAAAGTCCTCTCAGTTTTAATTACTGCGTTGATGGGGTGAAAATTCCTTTTGGGGATCATTGTAAGTACTGTATCTAGGTGTTAATATAAAGAATGATCTTCATTGGGGTAATCACATAAATGGGGTTGTAAATAAAGGGTACAGATCTCTGCACATGGTTATGAGGGTGTTTAGGGGTTGTAGTAAGGATGTAAAGGAGAGTGCTTATAAGTCTCTGGGAAGAGCCCAACTAGAGTATGGTTCCAGTGTATGGGACCCTCACCAGGATTACCTGATTCAAAAACTGGAAAAAATCCAAAGAAAACCAGCTCGATTTGTTCTGGGTGATTTCCGACAAAAGAGTAGCGTTACAAAAATGTTGCAATGTTTGGGTTGGGAAGAATTGAGAGGAAGAAGAAGAGCTGCTCGACTAAGTGGTATGTTCCGAGCTGTCAGCGGAGAGATGGCATGGAATGACATTAGTAGACGAATAAGTTTGAATGGCGTTTATAAAAGTAGGAAAGATCACAATATGAAGATAAAGTTGGAATTCGAGAGGACAAACTGGGGCAAATATTCATTTATAGGAAGGGGAGTTAGGGATTGGAATAACCTACCAAGGGAGATGTTCAATTAATTTCCAATTTCATTGAAATCATTTAGGAAAAGGCTAGGAAAGCAACAGATAGGGAATCTGCCACCTGGGCGACTGCCCTAAATGCAGATCAGTATTGATTGATTTGATTTGATGGGATATGGAAGGCCTAGGAATGGAAAGGAAGCGCCCGTGGCCTTAATTAAGGTACGGCCCCAGCATTTGCCTGGTGTGAAAATGGGAAACCACGGAAAACCCACTTCAGAGCTGCCGGCAGTGGGGTTCGAACCAACTATATCCCGATTACTGGATACTGGCCACACTTGAACGACTGCATCTGTGGAGCTCGGTGGGCAAGTTGTCAGGACTCAGCTAAGGGCCCGTGTTCGCCAACCCACTCTCAATAGTTAAGAGCTCCTGTAGCCTTTTACTACAGGCAGGGGACGCGGTGGGCGTTATTCTACCGCCTCCTCCACCACCAGGGGGTCAGGGTAGAATAACACCCACGCTATCCCCTGCCTGTCGTAAGAGGCGACTAATAGGGGCCCGAAGGGCTCTGAACTTTGGAGCGTGGGTTGGCGACCACGGCATCCCCAGCTGAGTCCTGGCATTGCTTCCCGCAGTCACGAGCGAGACATCGGGAAGTGCGGATGTGTGAATGAGCTGAGGTGCGCAATATGGGAATAACGATACAGCAATACAGGCTAAGAATTGGAAGATGGCATGGTGCAAGGCAGTGTTGGAAGGAAGCTGGAGTTGAGAGAGGAAAAAAAATTAGTGGTTATAAAGGACTGTTGGAGATTATGTTGTGTGCGACGGTTATTGCGACGCTGCTGGTGGTAGGAGGTATGGAAAAAAATCCGGGTCCAAACCAGGGACCGTTCGGCTGGGAGGAGCTTGAAGAGATCAAGAGAGTGGTGAAGGAAGCAAGCAAAGGAGAAGAAATTAAGGAAATGATGCAGGAACACCAGGCAACCGAAATGAAGGAGATGAAGGACATAAAAAGTTTTATAAAAGAAGAAATTGGAGGCATAAATGACAAGTTAGCGGAGATAGAAGATGAGGTAGGGAGCTTGAAAAAAAAGGCGGTGGTACTGGAAGAGGAATTAACAGCAATGAAGAGAGAAGTGAGGTTAGCGAGGAACGAATCAGCAAGAAAAAATGTGTTTGTGTATGGTGTACCTGAGGAAGGAACAGAATCAAAAGTGGAATTAGTATTGAAAGTGGTGGACATAGTTTCGAACAAAATGAAGATAAAGTTTTCTGAAGTTGATATAGATGATATATATAGAGTGGGAAGGAACAAGGGACATAGGCCGGTGAAGTTAAGATTAATATCAACCCTGATGGCTGATATACTTCTGAGGAATGCTGGAAATTTGAAAGGATCGAACATTTATTTGAAGGCTGAGATAGAGAAAGAAGACAGGATGCGGTCGGATGTCTATAAGCGGCATATGTGGCGTGCTAGAGCGCAGGGATTGCGAGTCAAGATAGTGGGGAGGTGTCTGGTTACTTCAGGCAGAAATTGGTCGCGATCGTGGACAGAGGAGGAACTGCTGAGCATGGAAAAATGTGAGGAGGAAATGAGTTGCAGAAATCGAGAGCAGGGCGACATCAGTACGGAGAAGGAAGAGAGAAGAGGGGACTGCGGTGTCAGCGGGCAGGTAGCGAAGACAGCAGAGTCCTTGGTGAGTCAGAACAGCCCAGGAAGGAGTGAATCAACAAGTAGGACACTAGACCGAAGTGAAGTGGATACAGGTAGTGAAGAGGTGACGGGAAGGGAAAGGAGTCTGGGTAGTGACTCAACCTCCCCGAATAGGAATAATGCAGAAATAAACCTGGAGAGAAAGCAGGCGTTAAATAAGGCGAGATCCTTAAGTTTAAAAGATCTATGGGGTGGGAAGAAAGGCTCTGGCACGGAAAAGGGGAAGGATGGGTGTGAGAAGAAAGAGAGGGATGGGGTGGAGCCAAAAGGAAGAATCACGAGAAGTAAGGGGGGAAGTGGTGAAATGCAGAATTATAGGGAGGGAGGGGGAGGAAATAAATAACTAGATATGGTGATAGGGATGCTGAATATTGAGGGGTTGATGGGGAAGTTAGGGAATAAGGAAATTGTGGATTTAGTGAAAGATTTTGAGATTATTGCTCTAGTAGAGACGTGGTTAGGGAAGGGGGTTGAAATTACATGGGACGGTTATAGAGTAGTTAACGTGTTAAGGAAAAAAATAGGGAAGAGGGGCCGAAACCCAGAGGGCATAGTAGTTTTAATAAGAAATGAGATAGCTGAATGGGTGGAGACGTCACAGACTAGGGTAGAAGGGGTAGTGTGGTTGAGAGTAAAAATGGGGAAGGGGGCAGCGGAAGCAATTTGTCTGGCACTGCTTTATAACCATCCGAGCGATTCAGTGTATGCAAATAAACATTTTTTTGACGAACAGATTGAAGAAATAAACACAATTAAAGGAATGTATGTAGTAGATGGGATGATTTTATTGGGGGATTGGAATGCGAGAGCGAGCAATAGAGTACCGGTATACGGGAAAGAAGTAAAAGTAGACGGGGTACTGCAAAGGAAGAGTAAGGATAATGTTGTAAATAGTTATGGAGAAAGGTTATTAAAGTTATGTGCTCTAGAACATTTATTTATTTTAAATGGGTGGATGAAGGGGGATAGTGTGGGAGATTTGACGTATATTACAACAAATGGAGGGAGTGTGATGGACATAGGAATAAGCTCAGAGATAGCGTTAAGGAGAATAATAAGTTTTGAGGTGTTAGAATATGGGTTGACAGAACATATGCCTATCAAAATAAAATTGAGAACGTTGGTCGCTGATGAGAAGGGAAAGATGGAGGAAAGTAAGGAGAGGTATAGGAATGGAGGATGGAAGTATGTATGGGATGATATACTAAAGAGAAATTAAGACGGCATTTGAAAGAGGAGGGAGATATATTAAGGGCAGGAATTGAAAGGGCGGTAGAAGGGAATGATATGGATAACGTGCTAAAATTAATTGAACTCCCTGTATGGAGGGTGGGGAAGGAAGTGAGGAGAAGGGTAGAGGGAAAAAAGTATAAAATGAATGGATGGTTTGATGAAGACTGTAGGAGAAAACGTGAGGTTGTAATGAGAGCCCTAGCGGAGTTTAGGAAGGAGGGTGTGCAAAAAAAGGAAGGAATATTGTAAATTGAGAAGGGAATATAAGGAGGTATTGAATGAGAAGAAAAGAGGATGGAAGGAGGCGGAAGCTGAAAAAATAAATATATATTGTAGAGAGAAGAAATTTGAGAGGATTTGGGAGTCAATAAACAAGATCAGAAGAACGAAACCGGAGGGGAAGGGGGATAAAATAGGAGAAAACGAGTGGATTAGGCATTTTAAAAGGCTTTTAGAAGGGGAGAGGAAATTGGGTAGAGAAATAGACAAGTCACAAATTGGAAGGGAACTGGAAGTAGGCATTACAATATTGGATGGGGAGATAACAAGGCAGGAGGTAATTACAGTATTAAAAATG
This sequence comes from Anabrus simplex, assembly GCF_040414725.1. Classification (NCBI taxonomy): domain Eukaryota; kingdom Metazoa; phylum Arthropoda; class Insecta; order Orthoptera; family Tettigoniidae; genus Anabrus; species Anabrus simplex. Next base: position 343,922,540 of record NC_090270.1, read on the forward strand.
CTAGACCCAAGGCTGCAGGAGGTGTGAATGGTATTTCCAATAGTGTATGGAAAGAGGTAGGGGCAAATGAACCGATGTTGAGAGGGATTGTGAAATTCTTTAATAGGTTGCTGGAAACGGGGAAATTTCCTAGAGAATGGAGGAAGGGGGTATTATGCCCTATTTATAAAAATAAAGGAGCTAGTAGTGATCCAAACAACTATAGAGGAATTACACTCCTAGACTCGCTGTCAAAGGTGTACACAGGGGTTTTGGCGAATAGGATAACAAATTGGGCGGAACAGTACGGTAGGATATCTGAGTTCAAAAATGGATTTAGGAAAGGATGTAATACAGTTGATAATGTTTGGATTCTGGACACTTTGATTACAAAGTATGTGAGGATAGCAGGGCGTAAATTATTTATAGCAGCGATTGACTTAGAAAAAGCCTTTGATACGGTCAGTAGGGAGGCGCTATTTTTGAGATTAGGGGAGGTTGGAATGTCGAAAAAAATGAGGGTGGCAATTGAAACTATTTATGAGGAAGTGTTTGTGATGATTAAATTGCAGGATGGAAGGTTGAGTAAGTGTTTTGAATCGAAAAGCTGGGTGAGACAGGGATGTAAGCTATCCCCGATATGATTTATAAATAATATTCTAGAGGGTCATGGTGGAGACGCATGGCAATGCCCTTGGGTAGGGAAAATGGAAGTTCCGGGGTTGCTATTCGCGGATGACCTATTGATTTTGGCTTTGACGGCAAATGGGTTGCAAAAAGGGTTGGACAAGGTAGTTGAATATACTAGGAAATGGTCTCTCAGAGTAAATGTAAGAAAGACTCAGATAATGGTGTGTAGGAAAAGGGGTGGGAGAAAGAATAAGGAAGTCTGGAGGATGGAGCAGGAAGAAATTAAACCAGGGGAAAAAATTGAGTACCTAGGTGTAATAATTAGTAAGAATGCTTCTTGGAAAAATCAGTGTAAGAAGGCAAAACTTAAAGGAAGAGGAGCGCTTGCGGTAGTAGGAGTATTAGAAAAGAAATTTCCAGACGTTAAATACAAAATTCAGAAAACGGTGTTTAAATCACTGGTAATGGGCAAAATGCTATTTGGGGTTGAAGTATGGGGAATGGAGGAAGACAGGAGTGAACTAAACCAGGTGGTGGCGAAATTTAGCAAGATCATGATGGACCTACCGAATTGTACAGCCAATGCCGGGGCCAGATTAGTCTGTAAAGAGTCGATAGAGGTTGAAATAGCTAAGAGGATGTTCAAGTACTGGATTAGATTGGAGGAAGGGAAGGGTGGGGCGTTAGTACAAGAAACGTTTAATTTTCAGAAAAGTATGACGAATGAAGGTTACTGGGTTAATAAGTGCAAAAAATGGTTACAAAAGATTGGATTGGGGGTGTATGGAGAGGTCTGGGGGGATGGTAGGAATAAATGGGTATGGGAAAGGATAAAGGGAAGACTACTAGATATTGAAAGTCAGAGCTTAATAGGGGAATGTAGAGAGAGAGTCTCTTTATCAGTATTAAATAAATTGGTGGAAGTAATAAACCCGAAAACGGAGTTCGAGGGTAGAAGGGATAAGAGATTTTTGTATTGGTGGATATTGGGTGTTCCGAGGAATAGGGGGTGGGTAGGTAGTGAGAATAGGGATAGATGTGTGTTATGTGGAGAGAAGTGGGAGGACCTGCATATTTTTAATCAATGCCGACCTTTGGCGGAAATAAAGATCAAACTACTAAGTAAGAAGGAGCTGCATATGGTAGGGGAAAGCTACAAGATAACATCTTGGTTATGTAGAGAGTGGGAGAAAGGAACGAATATAGCGAAATTCTTAAATGTGGCCAGAGATATATTTATAAAGAAATTGAGGGAGTAACAGGGGTTGTGCAGATAATGTGGTTCGTGCTGAGGGAGAAAGGGGGAAGGCATTCTGCTCAGAGGAATGGATATCCGCCCTGAGCAAATGTGGGAAGGGTATCATGGTAATCATGATATCAGAAGAGGGGGCTGTAGTGTTAGGGGAAAGGGGGAAAACACCTTGCCCTGTGGAAAGGTGATCCGCCTGGGGCAAAGGGAAAGCCTGAGAAAATTAGGTAAGCGTTGAGAAAAGGGGAAGTTGAGTAGGTTTGAGGGTAGTGTAAAGCTTAGGTGGAAGTAAAAAAAATTAATAAATAAAATTAAAAAAGCGAGTTGACTGAGTGAACTAATGGACTTGGAATGGAGTACTGTCTGTTGGTGTGTAAATGAGGACTGAAAAAAATGGATTGTTTAAGTGTATTTGTGTGAGGAGGGGGTATAAAGAAGGTATTGTGCCCTACTGCACTATAAAGTTCCGTCCAGGCGAAGGCCGGTCTCGAACCCAGAGTACAGTAGTGAACGAACTCTCACAGACGTGAGCTGGTGCACATAGTCTTACCTGAACACTGTCCTCTTCAATCAGCCGGGAGAGCGCTCTTCTCAGGGATAACATGGGTATAACGGGGCAACATAAAGATAAAACACTAGGACATGTGCCTACTCAGGTAAGAATTCGACTAAATAAAAAAAATTAAAATAAAATATCTAACAGAAAACACCGCTGCATTCAAAGTTTAACAAATAGGGATTTATTACATAAAATTGAATTATTTACAAATAAAAGATCATTTCAATAGGAGATGGGAAAATGACGCTGAGCCGATGACTATCAGTTCACTGCCTTCACGAAAACACGTGAGCTGCAACAAGCATGTTACAATGGTGTAAGTAACGAAGTTTTGAAAGATGGATATCTGCTTAATTACACAAAAACAATGATTCCCCATAAAAATTTACAATGCCTCGCGCCGTCGAACCCCGGTGCCAACAAAATCACCACAAAATTTACAATGACCTGACTTGGTCACGAACCCTAGTCCTATGACAGGTAAGGTGTCCAAGATACCTATGCAAACAATATGAAAGAATCCAATCAACACATACAAGGGTGTCAGTATAAAACGGGCCAGTGTTAAAATATTACGTAAAACAAATAGGACATAAAACAAATCTCTCTCTCTGCTTTCAAAACAAGAAGGTCGTTTCTTCCCCTCCTAGCATACTTGAAATACTGCAGACGACCAACACACCAGCCTGTGACGTCAAGCTCAATGACCTCCATTCTCACCCCTCCACTTGCGGCAGTCCCCTAATTTATGAGCTCCAACGGGGAGACAGGCTAAAGTCTTGCCTTTCAAAAGAACACTTCACGTAGTCAGCTGCTAAAGCCCTCATTTAAATATACCTGGGCTATCTGCCCTCGTCTCAATACCTTCCGCAATCTCGCTCATCTTACTAATGCCTCTCATGGGCTAAATCCTGGTGCTACAAAACACTAATCATTAAGCGATCGTCACATTGCCATACTAGGCATTTCCAAAATATATTCAATAAACTCTCAATGGTTGGGCTCTCTCATACCAACTGCACATTTTACTTCAGCCTCTTATGGGCTCAAATCTCTTAAATATTTGGACTCGCTCACTCTATCAGTGAATCTGGGTGAATTCCTGGTCACGACTTGGTCACGATTTGGTCATAACTATACACTTCTACGTCTGCAGAAACAAATGCCTGAATGTGATCTAATAAACGTACCTATCTGTAGACTAACCTCCTATGACCAAATGAGTTCAATCAGACCCTTACAAAAACACGTACTTTAAAATAACGCAATTACAATGAACCATAACTTCGCTAACAAGGACTTTACAAATAACATCTACCTTAAAGTACGGGGTTCGAGTTTGAGGCCTAGCTCTATATTACAAGGGAAATTATCCTATTACCACAAATCTGCTGACTGACGGCCCCCATACTCCTATCTAAATTTAAATGACATGCTTGAAACAGAATTGGAAAGCTCTGACCTTAAATTTGAGAACATAGCGGAGCGGCCATCCCTGTGGACCACTGGATCTACCACATTCTGATAGACTGCAGAGCTGTCATCAGAGACTGTTGACCACTTGGAGACATTCTTGCTTGTGTGGCGTCTCCGTACAGCTCCCTCTGTAGTCGGAAGGTGTCCTCTTCGATGTTGTGCTGGTCAGGTGCTCCCAACGTTCCTGGATCGATGCCCGTTGTTGTGTTGGCTTCAGCTCCTGGTTGTGGCTTCTTTGCAATGATGCTGTCAAACACTCGTTCTGACTTGATGCTGGGGTAACTGAAAATAGATTCATATATTACAGACTGTCCAAACTCGATGCCTGTCTTCACTGTTAGCGTGTCTCACACGTCACACTGACCAAGTCTCGTTCAGAGTTTTAACCTGGTACACAATAGTTTCTTCACTACTCTCAGTCACTGTTCTATCACCCTATCACATGGACAACATATAGTTTTAGAATTCCTAACCTGAGCCAATAATAATTCTAGCATTTCGTTCGCAATCCCTTGACCTCACAGAAATATGGAGCTACTAGTTCATTAGTCTCTTATAAGCAGTACCTCATCTCCCCATAGCATAATCTCACAGGTAAAATCTTCAATTCCTCTGAATATTCAAGTTGATTACTTACATCTTTGCAGAAATAGCAGTACAGGTAGTCGGTGTAGCTTGAAGACAAAGCGTTGTTCTCAGCACCAACACGCAGTATGACGATTCGTTCCCGCAGCCTCTCGGTCCAAGAATGACTCTGATATGCCCTGGCGGCCTTAATTTATAATTCCGGGTAGCGTCATCAAGCCGCTTGGCTGCGTGTAATCTTAGCGTGCCCGGGAAAATTTCCCGCATTAATTATATCATGAGCTCAAATTAGCGAATGCATTAATTAATGCAGCCCTAATGCCTATCAAAATAAAGCAGAAATAATACAGGTTGCAATTCTTGTCTCAAATCCAATGCAACTCTTCTGTAACCAAAGATATTAATTTATTTCATTCTTCCCTCCTAGAATAAGTTTAGCCGGGAACTGGAAAGCGTCCCCAATCTCCATCAAGAGGCTTGGCTTGGGACATAACTTCTTTTAATGAGTTCTGGAGATTTCTCATAATGACGCTCGCGCTCACTTCACATAAGAACGCTTCTTCTGGACCCCTTTATGACATATACTGTAAGACATCGGCTTCGTGGGTGGCCTAGTATGATTCCAATATCCAATCCTCAAATTAATACAATTGCTCCAATGAACAGAATTGTTCATAGCCCCCCGTGAACGACAAAATAAAATTTTGTCAAGAATTTTATTTTCCCAAATTCCAAGATCATTTTCTCATTGCAATCATATCTGCTGTCAATATTCAAAACTTCAGGGCATGGGACTATCTTCAGCTATAGACATGATAGCCTCCCTATCCTTCCTAACTTGGTAATAGGCATCCAGCAGAGCTAGAAATCTCCGGTGGTTACTCTCGCAGTCTTGACACTCCGTTTCTTTGCGCTGCTCAGATAGCTGTTTCTGGTCGCCTGGAGAAATCATATTCACTTCTTCTTCTTCTTCTTCTTCTTCTTCTTCTTCTTCTTCACCATTGGGTACCTCTGGTTGTTCTTCTTCGCTGTCATTTTCATCTTCTTCCGGAATGATAACCTCCTCTCTGGCAATATTTTCAGTGTCTTCCTCCTCAGGTTCTTCTTCCTCTTCTTCGCCTCCTTCTTCTTCTTCTTCTTCTTCTTCCTGATTGTCTAATTGATATTGGCCGGGTTGGAAAAAGGGCTTAAGGTTTGATGAGTTAAAGACCTTAGTCACTGTAGCGTCCAAGCTTTGTACCTTGTATGAATTATTTTCATAACTATGAATTATTCTATACGGTCCAGTGTATAGCTCAGCGAACTTATGGTAGTATCTCTCTGTAGGGTTAGAGACAGTGGGTGTCTTAACTAACACTAACTCGAGCTAGTTGAGGATCCCTGCTAAATTCATCTTAAATTCTCTTCATTCGTCATGATGTTCAATTAATATCATCCACAAAATACATTTATATCTACTGGCTATCATAAGCTTTCTAGTTACAGTACTACTTATATACAGTGGTGTTTATCTAAATGGCTCTTCTATTTGTCCAGTTTACAGAAGTTCCCGGTATCACGTTCGTTCCGCAACTTTCTTCACACCCTGTCTCATTCATGCTGCCTTCTAGCTTGCAGAAGTTCATGGCACTACGTGTTTGTTTACTTCTGTAGTTAGAGAGGTTCCCTCTCTCTGTTCCGCTCTTTATTTTGTGGATTAAGAGATATTCCTTTCTCTCGGTTTTCCAGTCAATTTTCTTCCGCCTTATTTCACGACATGCGGAAAGCCACCTCTTCGCAACAGCACGTTTTCTCCTCAACTGTTCCACGTAGCTTCTTGGTTTAAGCTTTCGTCCCTCTTTCATATCTTCCCGTCTCCGCTTCTTCTTTCTCCTGATGGTTCCAATCTTCCACCTCCGGCGTATTCTTACTTGTCTTGCGAACCAACCAAACTGGTATCGGTACTTTTGGTTCTTCTTGCGTTTCTTGTATGACCTAGTTCTCTTTCCTTCATTTTGCTTCGAATGCTGGTTATACCATTGATCGTCTCCTTCATTTCCGGCTGCTATTTCTTGAAGATACTTTCCAATCGTTTCCCTTTGATTATTTTGTGCGTCCCCGGTCGGGTCTCCCATTTCTCGTCGTCCAGAAATCCCATTAACGTTGTTTGCTATTTTCCTTCTTATCTCAACTGCCTCGACCTTGGATACTGTTACACATTCCTGACTCTCTTCTTCTACCGCAGTATTTATGAGGTCTTTACCCTCAGACGTCGTCGCGTAGCACTTGATCTCGGCCCCTTCTGACAGGACTATGGCTATGTTGCCAGATTTCTGCACAATGTGATTCTTGAACTGCTCTTCTTCTCCTTCCTGTAGCCAAACCAAAGTTGCCATTTCCCCAGCTTCCTTGCTTCGGTCTGTCTCCACCTCCGTACTTTCCGTGTCATTCAATCCTTCTTCTGAGGCTACTGTAATATTCTCGTTTCCTGGTGTATCTTCCCTTTCTGCTTCTGTCTCCTGAACCATTGGACTGTTTGTATCAGATTGCTCCATTCGCATCACTTCATTTTCGGGCGGTTCAACCGGTGAATCAGACTGCTGAACTTCTTTGATAATTTCCTCCTCGGACACCTTATCGCTGACTTTACCTTCCTTATTCTCTTCCGTGGTTTGCTCTTTCCTCCCAACTCCCTCTCGAGTCCTCGCCTCCATACTGTCTTCGACTTTCTGCTCGACTTTTTCTGGCCTCTCTTGGGTATAATCTATGCGATCTATTGCTGCTACCAGTTCTTCTTTAACGGTTTTCAGTTCGGCCTGAGTCTCCTTATCTTTTTCTTCCATACGCTGTTCTATTCCCTCGATACTATTCTTTACTTCCAGGATTTGCTTCTCTACCGTTCTGTACGATTCTTCCATCTGTTGACTCAACTTCTCGGTCGTGGTAACACAGCACAGCCGTACATTTTCTATTTTGGTATCTAATTCTGCTATGGTCTCCCTAGTCGCTTCATTTTCAGAGGCCAATTGCTCCAAACGAATGCTAGTGTGTTCCTTTAGCTCAGTTATTTGGTTAGCTACCCGTGTTTCGGTGCGTACTACTTGTTCGGTCACCTTTTCTTCGCACTCCGCGATTTTCTCCGTAAGTTGCTCGGTTACGTGTACTTTAAGTTCTTTTATCTGATCCGAGTTCCTAATTTCTTGTTCTTTAAATTGAGCACTGACTTGGTCGTTCAAACGTTCACCGTTCCTATCCGCTTGTCCTTTAACCTCCCCTAGTTCCTCTTTAAGCGTCACAAACTGTTCATTGAATCGCTCACTATCCCTAGTCTGTTGTCCTTTAATAGCTCCTACTTCCTCTTTAAGCGCCACAAACTGTTCATTCATCTGCTCGCTGAGTTGCCTCAGCATCTCTCCTATGTCTACCGACATTCAACTCACTTGTCATAAAGTCCGGCGGGACAAGCCGCTCCGTATGTCCTCGATTAAATTTCAAATACTATAAATTTCCTACACTTTCTAATTTATCAAAATGTTCCTACTGCTAAACTCTCGAACTTTCAAAGCCTAAATTGGCTACCTCAATCTAATATCATGTCATTCAAACATAGGGTAACCGTCAGTACAACACTATGATACAAAATATATATACAACACAAACATAAAATTCTCCCATAAAATGTCATAAACCAGCAAAAACTACCACATGCACAAATCCAAGCTATCCGATTATACACCTGTAAAACACAACACCTTGCAGGTCAAATCCCCGCACGAATATCATCCATCACTTCAAGGAAACCACAAAATCAGCACATCCTCGCTAAACACCATCAACAGCAATATCCATAAACTAATGGTAAGATCAAAGACAGAACCTCACAAAATACCTCTCTGAACTGGCAGTCATTCAACCTCACAAGTTTAACAACATACTCCAAATATATCACCAAGCTAACAGTACAGATCACAGACCAAACTTGGTATACCTGCATAACACCTAATCGAATGCAGCTGTCATAACATATGCCTGAAATCAAGCCTTGCACGACCTTTATTTACCAAAATATCAGGTCCTGCCTTTATAGACACACATTATGACCTATAGCCCTATTTTATGGGGAAAATCAGCAAAATACCACTTGGTTATGTGAGCTCGTTTACACAAATATCAAGCATCACCTGACGGCATAATAAAATAAGCTGTATGACCCTCCTTACTGCAATATCGGGTCCTCAGTTAGCCACACCAAGTTCACAATGTAGACAAAGGCGCTATGGTCCCTTTTACTGAAATATCGGGCCATTCGTTACTCGTCGTCATTAATACCATGGCGCTATGGTTAGCCCTTTTTTCAAAGTTATCGAGCCCCATCGTTGCTTGGCCATTTATACTATGGCGCTATGGCCCCCTTTACGGAATTTCGGCCACCACGTTGCTCGGCGCCAATTAAACTATGTGCCCTACTGCACTATAAAGTTCCGTCCAGGCGAAGGCCGGTCTCGAACCCAGAGTACAGTAGTGAACGAACTCTCACAGACGTGAGCTGGTGCACATAGTCTTACCTGAACACTGTCCTCTTCAATCAGCCGGGAGAGCGCTCTTCTCAGGGATAACATGGGTATAACGGGGCAACATAAAGATAAAACACTAGGACATGTGCCTACTCAGGTAAGAATTCGACTAAATAAAAAAAATTAAAATAAAATATCTAACAGAAAACACCGCTGCATTCAAAGTTTAACAAATAGGGATTTATTACATAAAATTGAATTATTTACAAATAAAAGATCATTTCAATAGGAGATGGGAAAATGACGCTGAGCCGATGACTATCAGTTCACTGCCTTCACGAAAACACGTGAGCTGCAACAAGCATGTTACAATGGTGTAAGTAACGAAGTTTTGAAAGATGGATATCTGCTTAATTACACAAAAACAATGATTCCCCATAAAAATTTACAATGCCTCGCGCCGTCGAACCCCGGTGCCAACAAAATCACCACAAAATTTACAATGACCTGACTTGGTCACGAACCCTAGTCCTATGACAGGTAAGGTGTCCAAGATACCTATGCAAACAATATGAAAGAATCCAATCAACACATACAAGGGTGTCAGTATAAAACGGGCCAGTGTTAAAATATTACGTAAAACAAATAGGACATAAAACAAATCTCTCTCTCTGCTTTCAAAACAAGAAGGTCGTTTCTTCCCCTCCTAGCATACTTGAAATACTGCAGACGACCAACACACCAGCCTGTGACGTCAAGCTCAATGACCTCCATTCTCACCCCTCCACTTGCGGCAGTCCCCTAATTTATGAGCTCCAACGGGGAGACAGGCTAAAGTCTTGCCTTTCAAAAGAACACTTCACGTAGTCAGCTGCTAAAGCCCTCATTTAAATATACCTGGGCTATCTGCCCTCGTCTCAATACCTTCCGCAATCTCGCTCATCTTACTAATGCCTCTCATGGGCTAAATCCTGGTGCTACAAAACACTAATCATTAAGCGATCGTCACATTGCCATACTAGGCATTTCCAAAATATATTCAATAAACTCTCAATGGTTGGGCTCTCTCATACCAACTGCACATTTTACTTCAGCCTCTTATGGGCTCAAATCTCTTAAATATTTGGACTCGCTCACTCTATCAGTGAATCTGGGTGAATTCCTGGTCACGACTTGGTCACGATTTGGTCATAACTATACACTTCTACGTCTGCAGAAACAAATGCCTGAATGTGATCTAATAAACGTACCTATCTGTAGACTAACCTCCTATGACCAAATGAGTTCAATCAGACCCTTACAAAAACACGTACTTTAAAATAACGCAATTACAATGAACCATAACTTCGCTAACAAGGACTTTACAAATAACATCTACCTTAAAGTACGGGGTTCGAGTTTGAGGCCTAGCTCTATATTACAAGGGAAATTATCCTATTACCACAAATCTGCTGACTGACGGCCCCCATACTCCTATCTAAATTTAAATGACATGCTTGAAACAGAATTGGAAAGCTCTGACCTTAATTTAGAGAACATAGCGGAGCGGCCATCCCTGTGGACCACTGGATCTACCACATTCTGATAGACTGCAGAGCTGTCATCAGAGACTGTTGACCACTTGGAGACATTCTTGCTTGTGTGGCGTCTTCGTACAGCTCCCTCTGTAGTCGGAAGGTGTCCTCTTCGATGTTGTGCTGGTCAGGTGCTCCCAACGTTCCTGGATCGATGCCCGTTGTTGTGTTGGCTTCAGCTCCTGGTTGTGGCTTCTTTGCAATGATGCTGTCAAACACTCGTTCTGACTTGATGCTGGGGTAACTGAAAATAGATTCATATATTACAGACTGTCCAAACTCGATGCCTGTCTTCACTGTTAGCGTGTCTCACACGTCACACTGACCAAGTCTCGTTCAGAGTTTTAACCTGGTACACAATAGTTTCTTCACTACTCTCAGTCACTGTTCTATCACCCTATCACATGGACAACATATAGTTTTAGAATTCCTAACCTGAGCCAATAATAATTCTAGCATTTCGTCCGCAATCCCTTGACCTCACAGAAATATGGAGCTACTAGTTCATTAGTCTCTTATAAGCAGTACCTCATCTCCCCATAGCATAATCTCACAGGTAAAATCTTCAATTCCTCTGAATATTCAAGTTGATTACTTACATCTTTGCAGAAATAGCAGTACAGGTAATCGGTGTAGCTTGAAGACAAAGCGTTGTTCTCAGCACCAACACGCAGTATGACGATTCGTTCCCGCAGCCTCTCGGTCCAAGAATGACTCTGATATGCCCTGGCGGCCTTAATTTATAATTCCGGGTAGCGTCATCAAGCCGCTTGGCTGCGTGTAATCTTAGCGTGCCCGGGAAAATTTCCCGCATTAATTATATCATGAGCTCAAATTAGCGAATGCATTAATTAATGCAGCCCTAATGCCTATCAAAATAAAGCAGAAATAATACAGGTTGCAATTCTTGTCTCAAATCCAATGCAACTCTTCTGTAACCAAAGATATTAATTTATTTCATTCTTCCCTCCTAGAATAAGTTTAGCCGGGAACTGGAAAGCGTCCCCAATCTCCATCAAGAGGCTTGGCTTGGGACATAACTTCTTTTAATGAGTTCTGGAGATTTCTCATAATGACGCTCGCGCTCACTTCACATACGAACGCTTCTTCTGGACCCCTTTATGACATATACTGTAAGACATCGGCTTCGTGGGTGGCCTAGTATGATTCCAATACCCAATCCTCAAATTAATACAATTGCTCCAATGAACAGAATGGTTCAGTATATGTGATAGAATTGTGATAGATTAAGTGGGAATGTAGTTAAGGAGAAAATGTTGGCAGTATAGAAATTATGAAAGTAGGTCATAAAAAAAATTAAAAATTTTTAAATGGTGTTGATGCCTTGATGAGGGGTGTAAAATTGAGGGATTCTTGATGTTTATGTATTAATTTTAATAGGATGGAAGAAATGGGATCTAACAGTTTGATGTAATTGAGGTGTTGTAGACTGAGAAGACGGAGTGAACTAATGGATTTGGAATGGAAACTGTTTGTTTGTGTGTAAGTGAAATGTTTTAAAAAAGTCAAATTGTTTTAAGTGCGATATAAAATTATTGTTAGTTGATGTTTAAGTCTGAAGCTTAATAAGGTGAGTCGGTTTGATATATGAAGTGTGGTGCGGTAGGTGGAGAAGACTGAGTGAACTAATGGACTTCGAATGAAAAAAGTTTGTCTGTGTAAATAAAAAGTGTTAATTGTTTTAGGTGCGTTGATAAGGGATTTTAAATGGTTGTTAGCTGATGTTTAAGTCTTAAGTTTTATAAGGTGAGATGTAGATAGCGGGAGTAGTGCGTGAGGGGTGAGGGTGACGTATCAAGGGAAGAGGGAGGGGTGGGGGACTTGACCCCACTCCAAAGAAGTTAGACTTGAGCATGTCTGCACGGAAATGAAAAGGATAGGGAAGGTAGTGTGCTGACAATGGACAAGAGTATGTGTGACGTACATAGCGGAAGTGTGTTGCAGGCCACCTGTTGGGTCTGGTTTCAGCCAGGGTGGCTTGAAACACATGATAAGGAAAGGAACACAGTGTTTGTCAGCGAGGGTTGGTGAGATACGATACCAGTTCTCACGTGGCAAGGTTGGTGGCTGCTGTAGACGGGTTGGTGGGCGTGTGTTCCATGCCAGGGCTGTTGCAGCGACCAGTCTAATTAATTTTCTTTATTATTTTTTTAGGTTGTAGTCAGGGGTTGGGCTTTGGGTATTTAGTAGTACGGTATCGTCCTGCATGTGTGCTGGCTATCCGCGTACGTGTGGGATGATACTGAGTAGATGTAGAGGTAGTAAATGTAGTTAAGTAGTTTTAAGAGAGATGTAGTTGCTATTATTGCTTGTTTTCCTTTGTTTCGCTCTGTCTGTCTTTATTGCCTGTAAGCCGATGGTGTACACTAGGGTGGGCAATAAAGATATGTATGTATGTATGTATGTATGTATGTAAAAAAACTTATAGTATCGTAAGTTTGCAGTTTAAGTTTTGCATTGCTTCCACTTGTGCCAGGCTCCTCACTTTCATCTAATCTATCCGACCTCCCTTGGTCAACTCTTGTTCGTTTCAGACCCCCGACGGTATTACGTATGAAGGCCTAGGGAGTCTTTCATTTTTATGCCCTTCGTGGCCCTTGACTTCCTTTGGCCGATACCTTAATTTCTCTAAGTGTCGGTACCCTTTCATTTTTCTCTCTGAATAGTGTTAAATAGAGGACGGTTGCATAGTTTTACTTCCTCTTAAAACAATGATCACCGCCGCCACCACCACCCCACCCACAGGGGGTGTAAAGGAGCATCTTACAGTATGATTCCAGTGTATGGGACCCTTACCAGAACTACCTGATACTAGAACGGGAAACATTCAAAGGAAAGCAACAGTATTTGTTATGGATGAGGAGTAGTGATACGAAAATATTGGAAATTTTTGGTGGGAAGACTTTGTGGTAGGCTATGTTTCGAGCTCTCAATGGAGAGCTGGCATGGATTGGCATGAGTAGACGTGTAAGTTTGAGGGGTGCTCGTAAGAGTATGTAAGATCATAATATGAAGATAAAGTTGGAATTCAAGAGGACAAATTGTGGAAAATATCCATTTATAGGACGAAGAATAAGGGGTTGGAATTAGTTATCCAGTAAATTCTCAAGTTCTTAAAAATATGTATAAGAAAAACTAGGTAAACAATTGATATGGAATCTGCCCCTTGGTCGATAGCTCTGAATTCAGGTCATTGGTTGATTGATTGATTGATTGATTGATTGATTGATTGATTGATCATAAAACTAGCTACGAAAATTCACATCACTTCATGCACGCCCCCGTATATAAACGGAACAGATATATGAATTGTATTAGACCAAGTCTGAACCCATCGATTGGAGTTTATTTGGCGACCGTGACTACTGTGTACGCTCCACGTACGGAAGACATATATATATATACGAAGAATAAGGGGTTGGAATTAATTATCAAATAAATTCTCAAGTTCTTCGAAAATGTTTAAGAAAAACTAGGCAAACAATTGATATGGATATTATTTGCAGAAACGAATCTTATGTGTACAAGGTGACTTTCTGTAATTATGTGTGACTCATGATCATGGATGTTCAAGATGAATGAGAGTTTTCTCTTCAGTGATTCGACGGTGCTCGCGTATTCGATATCGTTGAAATTTAGAAGGCAGAGGAAAATCCCAGCATGGATGATGAAAATGAAGATGGGGCTGTGATAGAAGAGGATTACTATGCTTTCTTAAACGTTTCTAGAAATGTAATACAATTTATAACTTATGCGTTTGTAGGATAAGTATTCTACGATTTTTGGAAGGGTATCTTTAAGTCAAAAGAAAAGTATAGACTTGAAAACTGTTCACCAGTACAGCCGGCCTTGTTACTTGCACAAGTTTTGTAAGATTATCTTGTTTTAATTATTATTCGTTTTCATTGACAGGCTACAAACGAGGAAATAAACAACGCATATCGCCGTTTAAGCCGTCTCTATCATCCAGACAAACACGTAGATCCCGTGCGGAAAGCAGAAGCAGAGCAACTGTTCAGTAAAACTAAAAAGGCTTATGAAGGTATATGACTATTACATTTTGTACTGTTGCTACACTTGGTAGTACAATCCTGTGTTGGTTTGAAATGATAGGAAGAAGCCGATATTTATTGCTAATATTAAATGATATGTTGATTATTTATTTTCTTTAAACTGATTACGTGTTTTTTAATTCAGTTTTAAGTGATCCTCACCAGAGAGCCATTTACGATAGTCTTGGAATCCGAGGATTGGCCACAGAAGGTTGGGAGATTGTACAGCGGACGAAAACTCCTCAGGAAATACGAGAAGAATACGAAAATTTAGCGAGGTTAGTACCGGTGTTCTATTTGGTAAAACTGATGGCACTTCGTCATTCGCGGGTGAAACATAGAAAAATGACGTGAAAAGGTACGTAAAGTAGCGTAGAGATTCGTCATTTATGACTGCCAGTTACCCAACATCCCACCTGTAGAAGAATTCAAGGTAGAAATATAGTAACTGGTACTCAAGGATTATTACATAAAATGTTACTTTATATGCTGCTATTCTCGCCTTAAAATGATCGTGGAAGAGAGATGTGTTCAATACGCTTGCCAGGAACCAACCCGCATGGCCCTAGAAGTACGTTTACTTTTATAACCAAAAATACTGTTTTAGATGCCATACTTCATTGCTTATAATGATGGTTGGTTCACGTATGGAAGAAGATGACGTCATTGGCACCTAGGATGAGGCCAAGATTTTGTAACCAACCATTGCAGAAGAAAAAATTATGAAGCGGACAGGGAAGTTTAAAAGGCTTCGGCGCATACTGTCCACACGACAAGAAAAAAGGTACTTTTTGCAAGTTGCTTTACGTCGCACCGACACGGCATTGATGGAGAGGAAAGGACTAGGAGTGGGAAGGAAGCGGCCTTGGCCTTAATTAAGGTACAGCCCCAGCATTTGCCTGGCGTGAAAATGGGAAACCACAGAAAACCATCTTCAGGGCTGCCAACAGTGGGATTCGAACCCACTATCTCCCGAATACTGGATACTGGCCGCAATTAAGCGACTGCAGCTATCAAGCTCGGTAAAAAGGTAGTTTAGTAGTTGTAACCTATCTTTGCACATCCAGGCCAATCTCTGTCATGAGAACAGTGGCCCCTTTGCGGCCACATTCCCTTTGAGAGGCTCTTTTTCTATCGCTGCAGCGCGCCCTGTCCGCACGGCAAGAAAAAATTATTGCCATATCCAACTAACAACCAACAGTTGGCAGCATTGTCGTTCCCCTCGCCGCTCCCTCTCAGCGCTACTAGTGCGACAGTCAAGTCGCGTGCGCCACCTAGTGGTGGCTCGTGTTACCAAACCGTGAGTACCAGTCACTTTAGTTCTGCCGAATTCAAAATCAAAATAACTTTATTTGCAAATGAGCTGTCTACCTCGGTGGCAAATTGTACACCAAAATACATCATTATCAAGCACTATATTTTAAATTAACAAGAGAAGCAGAGATTTTCCTAAAATACAGTATGATACTATTTACACTAACATTTTTTTCTACACACACAGCTCATCCTTAATAAATTTATATTGTTTACAAAATTGTACGTACAAACATAATCAAGTCTGTGTAAGTTGACGCTCCGCATCCCGAAGTTTGTAACTTTATAAGGAAGTGAAAATAATGCAAATCTTACTTGGAATACCTTTTAGAGGAGAGATGACTTCATTGCGATGTCTAGGAACCCACCATCCCGCCCCGAGAAGTACATTTACTTTTATAACCTAATAAAGAGTAGCACCCGCCATCGTCCATGGCTGAAGTAGCTACTTGCATTCCTGTTGGTCAACATAAACAGAATGCGACGTCATTGCCATCAGTGCTGATAATTAGATTGCTTTACCCACCCCAGCATAATAAAAGCGCCCCTTTCCTTGTCCCTATATCACAGGTCTTGTCCAGATCCTATCCTAAACGTCCGCACGACAAGAACCAGTCCAGAACAATGGTCTTGTCCAGATCCTATCCTAACCGTCCGCACGGCAAGGACCAGTCCAGACCAAATTTGTTTCTACTTCGAAACTTAGAGGCCTAAGGCCTCTTCATGGCTTCGAACTTGGGGGCTTATGCCCCCAGACCTCCTTTGCTTGTCTATATATCACTAGTCTTGTCCAGGTCCTATCCTAACTGTCTGCATGGCAAGAACCAGTCCAGACCAAAGGTCACTACCAATCGAAGCACCCCTTGCTCATTAGTTCCTAAGTAGAGAGGTTGGCAGCATTGAGCACCGCTTGACAACATCCTTCCCGAGAAGGCCGCGAGCGTGTAAACAAACGACAGTCGTTCCGCGTGCAGCTGAATGTAATGAGTATTGGGCTACAAGGTGTCAACTATTGATGTCAACTCATATACAGTATGTGGAATTACTTCAAATAATACTATACAACTGCTATAAAATAAAAATTTACATTGCATTTATTTATTGTTTTTACCCATTTTGGAACCTAAGAAGCATAACGACCTGCTGCGTCTTAACCAGAGCCCCTTTTGCCACCGATTTTCAGAGTTAAGGGCCTTCACAGCTACCGTAGTGGTCCCAGGGTCCTCGAAGTCCCCACTGTACTTCACCCCTGCAGGCAGTCCCCTACTTCGGTTGTCTAATGTCCATACGTATATTCTTATGTATATTAAACAAATTAAAATACAGACTCTCTAAATCTATGTTGCTATTGGCCGACTTCAGTCAGCTGCGATGAAGATAAGTTTTCTGTTGTCTCCAATAGATTTTGCATCTTGTCTGGCTTCAGGGTTGCGACAATCAGTAATAATAGGAAAACTGTGCAGTTTGAATATGTCATGGTGTGTGCTGGATAACCTTAATTTCTGTCGCATTTTAACTGGACTCCAGGGGATGCTAGAGGCCTTTTTGCTACTTTTTGGTCTTTATCTACAGGCTTATGTTCCGAGACCAGTAGTCTTTCCCAGACCATGTTCTAACCTATCCAGACCAGTGGTTTTCTCTCCTTTGATTCTCCAACATTACTAGTGATTTCCTGAGCGCCAGTGAGTAAATTATAAAATAGGTCTGGATATGTTAGTGTTCTCTCTAGGATCATTTTAATGTGTGCACCGACCTTCTGCTTTTACAAACCACCCTGCTAACATAACCTAGATATGTGCTATTTATGTAATATTAATACACATTTAAGTCACTGGGTTATTCAAATTAAATCATTATTGTCAGCATAATTGCATCAATTACATCGGTGTTTAAACGTTTTGACATCACGTAGTGTTGTGAACAATCGGTGTCTGGATTAGCGTGGAATCGCATGCGATCACTCGATTCTGCATCTCAATCAATCAGTCAATACTGATCCGCATTCAGGGCAGTCGCCCAGGTGGCAGATTCCCTATCTGTTGTTTACCTAGCATTTTCCCATATGATTTCAAAGAAATTGGAAATTTATTGAACATCTCCCGTGGTAAGTTATTCCAATCCCTAACTCCCGTTCCTATAAATGAATATTTGCCCCAGTTTGTCCTCTTGAATTCCAACTTTATCTTCATATTGTGATCTTTCCTACTTTTATAAACGCCACTCAAACTTATTCGTCTACTAATGTCATTCCACGCCATCTCTCCGCTGACAGCTCGGAACATACCACTTAATTGAAATAATAACAGTAAGTTATTAGACCACCTAATCAATACAAAGTCTAGTCTTGGATGATTTACATAAATTTGTTAACTAATAGTGGTACATGTTTCACCTTCCCTGAAGGCATCATCAGCCATAGTCTTAACCTTAAATTGAAAATAAGCGTCTAAATAACATGTAATAATGAAATGAATTTTAAAATCTTGAGGAGATTTGAAGTAAAATAACATTAAAAACAACAATGCTGGTTTAAAAATACAATGTGATGAGATATAATAGTGGAAGTATTAACAAAATTAACAATAGAAGGCTGCTAAAATAAGTGCAATGGATAAAACAACAGATTTTTATACAACAAGTAGTAAGATTGCATAAAAATAAAGTTGATAGTCTGGCGGTTATAATTAGACAATGGCGAAAAATTTGAGCATTACTTCAAATTTTGAGATGGTCCATAGAGATCCTATTTGAAACTGTTCAACTTCTATTCTACAACTTCATATCCTCAACGTGTTCTACAACTTCACCATATGCCTGTGACTTTCGTCTTTTATCTTCAAGATTATGATTAACTTCGGATCTCTCAACCAACCTTTGACTTTTATTCTCTCTTCTTTACTTTGATTATATACGATTTTTCGCCATCGTCTAATTATAACCGCCAGACTATCAACTTTATTTTTATGCAATCTTACTACTTGTTGTATAACAATCTGTTGTTTTATCCATTGCACTTACTTTAGCAGCCTTCTAATGTTAATTTTGTTAATACTTCCACTATTATATCTCATCACATTGTATTTTTAAACCATCATTGTTATTTTTAATGTTATTTTACTTCAAATCTTCTCAAGATTTTAAAATTCATTTCATTATTACATGTTATTTAAACGCTTATTTTTAATTTAAGGTTAAGACTATGGCTGATGATGCCTTCAGGGAAGGCGAAACATGTACCACTATTAGTTAACAAATTTATGTAAATCATCCAAGACTAGACTTTGTATTGATTAGGTGGTCTAATAACTTACTGTTATTATTTCAATCAAATATCATCAATACGGACCAAAAATGATATTTATTACATGTAATTATTACATGTAACATACCACTTAGTCGAGCAGCTCTCCTTCTTTATCTCAATTCTTCCCAGCCCAAACTTTGCAACATTTTTGTAACGCTACTCTTTTGTCGGAAATCACCCAGAACAAATCGAGCTGCTTTTCTTTGGCTTTTTTCCAGTTCTTGAATCAGGTAATCCTGGTAAGGGTCCCATACACTGGAACCATACTCTAGTTGGGGCCTTACCAGAGACTTATATGCCCTCTCCTTTACATCCTTACTACAACCCCTAAACACCCTCATAACCATGTGCAGAGATCTGTACCCTTTATTTACAATCCCATTTTTGTGATTACCCCAATGAAGATCTTTCTTATATTAACACCTAGATACAGTACTTACAATGATCCCCAAAAGGAACTTTCGCCCCATCAATGCAGTAATTAAAACTGAGAGGACTTCTCCTATTTGTGAAACTCACAACCTGACTTTTAACACTGTTTATCAACATACCATTGCCTGCTGTCCATCTTACAACATTTTTGAGGTCACGTTGCAGTTGCTCACAATCTTGTAACTTATTAATTACTCTATAGAGAATAATATCATCCGCAAAAAGCCTTACCTCTGATTGCACTCCTTTACTCATATCATTTATATGTATAACAAAACATAAAGGTCAGTACTGCCTTGAGGAATTCCCCTCTTAATTATTACAGGGTCAGATAAAGCTTCACCTGCTGTAATTCTCTGAGATATATTTTCTTGAAATATAGCAACCCATTGTCACTCTTTTGTCTAGTCCAATTGCACTCATTTTTGCCAGTAGTCTCCCATGATCCACCCTATCAAATGCTTTAGACAGGTCAATCGCGATACAGTCCATTTGACCTCCTGAATCCAAGATATCTGCTATATCTTGCTGGAATCCTACAAGTCGAGCTTCAGTGGAATAACCTTTCCTAAAACCGAACTACCTTCTATCAAACCAATTATTAATTTCACAAACATGTCTAATATATTCCGAAAGAATGCCTTCCCAAAGCTTACATGCAACGCATGTCAAACTTACTGGCCTGTAATTTTCAGCCTTATATCTATCACCCTTTCCTTTATACACAGGGGCTACTACAGCAACTTTCCATTCATCAGGTATAGCTCCTCCGACCAAACAATAATCAAATAAGTACTTCAGATACGGTACTATATCCCAACCCATTGTCTTTAGTATATCCCCAGAAATCTGATCAATTCCAGCCCCTTTTCTAGTTTTTGTCTTTTGTATGTTATTGTAAATGTCATTGTTATCACATGTAGATTTTAATACTTCTTTAGCCTTAGTCTCCTCCTCTATCTGGACATTATCCTTGTAACCAACAATCTTTACATACTGCTGACTGAATACTTCTGCCTTTTGAAGATCCTCACGTGCACACTCCCCTTGTTCATTAATTATTCTCGTCACTAATACATATGGCACTCCATAGTAAGCAAGTGGTAAGTCTCGGCGTTACACGATTATGAATGAGCAGTAGAATACCAGAAGTTATGTCTTATTTGTGATAACAATAAAATAGTTAATTTTGCAGGTAATATTGATAGAAATATAGAGTTCGCCCGCAAGGATTATCACATAATATGTTAGTTTCAAAGCTGCTATTCTTACGTAGAAATTATTCTGGAGGAGAGATGTATTCATTATGCCTGCCAGGGACCAACCCCCCTGCCCCTAGAAGTATATTTACTTCTACGATGTAAAGTAATGGTCCATGCGCTAATATCCATTGCTTCTGCCAAGGATCATGGACATTGGCAGAGATATTGAAGATTAAGACTTCATTCCCACCAATGAAGAGACAGAGATTTCATTATAAACCACTGCAGAAGAAAAAATGGTAGAGAGGCCCGCGAAGTTCGAAAGTGTCATGGTGTCGGACGATAACCTTACACTTTCTCAATTCCTCCTGTAATCTTGGGGCTTACGGCAAAGAAAAACAGGTCATTTAGCAGCTGTAACGTATTTTTGCACGTCCAGGCCAATCTCTGTCATCAGAACATTGGCCCCCATGGGGCCACACTCCTTTCGAGAGACTTTTTTCTATCGCCGCGGCGCATACTATCCCCGCCTGGTTACTCAATCCTGCCACCCGGCTGACGAAAATTTCTGGGGAGAACACTGGTTAGGTTATGGTGTGGAGAAGACTACTGCCTCCCCACAAGGTTAGCAAAGGGCCCCTAGCATCTCATAGAGTCCATCTAAATAGCAACAAAAATTCAAAGTGGCAGTAAGGTTATCTGTCACATGCCATGACAAATTCAAACTGCATGGTTTTCTTATCTTAACTGATTGTGGCAGCCCTGATGGCAAACATGATGTGAACTCTATCAGAGGCATTAGGAAACTTGTCTTCATCACAGCTGGCACAAACAGGCCAATAACACAGAAAAATGATCTCATTTCTCAGATTTATAGTGTCTCCATTTTAATTCTTTTCTATAAATAAGAGTACTTCTAGTGGCAGGTTGTTGAGTCTCTGGCAAGCATAAAGGAAGGATCTCTTCTCTATGCTACTTACGGTACCATTTGACATAATTTTTCTATGCTTTATCGCTTGTGTTTGATCAATGGAAGTGCCACTGTCTATTTTGCTGTTTAGACATTCAGCATTGTATTAACCATAAGTATGCAAAGTAGAGTTGATCTAGTTCAGTGTGTTATGATTATGGTACTTAATTTGCTATGGTACTAATTTCACCACCTGCGTGCTCAGTATATTGTGATTATTTTTCTACTTTAATAGAATAATGATTTGTTAAAACCTTGTATAATACAATCTCAGTTTTTAACGAACTTGAGCTCTTATACAATCATTCGGGTATAGTCACCAATGTTCATAACTAACTGATTTGGCAATGAACGTGTAACACATTAAATGAAAAGATTCATCTTCTTCTTTCCTTGCTTTTTGTGCATATTTAATGAGGCACAGCAGAAGTTCAGTATTGTTTCCATGCAGAGTGCACTGTACTGGGTATGGAGGACAAAGCTTGGTTGTTGTTAACATCTGTGTCACTTGTTCAGGTTAATACCGGGAGAGAGGGTAGAGGATATAATTTGCATATATTCAATCAATCAGTCAATACTGATCTGCATTTACCCCCTGCGGGTGGGGGACGCACATGTAGAATACACCCGCGGTATCCCCTGCCTGTCGTAAGAGGCGACTAAAAGGGGCGACCAAGGGCTGACTGAATTAGAACCATGAAACTAATTTTGAATCGTACCATCACGCGGGGAACACCATAGGTTGCCTGTACTTGCGAGTAGTACCACTGTATTAGGTATGAAATAAGTTTGTGATTAGTAGCAGCTGGAGGGGGTTCTCCTGTGGGTTTCCAGTACCCGTGCGTCGTACCCATGTGAGCAACACCGCGGGTCTGGGCGTTGCCTGTGAGTTGTACCACTGTATGAGCGACACCGTGGGTCTGCGTTGGCTGTGATTGGTACCCACTCTGTGAGGAACACCACGGGATGTGTGGTTAGTACACCTAGGTGAGGAACCTTATCGGCCTGCGTTGGCTATGAGTGGCGCCATTGTGTGAGAAACACCATAGGTCTGCGTTCCCTGTACGAAGTGCAAACCTTGTGAGTAGTACCTTCTTGTGTGGAACACCGTGAGTCTTCGCTGCTTTTGATTAGTACCCCGACATGACTAATACCATGGTTCTACTTTACTCGCGACATGTACCATTCTGTGGGGCCTTAGACATGGATTTTGCACCCCTTTAGACATCAAGCATCCTTGTGCTTTATAAGTGGTCCCTTGGTCAGTAATACTATTATTTTCGATCTTTTTTTAAAGTCTGATCCACTGTTTTGTTTGTTTGTTTGGTTGGTTGGTTGGTTGGTTGGTTGGTTGGTTGGTTGGTTGCTTGCTTTTTGTTGGGTTCATGTCCATCAAATCATTGTTCATGACAATTTCTATTTTATTTTGGTCAGTGGATGTATTTGACCTTTTTGTTATTTCATTTCGTACCATTAGGGGCCGATGACCTCGATGTTAGGCCCCTTTAAACAACAAGCATCATCATCATCTGATCTGCATTTAGGGCAGTCACCCAGGTGGCAGATTCCCTATCTGTTGCTTTCCTAGCCTTTTCCTAAATGATTTCAAAGAAATTGGAAATTTATTGAACATCTCCCTTGGTAAGTTATTCCAATCCCTAACTCCCCTTCCTATAAATGAATATTTGCCCCAGTTTGTCCTCTTGAATTCCAACTTTATCTCCATATTGTGATCTTTCCTACTTTTATAAACGCCATTCAAACTTATTCGTCTACTAATGTCATTCCATGCCACCTCTCCGCTGACAGCTCGGAACATACCATTAGTCGAGCAGCTCTTCTTCTTTCTCTCAATTCTTCCCAACCCAAACATTGCAACATTTTTGTAACGCTACTCTTTTGTCGGAAATCTCCCAGAACAAATCGAGCTGCTTTTTTTTTGATTTTTTCCAGTTCTTGAATCAGGTAATCCTGGTGAGGGTCCCATACACTGGAACCATACTCTAGTTGGGGCCTTACCAGAGACTTATATGCCCTCTCCTTTACATCCTTACTACAACCCCTAAACACCCTCATAACCATATGCAGAGATCTGTACCCTTTATTTACAATCCCATTTATGTGATTACCCCAATGAAGATCTTTCCTTATATTAACACCTAGATACTTACAATGATCCCCAAAAGGAACTTTCACCCCATCAACGCAGTAATTAAAACTGAGAGGACTTTTCCTATTTGTGAAACTCACAACCTGACTTTTAACCCTGTTTATCAACATACCATTGCCTGCTGTCCATCTCACCACATTTTCGAGGTCACGTTGCAGTTGCTCACAATCTTGTAACTTATTTATCACTCTATAGAGAATAACATCATCCGCAAAAAGCCTTACCTCCAATTCCACTCCTTTACTCATATCATTTATATATATAAGAAAACATAAAGGTCCGGTAATACTGCCTTGAGGAATTCCCCTCTTAATTATTACAGGGTCAGATAAAGCTT
Organism: Anabrus simplex; assembly: GCF_040414725.1. Classification (NCBI taxonomy): domain Eukaryota; kingdom Metazoa; phylum Arthropoda; class Insecta; order Orthoptera; family Tettigoniidae; genus Anabrus; species Anabrus simplex. The sequence goes on from NC_090270.1 coordinate 343,946,887, forward strand.
CACCTACTCTAATTCTCTGAGATCTATTTTCTAGAAATATAGCAACCCATTCAGTCACTCTTTTGTCTAGTCCAATTGCACTCATTTTTGCCAGTAGTCTCCCATGATCCACCCTATCAAATGCTTTAGACAGGTCAATCGCGATACAGTCCATTTGACCTCCAGAATCCAAGATATCTGCTATATCTTGCTGGAATCCTACAAGTTGCTCTATTGCTCTGTTGGTGTGCACATCCTAGCTTGTGACCAAAAACCATTGGTCTAATATGTCAGGGTTGCTTAGGAAAGAGCCTTGTGAAGGGAGCGGAGTCACTGTTTTGTGACAGACCCTTCGTCTAATTATAATAATAGCACTGTACAGTCATTCATAAGTATTGCTCAAGACTTTTTATTGTTTGACAGTTTATATTGAAATATATCTGTGTTGAATTCTAGAAGTGACGCCATGCTGAACATGTAAGCCAATAGCAGTGTTCCTTCACCTGCTTACTTTCGAAATTGTCTGTAGTTTAATATTTTATTCTTATTGTTTACGATTTATTTTACATTGCACTGGCACAGATAGATCTTATGGTGATGATGCGGTGGGAAAGGGCTACAAATATAAATTATTATGGCCTTAATTAAGGTATACATATTTTTACAGGCCAATATATTTATCATGTGTGAAAATGGGAAACCATCTTCAAGGCTGCTGAGAATGGGTTCGAACCCACTATCTCCCAAATGTAAGCTGATAGATACATGACCCCCAAACCGTGTGGCCACTTTCTTGGGTATTTAACTTCTACTTCAGGCACTCTCCAACTAAATAAGCCTGACACAATACCCTATAATCCCGAATACCACCTGCCACCGAATATGATCCGCACCCTAAATTTGAGACGGCAAAATACGGAAAAAAATAAATAATCAAGTAACTTACATACCTATTTAATTTTCTTCAAATATACCATCCACCGAGCTCGATAGCTGCAGTCGCTTAATTGCGGCCAGTATCCAGTATTCGGGAGTTAGTGGGTTTGAACTCCATTGTCGGCAGCCCTGAAGATGGTTTTCTGTGGTTTCCCATTTTTACACCAGGCAGATGCCAGGCCTGTACCTTAATTAAGGCCACGGCCGCTTCCTTCCCACTCCTAGTCATTTCCTGTCCCATCGTCGCGATAAGACCTATCTGTGTCAATAAGACATAAAGCAACTTGCAAAAAAAAACCATGGCACTACAGCCCTTGAAGGGCCTTGGCCTACCAAGCGACCGCCGCTGCTCATCCCGGATGCCTGCAGATTATGAGGTGTCGTGTGGTCAGTACAACGAATTCTCTCGGCCATTATACTTGGCTTTCTAGATCGGGGCCGCTATCTTACCGGCAGATAGCTCCTCGATTCTAATCATGTAGGCTGAGTAAACCTCGAACCAGCTCTCAGGTCCAGGTAAAAATCCCTGACCTGGCCGGGAATCGAACCCAGGGCCTCCGGGTAAGAGGCAAGCACGCTACCCCTCCACCACAGGGCCGGCTCTTCAAATATACCACAAATATAAATTCAAACAGCTTACCATTAATAAAATTATCACAAAAATTGTAAAAAAATCTGTCCAATACTTAGATCATAAATAGTCGTCCTCATTACTGTCCACTGAATTTGAAATTCCACATTTCTTAAAGGTTTTGGACACTAGATCATTGGGAATGCGTGCCCATGCAGTCTTGATCCATCTGCATATTAGTCCCACTTCAGGCCTCTTGACTCGTCCCGTGATCGCCATCAGACATCCATTCGTTGTACAACTGTTTCATTGCAGTTTTGAAAGGCTGGCTCATGTGCACATCCAACGACTATAGAATAGAAGTGAGTCCTCCGGGAATTGTTGTAAGATCGGTTTTTCCTTTCCTCATCATATCTTTTACACCGTCAGTTGTATGTCCTCGGTAACTGTCCAACACAAGCATGTTTCATTTTTGTAATAAAGCTCCCGGGCGACGTTGCCAACGCACTTCACCACGCCCTCAACTGACGCACTCTCTATCCAGCCGGGTTCATGTGTTCTAACAATAACACTGGACGGCAAGTTTCCTTTCGGAAGTGTTTTCCTTTTCAGAACCACATGTGGTGGGAGTTTGGTTCCATCTGCTAATACGCTTTTCGTTACCACCTATTCTGATGGTTACACTTTTAGAACCCTTCGTATCCACTGTACTTTCCAATGGCATTTCAAATTAGACAGGTGTCTGGTCAGCATTCCCAATTTGCGACAGCAAATAAGAATTTTGCTTCCTCAAATGGATAATGTGACGCTGAAAGGCCGTTAATTTTTCTTATTTCCCCAGGGAGATGTTGTGAAATAGACATACGTCTCCAAATGCACAATCCTTTTCTCCGATAAATGTTTCGAATCCATCCGCGGCTTGCAGTAAAACCCTGTGTTTTGAGTTCTTTTGAGATCTCTAGTGCTTTCAATTGACACATTTTTCTAGAAGCACCATATCCTAACTCACATTTTTCTATCACAAATTTGTGGAGTCGTTCTTCAATTTCCGGAAACACTGCACTCCGTTCGTGGAACAATCTGCGATCGCCGTTACTTTTTAGAAATATTTCCTTCTTCTTCCGCCAATCACGAATACACGATTCATCAATATCATACTTTCTGCCAACGGCATGATTTCTATATATTTCAGCTTCACTTACAACTTTAAGTTTCTCACGCACAGTAAATGACGGCAGGCGCCATTTTGAATCCATCGCTTACTATCGAGACAGAACTTTCACGGGACAGATATGGAACTCGAATGTGAATGAGGTAGACTTCCGTAACCAACAGTCTCGACTCTTGCAAAGTACGATATTGCGTGAAATCAGCTATTCGCGCACCCAGCATGCCAGCAACAGTTGTGAAACAAATGACGATCGAGCATCCTCAGCAGCTGCTTTCATATTTACCAGATATTTACCCATATTCTTTGATTTACCATATTTCATTACCTTACCTTTTGCGTTTGCATACCACTGTAACCTTATTGAGAAAAATCAATCTTGTTTTCTAGAATGCAACTAAACCAATAAGACCTCAATGCCCGTCTACATGTGGTATATTGAGTACAGTAACAGTATTCAAATCTATTTCAATACTCCATGTAAATGTAGTAAATATTTACAAGACTGAATGGCTTGAATACGACCCGCACCCAGGATTTAGAACCAATATTTTGGGGAAAAAGTGCGGGTGGTCCTGGAACGTACCAGAACAGAGTCTGGAACCTATCTGGAAATTGCAGAACGCAATGTGAAACCTTTTCCCTTGGCTGATTCCAGAGAATAGTCCACCCAAGTAGGAAAAAGTAAAGTTTAAAATAAAACTCAACAATTTGTTTCTATGATAGATAACATTTTTTATTAATTTTATGATATGTATTAAGTCATTGATGTCTTTCAGTTTTTAATTGTATGCTTAATTGAACCTCTATGCAGAGGGTAAATTCATTTGATATTTCTCAATAGTTTTAGGAATTCCTGTTTATTATGATGAAAAGTTATGAAAATAATTATAGTAAATATTAATTCTAATGCTCTTTCTCTTCGCAGTAAAGTACTTACTTAGGTTATTAACAGTTCATATAAGGTGTAATAAAGCGACAAATTTATGGCTGCAAGCCGTGTAAACATGCATTGCAAAAGGTTTAAAAGTTTCTGTAGACAAAAAGTGCATGGCTCAATTTGAATAAAACTTAGTATGCAAAGCCAGTACTGCACACCATTTCAAGCTGCTATATCATTTGTTTAAAATTTCAAATGGATTCGTACGAAGCTGATAGTAAAATACATCGCGTATTTACGGTGTTCTTGCGAGCAGGCGACCGGGAAGTTCCCCGCTGCCGCGACACGCTGCCAACAGGATTCAGTTTCTGCGTCACACGCATTTGTAAAAGACGTATTTTAGAATAGCAGTCGGTGTTCACACTGAGGTGATATTTAATAATGCCGCTTACTCACAAGGAACGTTGTGAACGGTATTGCGAGAAGAAAGGTGACACCTGTCCAGTACGAGAATCAGTGAAGAAATACAGAGCTCGGAAAAAACTTCAGGACTTATCAACAGTTAGTTCCTGTTCAAGTCCAACAAAACCATCAACATCGATTGCAGAGCCGAGTATGCCAACGTCTGGTTATAAGTGCAAACAAACATTGGGAAAAGCTGTAAAGTGTTCGGAGCACGCTTTACCAGTGAGTCAGTGGAAGGAACGACAAGTTGTTTCTGCGCTGAGTGTAAAATTTGGTAAGTTCATCTACCCTCGGCAAGCGCAGAAAATCTTCACTTCCAAATCAAGAAGTTGTTATATTTCTCAATCCAGATGATATCAGTTGACCATCTCCTTGAGCAAGAGATTTTATCTCCATAAAGGACAGTTCTGGAGGAAACTAAAAACAAAAAAACAAAAAAAAGAAGTCATGTGCGCCACGATGCAAGACACATACATGGTTTTTAAACTAAAGAATACCCACATCACACAATCGGTCGGTCTTAATTTTGTGGACTTTTGCGGACATGATATTCATTATGTGGAGCCATTCAGTAATATATAGTTCAGGCAAGAAAATATTATTCTGAAACTACTACCACAAACTCTCTACATCCAGACTACACAATTGAAGCAGATGACAAAAATCCCCCCTCCCCCCATGATACAGCTTATGAAGTGAGCGACTTCGTACTTGGAAAATACAGTGGAAAGAAACATTCAAAATATTACGTTTGTACCATAACTGAAAGTAATGGTGATATTTATTTTGTAATCAATTTTTGCAAGTGCAACGATGAAGCTGAACTGTTTTGTGAACCACTGACAAAAGAAGAGTGCTTTTTAAATGTAAGTGAAATCGAAATTTACCGGTGACTCGTTTTACTTGAAGGAAATGGTATTTTGATGAGTCTATACCAGAAGCATAATGAACAAAAATATTTTTCATTTTATTATATTTTTTCTTACCAAGCTTTCATTCGAACTGTAGGCTACTTAAGCATTGAACATTCAGTTGTTTTTAAATATTTTAGTTCATTTCACATTCACTGTTATTAGTGTTAAATAAATGTGTGACAATTCTTAAAAACACTTTATTAAATAGGCCACATGTCAGTACCAGTATCTGTAGTTATATACCTTATTATTATTATTATTATTATTATTATTATTATTATTATTATTATTATTATTATTATTATTATTATTATTATTTTATTAGTAGTAGGAGTGGAGGTAGTAGTAGTAGTGAAGCTTGTAGTTTTATGTGACCAATAATCTCAGTATCATAAGCCACAGAACCTCATTTTTTACCCGAAATCCGAACCACCGGACGCGACTTTCACCTCAGAAGTCACACATGCATTAACTGGAACTCGAACTTGGTCCGTCTTGATGGTTCCAAGCAGCTTGACCGCTGCGCCATAACACCCCTTCTTTATTATTACTTACTGCAATATTAAATATACATTATATCATTTAGTGATTGTATTTGATGCGGTGTTTAGGATATATTAGCCCCTTGTGCCATGTCACCATAACACTGATCCGAGTGTGTAATCCCACAACGGTGTCAAGTAAACATGCGACGATCGCCTTTAACTATATTATGCAGACATTATGCAAATTACACTTTTTTTTTTTTGCAAAATGTACCTTTGTTCTTCTTGTAAACAATATCTTGACATTATCAATAAAAGTTGCCACAATTCACAGAATTTAGAAAAAAACGTAAAGGTATGTAAAGTTAAAGGTCCATTCCATGTAAACACCGATCGCCATGTTTAAAATTTTATAAAATCGCACACATCAGGTTCATAACAATGAAATTTGTGGAGATTGTTAAGTATCATCTAGACATTATTATGCATGAATCTCAATTTGTTCAGATGGTGAGTTTCATATATATATGTTAAAAAGAAATGTACAAATGTAAATACGTGACGCCTGGAATTGCCCCCTTTTAAATCGACTGAAGTTTCTTTGTTTTATGACATTTTAATGTTTTAAATCTCCCACTTCCGTCGATTGTAGTTCTCCTTACACTGCTTCATCAATCTCTGAAATGTGTGATATTGAAGATTACTTCAAACTTTCAAATGTGGTAGAACTTTTTATTTATAAATTGACAACAAAATTACTAGCCATTTTCAGTGGTGTTATTTTTGTATAGTTTCTTTCTTTCTTTTTGTTTAACCCCTTAAAGTGATAAACTTTGCTCTCTTAAATAATAGGCGCTTTCCTGCTATGTCCACATTTGAAAATCACTTATCTTATTCATCAGAATTCCAGGGCTCCGTACATGAAATTCTTTTGTTATGTCAAGCTCGGATATACACTTGCCCAGTTCCAACGTTCAGGTTAGGTTTCCAGATCTTCACTATTTCCCTCGTCATCCTCCTCAGGCTCATCATCAGAATTATTTTGATCCCTAACCTCGTCATCATTACGCTGGAAATCCTCTACCGAAATGTTGCTATTACTGCCGGGAAACGCTTCATCTTCCAACCACTCAAGAGTATCACTAGATCTACAAGGATCAATCATTTAGTAGAAAATACCAGAAGACAACAGCTGTTTTACAATCAGCGCTCAGAATAGCCCACTATGGAAACAAAATTTGCAATAGGTACGATTCTTGTAATGTCTGATTTTGAGAAGTATGTCATTTGATTCGTATTCAATCGGTTTTGAACTATTTATCTCGATTTGTGACGATGACTACCTCTACTCCAGATCAAGATTATAAAGTATATAAAATGTTAAACAGCGAATGTCTATTTAACGAAAATGAAGCGGACCTTATTTAATTATTTTAACAAATGGATGGACTGTGAGGAATCTGGAAAATCTTCTCAGAAAAACGAAGTTGGTGATGTTGGCCACGTGGTTAATGTAAGTGATTTAAATTCAGATGCCAATACTAGTTCTAGCTCGGGAGCATCTTTATGTGAAAGTTTATCTTCATGTACAAAATGCTGCACTCCTCAACAATCAGAAATCATCTTGTATGCATATCCTTGGCTGGTTATTGAAGATCAGTTAATTGGTCGTATGGTTGTTCAAAGGGATTGGAAATTGGTTTAGGTTATGAAAATGATCAGAGCTCTGTATTTTGAAAGAATGGGCAAACACTTAGGTTACATATTATGGATGCAAGGAAGGGAAACAGCAGACATCACCACGGAAGAAAATACTTATCATAAAAAGTCAAGGAACATGGTACAATTTCAGATAAGTTTAACCTTGCAGAGAAACAGCAATTACAACATCTAATTTGTCACCAACTCGGTAAACATCATGCAGATACCAATGTTTTTCGTACAGCATACATCATCATCCTAAACCATCTCCAGTTTCCCAGGTGTGGTATATGAGTCTCGTCCATCTCATCCTGTCCTTGTACCATTTCTCCTCCACCAACTTGTCCCAATCATGACCTCTCAGCAGTACATCCTTCTTAACTAAATCTATCCATTTCCTTCGTGGCCTTCCCACGGGTCGTCTTCCTTCGACTTTTCTGTCAAATTCCTTCCTTGCAGTTCTGACTGGCATCCTCTTCATGTGACCAGACCACTTCAGTCTTGATATCTGAATCTTATTGAGGAGAGAATCATCTATTCCTACTTCTTCTCTAATTTTCTCATTCCTAATCTTGTCTTTCCTGGTTTTCTGGATCACATTGTATAGGAATTTCATTTCAGCTGCATGGAGTTTGGAATTATCTGTATTGGTCGGTGTTGTGGTTTCGAGACTGTATGTAAGAATCGGTGTATAATAGGACTTGTACAATGTCATTTTTGTTTTCATAGGTGTCTTACCTGGTAGTAAAATTGTGTTGCCTTCTTGATTCGAATGTTCACCTCATGTTTTGCTAGATTGTCATTTGATAGAACACTACCCAAGTATTTGAAAACTGGAACGCTGTCCAGTTGGGCTTCATTTAACATGACTATTTGTTCTGCTCCTTCCCCATACACTTTCATCACCACCGTCTTGGTCCTACTGATGTTTAAACCATATTTCTTAAACTCCTTGTTCCAGCTTTGCATTCTCTCTACCAATTCCTCTTCTGAGTCACTCCAGATCACATCATCATCTGCAAATGTGAAGACTTTGATATCTCCATGTTCTTTCCTTTTAATAGATTTCATTACTACATCCATCACAATAACAAATAGAAGTGGTGACAATGAGCTGCCCTGCTGCACTCCTCTCTTTGTTTCAAACCAGTCCGACAAACCACGTCCTACTTGAATACATTTTTTTTTTTTTTTTTGTTGCTATTTGCTTTACGTCGCACCAACACAGATAGGTCTTATGGCGACGATGGGACAGGAAAGGCCTGGGAGTGGGAAGGAAGCAGCCGTGGCCTTAATTAAGGTACAGCCCCAGCATTTGCCTGGTGTGAAAATGGGAAACCTGCCGGGCTGAGTGGCTCAGAAGGTTGAGGCGCTGACCTTCTGACCCCAACTTGGCAGGTTCGATCCCGGCGCAGTCCGGTGGTATTTGAAGGTGCTCAAATACGTCAGCCTCATGTCTGTAGATTTACTGGCACGTAGAAGAACTCCTGCGGGACTAAATTCCGACACCTTGGCGTCTCCGAAAACCGTAAAAGTAGTTAGTGGGATGTAAAGCAAATATTATTATTATTATTATTATTATTATTATTATTATTATTATTATTATTATTATTATTATTATTATTATTATTATTAAAATGGGAAACCACAGAAAACCATCTTCAGGGCTGCCGACAGTGGGGTTCGACCCCACTATCTCCCAGATGCAACCTCACAGCTGCGCAACCCTAACCGCACGGCCAACTCGCTCGGTGACTATTACTTCTATTCCCACTATACAACATTTTCACTTTGTCTATGAGGCTGTCTTGCACTTGAAGTTCTTTCATGCATTGCCAAATTCTTTCCCTTGGTACACTGTCGCAGGCTTTCTCAATGTCCAAAAATATTAGAAATGAAGGCTTGTTCTTCTCCCAGTATTTTTCCATTAGCATCCTAATTGCAAACATAAGGTCTGTAGTTGACCTTCCTGGTCTGAAACCATACAGCATACAGTGGAGCAAAAATTTTCAATTCGTATAGCCAGTGTACTGGATATAGGTACAGACTTCCAAAGTCATACATCAGTCACCAGTATAATTGTGGAGCATAAAAGCAAAAGGCACAATCTCCACTCTGGCAAATTTTACAGGCGAGCCAAAAGAAAATGTGAGGTTGGAAACATCTTGGTATATAGCTAAATTTTTTTTCCTGTTGTTCCTAAGGATAATATAAGAAAATATACAAGGAATTAGGGCCATATGTTTATTTTTGAAGTAGATACAGGTTATAATTGTTTGGAAATTGCTGGTTTTGCCACCAAAAGTTGGATTTTGCTGTTTTTGCTACTGAAATTGTTTTTATGTTTAAGATACCGACCCTGTTTTCCTTTAAAAAAAAAAGAACATTTTAGGCTAGATTGTATGTTAGCGTTGCCATATAAAATAAGGAATTAATTATGGAAATAAGAAGCTACTCATTGAATATTTTAAAGCATTGAATGTAATGTTACATCATAAAAATACACTATAACTTCGAGAAAAATTTCTATACAAAGCTCTCTGAAACAAAGGTTATTAAAAAAATTTAAGAACACTAAAACTTTAAAACTACAAAGTTGTCATGGTAAGCTTCTCTTTTTGAAACAGTTCTGTCCTACACTATTGTCTCTGGTGATTCTTCTATTGGCTCACATTCAGATTCTAGTTTCTTTTGAAGGTCTTCTTGGCCATCACACTTTGCAAAAAGGTCTGTATAATAGCCTAAGACTGAGTTTTCTACCCATTTTGGGCCAAAGTATATCTTAAGCAGCCTTTTCACGTCTGAGATTTTTTACTTTTTTTTTACCACGCCTGGCAATCCTGACTGAATTAATGGAGGGTTGATGTCTGAGATTGTAAATTTATCTTTTGTGACACATTTGAACTTATTTACTTCATGGCTAGTAAAAATGTTCACCTTTGATTACCACCTGTAGTTTGTTTGACTTTGATCTTCAAAGAAAAACTTTACCAAGCTCGATAGCTGCAGTCGCTTAAGTGCGGCCAGTATCCAGTATTCGGGAGATAGTAGGTTCGAACCCCACTGTCGGCAGCCCTGAAAATGGTTTTCCGTGGTTTCCCATTTTCACACCAGGCAAATGCTGGGGCTGTACCTTAATTAAGGCCACGGCGCTTCCTTCCCACTCTCAGCCCTTCCCTGTCCCATCGTCGCCATAAGATATCTGTGTCAGTGCAACGTGAAGCAACTAGCAAAAAAAAACCTTTTTCATCGATGCAAATTTGAAATGCCATAGATTTATCGATTTGAAAACCCTGTAGGCCTCACTCCGCCAATCTTGAACGCAACAATCAACCCCCACTTTTACTACAGTTGCAAACTGTGATATAACCTCCACATATTGTTCAGGGTTCTCAGTTTGCTGCATGGATTTGAACTGCTTCTCACAGTGGCCAAAAACCCTGTCCGGTGGCATGAATGAACGTCCATGTATCGTAAATATTATTTCAACGTATTTTAGATTTGGTGGGTCATCCAAAAGCCATCTGGAACACATTGCAAGAATGATCTGGTTTTTATTTTGGCCCCGGCATCCATCTGCAAACAGCCTCAGTTGTGTTTTGCCAGTAAAATCTGTGGTTTTCAAGTGGAGACATGATGCAATTTTAGTCGAGCCTTTCTTGTGAACATCTTCATTACATAAATAGCTTGTGCAGTTATCTTTCGTTAGCTGATCCCTGGAGGTACCTTTTACAAATGTGAGGATGTACAGATAAAGCTGCCGTCTATAGTAAACTTCCTGTTCTGGCAATTTAGAGAGTGGTAAGTTTTTTTGACAGTCAAACGAGAACTGAAGGGTCATCTTCTTTTAAATTATCATAAAAAGCCTTAGCCCTTTTTTTTTTTTTTTTTTTTTTTTTTTTGTGTATTGCTCTTTGAACTAAAAAGTATTGTTTCTTCTCTGGGTCCTTTCCCAGTTTCATTCTTTCTTTAAGTTCATGTGCATATGGAACACACATCCAATCTTGGACTGCCAAAGCCAGTGTTAAAGTTACGATTGAAGACAAATCTAAAGTAACTCTCTTTCACCATTAAATTTTCCTCAACACTGTCATTATACATTTTGTGTAATTTTGCTATACTGAGCTCTCCTGGTAAGTACTTATGGCCACTCTTTGATTGACTAGTCTGCATCTCTGCAGGTCAAAGAGGATATAAATTTAATTACTGACTGCTTCTTTTTGTTGAACTTTATCGATACACGGTCTCCCCCTCTAGTTTCCTCTGGGAGAGATCTACTCTTCTGAAAATTCTTTGACGAATTCAACTCATGATCTTGTTATTTGAAGTATACCTAAAAAAGTCTTTTGACATACAGGAATCATTTTATTTTCTTCATTTTTTCCTTACAAACAACTTTGTTTGTAAAACTTCTGGATTTTTTGTACCTGTTTTGCAGCCTATTTATCCCCCAAGGCTCCGCTACACACTGCGGAGCTAGATACTTTAAAGACAGTTTGAATAAAGTGAGAATGGCTGTATCAACATTGCCAATAACTAGCGCTGACCATGAAAAAGGGGATTTAGCACTTCAAGTGTCATCATGATGCCACTCAGGAACAGTCTTTTGGTTGAAAATGTGCCTAGTTTGGTGTTCATCAACTTATTAGGACCTCGAGTTTTATGGGATCAAACACCTTATGTACAAGAATGGTTGCTGAAACGGGACAACTGATGACAAGAATTAGACAGCGTCAGCTTCAAGAAAATGAAAGATCCAAGAACTCTTTGGGAATTCTTGACAGTGTGTATTTTAATTTGATTGCCATTTGTAAGCAATTTTGCTTATAAAGTCTTATCATGGCATTGCTATTTTATGTTAAGTAGAACTAGATTATAGGTCAATTATGTTGGCTGTTGCTGCTGCTGGGTCATCAGTCCATAAACTGATTTGATGCAGTCTGTATGTGACCCTATCCTGTGCTAACCTTTTCATTTCATACTTCCTCTTAAAACGGTAATCACCACCACCACCATCACCACCTCTACTCTAATCTGTTTGTCACATTCATACCTTGGTCTACCCCTGTCATTTTTACCACCTACACTTACTTCAAAAACTAACTGAACAAGTCCTGGGTGTCTTAAGATGTGTCCTTTCATTCTGTCTCTTCTGGTCAAATTTTGCCGAATCATTCTTTCACTGATTCTATTCAGTATATCTTCATTTGTGATTTGATCTATGCGTCTCGCCTTCAGTATTCTTTTGTAACACCACATTTTGAAAGCTTCTATTCTCTTTCTTTTGGAGCTAGTTATTTACCAAGTTTCAGTTCCTTACAATGCCATGCCATGCTGTAGACAAAAGTCTTCAAAAACGTTTTTCTAATGCCCATATCAATGTTTGAGGTGAGCAAATTTATTTTCTTAAGAAAGTCCTTTTTTTGCTTATGGTAGTCTGCATTTTATGTCCTCCTTACTTCTGCCATCATTAGTTATTACTGACTGAAGTACCCGTCGTTGGCGGGTTATTTACTTCACATGTGCATGTTTATATTTTGTGTTGCCTCTCATGTTGTTCTCCAGATTCTGATGTGCGTAAGTTGACATGCCTCTCCCCATCAGTGGCTGTTGTGATGTACTCCCTCCCTTGCTCTCTGTGGTCCTTTACAGTTCCATATTGTTTTGTATTACTGCTGATCTTGATTTGATCTCTTCCTTCCAGTATAAAAGAAAGCAAAGTATAGAGCTCCAATATTGTTGGCCTGTTCACGGTGATATTTAAATGTAACGACTGTGGGTGCATATATCTAGGTCAAACAGGACGAAGTTTTAAAATTAGATACACGGAACATACTAATGCCATAACATATAACAGGTTTTCCGCGGTAGGCCAGCATGTACTTGATCTAAAGGATAGATTCAAATCTATAGAACAGGACATTGAGATCTTGGAGAACTTAGGAAAAAGAAGTTTACTGGATGTTACGGAGGGTTGCTATATACACCTGGAATAGTATTTAAATCCAAACCTTAATTTAAATGAAATTTCTGAAAAATCAAATATTCTATTTGATTTCCTTATTGAGTTTTTTAAAAATGTACATATCCCGGTCAATAGGACGGTGTTTCATATTATGCGTAATAGCTTTACTAGTTGCTTTTTACGACCACGCCCTCTGGAACGCCAACAAGTCGCTGTTCCTCAGTTGTTCCTCCCACTTTCCTCTAATTCTCCCCTTCGGTCCCGACCAACCTTGGACACTTGATTACTATCACAACACTGCTCGCTAGGCTTCATTGTGCTTCGCATGGACAACGATCTTTTGAGGTGAGTCACGTAAAAACATTTATGTTATAAGACGTAATTTTATATATTGCCTCTTCAGTTAAGTGATAGTTTATTACATTCCTATTATTACAGGTCCGCATTGAACTGGGATCGTTGTACTTGTTAACATCTTAAAGGACCGTTTACTCCTTTCCACCTCACTAGAATTGCTCCATTAAAGCGACTCTGAAGATTTTACTGAAGTATTTTACTACGATTCTACGTCACGCTTTAAGAACTGTGATAAATGAAGCTAATGTTTCTTCAAGACTTATTTTAAATTTTTAAGTTGGTTCTTTTAAATCAACATTATTTTATAAGTGAGCGAACCGGTTTGCATATGTTTTCATCAATTTATGGTTTAAGACTCGCAAGTCTCGGACTTGTAGAAAATATGGACTTTGAGACAGTATAATCGTAACAGTTTTAAGTTGTTAATATGGTTTTAAATTGTGTTCAATTTGACGTAGATAAACTTATGTGATTGCCAATTTTTCCAAGAACCTATATCAGCTGATGATGACACCGAGGGGCGTCGAAACTAGTTCTGATTGAAATATATGTTGTAATTTCATCTAAACAGTTTTTATGTATTGAATAAGGTGGATCCAAATTATAATAAAAGTTTGATTCCTTAATTCTTTCTAATTGTGCACTTAGCATTTTTAACATCCTGCTGACACATTAAATTAGTACTTCTTTCTAACTGTGTACAGACAGTTGTCTTAGACAACTAACAAGACTAGTCACCTCTCTGTCAACACCAGGGTTTTCAACACGTGCTACATTGCAAATTTTCCCACATCTAAGGCTTTATTGAACACCCTATTTGTTGAATCTATGCTAGACAGCTCGCGACTACAATCTATTACAAAGATTATTCTAGAAGGAGACACAACACTTCTATACTGATGCTTCAAGCGCCTTTTGAACTTACTACGCAACCACTTGGAGTCAACAACTCTACTGTATTCTACGTACCTGATTCTCAGTCAACAACGCTCGAAGTTTTATTTTTTGACATTTTTAATTAATCCATGCTTCATTAATGTCAAGCAATCTGTACAATCCAAATGTATGTCAGATCATTATGACTGTCTCGTTCTACAAATAACTAACGTGTACTTTTTTAGATGAACACTAGTATTCTTTCCATGTACATATAATACTATGACAAGTTCATTATTGAATTTTATTTGCATTTAAGTATTGCTTTTTCCACAAACTAGACTTTATGACTGTTTTATCTTGTATTATTATACTTTAATGAGAAACCCAGTTCAGGGCCCTGACTTAGCTTTAGATTAAGTATGGCTGAAGATGCTTACAAAGCCTAAGCGAAATATGTCCCATTTTAACATGTATGTAGTATTTGTATCTTAGACTTAGAGATTTTAAAGTATCGGAATGGTAGTTTTTAAATAATTTTGTTTGAAACTTTTACATATCACTGCTACTACGATGGAAAACAATCCTAGCATTCGCACCATATCCTCTGTCTACCTGCAACGTAAAGACAGGATATGCGTTACCCTTCTATTTGTGGATACATTTGCTTCCCAGTTCCCATTTCACTCATCTACAAATACAATTTCAAACGGTTTTTATGTACCTTAACACTTTTTCCCCTTTTGTTCAACTGATGGGTGCAATTCACCCCTGAAACTTCTACTATCTCGTAAGGACCTTCGAAGGGTGGGCTTAGCTTCCTAGATTTTCCTCTTTGCAATGTGTCATTGTGCAAAAGAACCTTGTCACCTACCTGAAAGGTGATCTCATTTTGCTTTTTGTCATAGTGTTCTTTCTCTAATTCTTTTCGTTCAATTAAGGTTTTTCTGGCGGCCTCGTGATTTCGCCTGAGCTGTGCCGTCAGTTCCTCCACCACGTTCTGCTGTTCGTTGTAACTCATCTCCAGTGGCTTTTGCAGCACACCTGGGATATTTGCTTTCCTTCCAAAAATTAATTCGTAGGGTGTGAACCCTGTACTTGTGCTCTTCGTGGTGTTATACACAAAACTAGCTGTGGGCAGATACTTGTCCCAGTCATTTTGCTCCCCTTAGCAGACATAATGCCTTAGGTACTCCGTGAGCACCTTATAGAATCTTTCTACGCTACCGTTCGACTGCGGTCTAAAGGCCGTGGTATGCGTTTTCCGAATGCGCAGCATTTTGCAAAGCACCTTGAACACATCACTCATGAAATTACTGCCTTGGTCAGTGAGAATCTGCTCTGGTATCCCATAGATACTTATCGCATTATTGATTAACATCCGTGCCACGGTTTCTGCCTCTTGATTGGGCATGGCACTTGCCACTAGATACTTTGACAGCTGATCTTGGCATGTCAGAATGTACCTGTTTCCAGCCTCCGTCACTGTAAGAGGTCCAGCTACGTCTAGGGATATCTTCTCAAAGACCGTGCTAGGTGTATCCGTAATCCTCATGGGAGCCCTGACGTCTGGTCAGGTCCCCTTATTCTTTTGGCAGGAGGGTCATGTGCATACATAGCGCTCAATGTCCTCTTTCATGCCCTTCCACTGAATTCGTTCACATACCCTAGCGTACATGCGCACTATTCCTTGGTGCCCTCCCACCAGGGAATCATGACACTCTTTCAGAATGGCTAGCTTTTCGGCTTCGTCTATTTCGTTCTCTTCCTCAGGTGAGCTACTCTCGGGCGAAATTTCCTCTGCATTAGTGTCCTTGGAAATCTTGCTACCGTCTGCTGCAAGTCCCTCTGCTGTAGCGTCCTCGGGTTTTGAAGGTGGTACCTCCTCTTTACTCTCGTCTGAGGTCTTAGTTTCTACTGTTGCCTCCTGATGAGACCCGTGTTTAGCCGAGTTAACCACTCGCGTTTGGCATTTGGGTTTAGTGGGATTCCTACTTAGGCATCGGCATTGCAGTTCCGCTTGCCCTGATTATATACGACATCGAAGTCGTATTCCGCCAGCTTCAGCCTGAACTTAAGCAGGCGTGAAGACAGATCCTGAACGTTGAAGACCCACTTCAACGGCTTATGGTCTGTCACAACAGTAAATTTTCTCCCAAACAAGTACGGCGTGAAGTATTTCACAGCCCACACTATTGCCAACAATTCTTTCTCAGTTACGCAGTAATTTATTTATGCCTTATTAAGGGTTCTGCTTGCATGGGCAATTGGAAGGTCTTTTCCGACAGGTCCTTGTGACAGTACTGCACCAACCGCTTTGTTGCTTGGGTCAGTGGTAACAACGAAAGGTTTTTCAAAGTCCGGATACTGCAGTATAGGTTCCTCAATTAACGTTTGTTTCAGTGTTTGGAACGCTTGTTCCTGATCATCTCCCCACTCAAAGGGAACGTCCTTCTTCACTAACTGATATAGCGGTTTCGCGATTTGGCTGTAGTTAGGTATGAATTTCCTATAGTATCCACTCAGTCCGCAGAACTGCTTGATCTGGCGGCCAGTGGTCGGCCTCAGAAAGTCCTTAATGGCCTGTACTTTACGCGGGTCTGGTAAGACACCTTCGTCAGTAATCACATGTCCTAGGAACGCTACCTTGGTTCTTAGGAATTCAGCCCCAGGGGCTCTGAACTATGGAGCGTGGGTTGGCGACCACGGGGCCCTCAGCTGAGTCCTGGCATTTCTTCCCCTTACTTGTGCCAGGCTCCTCACTTTCATCTATCCTATCCGACCTCCCTTGGTCAACTCTTGTTCTTTTCCGACCCGACGCTATTAGGTTTGCGAGGGCTAGGGAGTCTTTCATTTTCACGCCCTTCGTGGCCCTTGTCTTCGTTTGGCCGATACCTTCATTTTTCGAAGTGTCGGACCCCTTCCATTTTTCACTCTGATTAGTGTTATATAGAGGATGGTTGCCTAGTTGTACTTCCTCTTAAAACAATAATCACCACCACCATCTTAGGAATTCACACTTATCTGGCTGGAGTTTCAACGTGTTCTCTTTCAGCCTTTGAAATACATCACTTAACTTCGCGTTGTGCTCCTGGATTGAACTACCATACACAATGATGTCATCCAGGTAACACAAACTTTTTATACCTGTTAGCCCTGTGAGCACAGCATTCATCAGCCTCGTAAACGTGGCTGGCGCATCTTTCAAACCCAGTGCCGTTTTCTTGAATTTGTACTTCCGCCCTAGTGCAGAGAATGCCGTCTTTGGCCTGTCTTCAGGTTTCAGTAATACCGGATGATAGTCACTCACGAGATCTAGAGTTGAAAATATCTCGCCTTGCCAAGGGCATCTACCAGTTCTGATATTTATCGAAGGGGATAACTGGTTCCTATCATTATCTCGTTCAATTTTCTAAAATCGATCACGACCCTCCATTTCTGTTTCCCTGAGGCATCTAATTTCTTTGGTATTAAGAGAAAAGGTGCGTTCCAACCTGATATGCTAGGTGTGATTATCTCATCACTTAGCATCTGAGCTTGTATCTCTCCCTTTTGTGCTTCGGGAAGTCTATATGGTCGTACATTAATTGGAGGTTAATCTTGCGGTGTAGGGATCTCATGTTGTAGTACGTCAATGTGAGTCAGTTTATCTCCCTTAAGATGGAAGATATCGTACTCTGCACAAATGGCGTATATCCCTTCTTTATCTGCCTGCGTGAGGTGATCAACTCGCAGACAGTCGCTATTACCTGCTGTTATCGGGGCTTCTGGGTGGCCGGTTCTCCATTCGCCACTGCTATTCTGCTCTACCTTCTGCACTTGTGCTAAGCAGGTTTAATCTACCTCCTGTACTTGCACTCTTGGACTGCGTAAACTCACCTCCATTTCGGTGGTATTCATCATGTTAACCACTGCTTCGTTGTGCTCTGATTTGGTCAGGCACCCTGCGAGGTATACCCCTGGTATCACCTCTTCCTTCTCAATAATTCCCAAAAGTAGATTTCGATCTACTTCTATGACAACGACCTTTTGGGTCCTTGATTCGAAACGGATCAGCTTTGTCTCTCGCGCCCCCATAGGGTATTGTCATCCCCTTATGGTGACATGACCCTCCTTATAGTCAATCACACTATCTGTCAGGATGTCTCGTCCAACTATACCATTCTGTGTTAATTGGAAATCACTTCCTATGACATGAAATGTGTGACTTGTATTTCCAATGGCAATTCGTACAGTACCTTGGGTGTAAATTATCCCTTTACTTACACCCAGTAATGCAATTGGTTCACTCCTGTCAGTCAGGCTTACCTTGTGTACCGATTGCCTCTTTACTAGACTGACATCGGACCCAGTATCTATAAAAAATCTCAACGGTCTTTCTTGGTTTGTGACCTGGATCAGCACTGTGCCTTCTATATCATTAGGACCTTTTGGTCTGCAGGCCTCTGTAACTGTCCCCTTGCTACGGGGCCGTTCTAGTTTCCTGCTTTCGTGGCGTGCGTACTGGCGCCCCCCTTTCTGAACCAACAGTCTTGGGTTTGGTGTGACCACCTATCACAATGTTTGCATTGGGCTCAGTATCTTACGGCCCTGCCGCTAATGTGATCACCCTGAGCTTGGCCTTTCATGGCCTTGTTACCTGTGTGCTTGTCTTGGACCTTCCGGCAATTTCTCTGAATATGACCCTGTTGGCCACACGAATAGCACTTACGGCCATCCGTTCTAATCATCGGAGTGCGTGCATCTTGTCGACAATTCACCTGTATATGCCCTTCCCGGCCGCAACGATAACAAGTTCTGTTTTCACCTGTCACTGTGTTTGGTTGTGTAAATACTATGTACACTGTCTCTCGTACCTCTGTTTCCTTCCTTTGTTTCTTCCCACAATCACGTTCAATGTGCCCTGTCTTCCCACAATAGCGACATTTTAATTTACTGGATGTGGCCCCCGTAGCTGTGTTGGAACTAGCGGTCTGTGTAGTGTGAGCCCCTTGCGTTCCTGTGTTCTTACAATTCTTTGCTATGTGGCCTTCTTTGTTACAATTGTAGCAGACCACCCTAACACTAGCATGTGTTGGCTTAGTATGCCACTTTGGTGCTGCACTGCGCTCCTGTTCTGGTCTGCACTTGCTAAACCCTGAGCTATGTTTGTGTTGAAGGTCCTCTCGTGCCTTCTTTGACATTATTACGGTTTCTTTCTGTTGTGCAAGTGCAACTGCCTTCTCAAAAGTAATGTCCTTTTGTGACTGTACTCTGTCTTGTATTCTAGGATTGGCTAACCCTTGTATGAAACTAGCTACACATATTTTTCTCGTGATTTTTAACTGTGCGTCGCGACCTTCCTCTAGTTCGTCTTCAAGTATTGCCTCTCTAAAAGAAGCTGACAATGTCTCTATTTTATGTGCCTAATTCACAGCTGTTTCTCACAGGTCCTGCGCTGTTTGGAACATTTGACATATGTACAAATCTAGTGTGCCTTGCTGGCCATAATATTCTGTTAATGCCCGCTTGGCTCTCTCCAAATTAAGTATATCACGTCTGACCAATAATTTATCTCGGGCTCTGCCCGTAATCTTTGTTAAAATATACTTAAAAAATAACTCTTGATCTTCATCCTTAATATACGAATAGCAGCATCTACATTTGCTTTAAACTCATGCAATCTCTCTGGTTGACTGCCATCAAACTCTCATCCAATGAGGTGATGTCCTTCTATTACTGTTACAAAAGGCCCACTCATACTTACTGATTCCTCATCCTCGAGCATCTCAGTGCCTTGGTCTGCTGGTACTGAACTATTTCATCGTGCCATTTGAATTAATGTTCATCTTACCTTAAATCTTCAATGCTGCTTCACTACTGGGCTGGATGAGTAGTCGGCTGTAGTGCTGCGTCTCCACTGGATGGCGTCGTCTGCTGCTGGGCTGGCTTAGTAGGCTGCGGTAGTGATGCTCCTCTTCTGCGATGCGCGGCACTCGAACGAAAGATACGCGGTAGTGCGGTTCGGACAGTCTTTTGCGAAGTCGCGGTTTTCTCACACGGCAATCTTCCCTGAAGTCGCGGTTCTCTTACGGACAATCTTCTACAAAGTCGCGGTTCTCTCACGTTATTTCGGTGAGTTGACTCTGTTCGAGAATCTAATCCGGGACCCTGCACTACCTGACACCAAAAATTAGCCCTGTTGTGACTTACCTGCCCTGCGAGACGTTCTAGTAGGTTGATCACCGGCCGATGATGTTGGCGTATTACATGTCCTAACGAGCAATTATGTAGGGAGGTAAAATGTAGGTGCGAACTCTGTCCCGCAACTCCTGAAATAAAAGATGATTTAAATTCACTGTCCTTTATTACCCAAGACGACTATGTACACTATATACAAATTCAATTACAGGTTCTGAATATGTTGGTCTGACGAGAGCTTGCTTCACGAGCTTACCCTACGGCTACGTGCTAAGTCCGAATTCTGCCCTGCGGCACTTATGTTCAACTTCACTGTCACGTCTGACTGCTCGAAAGAGCCTGGTCCTAAGAGTACGAATTACTGGTCGAGAGAGAGCCCCGTGCCATCTTGGCTTAGGGTTATATCTGCTCTCCTAGAAGCAAAGGTCAGTCCCTTCCCACTACCTTAGGGGTTGGGCATATGGGCGTTACCTGGCTGCTCGCGTTGTAGGTGGCGCCCTCAATTACTATTCTGAAGTAATTGTCTGAGTAGGTGCTGCTCTCTGGGCACTACTGTCTCTGTCCTTGCACTTTTGCTTTCCTTGTCGTTACTAGAGTACAAGTGTACTGGGTTTGAACTCTTTGTCGGCGAGCCGCCTGCTCCTATACCGACTACTAGACTCCGCTTGTCAGTACACAAACAAGCAAACATCCTCTGTTGTAAACATATTTATGTAGGCGCGTTTCGCAAGTCCTCTGCCTGACTAATGCTCTCCACTACTTGTAACTTCACTGAAAAGCTTCTTCTTCTTTCGAATTATTAAATCTTAATATAATTATCATACAAATGTTCTGACACTACAAGGTGTCCCGTATTACTGGTTATTACTCTGACACTGATTTATTTCCCTTGATATTCTAAGATCGAATCTCGACTGCGAATCCCGGCTGCCGTTCATCTGACAGTCCGCCGGTTCGAACCTTTGGGAGGTCTGTACACGACAGCATGTCCTAAACTTGTAGCCTCAGGCTTCCTAATTGACAGGTCAGGGAATCTCTGTAAATAGCCGTAAAGCCAGTCCAATCCTGCTTGTTTATTCAAATCCCAGGATTTTGGAATTTTTAGTTTATTCTTAACTGCTAATTGATAGGCCAAATCAAGGGCTACTTTCCTCGTGAGTCCATGATGCATTTTACATGCTATAATCAAATAATTACACAACATTTCTTCAAGCTACATTGGAAACACTTGATTTACTTCATAATTGGGTGTAAAGTGGAAGTTGAGCTGATCGGCAGCCGATTTGTATTTATTAACATATCGCTGTAATGTCGTGCACAGTTCCATAAGCTGAAGCAACACTTCGTACAGATTTCTTCTGCTCTACTACTTCTAACACTGCAGCTTTCATCTGCTCTCCAAATGTTGATCCTATCTTCCTTCCTTTTGGCCTGTTCCTCATGTTGAAGTAGCTACCTGTACCAAAACAAGATTAAAAATCATTATAACCTCACAATTCTTGTTTGAAATCTTTAGCATTTGATCATTACACATTTGCTGAAACAAATAAATGTCTTTCAAATATGTACCGTTTCAGTATAAATCACTTGAACGGAGATGATGCATGTAACACTGTGCCCCATGTAAATATGTAACACTGTGCGCCATGTGTCAAAGATTACAATAAAAATATGCTATGGCCATGTGCTATTCATTTAGGTTATGTAACTGTATTCAATTTAAGTTAAGGAACCAGAGTTGCATCCGGGAGATAGTAGGTTCGAATCCCACTATCGGCAGCCCTGAAGATGGTTTTCTGTGGTTTCCCATTTTCACACCAGGCAAATGCTGGGGCTGTACCTTAATTAAGGCCACGGCCGCTTCCTTCCAACTCCTAGGCCTTTCCTATCCCATCGTCGCCATAAGACCTATCTGTGTCAGTGCGACGTAAAGCCCCTAGCAAAAAAAAAGGAACCAGAGGTATTCAATAAAAATAATTTTCAGTGTTTGAAGATATAAGTTCTATAAAAGAGGTCATATTGATTTCAAACAAGAAATTTTACTTTTAGCATGTAAAAACAATATTTTACTCACAAAAATCTGACTGATGCAGGAAATGCCTCCAAAACACAGCTGATGATGGAAAACAAGATGGCTAACAAACTGCTGGAACAAGTGAAGGTAGAGCTACCAACAGTTGATGAATAAAGGTTATGTAACACTGTGCCCCCTCTTCCCCTACCCTAAAGATTGGGAAACAGGAATTGTCTGTCCAGTATACAGGAAGAAAGGTAACAAAAACAGCCCAAATAATTATAGGGGTATATCTCTGTTAGATTCCCTAAGTATATACAGGAGTTTTAGCTAATAGATTAAGTGATTGGGTAGAAAAGAGCGCGGTTTTGTCAGATTACCAAGGGAGCTTTAGAAAAAGAAAAAGAACGGTAGACAGTATAGTGATAGTGAAGACGAATTTAGAGAAATACATGAGTATGGGAAGCGGCAAAGTGTTTGTGGTGGCAATTGATTTTGAAAAGGCGTTTGATAAGGTAAATACAGTAAAACCTCGTTAATTCGAAGTCGTTGGGACTCTAAAATCGGACTTTGAATTATGTGATTTCGAATTAACCGCCAATTCACAATTCAGTAGTACCAACCCTTGCCGCGTTACAAAATATTCTAAGGCCCGTTACTGCATGCAGTTAACCTTGATTCACAGTTTATACCTTTCAAATGCCATGAAAAAAGAACTATTTCCAAAATGTATCCAAGAAGGTGCATTTACAGTATTCAAGTAATGCACTCGGATATCTCACTGGCAAGCATAACCTCACGCAACGAAAGAAAAAAAGCTCGATTCAAAGACGAGGAGAAATCTATGCTGGCTCCCATGTGCAAGTGCTTTATTAATTGGATTACTATATTGTATGCATTTTAGATACCTTGTATTTACACAGAAAGTACCCGATGCCCTTAAAATCGAACTTTCCTGTGACACTACCCTTGTACGATTTCCCGCCATGGCACTTCTCTCGTACTTCAGAAATGTAAACACTTGCCGCGTCACAAAGTATTCTAAAAGACCCATTAATACATGCAATCACCTCGATTTACAGTTTAAACCTTTCAAATGCCATGGGGAAAAAAAAAAAAAAAAAACTATTTCTGAAATGTATCCAACAAGGTGCATTTACAATGTTCAAATAATGCACTGGGATAAATCACTGACAACATAACTCGCGCAACAAGAGAAAAAAATTACACTATTCAAAGACGAGGATAAATTATGCCGGTCCCCCTGTGCAAATGCATTATTTTTTGGATTTCTGTACTGTTCTGGAAAGTGCCCGACGCCCTTAAAACATTGTGGTTTATCGAACTTTCCTATGACGAGGGGATAAAGTTTCTCTCTTTCCATCCCATGTGCATTGCAACGCACTACTATGACCCATTTAAAACCATAAGACCGTTTGGGCTTGCATTAAAATAAAGCAATGCAGTTTCACCTCATGATTATTTTATAATTCAATGAGTAATATAATGTATTGAGTAGGTGGTTGTTATTAAAAGGATTTTATAATTTTAATATATTGTCCTCAATACGGTTCTATTATGAGATTAATTACATGTAATGACAATATTGTTTGGTGCCTACGAATTTATTATATGAGCTGTGTTTTTTCGTCAACTGTCGGCATCGCCAGTGTTCGCGGATTCTTTTTTTTCTGCACACTGCTTGTTGCGTGATATTACGGCGTTCCTTAAAAGGTTGAATACAAATAATTCCGATTTCATTCAACTTAGCAATCATGAAGCGCACTGTAGACCCACCAAAGTGAGTGTAATTGCGGAAAGCTACCCTTCCACATTCCGGAACGCGCGTTCGATTATGACGGGGAGCGGATAAATTTCGAGTTGAAATTACTCTGTAACATACTTTTTTTTTAAATGTAAAGGCAGTTTCGAATTAAAAGTCTGAATATCAGTAATGGGGCCGACATTGTACTTCGAATTACGAATTATCCGTATTTCGATTTAAACAATTCAAATAACATGCAAAACTGTATCTCATGTTTCCAGGAACGATAGCTTCTTCGAATTAGGCGGGATTTTGAACTGACCGATTTCGAATTATCGAGGTTCTACTGTAGAAGGAAGGGCATTAGTAGAAAAATTGGGTAGGTTGGGGGTTTCGGGGAAGATGATACGTGCAGTGGAGGCGATATATAAGGTGATCAGGTGCTGTGTTAAACTAGAGGAAAACAGGTGAGTAGGTCCTTAGTCTAGGGTTGGTTTAAAACAAGGATGTAAATAATCCCCGATATTGTTTATTTTATTTATCAATGATATTTTGGATGGACACAGCGGGAATAAATGGACGGCACCAGTGCTTAATGGGTTGGAAATACCGGGATTGAATTTTGCAGATGATGTGATTTTGCTGACATTAACCGCAAGTGGGATGCAGTAAAGTTTAAATGCAGTGTCTGAATATGCAAAGGAATGGGCCTTGAAAACTAACGGGAACAAATCTAAAGTGTTAGTAACGCAGAAACATAAAGGTAGAAAAAAAGAAATGATCTGGATGGTACAGGGAGAGACGTTGGAACAAGTAAATAAGTTAGAATATCTAGTAGTGAGTTTAAACAGAAAAGGGACATGGGAGGATCAAATCAAACGAGCAAGAAGTAAGGGGATGGCAGCCTTATCCTCAGTCAAAATTTTAGTGCCCAAATTTCTGGGGATTAGCTATAAAACCTTAAGGTTAGTCTTAAGAATGGTAGTTTTTGGTAGGTTAATGTATGGGGCAGACAGTGATGGGGCTCCCTCAGTCCGCAGCCAAATGCTGGGGTGGAAGAAATAGAGGTTGAGTGTGTCAAAAGAGTAGTCAAATATTGAATGGAGTTGAAAAGAAGTGAAGGAGGGATGGGGCTCCAGGCTGTGTATGAACAACAAAAGAAAACATGAAAAAATTAGAAAAAATTAAACTATACTTGGAGAGGGTGGGATTCGGTTACATATAGGAAGAGGTTTGGAAGAAGAAAGGGGGTGCTTTCGAGGAGGATTAGAGATGTACAAAAGCAGAAATTGTTAGAAGAGTGGAGGAACAGAGGATCGCTTAGTGTTTTTAACAAAGTAATGGAAGTGACTGGGTTAAATACTATGAATGTAGATAGGTTAAACAGAGGAGGATTACTATGGTGGCTGACGGGCCTATACAAGAATAAGGCATGGACAAAGGGTAAAGATAAGACATTATGTGTATTATGTGGGATATCAGGCAATGATCTACACTTAAAAATACGGAAAAGGTAAGAAATAAAACTTTTGAGTGCCAATAATCGGGAATTATTAGAAAAAGGGGATGAGCAAAAAATCGTAGGGTGGATTTTCAAAGAATGGGAGAACGGAGGCGAATTAAACAGGTATTTATGTATGGTAAGGAGAGTTTGTGAAATAAAGTTAAAAGAGGAAAGTTCATAGAAAGAAAGTTTATAGAGTTAAGGGAGTAAAGTGATAATGAATTTGAGGAGTGTGTATGAGAGATAAGTAAAATTTTGAGAGATAAGAATTTGTACGTGTAGAGTTGATTAGTGCGGTTAAGTAGGAAAAGTATGGTTATAAATATATGTGAAGTGTGAGTGAAAGTTAAAGTTGATGACAAAAAGTTAGTATGTTTTGTTATATTTGATTGTTATAAATATATGTGAAGTGTGAGTGAAAGTTAAAGTTGATGACAAAAAGTTAGTAGGTTTTGTTATATTTGATTGTTAAACGTGGACTTACATGGTGAATGTGAAAGGTGTGTGAAGTGTAAATATGAGTAGGGAAGTAGTAAGATATTGTAATTTGGAAGGTGCAAGTGAAAAAGACAGGTCATGTTTATAATGATATAAGTGTTATTGAAATAGTAGGCGGAAAACATGACTCAACTGTTGACTCACAAGTGATCTGGAATGTACTTGGAAGTAAGTTAGTGCATAAGTAATATTAAGAATTACTAAGTCATATTAAGAATTACTCATTGGGTGAATACGGCAATTAGGTAACAAGAATGAAGGCACATGCGCTGCGCTTAACAGATTGCTAAATAAGCGGAGCTGGAAAGCAGTGTTATTCTGAGGATGAAATGTTGATTTTAAGAGGTCTGAATAATATAGGGCAGGTCTTAAGGTCATGAGTAAATAAGTGTATGTAAGAATTGAGGTGGGCGAGTTGGCCGTGTGGTTAGGGGCGTGCGGCTGTGAGCTTGCATCTGGGAGATAGTGGGTTCGAATACCATTGTCGACAGCCCTGAAGGTGGTTTTCCGTGGTTTCCCATTTTCACACCAGGCAAATGCTGGGGCTGTGCCTTAATTAAGGCCATGGCCGCTTCCTTCCAACTCCTAGGCTTTTCCTATCCCATCGTCGCCGTAAGACCTATCTGTGTCGGTGCGACGTAAAGCCACTAACAAAAAAAAGGTTGAGGTAGAGGAGTTTAGTATAAGTTAGTCATGGGGAGGGCCTCATGTGAGGATTGGTCTCCGCCCATGTGAGCGTACACATAGTAAACCTTGTATTTATTTTATTTTTATTTTTTATTTTTTTGGAAGGGGGGAGGTTCATGTTTGTGGGTTACTGTAGTCACGTCCTAGTTCGTGAACCATGGGCAACGACTGAGTGGCCTAGTAAGTGGTCCTGAGAGTCGGGATACCAGTTGCTATGGAATGGGAGTGGGCATCTCGGACATATTCTGAGTCGTGGTCCTCCTTGTGCTCAGGCGGCTCGGACTATACAATCCACCGGTGGTCCATAACCCGTTAGAGGAGAGATCCTCACTTGGACTATGTGCAAGTAGGGCAGCATCCTGCTTCACGAATCGACCGAGCTCAGAACATTTTAAGCAAGCCTCGGACCTATGGGAGTAACGGAGTCCCACTCCCATTTGACAGGCGAGGGACTCTTTGGAAACAACTTGGCGAACGAAATGGAATTCGATGGGGAGCTATCAATATTAATGGGGCTTATGGAAGAAAGTAGAACTGGCTGAGTCAGCAAAGAGGATGCATCTGGATGTGCTAGGAGTAAGTGATATTCGGGTAAGGGGAGATAACGAGGAAGTGATAGGAGATTATAAAGTGTACTTGACGGGTGTTAGAAAGGGAAGGGCAGAGTCTGGGGTAGGGCTCTTTATCAGGAATACCATTGCACGGAACATAGTTTCTGTTAGGCACGTAAATGAGCGAATGATGTGGGTAGATTTGTCAGTTGGAGGAATTAGGACTAGAATTGTGTCCGTGTATTCACCATGTGAGGGTGCAGATGAGGATGAAGTTGACAAGTTTTATGAAGCATTGAGTGACATCGTAGTCAGGGTAAACAGCAAGGATAGAATAGTGCTAATGGGCGATTTCAATGCGAGAGTTGGGAATAGAACTGAAGGATACGAAAGGGTGATTGGTAAATGTGGGGAAGATATGGAAGCTAATGGGAGTGGGAAGCGTTTGCTGGACTTCTGTGCTAGTATGGGTTTAGCTGTTACAAATACATTCTTCAAGCATAAGGCTATTCACCGCTACACGTGGGAGGCTAGGGGTACCAGATCCATAATAGACTATATCTTAACAGACTTCGAATTCAGGAAATCTGTTAGGAATGTACGAGTTTTCCGGGGATTTTTCGATGATACAGACCACTATCTGATCTGTAGTGAACTAAGTATCTCTAGGCCTAAGGTAGAGAAAGTGAAATCTGTCTGCAAACGAATAAGGGTAGAAAATCTCCAGGACGAGGAAATTAGACGGAAGCACATGGATATGATTAGTGAGAAGTTTCGAACAGTAGACATTAAGCAGGTTCAGGATATAGAAAGTGAATGGGTGGCATATAGGGATGCTGTAGTAGAAACAGCCAGGGAATGCCTTGGAACAACTGTGTGTAAAGACGGGAAAAGGCGAACATCTTGGTGGAATGATGAAGTGAGAGCAGCTTGTAAACGTAAAAAGAAGGCTTATAAGAAATGGCTCCAAACAAGGGCCGAGGCAGACAGGGAGTTGTATGTAGATGAAAGAAACAGAGCGAAACAAATAATTGTTGAATCCAGAAAGAAGTCATGGGAAGATTTTGGTAACAACCTGGAAAGGCTAGGTCACGCAACAGGGAAACCTTTCTGGACAGTAATAAAGAATCTTAGGAAGGGAGGGAAAAAGGAAATGAACAGTGTTTTGAGTAATTCAGGTGAACTCATAATAGATCCCAGGGAATCACTGGAGAGGTGGAGGGAATATTTTGAACATCTTCTCAATGTAAAAGGAAATCGTCCTGGTGGTGTTGTGAACAGCGAAGCTCAAGGGGAGGAGGAAAATGATGTTGGTGAAATTATGCTTGAGGAAGTGGAAAGGATGGTAAATAAACTCCATTGTCATAAAGCAGCAGGAATAGATGAAATTAGACCTGAAATGGTGAAGTATAGTGGGAAGGCAGGGATGAAATGGCTTCATAGAGTAGTAAAATTAGCGTGGAGTGTTGGTAAGGTACCTTCAGATTGGGCAAAAGCAGTAATTGCCCCCATCTATAAGCAAGGGAACAGGAAGGATTGCAACAACTATCGAGGTATCTCACTGATTAGTATACCAGGCAAAGTATTCACTGGCATCTTGGAAGGGAAGGTGCGATCAGTCGTTGAAAGGAAGTTGGATGAAAACCAGTGTGGTTTCAGACCACAGAGAGGCTGTCAGGATCAGATTTTCAGTATGCGCCAGGTAATTGAAAAATGCTACGAGAGGAATAGGCAGTTGTGTTTATGTTTCGTAGATCTAGAGAAAGCATATGACAGGGTACCGAGGGAAAAGATGTTCGCCATACTGGGGGACTATGGAATTAAAGGCAGATTATTAAAAGCAATCAAAGGCATTTATGTTGACAATTGGGCTTCAGTGAGAATTGATGGCAGAATAAGTTCTTGGTTCAGGGTACTTACAGGGGTTAGACAAGGCTGTAATCTTTCACCTTTGCTGTTTGTAGTTTACATGGATCATCTGCTGAAAGGTGTAAAATGGCAGGGAGGGATTCAATTAGGTGGAAATGTAGTAAGCAGTCTGGCCTATGCTGACGACTTGGTCTTAATGGCAGATTGTGCTGAAAGCCTACAGTCTAATATCGTGGAACTTGAAAATAGGTGCAATGAGTATGGTATGAAAATTAGCCTCTCGAAGACTAAATTGATGTCAGTAGGTAAGAAATTCAACAGAATTGAATGTCAGATTGGTGATACAAAGCTAGAACAGGTCGATAATTTCGAGTATTTAGGTTGTGTGTTTTCCCAGGGTGGTAATATAGTAAGTGAGATTGAATCAAGGTGTAGTAAAGCTAATGCAGTGAGCTCGCAGTTGTGTTCAGCAGTATTCTGTAAGAAGGAAGTCAGCTCCCAGACGAAACTGTCTTTACATCGGTCTGTTTTCAGACCAACTTTGCTTTACGGGAGCGAAAGCTGGGTGGACTCAGGATATCTTATTCATATGTTAGAAGTAACAGACATGAAAGTAGCAAGAATGATTGCTGGTACAAACAGGTGGGAACAATGGCAGGAGGGAACTCGGAATGAGGAGATAAAGGCTAATTTAGGAATGAACTCGATGGATGAAGCTGTACGCATAAACCGGCTTCGGTGGTGGGGTCATGTGAGGCGAATGGAGGAGGATAGGTTACCTAGGAGAATAATGGACTCTGCTATGGAGGGTAAGAGAAGTAGAGGTAGACCAAGACGACGATGGTTAGACTTGGTTTCTAACGATTTAAAGATAAGAGGTATAGAACTAAATGAGGCCACAACACTAGTTGCAAATCGAGGATTGTGGCGACGTTTAGTAAATTCACAGAGGCTTGCAGACTGAACGCTGAAAGGCATAACAGTCTATAATGATAATGTATGTATGTATGTAGGGGGGAGGGAGGGAACGACACAAGAGGGAGGGATAGGGCGGGCCTATCCCAAAGGTTGTTGACAAAGGTGAATAGATGGAGATCGAGATGGAGAGAGCCTGGGGTGCTGGATTCCAGTGCGCGGGTGCCTGTAATCAAATGGAATAGTGAGGATATAGCTTTGTCAACAGTGTAGAGGGCCGGACGTGCCTCCTTTTTTCCCTCACCAGGGAATATATGGGGGCACAGCCGGTCGGTAAGGTAGTTATAAGGGTGGTGCTCATATGTAGATAGGTTTCCCGCCCATGTGAGCGTCCACATTGTAGATTTAGTTTATTTTTGTTTTGCGTCCACATGGTAGATTTAGTTCATTTAAAAAAATATTTTTCTCTTTGTAACAGGAACATTTATTTCGGCCAAAAGCCTGTAATGTTCGTACTATACTATACTACACTACACTATACTATACTATTTTATCTAAGTCTGCAGAAGATCTGGAGAAATTACTGAACGGTATGGGCAGAGTCTTGGGAAAGGAGTACAAGTTGAAAATAAATAAGTCCAAAACAAAAGTAATGGAGTGCAGTCGAACAAAGTCAGGTAAAGCAGGAAATACTGAATTAGGAAATGAAGTCTTAAAGGAAGTAGATGCATATTGTTACTTGGGTAGTAAAATAACGATGGCAGAAGTGAGGACGACATAAAATGCAGACTAGCACAAGCAAAGACGGCCTTTCTGAAGAAAATAAATTTGCTTTGAACATTGATATAGGAATTAGAAAGACATTTTTGAAGACTTTCGTCTGAAGAGTGGCATTGTATGGAAGTGAAACATGGACAATAACTAGCTCAGAAAGAAAGAGATTAGAAGCTTTTGAAATGTGGTGTTACAGAAGAGTGCTGAAGGTGAGATGGATATATAGAATCACAAATGAAGAGATACTGAATCGAATTGGTGAGAGGGGATCTATTTGGGTAAATTTGACAAGAAAAAGAGATAGAATGATAGGACACAGTTGGTGAAGTGTATGCGGTAAGAACGGTAGGGGTAGACCAAGGTATGAATATGACTAGCAGATTAGAGCAGATGTAGGATGCAGCAGTTACGTAGAAATGAAAAGGTTAGCACAGGATTCGGTTACATCGAGAGCTACATCAAACCAGTCTATGGACCGATGACACAACTGTCAGCACAGCAAATCTGCACGAAGGGGACTGGAACAAAAAATATGTTCCTTTGTTGTGCTGGGATAATGATTCACTCATCACCCTCTCCATTCACAGGCCAGCACGGACCATAACCTTCTAATTACATCTACTAATTCCCTTCCTAGAATTAACTTCTTACTGCCCATTTTATTAATTTGCCCCATTTATTCATATCCTCGGGACTTCCCAAGGAACATCATCTACTGATCCATCATTTATTTATCCTTTTACGTAGATCTGCTTTGGGGCACTATCACCTTGCAGTTCCTTCGTAACTCATTGTCATTTTAGGGCGTTCAACATTTCTCATTACTTCTCGCATTACATACTGAAGTTCCTGGGGCATATGGGCTATCACTATAATTGTCGCACAGACACAGATAGGTCTTACGGCGACGATGGGACAAGGAAGGACTAGGAGTGGGAAGGAAGCGGCTGTGGCCTTAATTAAGGTACAGCCCCAGCATTTGCCTGGTGTGAAAATGGAAAACCATGGAAAACCATTTTCAGGGCTGCCGATAGTGGGGTTCGAACCTACTATCTCCCGAATACTGGATACTGGCCGCACTTAAGCGACTGCAGCTATCGAGCTCGGTCTATAATTTTTCTCAACCCTTCGTATTCTCTCTTCGCTTGCTGTCCAATCGTATCATTCACTCAGCTCCTTGTATCCACTACAAGCTCACACTATTTGCATAAAAGCAAAGCAAAGGAAACATTCCAGACAGATTCTAGTAAAAATCAAAAATCAAGGGAAATTTGCATATTGTTCCTAACATTATTCCCTAAATAATCTCAAGTTTCGTTTCTCTTTATCTCAGTCAGAACTCTTCTTTCTTGAATATATTGTGCCTTAATACTAATGTACGTGTCAGCTAGGCATGCATATATCTGAATGAACCCATGAACATCCATGTGCATATTCCCCTCGACAACCAAATTGATCATCAATAGCAACTTCTTGGACATTCATCACTCACTACTGTTCCCATCCTGTTTAGGGGAGCTGAAAATGCTATTCTATCCTTGTTCCCATACACACTAACGTATTACAAATCACTAATAAAATGAAAATAATTCTCACGAAATACTTAACAGGAAAATGTGGTTTCGTCCAGAAAATTTAGCTCTTAACATTGACAAAAAGAGAATCAAATTCATTATCAGGGCATGCATTATTTACAGCATTTACATATTAAAAGAAAATACTTCATAATGTCATGCCAGTTATCTTTTATCATGCTGAGAAATAACATGGACATCAACTCATCTGTTTGGTGGTCATTTTTCCTTCCATGGGAAAGCCATGGTGGAGTTCTACTCGTTCATCCTCTTGGCGCTGTAGATGAGAGTATCAGCCTTCGAACCTGGTCTGCGACAGTTTGCCATGCTGGCGCGGCTCATCCAACTTCTACAAATCTTGAAGTAATCCAATTGATATAAACTCCAGCGTTCGTCACATGTTCCTGTCTGGCTACGACGACTCATACACAGAATTTGATGGTGGTGGTGATGATGATGATGCTTGTTGTTTAAAGGGGCCTAACATCAAAGGTCATTGGCCCTACACAGAATTTATGGAGGCCACCACACACTAACAATATGAGTGGGTTGACTCATAAAACTTGAGACACCCTTCCTCTGAATAGTGGAATTATCCTTGTTGATGCTATTCTACCACCGAATTTACTGCTCTGAATTTGATATCACTAATTGATAGATACCGGGTCTATCAAATATTTCTAGCAGCCTACTTAATTATGCCCAGAATCTGAGACCTTTGCCCTGGCGTGATTAGCATTGTTCAAGTTCCTAATACACAGTTCACAAGATGCACTCTTGGGTTATAAGGTTTACGATCCCGACGGACAATAACTTTGTCTTTTGTTAGCTGTCACAGGACTGCCCTGGGTTGTCACAAGCCTTTCTTTTTATTGACAACCGACCTGCACTTGGGGCTCTGTCGTGCTGAATTAAGGAAATTGGTTCCGTTCATAGCTGGAGTTCAAAACATTTAAAGGGTGCTTATTATAGACCTTGTAGCTGTCGTAATTCGATTGGCTGTTTTTAGGTAATCAAGCTCCAACCTTTAATTAGAGCAGTAGCGTCCCCTTGTGGAAGGAGTTAACTTTTGGGCGCAATACTCGGCTTGGAGACGCTGTATATTCACATGTGTTAGTA
The DNA here is from genome assembly GCF_040414725.1 of Anabrus simplex. Lineage (NCBI taxonomy): Eukaryota > Metazoa > Arthropoda > Insecta > Orthoptera > Tettigoniidae > Anabrus > Anabrus simplex. The sequence goes on from NC_090270.1 coordinate 343,980,634, forward strand.
ATACATTACAGCTGGACATCTGGTGAACTCAATTCGCCCCGTGAATAAAGTATTCCATACTTTTCAGTCTGGAATACACAGAAAAGCTCTATTCATTGATGTGCCGTACATATTTTTCCTATGTCTGAATCGAATATCACAATTTTGCACACCAAAATTCAACATTGGCACTCGTGAAATATGCAGAAATACGGGACGTTTCTTCTGTTAGTACGGATCCCTGTAAATAGGTCCCACCTCTGGGCGTATTAGACTGTCGCGTTGCGTCTTATTCCTCAGTCTGTCTGGAGAGAGAGAGAGAGAGAGAGCGCTTTTTCCACAGGGGCTGGTTTCAGCCCCAGCTTTCCATTGTCTGCCGGGCTATCTTTCACGGGTCTGGTTCTGGCCACACACAGATCGAGCCCCGGGGATGTTCCTTTTGCCCAGCATGCTACAAATAACGCGACTTCTGAAATGATTTGAATAGGATGGGAAGGTGGCAGATACTGCCAATGAGCTGTACAGGACACTGTACAGTTTCAGTATATATATAGATTATACTGCCCAAGTAACAATATTCATCTATTTCCATTAAGACTTCCATTTCGTAATCTAATATTTCCTGCATCACCTGACCTTATTTGACTGCACTCCATTACTTTTGTTTTTGGATTTATTTATTGCCATTTTGTACTGCTTCTCCAAACCAAACCCCATGGCGCAACAGTCCGAAGGGCCTTTGCCTACCAAGCAATCGCTGCTCAGCCCAAAGTCCTGCAGATTATGAGATGTCGTGTGGTCAGCATGAGGAATCCTCTCGGCCGTTATTCTTGGCTTTCTAGACCGGGGCTGCCATCTCACCGTCAGATAGCTCCTCAGTTGTAATCACATAGGCTGAGTGAACCTCAAACCAGCCCTCAGATCCAGGTAAAACTCCCTGACTCGGCCGGGAATCAAACCCAGGACCTCCGGGTAAGAGGCAGGCATGCTACCTCTACACTGTGGGACCGGCGCTTCTCCAAGACTGTGTTCGTATTTAGCAATTTCCCCAGATCTTCTGCAGACTCAGACAGATAGAATAACAATATCATCCGTAAATTTCAGAATTTTGATTTCCTCTCCTTGGATTGTGATTCCTGTTCCTAATTCCTCTTTGATTTCCTTTATCTCCTGTACTATGTAAAAATGCAACGAAAGTTTAATAATCTTTGGCAAAACAAAATCTCTAAAACAATTTTGGTTGAAGTTAAAAGGTATCATTTTGGAGGTGAGTATGCTTTTCTGGAAAACTCAATTTTATTAGTGATGGCCTGACTGGCTTGAAGGTAATTGATGGAACAGAAATAGAGACTTGTCTTTTAAAACTCTGTTGATCCATATGCAACTATTGTTTAAATGTTTTGAACTTACATTTATTGGTGTTTTATTTTTGTGAAATGAGTCCTGTACACAGTCTTGTTACATTTTAGTGTAATTAGAAATCATCTTCATTTACAGGGAAAGAGCAGAACGAAGATTACAGCAAAGAACAAATCCCAAGGGAAATGTTACTGTTAACATTAATGCAACTGATATCTTTAGCCGATATGAAGATGAGTTTGATTTTGATGAAAGGTAAGTTCATATCTGCATTATCTGAATATCAAATTTAGATACTTTTAACATTTCTCATGTAGATTCTCATGTAGATTCAGAAGTTGACTATTACCTATTAAGTTTCCAATTAGTTCAGTCTTTTGTAGTGTATGGAAAGTAAACCAAAGATACAGAAAATAATTAAAATGCTTCAGTGAATTGTGAGGAATATGACATCGATTGGTAGTTGAGTTCCTCCTTGGGAGAATCTCTACAGGCTCTTGAATTATGAAGGATATCGTTAAGGTTTGAATGCTGGAGAGTGTTATTTTTCCTAACTTCATTTTAGACTTTAATTGAAATTAAATTAGAGGTGAATGTTCCTGACTTGATTTAGATATATTTTAAACAACATACTGTATATATACATATTTAGGTCATGTTCATTGCTCTGGTCATATTTCAATCAAATTAGAATTCCGAGGTCATATTTTGGTTGAAGTTTAGAGACAAGATCACATAGGCCTATGTGCTGTCCATTTTGGCAGGTGCTATTGTATTAGCAGCATCAGTATTCAAAGCTTAGTTTTCTGAGCAGTGCATTTCATTAGTCTGTGTCCTTTCAGTCCAAACCATGGTTGTGAGTTTCTGAAGGACTAAGGTTCTGTTATTTTGGTGTGACTAATGCATCCTTGAAGAAATAATCTTGCTAGGAAACAGAAATTTTCCACAAGGTCGTACCTTGTTGTTCCCTTCACTCTTAGCCAGTTCAGGTAACAGTCCACTTCCTCTCTACATATGTCAAGAGGAGTAATTTTTGAAGATTCATAATTATACTTGAGTGAACATCAGCATGCCAAAAGTTAGGTAGGTATATGGAAAGTATCCATTGTGTGAAATTAAAAGTAATAGCAACATTGCAACATGGCAGACTGCTCGACAGAAAGACAGGGAACTACATTTCTTCAGTGTGCTGAAACTTCAACCAGTTCCAAATTGTAGTCACAGTTTAATATTTTGTAAGCCAGGGCAGCAGTTTTACATTTCTTTTAACAAGAGAAAGGTAAGTGATCATTTATTGACCTGAGTAGTGAGCAGAAGAAAAATAAATTATTCTCTACAAACATTTAAAAATTTCCTTGATTTCCAGAAATTTTAACAATAGCAGTTTTGTTGTTTAAACAAAAATTTAATGTAATAATTCAGATTCAGAAACATAAAAGAATATCCAGCTCACAAAAGGATGAATCAAAATGGAGAGGACTGATAGAATTATATAATGAAATCAACAGTCTTTTGACACCTCCCAAGAAAACAGAAAATGTGGATATCTCCCAACCCCAGCGTGGGAGAGTTCCAGATTGATCATGTAGCAATCTCTAAACATGCAGAAAAGGAGATCCAAAGTGTAAAAGTCCTGAGGGGTGCAAACTTAGATAATTTTCTCTCCAAGATCAAATTCAAGATTATCCCAAGATCCAGAAAAACCAGGAACATTGTTCAAAAGACTAAGTTTGACACTGAAAAACTGAGAATAAACACAGATTTCACAAGAGAATTGAACAAAAGGCAGTATCAGGGATGGGAACATTTAAAAGAGGCTGTGATTGATTCTGCAAAAACCACTGTTCCTTTAGAGAAAAGAAGGAAACTTGCGTGGTGGTCATCTGAAGGTGATGAGACAATCGAAGAATGCTGGAAGGCATGGGTGAATCGGTGTTCACGGAATACACCCGAAAACCAGAAGTAGCTCCAGGAAATAAGGAAGAGAACTGCCATGGTCATCAGGAATCTCAGGAGAAAATATGAGAAAAAAATGCTTGATCCAGATCGAACAGGACTTTCAGAAAAATAACACTCGGGATTTTTATGATACATTCAGGTGTACCTTGTGTAGATAAGATCCACCAAGTCTGAACTTCAGAATCCAAGAAGGAAAAGTAGGCCACAATGATGTGGAGAACAGTCAGATCCTAGCAGACCATGTTGTAACACTCTTTAATTGTGAATCACCATCCAAGAAATTTGACTACAGTCACAAAGAACCAAGTCCGGACTTGGAACTTCCAACTGTGGAAGAAGCCAGTAGCATCATCAAGCCCTTGAAGAGCAATAAACCACCGGGAGAAGATAGGATTATTGCGGACCTTTGGAAATATGCAGATTAGTAGAGCGATTGTTGAACTGACAAGTATCCTGAGCAAGATTTGGGAAGAGAAGAAGCTGCGAGATGGATGGACATCAGTTTTGATACACCCACTTCACAAGAAAGGAGACGAGACAGATGTTAACAGTTACAGGAGAATATCGCTACTACCAGACACACATAAGATCTTTTCAAAGGCACTGCTACATAGAGCAGAAAAACAATTGGAGCCACAAATTGGTGAGTGTCAGGCAGGTTTCAGGAAGAGCAGGTCATGTGCGGAACAGATCCTGAACCTAAAATTGATCATTGGATACCAGAGACCGAGAAAAAAGAATTTCGTGCTCACATTTGTGGACTTCAAAAAGGCCTACGATTCCGTGGAAAGGAACACTATTCCCGAAGAATTGGATCTGGTGAGAGAACTCATTAAACAGACAGTGATTGTCACAACATCCCAGGTCAAGTTCAGAGTGATCCTCTTGGAATCTTTTGGGATTCAAACAGGGGTCAGACAGGGAGATAGACTATCTTCCCTTGTATTCAATTGTGTTCTTGACAAAGTGGTTATAGTGTGTGGCACTACAAAATGCAAGGAATAGGCGTTATACGAATGGGATGCAAGAATAAAGGAATTGGAGTTGACTGTTTAGCCTTTGCGGATGACATTGTGGTTCCGTCAGACAATAGAGGAGGCACGAAAGCAAATTGCTCAACTCCAGGAAGAAGCAAAGAAGGCAGGCGTATGGATCTCCTTTGAGAAGACACAATACCTGAGCAACATCAAAACAGCACCCAGTTGCATGACAGTTGAGAGAGAAAGGCTTCAGGAAATGGAGAAATTCATTTGTCTGGGGGAGTGGATAGACAATCTGTCAGAGAGGCTCTGTTATCGAGAATCAACAAGACAAACTTGATATATAAACTAACGATGAACACTTACAACAAGAAGAATATCTCGATCAATGCAAAACACAGACATTACCAGACAGTAATCCACTCATAGGCTTTATATGCAACTGAATGTTTGAACCTGATAGGAACAGGATTGGTGAAGAAGTTGGAACAAGTGGAGAGAGAGATTCTGAGGAAGATACTTGGACCCCAAAGAGCAGAGGATGGATCATGCAGAAAGAAAGGTAAACGAGAATTATAATCTCAAGATGGAAAAGATCTCGGTTACCATCTGGAAGACGAGAGCCATGTTCTTATGACTTATGTACAGAATGAACCCGGGAAGACTGACCAATCAGATAAGATTTTTGAGGTGAGGAAAACTACGGTGCGCTGGTATCAGGAGGTCAAGAAGGACCTGGACGAAATGGGAATGCAAGGAATGAAAATCAGCAACAGGGATGCTTACAATCGAGGATCAAGGCAACGAAGAGGTTTCAAGAAAAAGTTTGATCCCGTACCCAAGCGCCATTGATAGAAGAAAGAAGGAGATTGCAGAGCGAAAGGATGAAGGAGAACTGGACAAAACCCAGAAACAGATGAATCTGAATTCGAATTAACGTGGTCTGTAGTCGGCCAAAACAAAAGAATTTTGTGAGGATAAAGGAATTGTAGAGCAACCTGTCTGAAACGGATCCTCTATTAACACATTGCTGTCCGGTCCATCTGATGTGTAACTGGCCCCTGTGGCCGGAAGGTTTTGGCAGAGACATGGAGTTGTCATAATTTTGAGTTCATTCACAGTTATATCTGTCCACTTTAAAGTTTTTGGTGAGATTTTATATTTCGGCTCATTCTGGTAATGATATCTGTTTGATTCCTCCACCATATACTCCAACAAATCATCACCAAAGAAGGACTTGACAACACAACCTATCTTTTCAGGTTTACTCGGCAAAATTTTAACGCCAGGCATCCCCGAGAAAGACTCCAAAACCAGTATAATATCCTGTTTAGACCCCGCACTGCCAGAAATAAGGAGAATACTATGAACGGTACTTACATCTAGATCATCTTCGCTATCTGAAGCAACAGATTGTTGTTCTGACTGCTTGCATAGTGCAATAAACGTGTCATTCACGGGCATCACTTCCACATAAATGCACGACACTAGCATTAGAATTATCATTAGACAATTCATCTTCACTCTCCTCACAATCACCAGGAGTCAATCCACTGTTTACCGGTGTTGCCATTTTTTGCTTACTAGCATTGATAGATACACGGGGGATATTCGGAGGCAAAAACAAATGCCATTGACACACTAAAACGGGGAAAGCCAGTACTAAAAGAAACATAGACTTTCTACTGTTTAGGTATATCAGTGATAATCTGCAAGTAGTTCCTCAATAACCGTTAGATGGCATCAGAAGACAGAGCTGCGCCAACACGTATTCATACGTGATTGGCTGCAGAGCACCGTGCTTGGAAACTTGTATTGCTAGGTGAGCGGACAGCATTATGTTAAGTTGAAATGCACCTTTAACAGAAAATTATTCCAGCCCTCGACTTGGCTGTAAAATGTAATGCAAACCACCCTGGATTAAGCAGAAACTCTTAAATATAGAAACAGGAAAGGAAAAAGAAAAAAAATTGCTCTTGAACAAAATTTCCAATCTCTTAGTGGATTGTTTAGCAATATTTTAACTGTCCTATATATTCTAGACATTCTGTGGTGCAAGGGCAGATATGGTGTATGGTACAGTACATTTCTATTGACCAATCTCTTCTCCATACAGTACTCTCCTCTATAATAGCCTGTCAATCCTATTTGGAGTTCATCACCTGTGGTTCAGTAGTTTTCACTTTGGGAAAAAGAAGAAGAGGAAGAGAAGGAGAAAGATGAAAGAAGAAGCAGTTGAGTGCAGATAGAAAATTTATCAAGATGCCATCAGAAATCTAAACAAGCTACAGAAATTTGCCTCACGACCAGACTGATTTAGACATGTTTGATATAATTTCTGGGGCTATGGTTTTAGTGGAAAGTATGGCAATCAAGTAATTGAGAATGTTAGACTGCTGGAGAATGTACTGTGGTGAACTGGTAAGAAAAGTTATCAATTTAATTTACCGTATTTCACGGCATAATCGTCGCCACCGCGTAATCGTCGCATCCTTTATTTTCAATAAAAAAATCTGACTTTAAACCTTTAATTACATAATCGTCGCACGTCCAAATTTTGTTCACTAATCTGGTTAAAAGGTAAATGGAACTGCAACGTAAGTTGCACATGAATGCGCAATTTAAATACGTGTATGGTTTATGGGCAATTTGGCAACACAGTCACGTTTGCGACATGTTGCACAACGTATAAATAAATAATACCGGTATATGTACGACGCATGGCTTACCGGTAGACTATCGGCAGTTTGACAACGTGGTCGCGAGACAGTGTACTATTTATTCACCACCTACATATTATGCTTACCGATAGGCTATCGGCAGTTTGACAACGTGGTCGCGAGACAGTGTACTATTTATTCACCACCTACATATTATGAGTTCCCATTTGAAATACGTAAGGCTGTAAGTTATCGCTTATCGGCAACGTCACCAGGAAATACCGGCTAGGTAGGTTGAATGGACCTCGAACCAGCCCTCAGATACAGGTAAAATTCCCTGACCCGGCCGTGAATTGAACCCGAGGCCTCCGTGTAAGAGGCAAGCACGCTACCCCTACACTATGGGGCCGGCTCCTGTGTTATTGCGCACGAAGTGAAATCCAAGACGATAACGCAGATTTCCACGGAATTATTCAGCCGAATTATTTACGATGTCTCAGTTGTCATCGCTAGACTCTTATCTTACTACTACGTCATAAGTGTCCGGGCATGGGATGAAAACTTTTATCCAAGTAGTCAAGTAATTATTATCCAATGCTATTAAAGTTTTATTTTATAAACTCGTCAGTAATGTAATGTAAAATCATCAATAACTGGGAAGAAATATTAACCTAATTACCGTATGTTTAAAAGAAATTGAAAAAAATGAATGTTTGTTACTGACGTCTCGGAATACAGTCAACTATACAGTAGATCTACACCGCGCTAGCTAGAGCTCCTGTTTGCGAGCTTTGCGCAAGCGCAGTAGTGTGTCGCAACCAACGAGCTAAACTGATAAATTGTTGCATGCTTCCTTGCTGCCTAACAGTATTGGCTGCTCTGGAATGGACAGATCACAGATGCATTTACTTGTTTCAGATTTACGTGATTACTGTAGACATGTGTGCGTGAGAATTTAAGTTTTTAATTTGTGTTTTGGGTGTTTGCAGAAATAATTTGTTTTAATAGTGAACAATTACGGAAAGTCATTTATATCGCAAAACATTAACGTGTGAAGCATTTATAAGCGATTATGGGTAAATATAGAAACTATTCTGCGGGCTTCAAGCTAAGCGTAATTGCCTTCGCTGAACAGCACGGGAACAGAGCTGCAGAAAGAAAATTTTCTGTGAGTGAAAAGTTGGTGCGTGACTGGCGGAAAGTAAAAAACAAGCTAAAAAGCACAAACCCTTCTAGACGCGCGTTTAGAGGTCCTAAAACAGGGAAGTTTCCTATAATTGACGAAGAAGTGTTTAGGTACGTCAGTGAAATACGCAACAATGGCTGCAGTGTATCATATGAAATGTTACAAATTAAGGCACAGGAGGTAGCGCGCAAACACAACATACCGGTAACTCAGTTTAAGGCGACTCGTGGGTGGATTAAGGGGTTCATGCGACGACACAATCTGTCAGTGCGAAGGAGAACTACACTAAGCCAAAAGTTGCCTGCTGATTACACGGACAAGATTGTAAATTTTCACCGATTTGTCATACGTTTGCGCAAGGAAACTTCGTACTTGCTTTCTCAAATAGGTAATGCCGATCAGACTCCAATCTTTTTTGATATGCCTCGCAACAGCACTATTGCGCTAAAAGGATCACGGAGTGTATTAATGAAAACCAGCGGTAGTGAGAAGTTGCGATGCACGGCAATGCTAGCCATTACAGCTGACGGGAGAAAGTTGCCGCCTTACATCATTTTCAAGAGGAAAACGATGCCTAAGAATATACAGTTTCCCCGTGGAATTCATGTACGAGTGCAACCAAAGGGTTGGATGGACGTAGAACTCATGCTGGACTGGGTTAAAACTGTGTGGAATAGAAGACCTGGTGCACTACTAAAACAACCAGCTCTGCTTGTGTTAGATAGTTTCCGAGGTCACCTCGTGAACGAAGTGAAGCAAATTCTCACTACAAATAAGACACGACAGATAGTCATTCCTGGTGGCCTAACATCTGCTTTGCAGCCACTAGATGTATGTGTTAATAAACCCTTTAAAGACCACTTACGTCGATTTTACAACGAGTGGATGATGAGCGGCGATCAGCAATTGACGCCCGCCGGAAATATCAGGCGTCCACCCTTGGAGTTGTTATGCTCGTGGGTGAAGAAGAGTTGGGATCTTATACCACCTGAACTAGTCTCCAAGAGCTTCAAAAGGACTGGGATTTCGAATGCACTAGACGGTTCCGAAGATGACGCAGTGTGGCAGGGAGACGAAGAATCTGATACTGGTATTAACAGAGGCGAGGACGGCGCATCAGATAGCGAAACCTGCGATAGCGACACCGAAGATTTGGAATAAATTGCGTACCGGTAAGTCCGCATTTCACAACAAAGCGATAATTTTTTGCAAGTGTAATATTTTAACTTTAATACTCAAATTAATGACAAATTAACTTAATACGTTCATTTTTATTTTCAGGTTGGAAAAACGTTAGCCGAATTGTTGCGAAAAATGATGAATTTTGTTTTAGACTATTTTAATTATTTTGATGTATAAACGCGAGTATTACGTGCATCTTAAATTTAAACAGGCCAAATACAATTTAGTTATAAATACATTTTTTGAGTAATACAAATACTGGTATTAAATATTCATCGTATAATGGTCGCACCCTAGAATTTTTTTCGAAAATTTTGGTATAAAAAGTGCGACGATTATGCCGTGAAATACGGTATTCTGTTGACGTTTCAGTTTTCAAGTATCTTGTGTGAATAAATAGAGAGTGCACACTATTTTCTAGTACATCTGCATCAAGTGGAAATTGTCTTTAATAGAAATTTTCCCAGTTTGTTACAATTCTTTGAAACGTTTTTCTGTATTAATGAAGTGTTAGTTAGTTAACAATTACTTTTTGAAAAATCTCTGTTTTAGGTGATAAGTGAAACCTTCTTAAGACGTTTCTGCAGGGGACAAGGAAAAAGAACATGTTACACAAGAAAATGTACTAATGAATATACGAATAAAAACTATCCAGCAGGTATATGGAAACACTAGATACTATTTTTTCCGACATGGGGGAATTTTACGTCTTGTATCCGCGGGTACAGTGAAAACTATAGGCCTATCTACCATTTCTAAAGATGAGAGGAAAGTATTAAAAGGTGCGAACAACATGAGAGAACAAATATGAAAACCTTTTCTGGTGGGGATTATAAAATAACAAGTACACTGAAAGGTATGAAAAACACCAGACAACAAATATGAAAATGTGCACAGGGGCCAATAAAAATATCAAAGACCGAGCTCGATAGCTGCAGTCGCTTAAGTGCGGCCAGTATCCAGTAATTGGAAGATAGTGGGTTCGAGCCCCACTGTCGGCAGCCCTGAAAATGGTTTTCCGTGGTTTCCCATTTTCGCACCAGGCAAATGCCGGGGCTGTACCTTAATTAAGGCCACGGCCGCTTCCTTCCAATTCGTAGGCCTATCCTGTCCCATCGTCGCCATAAGACTTATCTGTGTCAGTGCGACGTAAAGCAAAATAGCAAAAAAAAATAAAAAATATCAAAGTATTATTGCAGATCACACTCTTTCTATAACAAATGTTAGTAGGATCCTTTTATCTTGATTTACTAGTTTCATTTCCATATTGATAGTTTACATATGTATAGACAAGAAAGGGTTCCACCTTATCAGTACAGTTTTTATTGTAAGAATTAGCTTACAGAACCGGTTTCGACTTTAGATAATCATCATCAGCTGAACATGAATACCTTTACATATGTATCAAGCATTAATTGGTATTGCCCTTTCTAAAGGGAGATGCCGTAGGAAAGCATCATGTCTGAGAAGTCCACATTGGGCATATTAAGTGTAAAAAGATCGTATATAATAATTTTGGCATTCAGGTACTTGGGTATAAAGCTGTCTTCTTCAGGACTAGAATTTGTCTATGAAACCTAACCTATGCTTAAATCTAAGTTACAAATACATTAAACACATTAAAATATACAGTACGTGTTAAAATCCATTAAAATAATGTGTATAAAACATTTCATGGAAATGAATGTGTCTTGCGTGTATCTTCGTTCTCGTTTTTGAGTCCATTGTTGTAAATAATTCAATACTTACGTTCGTAGACAATGCTGTAGTTCTCTTAAGAAGTCTTATTATTCACTTAAATAATGTCTTCACTTGTATGTGTGGTGAAAAGCTTCTATTGTTAACAAAATCCGATTGTATAGACAGAAGTAAGTGTGCAGCTGTGAGTGGAATATTATTCTTTAAGTATTGGACGCAGATGTGGTCTTGGTCATACGTAAGTATTTCTTGATGCAGAGTTGTAATGGTGACTCCTTCCTCATCTATATATTATTATCCCTGTCGTGGTTCAGTGTTGCGTTTGATCTGAGAGTACATGCCAAGCTCTCTGTCTTACCTCTGTCTATACAATCGGATTTTGTTAACAATAGAAGCTGTTCACCACACATACAAGTGAAGACATCATTTAAGTGAATAATAAGACTTCTTAAGAGAACTACAGCATTGTTTACGAACGTAAGTACTGAATTATTTACAACATTGGACTCAAAAACGAGAACGAAGATACACACAAGACACATTCATTTCCATGAAATGTTTTATACACATTATTTTAATGGATTTTAACACGTACTGTATATTTTAATGTGTTTAATGTATTTGTAACTTAGATTTAAGCATAGGTTAGGTTTCATAGACATATTCTAGTCCTGAAGAAGATAGCTTTATACCCAAATACCTGAATGCCAAAATTATTATATACGATCTTTTTACAGTTAATATGCCCAATTTGGACTTCTCAGACATGATGCTTTCCTACGGCATCTCCCTTTAGAAAGGGCAATACTAATTAATGCTTGACACATATGTAAAGGTATTCATGTTCAGTTGATGATGACTATTTAAAGTCGAAACCGGTCCTGTAAGCTAATTCTTACAAGAAAAACTGTATTGATAAGGTGGAACCCTTTCTTGTCTGTACATATAATCCTTTTATTTCGGAACAGTGGGTTATTTAACATTATTTTCTGGTTGCACTCATAGACAATGAATTGGTGGTTACATTCAACCATGCGCAACTGCGATCTGTGAGGAAATTTTGGCCACCATTTTGAGCCGAACGAAACTTTGACCAACTTGAGTGATCGAGTCGAAACTCTAAGGTGCGAGTTTCAACATTTGCGACCTCTGCGTGCTTATTCCAGTCCACTTTCTGACAGATTTTAATTTTGACTTCATTATTAAGGAATTTCACAATATTTTCCTTATCCATAACTGGGCTATCACAAGACGAATATGAACCACGCTAGTCAGTTTCACACAATTACATTCCTAGTCTGATATAGGCAACCGTATCACGTGACAAATATTAACTACACTTCACTGTACCACTCAACACAAAATACAACCTTCTGAATGGAATGCAAAATAAAAGCATAAACATGTTCACTCTGCTATTCAGCGATCTCGCTGTTAACTGGCAAGCAAAACAGAACATTCCTGAGGGTAACAGCTTGCTCCCTGAAAGTGCAACTTATGCTTTAATTGAAGTTCAGGAAGGCCTTTTCCCATAATCATGCAGCTGTGGCTACGGCTCTTACCCAAGTTGGAAATCACGTTTCTTTCACAGGGGATGTCAAATACAGTAACATTTTCAGGTCTGGGAAAAATGTGATCATACTAAGCGGTAATAGCGAAAATTTGTGACGTGATAAGATATTTTTATATAGATTTAATACGATGATTATCGGGACTTTGAATTTACGACATGCTCACCGGGAAAACTTGTAAATGAGGAACACACTAAGGAGGTTTCACTGTATATATATATATATATATATATATATATATATATATATATTTTTCTTTTTTTGTTCAGTTACCTTTTAGGGTGTACACGCTTATATACGTTCAGTTTTGTAGGTCATAAACATCTAATTTCTCGTTGTCGTCAATCTTCTGATTGTTTAGTTTCTATGTTAGGCTTTTTATTGTGGAAATACATTTCAATGAAACTCCCAATATTATCATAATGTTATATGTATAACTGAGAGATGCTATAATTACTAGAGTTATTTTTATTGCTAATGAGTCTATTTGTAGGTTCCCTTTCAGGGCTTAAATTTGTTGAATTTTTTGCTTCCTGTTGTGTTTAATAAAGATTGTTTTTCTTGCAGCTCTGGGAGGTATTTCCCATACATTGAGGTCAGTGGAATGTCATTTTCGCAATCCATTGAAGCCCCCTTGACTCTGCGTGACACAATCATCATGTCTGGTCAGCTGTCAACCCATAATGGAACTGGATCAGGTTCCTTGAATGTGTCAGCACGGCGACTGTTGTCTGAAAAGGGCTGGATAGAGTGTGAAATTGGTGCCGGGAGTGGCCCTGTTATGTCTGTGAAGGGATTTAGGACTCTGACTAAGCGAATATTTGTCAATATGAGCACTATTTTTCAGTTCACACCTCATGGTATTAGACCTGGACTGATCACCAGTGAGTTGAACATTGTGGTAGCATCTTTCCTCCTTTTCTGTAATTATTATTTTAAAACTGAGGATTTTAGCTTGTGTTAATTATCTGTATTGTTGTAGCATTAGCCAACCAGCTCGATAAGAATACAGTTGGTTACTTGACGTGGAGGGCAGGTCTGCAGTCTTCTATGTCCACTATTGTGGTCCGAGATACACCAACGTCCCATATGGCATTCTCAATACAGTTTGGCATTCCACATTCTTATCTCTCTCTCAGTTACACTCACAAGTTTGAAGAGTGGGAGTTGAAGCTGAGGGGAGCTATGAAGTAAGGATATTTAATGTAAAATCATATTTTAGATTATTAATCAGTTTATTTTGTAAATATTTGTAATTTTCTTTTTAAAGAAACAGTGGCAGAGGTGCTATATTGAGCATCACAGATAACATGATTTGCTCACTGATCCAAAATAATCAAAAAGAGAGGACCAAACAATGTCTTAATATTTTCATTAAGTCTGACTGTGTAGCATAAGTGGTTAGGTGCTCATCTTCTATACATGAAGTTGTGGAATTGAATCTTGGTGCTAATAATTTGGATTTTGAGAGTGCTTAAATACGAGAGATTTTGTATTACTTGATTTTCTGGCATGCTGGAGAACACATTCTCAGCAAAACATTCTGGCTCTATAGCAAATTAATGTAATTTTTGTGATAGTTAAACACTGCATTTAAACATTTTGTTTTTGATGCAGGATACGTCTTTGTCGTATTGTTCCTGTTCTGTGTACCTCTGTAAAAAAAAATTGTCTCAGCAGGTTTCCTTTAATAATTCAAAACTATAAAAGATAGGGAAAATATAATAATCAGTTTGAGAAAAGGAAGGTCCTAAGGATCTACTCTAATACCTTTCAAACCAGATGAGTTTGCCATGCAGTTAGGGGCACGTGGCTGTGAGCTTGCATTCAGGAGATAGTGGCTTCGAATCCCACTGTCGGCAGCCCTGAAGATGGTTCTCCGTGGTTTCCCATTTTCACACCAGGCAGATGCTGGGGCTGTACCTTAATTACTGTAAGGCAACGGCTGCTTCCTTCCAACTCGTAGGCCTTTCCTATCCCATCATCGTCATAAGACCGACCTATCTGTGTTGGTGCGATGTAAAGTCAGTAGCGAAAAAAAAAAAGCCTTTCAAGGTCAGATCATGTAATCATGAGCGACGCATGCATCCATCCTTTTGTAGTGCAATGGCAGGTTGAAGCGCGCAGTAAAATTAGTATAACGCAGGATTGCGACCTGATACACATGCTGCAGGTCATTTAATGTATGCGAGATCAAAATATGTAATAATATTTGTGAGGAAACTTGATTAGGTACGTGAAAAATTGTGGACTGTGTGAATATTCCTGAAATATCTTGAATATCTTAATTCAAAACTATAAAAGCTAGCAAAAATATAATAACCGACTTGAAAATAGGCAGGTTCAAACACTCTACTTGAATAGCTTTCCCGGTCAGGTGGCACAATAATGACAGCACTTGCATCTGCGTCAGATGAAAACAGGAAGAAAAAACAATTCAAAAGGCTGAGTAAGAAAGTGAGGCGCCTGAGTGCCGCAAGCCACAGTCGAATACATCTACTGCTCATGTCCAGCCTATAGAGACAGATACACTTGAAGACACTTGAGAAGATGTAATTTAATCAATGAAGAGTGGCAATGTGCCCACCAGTTGTTTCTCAAAAAATATGCCTGTTGGTTTGGGTGGCTGCAATTTACAGCTTTGTTTACTGATAGGATATGGAGAAGAAAAGATAAGGAAGAAGCATGACATTTATTGTATCCCAGAAAAGAGAAAATACAGTACTATTTGGATGGCCAGATGTGAAAAAGGTTGACTTTATTACTGTGTGACACAGATTATGAAAGTATTTGGAGCAGTTGTAACAGGCCATTTCTTTCAGGTCAATCTGTGAATTAAGTCTGGCCACTGGGTGAGATGATCACTTAAAGGAGGCCAGGCTTTATGGGAAAATAAATCTGTTCTAGAGAAAAATGGTTGTTTATTGATGTGACTGCTAAGTGAAGGTGGTCTGATGCAGCCCGTGCTGGGGCTAATGACTTAGATGTTAGGCCCCTTTAAACAACAATCATCATCATCAGCAGCCCATGCCCTATTTTGTTTTATCATTACAATTATGCTTGGAATTCAGGATACAGTTGTTGCACAGATTTTGATAGATAAACTTTGTACTGATATATTTCAGAGGAAATTAATCAATTGGTCAAACGATTAGTGGACAGTCTAAAGAATGAGATCAGTAGGAACATAAAATCAGTAATGTTATCACTAAATTATGATATAGTGGACAGATTCTATTAGTACTGATAATACACTGGGAAAGAGGAAAAGACCTAATTATTGTGTTTATGGACCTTGAAAAGGCGTATGATAATGTTCCTAGATCAACTATTTGGAAAAGTCTTAGAAAACTTGGTGTACCGGAGTACCTTATTAGAAAGATCCAAATGCTATATAGTAATTGTAAAAGCTGTGTCAGAATTGGAGATGGTCACTCTGAATGGTTCAATACAACCAAAGGAGTACAACAGGGAAGTGCCTTGTCACCACTTCTATTCATAGCAGTTATGGATACCATTTTAAAGGAACTAAAAGGAAAAGGTAATAAAGATCTTCAGGCTCTAGTGTTTGCAGACGATGTGGCAATATGGGATGAAACAGAGGAGGGAGTGCAAAATAATCTGAATGCATGGTGTAAGAAGTTTGATGATTATGGAATGAAATTGAACCCATCAAAAACAGTAGCATTAAAAATCAGCAGACATTATACAGAATGTAACATAAAAATACAGGACCACCAAGTTGAAGTAGTACACCAATTCAGTTATTTAGGAAGCGTAATCGCTAGTAATAACGGAGCTGAGATAGAAATAACAAACAGAGTAACCAAAGGCTCTAACTTTTACAGCATCGTTAGACACCTACTATGGGATCAGAAAGTCCCACAAAGAACAAAAATGACCCTGTACAAGTCATATTTCATTCCTATCCTTACATATTCTCTGGAAACCTGCACTCTAACATCAAAGGATTGTAGTAGGATTCAAGCCTGTGAAATGAAATTTCTTAGAACTGCCCTCCAAAAGACCCGACTTGATCATGTGAGAAATGATGAGATCCGATCTAACCTAGGTCTAAATGAATCGATGGAGGAAAGACTTAGGTCATCTAGACTTAAATGGTTTGGGCATGTTAAACGAATGAATAGCACAAGGTTACCATGTGTTTATTTGGAAAAGAGAATAACAGGTAGAAGACCAGCTGGAAGACCAAGAAGATGGATGGACCAACTGAGGGAAGACGTGAAGAGAAGAGGATGGAATTGGGAATCTGTCTTGGACAACAAAATGTTTTTGAATAGGCAACTTTGGAAGACGCTCGTTTTCAAACACACTACCCGGCTCGCTGGAAGGGCAAACCGATGATGATGATGATGAATAACAAAAGTTCCAATTACACGTAATAAACTTCATATTGGAGCCCGTATTGTCAAAGTATCAACTTGTGAAAATTTGGATTATATAATTCCACCTTTACAATACTGCAATATTGCAGTATTGTAAAGGTGGAATTATATAATCCAAATTTTCACAAGTTGTTAAAAAAAAAAAAAAAAAGTTCCAATATCGAGGCCAGAAGTAGGAACAAGGCACCTGGAATTGATGATGTATTGTCAGAATTAGTACAGTAAAACCTCGTTAATTCGAAGTCGTTGGGACACAACAGTCGGACTTTGAATGACGTGATTTCGAATTAACTGCCAACACGTACTTCAGAAATGCCAACCTTTGCAGCGTCACAACATATTCTAAGACCCGTTACTGCATGTGATTAACCTTGATTTACAGTTTAAAGCTCTCAAATGGCATGAAAAAATAATTATTTCCAAAATGTATCCAACAAGGTGCATTTACAGTATTCAAGTAATGCACTTGGATAGCTCACTGGCAAACACATAACTCACGCAATGAAATCAAAAGAAAGAAAACATGATTCAAAGACAACATAACCTCACGGAATGAAATTGAAAGAAAACATGATTCAAAGACGAGGAGAAATCTGTACTGGCTCCCCTGTGCAAGTGCTTTATTCATTGGATTACCGTACTGTATGCATTTTAGATTCCTTGTGCTTGCACAGAAAATACCTGATGCCCTTAAAACATTGCGGCTTATCGAACTTTCCTATGGCGAGGGAGAAAGTCTCTTGCTTCTGTCCACATTACAACAACAGTACAGTGACTATACTTGTACGATTTCCTGCCATGGCACTTCTAAGACCCATTAATGCATGCAATCTACCTTGATTTTCAGTTGAAACATTTAAAATGCCATGGAAAACACTATTTCAGAAATGTATCCAACAAGGTGCATTTACATTATTGAAATAATGCACTTGGATAAAACAGTGGCAGACATAACCTCACGCAACGAAAGGAAGAAAAACACGATTCAAAGACGAGGAAATATTATGCTGGCTCCCCTGTGCAAATGCTTTATTTTTCGGATTACTGTACAGTTTGCATTTTTAGATGCCTTGTACTGGTATGGAAAGTGCCCAACGCCCTTAACCCCTATGCACCCGTAAGCGGACTGGTACGTGCTCGAGCGGCTGGGCCAGGACTCCACAAGCGGACTGGTACGCCGGGATGCAAGGTCGCATATTGGAGACATTTGTGACACCTGTTGGCATTTTCCGGAAACATTTCTAATTGAAATATGTTCTTGGTGTCTCAAAGTGTCACCAGAGTGCTCTGATATGCAACTTTGGCAAAGAGAATTGATTAAAATATCGATCAAGAAATCTGTATTCTGTTGTTGACAAGATGGTTGACTGAGAAGAAAGTTGCTTGCTCGCGCGAAATGCTCAGTAATAGCGAAATTCAAAGCATATTTGATGTTTTAGGCTCTTATTTCAGCAGCATTAGCGAGGAAGAAGTTATTAGTGATCCTGTGCATGAATGAAAACGAAATATATCACCAGAGATCTTTCGCGTTGTAATATCGTACGACATTGAATGCCGAATGAACTTTCTTCCGCCCCTCAAGATCCGATTGCGACTGCCGGATTTGAACCTACGATCTGGGTACCTGGATGTGAACACTTTACCACTGATCCTCAGACTGAATCTTAATAATAATAATAATAATAATAATAATAATAATAATAATAATAATACACCGAGAGAGAAATATGGCTGTAAGTTCATATTTGGGATATAGGTTCGAATCTCTTCATTCACTTACTCGTGATTTGTTTCCCATTAATTTCCTTATTTCCAAATCAGGCAAATCGTATTGGTTTCCTATTATTTCCTTATTTCAAATCAGGCAAATGTTAGGCTCGTGCCGTATAATTAAGGCCATAACACACACTAAAGAACTTCCGAGGTGAGATAAGGTAATGAAAAATTTAAGATTTCAAAGGGATTTTTTATGTGTTATATTTCTGTAAAGTTCTGTTTTGGTGTCATGAGCAATAGTGTGGAATTTCTCAATAATATACAACAGGTCCCATGATAATACGCGTAATCGATCACCCACTATACTGTTTTAACCGAAAGCTTGCAACACCCAGGTTGCATACTAAAATGTTGGCGGATTCCTAGCAATGTCAGAGCAAAGGGCGGGTGGATGCATATGGGTTAAAACATTGTGGCTTTTCGAACTTTACTATGACGGGAGAAGGAAGTTTCTCGCTTCCGTGTGCACTGCATAGCAACACAGTACATTTCCCGGCTGGCAATTCTCTCCTTTGAAACCATAAGTCCGTTTGGCCTCAGCATTTAAAAAAATAAAACAAACAGACAATGCAGTTTCATTGGCATTAACAATATTGTTTGGTGCGTACGAATTGATTATAGGCTATAAGCCACGCTTTTTCGCCAACTGTCGGCATTGCCAGTGTTCGCGGATTCTACCTCTCCGCACACTGGCTACTACGTGATATTGTGGCTTTCCTTAAAACTCTGAATACAAAATAATTACGATTCCACTTGAACGTAGCAGATATGAAGCACACTGTAGACATGCCAAAGTAGGTGAAAGTGCGCAAAGTTACCCCTGCACGTTCCGGAAGTCGCGTTCTTTCATGACGCAGAGAAAAACTGAATTTAAATTACTCTGTAAAATTAAATTACTCTGTAAAATGAAGAGGATGCCAGTAAACAGAACTGCAAGGAAGGAATTTGACAGAAAAGTAGAAGGAAGACGACCAGTGGGAAGGCCACGAAGGAAATGGATAGATTTAGTTAAGAACGCTGTACTGCTGAGAGGTCATGATTGAGACAAGTTGGTGGAGGAGGAATGGTACAAGGACAGGATGAGATGGAGGAGGCTTGTATACCACATCCGGGAAACTGGAGATGGTTTAGGATGATGATGATTATGTAAAATACTTATATTTTTCAAATATAAAGGCAGTTTTGAATTAAAAGTCTGAATTCCAGTAACAGGACCGGCATTGTTCTTCGAATTACGAACTATCCGTATTTCAAATTAAAAGATTTAAATAACATGCAAAACCGTACGTACCTCGTGTTACCGGGACAAGAACTGCTTCGAATTTGGAGAGATTTTGAATTAACCGATTTTGAATTATCGAGGTTCTACTGTAACTGCTTCGAATAAAACGATCTGGCAGAGCTATTCGAGTTAGTATCTTAGACAAAAGTACCATCCAAAATGAGATTTAGGCAACTGTACAGAAAGGAGAGAGTCAGGGTTTAGTTTGTCCCCCTTTCGTTCTAATGTTCATATAGAACAGGCATTAAGGAATTTTCAATTCAATTTGCAGACGATAATGTCATTGTGTCCAAGTTTTGCAAAGGATTTTCAGAAATTGCTGAATAGTGTGGACACGATCTTAGAGAAGGAGTACAAGATGAAAACACAAGTGATGCAATGCAGCCAAATTGGGAGACAGTGTCTTAAAGAAAGTCATATATAGAAAGACAGGAACAATGAAAGGAACACATAGCAGGAAAAATACAAAGGCAGGTAAATGTAGGAAGGGGAAGAAATGGAAAGAAAGCACAAGAAAGGACATTCTCCACATCTTCATACACTGCTGCCTACCTCTGTGCTCATCATTCCCAGTTCTATTACTACATCCAGTTGTTCTCAGCCCCTGACAAGCTTATTATCCTCACATAGTTTACAAAAGAATTGTATAATAATAGCAAGTGATGGCAACAGCAACAACATAACAATAATAAGGCGAGCACTAAAAATAAAATGCCTAAGGGTAAAATACAACAGAAGTATGGAAATTAAGATCTAGTGATGAAATATACAGGAACATAGAAAACATAACAGAAACCATAAGAAAAATGAGATAGCAATTTTTTGGACATATTTACAGAATGGATGATTCCAGATTAACAAGAAGGATTTTCAAGTACCTTTGGGACAAAAAGGCAACAACTAGCTGGATTCAAGAAGTAAAGAAAGATTTAGAAAAAAATAATATAAGAGAAGAAGAAATTGTGGACACATAAATTTTCAGAAAGAGGGTAGTAAGTATGGAAGGATTCCAAGGAAGATTGAACAAGAAACCTGGTGTGAAGTGGTCCAAGGACAGAAGGAAACAGCATAGTGAAGGGATGAAAGAATATTGGAAGGAGTGGAAGGGAAAACAACAAAGTATGAGGAACTGAATGGAAATTTGCACGTGGTCCTTAGCAGGCCTCATCGGAAAGAATAATTATAATAATAAAATACAGCATGTGATTGACCTAGCCAGGGTGGGTGGGGGGACATAGCACAAGGTCAACAGACTGAATAGCCAGCTGAATTTGCACCAAACATTTTTTTTCAACACCTTGCATTTTATGCTAGGGTGGAGAGAAAACAGGACTTCATTAAGATAAGTTCCAGACTTCATGTTCATGAGTATTTAAACAATAATAAAGATAAATGTCTATGCTTTTTTTGATAGAATCTGATGATGTTCTTCCAAGAACGAAACATGTCATTCTATTTCAATTAAGTTGTTTCTTTTTCAAGTATATTACTGTTACCATATGTTTTCTTTTTTGGGTATTTATAAATTTATTACTCAAAATTAGTTTAGGCAGACTGAAGAACCTAACTGTTATGAACAGCGCTCTGACCTCGTGCACATGGGAGTGTTGGCTAACCCGAGCAGTGTTCGGGAATAGAGGGGGGGAAAAAAAGTGTTAAAACAGAGCATACATTATCTAAAACACCAGTAATGTTAATAATGGACTGTTTCTCTTTCTCAAGCTTGTTTATATCATCATGAAAATCATGCATCAAAGAATGTACATGACAGAGATACCCAAAGCCTGAAGTGTTTTAGAACAGGACACTGATAAAATGTAAGCTGTTAGAGCATCGTACATGTGAGTGATGGATCAAGACCAAGGGAGATGTGGATAACTAAAGTTAGAGGAATCAGTGATGTGTGAACTAACCCAGAGTGTTCAGATAAGAATTGTGGAAGAACAGGCCGAGGTCTCTGATCCATTACCTCACTCAGCGAGGAGTCTGATGGAAGGTGTGGAGGAAGAAGGAAAAGTAAGTTGATTAGTTCTTTCATTAGCTGGAAAAAGAGAGAGCCATCTAGGTTTTGAGTGGCAGAAAAGTTGTTTGTTATGAGGCATCTATAAGGTCACAATATTATTTGAGTCCTTAAGTTCTTACTGAGGATATCAAGAAATAATCAGAGAGAGTTTGAATACAATACATTCTATATCAACACTTAAACTGTCTGTCCCATTTAGAATTGCATTGTATTGATATACCGTATTTCACGGCATAATCGTCGCCACCGCGTAATCGTCGCATCCTTTATCATCAGTACAAAAATCGGACTTTAAACCTTTAATTACATAATCGTCGCACATCCAAATTTTGTTCACTAATCTGGTTAAAAGGTAAATGGAACTGCAACATAAGTTGCACATGAATGCGCAATTTAAATACGTGTATGGTTTATGGGCAATTTGGCAACACAGTCACGTTTGCGACATGTTGCACAACGTATAAATAAATAATACCGGTATATGTACGACGCATGGCTTACCGGTAGACTATCGGCAGTTTGACAACGTGGTCGCGAGACAGTGTACTATTTATTCACCACCTACATATTATGCTTACCGATAGGCTATCGGCAGTTTGACAACGTGGTCGCGAGACAGTGTACTATTTATTCACCACCTACATATTATGAGTTCCCATTTGAAATACGTAAGGCTGTAAGTTATCGCTTATCGGCAACGTCACCAGGAAATACCGGCTAGGTAGGTTGAATGGACCTCGAACCAGCCCTCAGATACAGGTAAAATTCCCTGACCCGGCCGTGAATTGAACCCGAGGCCTCCGTGTAAGAGGCAAGCACGCTACCCCTACACTATGGGGCCGGCTCCTGTGTTATTGCGCACGAAGTGAAATCCAAGACGATAACGCAGATTTCCACGGAATTATTCAGCCGAATTATTTACGATGTCTCAGTTGTCATCGCTAGACTCTTATCTTACTACTACGTCATAAGTGTCCGGGCATGGGATGAAAACTTTTATCCAAGTAGTCAAGATAATTATTATCCAATGCTATTAAAGTTTTATTTTATAAACTCGTCAGTAATGTAATGTAAAATCATCAATAACTGGGAAGAAATATTAACCTAATTACCGTATGTTTAAAAGAAATTGAAAAAAAATGAATGTTTGTTACTGACGTCTCGGAATACAGTCAACTATACAGTAGATCTACACCGCGCTAGCTAGAGCTCCGGTTTGCGAGCTTTGCGCAAGCGCAGTAGTGTGTCGCAACCAACGAGCTAAACTGATAAATTGTTGCATGCTTCCTTGCTGCCTAACAGTATTGGCTGCTCTGGAATGGACAAATCACAGATGCATTTATTTGTTTCAGATTTACGTGATTACTGTAGACATGTGTGCGTGAGAATTTAAGTTTTTAATTTGTGTTTTGGGTGTTTGCAGAAATAATTTGTTTTAATAGTGAACAATTACGGAAAGTCATTTATATCGCAAAACATTAACGTGTGAAGCATTTATAAGCGATTATGGGTAAATATAGAAACTATTGTGTGGGCTTCAAGCTAAGCGTAATTGCCTTCGCTGAACAGCACGGGAACAGAGCTGCAGAAAGAAAATTTTCTGTGAGTGAAAAGTTGGTGCGTGACTGGCGGAAAGTAAAAAACAAGCTAAAAAGCACAAACCCTTCTAGACGCGCGTTTAGAGGTCCTAAAACAGGGAAGTTTCCTATAATTGACGAAGAAGTGTTTAGGTACGTCAGTGAAATACGTAACAATGGCTGCAGTGTATCATATGAAATGTTACAAATTAAGGCACAGGAGGTAGCGCGCAAACACAACATACCGGTAACTCAGTTTAAGGCGACTCGTGGGTGGATTAAGGGGTTCATGCGACGACACAATCTGTCAGTGCGAAGGAGAACTACACTAAGCCAAAAGTTGCCTGCTGATTACACGGACAAGATTGTAAATTTTCACCGATTTGTCATACGTTTGCGCAAGGAAACTTCGTACTTGCTTTCTCAAGTAGGTAATGCCGATCAGACTCCAATCTTTTTTGATATGCCTCGCAACAGCACTATTGCGCTAAAAGGATCACGGAGTGTATTAATGAAAACCAGCGGTAGTGAGAAGTTGCGATGCACGGCAATGCTAGCCATTACAGCTGACGGGAGAAAGTTGCCGCTTTACATCATTTTCAAGAGGAAAACGATGCCTAAGAATATACAGTTTCCCCGTGAAATTCATGTACGAGTGCAACCAAAGGGTTGGATGGGCGTAGAACTCATGCTGGACTGGGTTAAAACTGTGTGGAATAGAAGACCTGGTGCACTACTAAAACAACCAGCTCTGCTTGTTTTAGATAGTTTCCGAGGTCACCTCGTGAACAAAGTGAAGCAAATTCTCACTACAAATAAGACACGACAGATAGTCATTCCTGGTGGCCTAACATCTGCTTTGCAGCCACTAGATGTATGTGTTAATAAACCCTTTAAAGACCACTTACGTCGATTTTACAACGAGTGGATGATGAGCGGCGATCAGCAATTGACGCCCGCCGGAAATATCAGGCGTCCACCCTTGGACTTGTTATGCTCGTGGGTGAAGAAGAGTTGGGATCTTATACCACCTGAACTAGTCTCCAAGAGCTTCAAAAGGACTGGGATTTAGAATGCACTAGACGGTTCTGAAGATGACGCAGTGTGGCAGGGAGACGAAGAATCTGATACCGGTATTAACAGAGGCAAGGACGGCGCATCAGATAGCGAAACCTGCGATAGCGACACCGAAGATTTGGAATAAATTGCGTACCGGTAAGTCCGCATTTCACAACAAAGTGATAATTTTTTGCAAGTGTAATATTTTAACTTTAATACTCAAATTAATGACAAATTAACTTAATACGTTCATTTTTATTTTCAGGTTGGAAAAACGTTCGCCGAATTGTTGCGAAAAATTATGAATTTTGTTTTAGACTATTTTAATTATTTTGATGTATAAACGCGAGTATTACGTGCATCTTAAATTTGTATCAAATACAATTTAGTTATAAATACATTTTTTGAGTAATACAAATACTGGTATTAACTATTCATCGTATAATGGTCGCACCCTACAATTTTTTTTCGAAAATTTTGGTATAAAAAGTGCGACGATTATACCGTGAAATACGGTATATGCTTTTACATATGTGCTGAAAATGGTCCTGCCCTCAGTTCTCGAATGCTACCAGAGTTAGTGTTGTCAGCAGCAAACACTCCACATTTCCTTGCGATACCAAGATTCTTTATAAGTGAAATATGATTACTGCCATCAGTACTAAGCCCATAGCAAGAAATACCCTCTAGTTAGATCTACAGAATGTGGTGCAAGAATTTTTATTAATAATTGCTTGGATCTTTGTTCTTCTTTGTTACCTTTTGTGTTTTTGACAGACTGAAAAGCTTATAAGTTCTGTTAACTTGTCGTTACTGAAAAAATAACAAAAAATGTTTTTCTTTGCAACTTCCAAATCCAGAAGCATTTTTTATTTGATTGTGGTGTGCAGTCCGTGGTTTTATATGATGAATGATGACAAACTGTGTGAAACACAAGCATTACATTTTATTGACTGATTAAGGAGCTTTAATGTCATTGGTACTGCCAAAACTTTTGTCACACTTCCTATGTTTCTGTGGAGACAGGTGCATTTCTATCTCTTGTGCATCTTACAAAATAAATAAAATACGCATTTCATCAATTTAATTGGAAAAGAAAAAGCCTTTATTTTATACAATACAAGGGCTTTAAGTAGAGTAGGCTAAAATGTATGTTATTATGGTAATGCTTTTGCAATGTTATATGTGAAGCCCTTGTGATGAATATTAACCAAACAACAAAAACATAAGGATCACCCGTATTTATTTCACTAGCTTACCTTATGTGCTGTAGAAACACATTATGTTCCTGATGGGCGATTTAAGCATTCTGCTTCATGTCCATTTCTCCCCACTTAAGGAGATTTGTATTTACTTGCTAAATTATTGTTAAATTTACATTTCCTGTTCGGCATTGCTGTGTAGAAGAACACACATGTTGAGGAAAAATAGTGTAGCAAATTACAATACAGCACTGTTCCAGATGACCAACTACTTCAAACACTGAGCAGCAAACAGACCAAAATCAACCCTTTGCTGTCCCCTTTTACTTTGAGTTACACCAGGCACCTCACACCCCAGCATTAATATACTTCCACCAACAATCGTTAAAAGACACCGTTCTTGACCAAGCTGACCAGTGTTATTATCCACAGCCATTTTCACCACAAGGAAAATTTTATTTCACCTTTAAAAACGGGAACTATCCTTTCTTGTAAAAAGAAAACATCCTTTTTTATTGATTGGGAAATATTTTAAACCACTGATGTTGAACGTTTTGAATTTCTGACATTTAGTTGTTTTAAGAAATTCCTCCCAGTCACCGCGCAGAAGTTCAAAATCTTGTGCATGTCCAGAATTTTCCAGCTGTCTGATAACCCTTCCCACAGTCCTTCGACAGACATACCACATTACACTGTTAACCCGGGAAGTCTAACTACCTGTTCTACCACAGTGTGGTGATTTGCATTGATCTCACAGTTGTGATGATTGATAGTTCAATCCAGTTTAACCCATTCGCCTCACATTTAAATACCGTAGGAGTTCACTAAGAAATCACATTTAAATACCACTCTACGGCCATTGTCATCACACTATTATTTAGAAAATCATACAAAACCAACCAGTAAATATTCCTCTCTGAAAATTTGCATACATGATAATGAAGTAATAAACTTACCAATGCCGCTATTTTAGTACGTCTGCTGGGTGTGGTACACCTCAAAACATTCTTCTAAGTGAAGAGCTACGCCACCCTTTTTTGCACTGCCAGCAACTTTCGCTTCTTTTACCCCGGCTGTAGCACACAACACACCTTCTTGTGACTTTTGATTTCTTCTCTGTAGGGGGAATACGCATGGGAAAGTGGGCCCATGATTTAGCTTGTAATCTGGTTGGGCTGGTGCTCGCTGAAGGTCGACCTCGAACCGAGTACTCTGGTAACTGAAGAGTCTCTAGTAGCTGCTGTGCAATGCTAGTTCGGAAGTCCGTGTAGCTCGTCTGCTAGCAGCAATCTTGTGATACACAGTGAAGGAATTGAAAATGCACATACCTAGGAGGTAAAAGAATATTTTCCTATACCCTTTCACTGTGCGTTGCATGACGGGAAACAGAGCTGTAACCTGATCCTGAAGGTCAACACCACCCATCCCCTTCTGGTATTCAAGGCCACACTTGGGCTTTATCACTTCTTCCCTTGGGGTTAGTCCTCTCTTTCGTCTGAGTTTGCCTGTCCCTGTCATGTCAGCTGATTTGTGTTTAGTGGTGAGAAAGCAAACATCCTTGTTATCTTTCCACTTCACACACAACATACTGTTGGCAGCCCATGTCTCATACTCTCCACGTTTTAGTTTCGCCTTGCTGATATCGTGAGGCATGTCTTTTCGGTTCTGTCTAACAGTTCCAATTACATTCATCTGCTTGTCGTGTAGCCTTTTGAATAAATCTGGTGAAGAATACCAGTTCTCTAAAAACAATGTATGTCCTCGGCCTAACAGAGGTTCACACATGTTGAGAACAACGTTTGTACTTGCTGGCAGACTTGGATCCGTTACATCATCACCTACATAAATTTTGAAAGACAGACAGCCAGAACTTGATTCAAAATTTTGTAAATTTTAATTCCAAACCTAGAACGTTTAGACTATCACAGTGGACATATGAAAGGCGGCCTCTGAATTTCATTAGACTTTCATCTAGAGCAATGTCTTGTGAAGGTAAATATAATTCTGAAAATTTGGGGCAGAAATGTTGTATTATAGGCCTAATGTTTCTTAGTTTGTCACTACTATTGACTTGTTCATCGTCAACAAAATGTAAAAATCGTGAAATTATAATAAATCTTCCCCTGCTCATGGTTTCGCGAAAAATAGGAGTGTTTATACACCTGTTTTTACTCCAGTATAACTGTATTCTTGACTTTCGCACTTGTGACATTCGTATAACTAACGCAAAATATGCCCTAATTTCGTCGGGTGTAGTCTCAAACCATTTGTCATCGTTTTTCAACTTTTTTCTGACAGGATTGTACAACTGTTTTGCTGCATATGAATTTGTCTCGACAGATATTTTGTCATATTACAAGTTGTCCATTTCATGACCTATCGATTTTTAATCAAGAAGTATAAATAACCACCTAATCGATACTTTATTAATGACTCAGGCAAAATTGAATAAAATTAAAACTTACAGGACATGTTTCGACCACTTAGTGGTCCTCTTCAGCTGTATAAATAAAGAACTGAAAAGAAAAACATTATGACAGTAAGCAAAAATAAAAGTTCTTTGAAGACTCCTTTGATAAAAATGGAGGTCATCAGAATAGGTCATCTTGCCTCTCGTTCTTGTTTGGAAAAGATGTTTATTCTGCGCTGCCTAGAGGGTCTGTCTTTGAGCGCGACCTGGTGAAGTAACGATGTGATACAGTTTGACAGTTCATGGAAAGCTCTGGAGAGAAGGGAAGTAGAGTTTTATCGTCGTCTAAAATAACATGTGAGGGAGGATTGAGATTGGGCTGTGCTTCTGCGATGTCGTGTTTGATTATATCTCTTGTTCGTCTAGTCTGTTTCATGTCTACCCATTCTAAGTATTTGCTAATATTCTCATATAAGATGTTTTTATGCTCGTTGTTTTCGTTGAGATTCTCTTCACCGTTTTCCAATTTATCAAGAACGATGTGGATGTTTTCCAGGTTGTTCATAAGATTACCTTTATTAATCATACATATAATTTGAAGGTCCTGTTTTATATTGGTGAATTTGTGGTTGGACTCTTTCATATGGGATCCCATGGCAGAGAATCTTTTGTATCTTTCAGCATTGACGTGTTCTTGGTATCAAATTGAGAAGTTCCTTCCAGATTGTCCCACGTAAGTTTTTTTACATTGAGCACAAGTCAGCTTATAAATACCTGATTCCTGGAATTCGTCATCTTTAAGTTTATTAGCTTTATTATGACTAAAGAATCTATGTTTCGTGTTGTTGTTTGTAGAGAAGGATACCTTGGTATTGTGTTTCTTGAATAAGTTGGTGATTTCGTAAATCTTCGGGTTATTAAAGGTGAATTTTACATATCCTTCTCTACAAACAACAACACGAAACATACATACACCCTGTCGTAAGAGGCAACTAAAAGGGGCGACCTAGGTGCGGACATGGATTGCGGTTTGGTACAATGTGTTGGACCTCCTGTGGCTGGGAGGGGCTGAATAAATTCACAGGTAATCCCTGCCTGTCTAGAAGGCGACTAAAACTGTCGTGTGGCCGTGGTCCCCTCTTATTTTTTTAATTTTTAGATTTTTATTTTTTAGGGTTAGTTGTAGACCATTTCAAAATTTTTGATGTGCGTGCTGCTCGGAGATGGGCCTCTCACATGTGCAGTTACACCCAAAAGACCGCATTTGACCACCCAGGGATCTTGCGGGTGGGAACGTCGTGTATCCTTGCAGTAGTATCCGCCTGACAACACAGGTCTCCGCACAGCCGAATGCCAGAAGGACATATTATTATTATTTGTTTTTTATTTTTTTGCTATACTTAGTGCTATGTATACGCTGTGGGGTACGTGCTATTGCGGGTGACTGGAGGAAGAGCATCAGTCATTCCATATTAGGCATCGTCCAACATCGGACCCTGCTATGACCAGGTGGGTATTGCCTTGGCAGCTTGGTTCGGGTACAGAGACCCCGGATCGAAGTGGGTGGCATTCGGAGAGGATGATTTCGGGCATGGCTTCGAAACGAAGTCGCCCATCCCAAGGTGGTCCCCCACCGAGAGGTTCAACTCCCTGGGAACATGCGCAGCGTGAAGGAATGGGATCCAGCTTCCCTAGGTTTCTGGTTGATACCAGACTGATGGGCGCGATTTTAAGCTGGTAAAATTTATCCTTTTTTGTAGACGCAATGAAGGCGTCTATGGCGAACTTGAGGATTACATGTTACAAACTTCATATTTGGTCCGTATTGAAAATGTACATCAATTTAAGATTATTAAAATTTTATTAGTCAACCTATTCAATACAAATGATATTTGCAAAGTTAGGACTTACATCCTATTAAACTAAGGTCTAAAGGGACATGTTTCGCCCTTTAAAAGGGCATCATCAGCCTTTTTTACATTCATGCTAAAGGTAAAAATCAGGATCCTGATTGTCGATATAAGAACGAGTATATAAAATGAGAATAAAATTAGAATGAATATTATACAGTATGTGCAATCATGAGTTCTTAAATGACAATTGACAATTAAAAATCATTTAAAATGTTTGCGAAGAAATAAGAGTTTGTATGGTTATTACATCAGCAATCTTAAAATGATCTTATAAAACTGTACAAACTAGGCCTTGACCAAATAAATAATAAGAAAGTCTATGGCTAAAGTTGCCGTATCAAGGTTCGTGAAATTCGGCTGGAAGCAACCTGATTTTAAATGGAGAGCAAATTAGAATCCAATGGCCACTCAAGACAACATAAAACTCTCTTGTTGAAAAGTCGTAATGAAACTGTAGTATGGCGCATGTAGATTATAAAGTTGTGTCCAATCAATCCATTAGTTTCATATTTTACGAAGTGGGACCGCGGTCCCCTCACAAATGAAGGTAAAACTGCGTCAAGGTTATGCAGTTTTGGGGTAAAGGAGGTGAAAGGTAGGATACAGAGACCCTTCAAGTTCAGTAAGGAGGTCAACCAATCCAGCTGCATGATCTGTGACAAAACCCATGTGGGAGTGAAGCCTATTCACTTCTCAGTCACTCAGATCAGTCAGGTACTTAATATCACAGTTGTTGATGTCTTTCATGTCAGACATCTTGAAAAATGTAACAACATCAGTAAACACTCAAATAGAAGACAGCCTGAAACCAGCTATTCCATCGGATTATGACAGGTACAGGAAAAAGCTTTACTTCCTTTGAAGCACCATACGTCGATGTTAAGAATTGTGTATAATTATATTTTCGCTTTCTTGTGTTCAAAAATGCAGACTTTATCATCGCAACCACATGATTTAAATCGGTCATCACTGCAACTCAACTATGGCCAACCAAGCTGATCTTATGTGTCCAGCACTGTACATGCATTAAATGATCCCCTATGACCACACTTAATGTTTCATAACACCGGGTCATGTACGGGGCACTGTCACTAACAAACACTTTAACTGCATCATATGGTACACTATAACTGCGCAGAGCTTCTAAAACAGCACGAGAGCAATTTTTGTAGCATTTCCTGCATCAGGATAGTTCACAGAAACAACGTGCTGCTCTCTTTTCGATCCGGCTGGGACTTGGAGTATGATGATAAAAACACAATGGCCCATTCTATCTGTAGTTTCATCACAGAGTATGTTGATGTTCTTCCCCACTAGAGCCTCTGCTGTTCTTTTCTGGTGGTCAGATGCAAGTTCTAGAAAGGAAGAACGACCTCAAATTATAACAAAATAATTTCAAATTACTGGATGAATTGGGTACGGGTAAGATAGTTCGATATGAAAATCGCACTCAAATTCGGTATCCAATTTTGCGCGTGGTTTCGATGTCGTAATACCTAAACCATATCTGATCAATGAAATCGAAACTTACCCTGTAAATATACTTCACGTCGAGTTCTCACACATGGCAGCTCTTCATTTGAAAACTTAGTAATCCAGGCTCTTAACTCTTTGCTTTCCAGCTTTTCCAGAGGTATATTTGCTTTGGCAAATACTTCAACTGTGCGTTTCGAGAAGTTATCTCTGGAAATGTTTCGTCTTTTATAACTATCTAACTGTGTAAGCACAGAAGGTTGCTTTCTTTGAGACGTACTAGCAGCAGGGATTGAACTTTCGTTATCGCGTCGCCTACCCACGTGTTTTTCAGATTTAAAATGTTTCACAATGCTATCCATTTTTTCCCACCCAACTCGGCAATTACAATACTTGCAAAACACTATCGCTGAATCTGTGGCATATAAACCATCCTTTGCATATTGCTGAGCCCTTTTGTGCGCAGTTTTTGTCGTGCGCCCCATAACCTAAACAATCGCTCAACTTTCTACTCTTCACTACTTTCAATTTTGAACAACAGGAAAACAACGCTGCGCCTATCTCGTTTTTTCCGTGACACTCGATTTAAATTTCAATAATAATCGATACAGATCTTATTCCCATTGTAAATATCGATTTAAGTCGGCAAGCAGCAATCGATCGGCTACTTTTCTTCATCGTTCGGAACGGTCGAAAGATTTATGCATCATATTTTCAGTATTTCTGACGATTTGCCGAAATATGTCGTTTTCGCCAGTAAAATGGTACATTTTTGCAGAATTTGCACCAAAATTGCATATTCATACTAATTTCGCTTTTTGGGTCACAATTCGCATTTTGTCGCACTTCTATTTATGCGTAAAAATGATTTTATTCCGCATTAGAATTACTGTAGGCTTAGTTTCAGTGCAAGATTCAAAAATTCGCATTTATCGCAAATGCGATTTTTTCAGGTCCCTACTCACGACACAGAGGAGTGCACAACTCCCTACAAGTGCACTAACTGCTCTGGTCTTCATTAATCTTGGAATTGGAACTGTCAGACATATATGAGTGAGAAGAAGATCCAGGAGATCAAGACCCTGGATGGTATTTCCTACCAGGAAGCACGCCGTAAGTTTAATTCCAAAAATACACCTGCCCATACACTCGACTACAGCATGGTAGCTCAGTCTCCCAGGTTCGTCTTTCACAACATCGTTATCCATGATGATCGCTGTGCCTAAGGCGACTGTTGCTCCTCAGAGCAACGTTGCAAAGAGTAAAAGCTCGAAGGGGGTGGGGCACCCCACCTTCGAACAACCAGAAATCTGTGCCGGCTGGCAGTTCTAAGCCAGCACAGGCAAGGGGGGAAGGCTAAGACCCCTAAGAGGTCGGCGAAAGCCGTGCCCCAGCCGGCGGAGGCGGCATCGTCGATCAGGGCTGGGAAATCATCTCCCAGCCCGTCGAAACTCGAAAAGAAGGCGGCGAAGAAGAACGCCCCTACCGGGCGCTCCCGCACTTCCCCTGCGAAAGGGAAATCATGCCCTTCATCTGGAGGGTATGAGTCTGCGCCGTCAGGTACTCCTGCTCCAAAACCTGCGCGCTCCCCTCATAGGGGAACTTCCCGCCCCCGGAAAACATCGAAGTTCTTGGCGTCAACCCCGCCGTCTGTCGATGACGGGATGAACGTCGACCTGTCATCTACATCTACGGATGTAGATGTTGATAGTGTTTAGGTACACAAGCATCTTTTCGCTCATAACCTAACACTCCTTTTATAGTTCACACTATGGCACTGTTACAGTGGAATTGTAACGGTTATGACAGGCATCTTGCTGAGCTGTGTCAGCTCATTAGTGAGTATGCGACGGCTATAGTCTGTATTCAGGAGACAAACTTCATACCAGGTCATCATACGGACTTGAAAAATTTTAGACTATACTCGACAGAGTGATATTATGCTCACCGGGCGTCTGGTGGCATGGGTATTTTTGTTCGTTCTGATGCCTATAGCGAAGAGGTTCCTCTAAGGACCCCATTGAAAGTAGTTGCGGTGCGCGTACCGCTGCCTGTCATAGTAATAGTGTGTAACATTTATTTTCCACCAGGCCAGCCTCCTAACATACATGATGTCCCTGATCTTATAGATCAACTTCCACCTCCCTTCCTCTTGTTGGGCCACGAACCTGCTACGCAGGCGTAGCAGGGGGAGAGGTGATACTGCCACGTGGCGCGTCCCAGGTGGCGGATAGGGGTTCCTAACCGGCTTGCCGGCGGACTTGAGGGAAATAAAGTACCTCTCGCGGACCAAACACACTACCCCCTGCGGGTGGGGGACGCACATGTAGAATACACCCGCGGTATCCCCTGCCTGTCGTAAGAGGCAACTACACGGGGCGACCAAGGGATGATTGAATTAGAACCATGAAACTACTCTTGATTCGTACCATCGTGCGAGGAACACCATGGGTTGCATGTACTTGCGAGTAGAATCACTAAATTGGTACGAAATAGGTTTGTGATTAGTTGCAGTAAAAAGCCTGGCCTGGTGGATTCCAGTACACGTGCGTTGTACCCATGTGGGCAACACCGCGGGTCTGGGCGTAGCCTGTTAGTTGTACCGCTATGTGAGCGGCACCGTGGGTCAGCGTTGCCTGTGAGTGGTACCCACTATGTGAGGAACACCACGGGAATACCGGCGCCCGTGACTAGTACACCTAGGTGAGGAACCTTACCGGTTTGCGTTGGCTATGAGTGGCGCCATTGTGTGAGAAACACCATAGGACTGCGTTCCCTGTACGAATTGCAATACTTGTGAGTAGTACCATCTTGTGTGGACCACCGTGAGTCTTCGCTACTTTTGATCAGTACCCCAAAATGACAAATACCATGGTTCTACTTTACTCGCGACATGTACCATTCTGTGGGGCCTTAGATGTGAATTTAGCACCCCTTCAGACATCAAGCATCATTGTGCTTTATAAATGGTCCCTTGGTTAGTAATACTCTAATGAACTACCTTCTTTTTGAGTCTGATCCACTGTTTTTGTTTGTTTGTTGTTTTTTTGTTGTTGTAGGGTTCATGTCCATCCATTCATTCTTTATGACATTTTTTATTTTATTTTGGTCAGTGGATGAATTTGAATTTTTTGTTATTTCATTTCGTACCATTAGGGGCCGATGACCTCGATGTTAGGCCCCTTCAAACAACAAGCATCATCATCATCATCATCACCTCTTGTTGGGCGATTTTAATGCCCATCACCCCATATGGGGCTCTGAGACGCCTTGCCCCCTGAGGAAGAGAGCTGGAAACATTAGCAACAGAGCTGGATTTATGTATTTTGAGCTCAGGGGAACCAACTCACTTTAGTGTACGTTACTGCGCATATTCTTGCATATACTTTGAAGGTTGAGTCAAATGTTCCACCTTTACAATACCAAGATTCTTTATTATCTAATTATTTACAAATCATTTTTAAAAATATGACTCTGCTACCAAATGTTACCTCTACTACAGGGGTAACACCAAACAAGGCACAAACAGAGTTAAAAGGGGAAGGTAAGAGCAAACTACACAATATAAGAAAACACTACACACTCGGAAAAACAGTAGCTGGCATTACTCGGATCTCCAACAAAACATGTACGAAATATCAGTAGGGCCAACTAGTGAACAACAAACCGAGAAGATAAAAGGGCTGGGAACCTACCAAAGGCATGGACATGGCTTAGATAGCGGATTCTGAAATGAATCACCGTGATCCTTAGTTTTTAAAAATATTATTTACAAGATAATTTTACAAATACATTCCAAGTTATGAGCTATAAGTTCAGTGATATACATAGGTTATTCGTAGCAGTGTAAATTCAAATTTTAAATCAACTGTACATCCAGTTACCAATGCAGTAGTACAGTGCAATTTACAGGTTATCCAAAATCTAACATACCTCAAGTGATACAGAACTACCAGAGGCAACCCTCAAGGGAAATAATGTTAAACTACAATATACATATTTTAGTGAAACAAGAAATGGGAATGCCTCGGAAACGAACAGGTAAGTCCAGCTGAAAAACTAAGGCGTCATAAGTAACTAATTTGGTGAATCTAGGCGAGGTTAGGGCAGACTCCTGTATGAAAAGCAAATCGGAACATTACAGAAATTTTAGCAGGAAAGGAATTCAAGAATGCTTACCCGAGGAGTGTGCCATCCCGGAAACCGGGGGACGTCAACCAGATAGGCTGCTCGCAGACAGATAAACCGAGACCGACAGAATTCGGGATACAGAATTACATTCGAACACTGCCTCACTCACTATATATAGGAATTACTGGCCTTGGAGGCAGCCAATCAGCGTGCACGTGTTCCCTGTCGCCACCTAGACTCACCAATCACAACCTTACTTTCGATCGCGAACTTTGACTAACATTCTAGAATACGCATGATCGCGAAAGTCGTATTTTTCCAGAATAGACAGAACACATACCAACAAGGTAACACACCCTGTACAAAAGTTATGTAACTTTCTGGATCTTTCCAGGAACTATAGACAGAATTCTACTATTTACAAATGCCTATGTTACAACATTATACAGTACAGGTTAGGTCAATAAAAATAAAACATCATATTGTATTTTACAAACAAAGACTTAAAAAAAAATACATTCCACTCGCATTACATAGTTCACTTGTAACATCTTCCTCCCCCCGAAAGTCGAGCCCTGCTCGACCAATGAAATAACATCACTGGGGAGCAAGCGATAGAACGTTTTCACACAGTACCGATAGTAAAGGTACATTACTTTAACACACCTGATTTCTTGAAGTTAACTTTGTCATAACCAACAACACAAACTGTCACATAATTTTCAAAAATAATATAAATCCACCTCTTGAATAAATATCACAAAATCCACATGGATTGTCACATTGCTTTTCAAAATGCCTTCTTTCACAGATGATTAGACAATTTGTAGTCTGACCACCAAATCATGTACACCATACTTTCTTCCAAATGTTAGAAATACCAAAACTTCTCACTTGTTGCTAACACTTTTGCACTACTTTCCCACAACAGTCACAGCACAGCTAGGCCACAGGTTCTTGCTGATGATGCGGCTGCCGACACGGCCGTTTGCCGCCAGTCTTCATTCAATGTCAGTCCAAACCCGACACCTAGGTGAGATGCAGTTCAGTGGTCTCTTGCACCAAATAAGGCGGGGTGAGACACCGTCCAGTCCGCCTGCCACTAATAATTTAAAGTTAAAAACTTCATGATTCTTCCGTATTGAATAGAGAAATAAGAAGATGTACAATATTATAGGGAAGGATCCACCTTTCAATACTCCGTAGTAAGTTGAACTAAAAAGTAGTTACAACCTGCTTATTGGGACCGGTTTCAACACATTTCAAGTATCATCATCAGCCAATTAGTGAAGATCTTAAAACAACTAGTACATTGAATACAGGCAAAAAATTAACATTGTATCATATCGTAGCAATTCAGTTAAATGTTCAAAACACAATAATCACAGTCAAGAGAGTGATGTTCTGTTTACTCTCTTGAATGTGATTATTGTGTTTTGAACATTAACTGAATTGCTACAATATGATACAATGTTAATTTTTTGCCTGTATTCAATGTACTAGTTGTTTTAAGATCTTCGCTAATTGGCTGATGATGACACTTGAAATGTGTTGAAACCGGTCCCAATAAGCAGGTTGTAACTACTTTTTAGTTCAACTTACTACGGAGTATTGAAAGGTGGATCCTTCCCTATAATATTGTACATCTTCTTATTGCCACTAATAAGATGATCCCCGCAGGATAGTTGTGCCGGATGGTGACACCCAAGGCACACAGTGTGCCTCCCAATTTGGCACTTCAGGTTGCTGTCCGAAGAAGCTGGTCACTGCAGCCACTGTAACACACACAAACCGCAGCAGACAGGGGAATACTTTGAGGTAAAAGTATGCTGCTGGGCTCAAGATCTCGTGTAGTCACCCGACAGTAGCTGGCATTACTCGGATCTCCAACAAAACATGTACGAAATATCAGTAGGGCCAACTAATGAACAACAAACCGGGAAGATGAAAGGGCTGGGAACCTACCAAAGGCATGGACATGGCTTAGATAGCGGATTCTGAAATGAATCACCGTGATCCTTAGTTTTTAAAAATATTATTTACAAGATAATTTTACAAATACATTCCAAGTTACGAGCTATAAGTTCAGTGATATACATAGCTTATTTCGTAGCAGTGTAAACTCAAATTTCAAATCAACTATACATCTAGTTACCTATGCAGTAGTACAATGCAATTTACAGGTTATCCAAAATTTAGCGTACCTCAAGTGATACAGAACTACCAGAGGCAAACCCCAAGGGAAATAATATTAAACTACAATATACATATTTTAGTGAAACAAAACGGGAATGCCTCGGAAACGAACAGGTAAGTCCAGCTGAAAAACTAAGGCGTCATAAGTAACTAATTTGGTGAATCTAGGCGAGGTTAGGGCAGACTCCTGTATGAAGAGCAAATCGGAACATTACCGAAATTTTAGCAGGAACGGAATTCAAGAGTGCTTACCCGAGCAGAGTGCCATCCCGGAAGCCGGGGGACGTCAACCAGATAGGCTGCTCGCAGACAGATAAACCGAGACCGACAGAATTCGGGATACAGAATTACATTCGAACACTGCCTCACTCACTATATATAGGAATTACTGGCCTTGGAGGCAGCCAATCAGCGTGCACGTGTTCCCTATCGCCACCTAGACTCACCAATCACAACCTTACTTTCGATCGCGAACTTTGACTAACATTCTAGAATACGCATGATCGCGAAAGTCGTATTTTTCCAGAATAGACAGAACACATACCAACAAGGTAACACACCCTGTACAAAAGTTATGTAACTTTCTGGATCTTTCCAGGAACTATAGACAGAATTCTACTATTTACAAATGCCTATGTTACAACATTATACAGTACAGGTTAGGTCAATAAAAATAAAACATCATATTGTATTTTACAAACAAAGACTTCAAAAAAAAATACATTCCACTCGCATTACATCGTTCACTTGTAACATCTTCCTCCCCCCGAAAGTCGACCCCTGCTCGACCACTAATATAACATCACTGGGGAGCAAGCGATAGAACGTTTGCACACAGTACCGATAGTAAAGGTACATTACTTTATCAACCTGATTTCTTGAAGTTAATTTTGTCATAACCAACAACACAAACTGTCACATAATTTTCAAAAATAATATAAATCCACCTCTTGAATAAATATCACAAAATCCACATGGATTGTCACATTGCACTTCAAAATGCCTTCTTTCACAGATGATTAGACGATCTGCAGTCTGTCCACCAAATCATGTACACCATACTTTCTTCCAAATGTTAGAAATACCAAAACTTCTCACTTGTTGCTAACACTTTTGCACTACTTTCACACAACAGTCACAGCACAGCTAGGCCACAGGTTCTTGCTGATGATGCGGCTGCCGACACGGCCGTTTGCCGCCAGCCTTCATTCAATGTCAGTCCAAACCTGACACCTAGGTGAGATGCAGTTAAGTGGTATCTTGCACCAAATAAGCAGGGGTGAGACACTGTCCAGTCCGCCTGCCACCAATAGGATGTTCCCCGCAGGATAGTGGTTCCTGATGGTGACGCCCAAGGCACACAGTGTGCCTCCCAATTTGGCACTTCAGGTTGCTGTCCGAAGAAGCTGGTCACTGCAGCCACTGTAACACACACAAACCGCAGCAGACAGGGAATACTTTGAGGTAAAAGTATGCTGCTGGGCTCAAGATCTCGCGTAGAGTCACCCGATGGGTGGCTTAATAACTATGCAGGAGGGATTCTCCCTTGCACACCAGGGATATTAGGGCACTAGCCCCAGGGTAAGCACTGCTATCTACAATTCACGTGACAAGATTATGGTGGGGGTGAAAAGAAACTACAGGAGGGTGCCCTAAACCTGACCGTAAAAGGAAGAAAATTCCAAGTAGTGACCCTAAACTAAAACTTATCTAACTTATAATACTAAATCGACTACACTAGAGGATACCTAAAGTATTCACTTACACAATTACTTACAACTAACTTACAATAAAACTTATTATCTTATAACTAAAACCTTATAAATAACCTCACAATAAAATTATTTTATAACTAAATTCTTACAAATAACTTACAACTAAATCTACAAGGTCACCAACAATGGTATTTACCCTCCCCTACCAGACTTAAGGTACCTTGATCTGGGAGAGATGTACTCTGCTGATCCTTTTCCTTTCGGGATCGCTCACCAATAATGTCACCGGGGTAAGGAACTTTAAGATGGTGCAGGGACCTCGAAACCTGGGGGCCAACTTACTGATAACTTGGTCCGGAGCACTACTGACGGGATGTGTTCTAATAAACACCTGGTCACCCACAAAGAGATTGTGCGGTCTTCGCCCGTGGTTGTAATTACGCTGGACCTTAGCGTAATAAACCTTCAAGTTCTTTCGTGCACGGTGCCAATTAGCTCGGATCTTTTCTGGGCTGGCATCGTCGGGCAGAAGATCATTAATTGACCATAGGTTAGATAGAGGAGAATTTGGAGTAAGAGCCAATATTAACGAAGCAGGGGTTTGCTTGTGGCTTTCGTGGACAGCAGTGTTAAATGCAAATGACAACCAATTCAGTGAGGAATCCCACTTGGAGTGGTCTGAGGAGTGATAAGCGATGAGGGCAGATCGCAGGTTACGATTCACTCTCTCAGCATAATTGGGCTTCGGGTAATACGGGGTAGTGGTTACGTGAGCAATGGATAGATCAAAGCAGAAATTCCGGAACCGGGCAGAAGTAAAGGCTCTTGCGTTATCACTTACCAAGAATTGACAGGGTCCAAACGAGGCGAATATCTGTTTCAAGCACGAGATGGCGGTGTTGGCGTTAGCCATCCGAGTGGGGAACAGCCACGTAAAACGCGAAAAGGCGTCAACACACACGAGTATGAAACGATGACCATTCCGAGATCTCGGGAAAGGACCAATATAGTCTATGAACAGTCTTTCCATGGGGCGAGAAGCTTGCTCAGAAGACAAGAGACCTAGACGAGTATTCGGGGCAGGTTTACTGATGTTGCAAATCTTACAGGACTTGACAAGGGTACGGATCTCACTGTCCATGGATTTCCAAATAAAGTGGTTACGGATTTTTTCTCTTGTTTTGAAAATGCCCAGATGACCGCCCACTGGGGATTCATGAAAGTATTTGAAGAGAGCCGGGACCAGGTTAGTTGGGACTACAATTTTGGGGTCTCTGCGACCACGAGCAGGACAACACAAGACACCACTCTTAAGAATATAGGGCTTAACATGCTCACCGGATTTAATCCTGTCGACAATGGCCTTTAACTCAGGATCGTCCTCTTGATGTTTGGCAATATCCTTGAAAAGGAAGGGAGAGTCAGTGAGAACTACATTGACAAAAGCTGATACTTGTTCGGGAGATGAGTCTACTGGCTCGGATTGAGGGTCAGAGCTGTCTGGATGGAACATTCTACTGAGGCCATCAGCCACAACCTTTTCCATGCCACGAATGTGGCGGGCTTCAAATTGGAAGGCTGAGATGTGCACTGCCCATCGTGCTAGACGACCGGTCTTTCGCGGCTTGGCCAGTACCCAACTCAACGCCTGATTGTCAGTTTCCAGATTGAACGGGACATGTTTCATCTAACTTGTAGACATCATCAGCCGCAAGAGTCTTTAAGAGAAAGCAACAAGGACATTCATTTTATGTGTTCTTGCATAGACGTAAGTCTATGCAGCCGAACATTGGTTTCGCTGTTTCGGTGGAA
This sequence comes from Anabrus simplex, assembly GCF_040414725.1. Taxonomy (NCBI): domain Eukaryota; kingdom Metazoa; phylum Arthropoda; class Insecta; order Orthoptera; family Tettigoniidae; genus Anabrus; species Anabrus simplex. The sequence goes on from NC_090270.1 coordinate 344,022,183, forward strand.
TACACACAATGATCTCTGTGACAGTGACAATTTCCCCATCATCCTTACTTTGTTGAAACAAAAATCCATCGAGGCTCCTAGCTGTCTTTAACGACGATACCAGGCGGACCGTCGGCGAGGAAATAACTTACATCACCCAAGTTATTCTTGCTGCTGCTGAAGAGTCCATTCCCTCCTCCTCAGGGACTCCTCACCAAAAACTTGTTCCTTGGTGGAATGCCGAAATTGCAGCAGCTATCAAAGAATGCCATCATGCTCATAAACGTTATCGTAGGCAGTTTACTGTGGTCAGTTTGGTAATATTAAAAAAAATCCATGCTAAGGCGCGAGTTCTTATTCGCCAAAGTAAGAAACCTTCGTGGGAGAGATATGTAATACCAATATAAATGGTCCGTTATTGGACGTTGTAAATTTTCCAGCGAACTCGCTCCTGGTTGCCAGCATTTCGCCCCCGTGTGCTAGGCTGGGCTCATCAGTTGGTACCTAGCACACCTACCAAGACGCATGGCTAGTGCATACCGTGGAGGCCACTGCGTAGGCTAATTGTAGCCACCGGCAGTGCCAGTGCACTATGAGAGACTTTGTCTCATTACTAGGGGCCTTATTTTTTGGTGAAATAAAACTGTTGATTTCGGTGTTAAAACTGACACTATTTCGGTAGGTATTTCGTGAAATAAATTGTTAAACTGATCGATGTTTTCTGCTAAATCTTCCTTGTAGTAGCATATGGGGTAAATTAACTAACATTGTGATAAGGGGTTTTAAAGTAAATTTTTGTAATGTATCATTGTTATTAAATCTTCGAAAAACCAAATATGCAAATTGTTATACAAATAAATATATGAATCACTGATACTTCGAAATGAAGTTAGGTGATCTGCCCTGTGATATACATTTATACATAGCCTACATTTTTAGACGTTGAATGACTTGTCTCCCAAGTACAAACTAAGCATGTTTTCAACATTATGAGAATGCAGAGTTGTGCGACAGTCAGAAAGTGTCTTTGTGTAAGCAGAGAAGCTCCTCTCGCTGACCACATTAGACGTCGGAAACCATAATGCTTGCGAACACTTGGATGCAAATTCACTGTGGTCTTTTATAAAACCTCCTAAACGTTTGGTAACACTGTCTTCTTGCACTTCCTCAATCAGATGTGCTTTCATTGCATTTTGTAAAGTCACATAGCCCTTGAAGATGTTCATGGATATGCTCTTTTCCCCTGATCGGGGATGAGTAGCTCTGATGGTTAAGGCGCTGGCTTTCTGACCCGAATTTGGCTGGTTCGATCCTGGCTCAGCCCGGAGGTATTTCATACGTCAGCCTCGTGTCACTAGTTTACTGGCACGTAAAAGAATTCCTGCGGGACAATATTCCAGTATCTTGGCTTCTCCGGAAAACGTAAAAGTGGTTAGTGTTACATAAAAACAATAACATTATTACTACTCAAACAGGCGATTTATTTACAATAGGCCTACCAATATCGTCATATTTTACAGTAAAGACAGTATTATTTATCTCTCTCTTCCTCATGCCAGAATTATCCTACTTTTCTAGAGGAATGTTGGCTTGAATGAATGCTTTTTTTGTCTATTGCAAATTGCTCTCAACACCTTTACGATCTGTAAAGTATCGCCGGTTGTTATTTGCCGCTTAGAATTATGTTCATTTGCTTCATTCTGATTCTCTGCAGTATATATCGCACGTTTCAACTTTACGAATATTACCGGTACACTATTGATGCATTAGAATCTTTCTTGCAGCATCAAATACATAGAACCCCTCACTGTTGTATTCTTTGGCCCTCGAAAAACCTGTTGTGACTTCAGTTTTCGGCATTTTTATGCTTAAATATGGGACTTTTGCCGATAAATGTTCATAAGTAACAAAATTTCATTGCGCACTGCTGTATCTACGACCGGTCTTGTGTCTTGTTACGACCGCAACGCTATTTGCTGTAATCGATAACAGATATTGATTTTTATCGACTGCCTTAGAGATCGCGGAACTGAATACACATACTTTCGATACACAGTGCGTACCGCTTTGTGTGTATTTGTGGAGAATATACAGTGCTATCAAGCAAATGAGAAGGAAAGTACGATAGTAAAGTTCTCAGAAGCATTTAAACGTTTATTGGAGAGCTCTTCCCGTGCCATTTCGCATTTTTCGCACCAAGTGGTGTATATTTCATGATTATTTGCACAATTCGTGCAATAAATCAAATTTCGCGATATTTCGCGAGTTCATTTTGTTAAAATATGGTATTTTTAATACCTGGGAAGTCATATATAGACAAGAAAGAAGATATTAAAGAAAACTCGTGCGTATCGTTATTACCAAAATATACGGTCCCTACTCATTACAAAAAATTGATACCTGCTTGGCCATCAGATGATATAGATGTTGATTCCCATAGGGAATCTGAAATATTTGTTCTGAATGAGTAAATTTATAATACCATTATAAATGGTCCGTTATTGGACATTATAAATTTTCCAGCTATCTCAGTCCTGGTTGCCAGCATTTCGCCCCCTTGTGCTAGACTGGGCTCATCAGTTGGTACCTAGCACACCTACCAAGATGCATAGCTAGTGCATACCGTGGAGGCTACTGTGTATGTTGTATAAATATTTTTTCAATATAGATTTTTTTAACTTAGGTGTGAAGTAGGTAGCTGGGCTCCAGCAGTGGCAAACTCCTCAGGCAGCTGGGAGTGAAAGTGTTAGTGATTTTTTCTCACCATATTTGTAGATTTATTGTGCTTCAGTGTTTATTTTACTAATTATTGTTTTAATGTAATGTAACCTCGTAGTCAAGTACGAAACTAGTCCCAATGATTCTATGAAAATATAGTTCAATTTTTATGTGTGTACTGAATAGGTGTACTTTCTGCCGGTTGGAATACGCTTGGATAGCAGTCACAGATTGTTTCACGTACCTTTGGTTCCTTGACTTGTCAGACAACCAAGTGGGGTACTTCCGTGGGTAGTATGATGACTTGAAATAATTCTGGATCTGCACAGTGGCCCGAAGGAAAACACGGACCCTTCGATTTATCGGAGGCTCTTTCTGTCCGTTGTTGGCCGGTATCCAGGTTCAGTCGTCGTTTACGGGGATGGCTCGAGAACAGACACTAAAGTGGACTGTGCGTTCGTTGTCGACACTGATAGGTTTCTTTTTGCTCTCCTGGAAACCTGTAGTGTGTACACAGCAGAGCTGTATGCTATCATTGAAGCTCTGCGGTACGCACTGTCCGATGAGCGCCAACACTTTCTTCTGTGTACCGACTCCTTGAGCTCGCTACAGTCTATTGATACCTGTTTCTCTCGGCACCCTCTGGTGCAGCGGATCCAGGATCTGCTGGCCGGGTGTTCGGATGCTGGCACCAGAATCACGTTTATGTGGCTCCCAAGCCACATTGGTGTAGAGGGAAATGAGTTTGCAGATACGGCTGCCAAGGAGGCAGTTACACCGTCCTCGTTACCTTACAAGGTTCCAGCAAGTGATATTCGCTCTCGGCTGAGACATTTGGTTATGTCCCATTGGGAGATGGAATGGCAGGCCACTCCGCCTCTAAATAAGCTGTGAGCAATAAAGGGTACAACGAAGGTGTGGAGGACTTCCTTTCGTGCTTCTCGGAGGAAAGCAGTGGTATTATGTCGTCTTCGGATCAGCCACGGTATACTAACGCACTCCCATTTATTGAAAGGAGAACCCCCTCCGGTGTGTACTTGCAGCGATCATCTTACCGTGGTACTCATCCTTATGGAGTGTGTGGACCTAGTCGGTCTGCGCCGTAATTTAAATCTGCCACGTACCAGCTCCCTCGTCCTGCGCGATGACGAGCAGTCAGCAGGGATAGTGGTCTTTTTTCTCGTGTGTAATATTGTTCTTGTCTTAGTATATTTCTGTCAACTGCGCTTTTATCCCATTGACTCTATTTTAGTTTGTGTTGCGTATTTTAATGTGTTATTTTAACGCGTAACTTGAATTCTTTGTATTTATATATCTGAATGTCCAGGCAATGCCTCATTCCATTATCACCTCTATTCTATTCTCTTATTAGAAAATAAGGCATTGCGAATGAGATCCACTGATTGTTTTAATCCCATAATCATTTTTCATCACCATTTATTTTAAACTCCAGCCAGTGGATACATTTCAATATTTTAATATTTGACTTATCATTTCATGTCGTCCATCTTGTACCATTAGGGGCCGATGATCTTAGATGTTAGGCCCCTTAAAACAACAAGCATCATCATCATCAAATATGAGTAAATTTTGTAGTAATAGAGTGATTCCGGAAGAATAAATGTTATACTTGGCACAATAACCGATAGGTTCAGATAGTGATTATGTGCTCGGTGAAAGCACTGAAAGAGTGAATAGTGATCTGGACAGGAACAATAACTCTGTCTCTCCTTTCTGTCGTCAGTCGGCTCCAGTATTCGACGTGCGTATGGGTGTAATTAAGAATGGTGAGGAAAATTATGTTGTATAAATATTTTTTCAATATTGATTTCTTTAACTTCGGTGTGAAGTAGGTAGCTGGGCCCCAGCAGTGGCAAACCTCTCAGGCAGCTGGGAGTGAAAGTGTTAGTGATTTTTTCTCACCATATTTGTAGATTTATTGTGCTTCAGTGTTTATTTTACTAATTATTGTTTTAATGTAATGTAACCTCGTAGTCAAGTACGAAACTAGTCCCAATGATTCTATGAAAATATAGTTCAATTTGTATGTGTGTACTGAATAGGTGGACTTTCTCCTACCCCTCTCAATAATATTTAGAAATTAAATTATATCAGCTGTCTGTTTAGAACATCTGAACCTATTTTATAATTCAATGAAGTGCTTCAAAGTGCTATAATTTATTATTTAACAACTCTTTTGAGCTGTTTAACTTGTTTGTAAAGTTAAATTAGTTCAGCTTGTTTCCTTTAACATTTTCGCTGCTAATATTGTGAGTGACTATCAGAACCCTCCATGCTGAACTATTTTTAAAAAACATAATGCCTCAAAATACATTAAATATATGAAAAGTGTGCAAAAATGATATTTCATATAAACTGGCAAAATAATTCCAGAACAGCTTTGTTTTATTTTTTCCACAAAAATTAAGAACATTGATCTGTTAGGAATGTACAAGTTTTCCAGGGATTTTTTGATGATACAGACCATCTGATCTGTAGTGAACTAAGTATCTCTAGGCCTAGGATAGAGAAAGTGAAATCTGTGTGCAAATGAATAAGGGTAGAAAATCTCCAGGACGAGGAAATTAGACAGAAGTACATGGATATGATTAGTGCGAAATTTCGAACAGTGGACAGAAAGCAGGTTCAGGATATAGAAAGTGAATGGGTGGCATACAGGGATGCTGTAGTAGAAACAGCAAGGGAATGCCTAGGAACAACTGTGTGTAAAGATGGGAAAAGGCGAAGAGGGGTAGGAGAAAGTCCACCTATTCAGTACACACATACAAATTGAACTATATTTTCATAGAATCATTGGGACTAGTTTCGTACTTTCTTGGTGAAATAATGAAGTGAGAGCAGCTTGTAAACGTAAAAAGAAGGCTTATCAGAAATGGCTCCAAACAAGGGCCAAGGCAGAGAAGGATTTGTACGTAGATGAAAGAAACAGAGCGAAACAAATAGTTGTTGAATCCAAAAAGAAGTCGTGGGAAGGTTTTGGTAATAACCTTGAAAGACTAGGTCAAGCAGCAGGGAAACCTTTCTAGACAGTAATAAAGAAACTTAGGAAGGGGGGGAAAAAGGAAATGAACAGTGTTCTGAGTAATTCAGGTGAACTCGTAATAGATCCCAGGGAATCACTGGAGAGGTGGAGGGAATATCATCCTGGTGGTGTTGCGAACAGCCAAGCTCATGGCGAGGAGGGAAATGATGTTGGTGAAATTACGCTTGAGGAAGTGGAAAGGATGGTAAATAAACTCCATTGTCATAAAGCAGCAGGAATAGATGAAATTAGACCTGAAATGGTGAAGTATAGTGGGAAGGCAGGGATAAAATGGCTTCATAGAGTAGTAAAATTAGCATGGAGTGTTGGTAAGGTACCTTCAGATTGGACAAAAGCAGTAATTGCACCTATCTATAAGCAAGGGAACAGGAAGGATTGCAACAACTATCGAGGTATCTCATTGATTAGTATACCAGGCAAAGTATTCTCTGGCATCTTGGAAGGGAGGGTGCGGTCAGTCGTTGAGAGGAAGTTGGATAAAAACCAGTGTGGTTTCAGACCACAGAGAGGCTGTCAGGATCAGATATTCAGTATGCGCCAGGTAATTGAAAAATGCTACGAGAGGAATAGGCAGTTGTGTTTATGTTTCAAGATCTAGAGAAAGCATATGACAGGGTACCGAGGGAAAAGATGTTCGCTATACTGGGGGACTATGGAATTAAAAGTAATTTATTAAAATCAATCAAAGGCATTTATGTTGACAATTGGGCTTCAGTGAGAATTGATGGTAGGATGAGTTCTTGGTTCAGGGTACTTACAGGAGTTAGACAAGGCTGTAATCTTTCACCTTTGTTGTTCGTAGTTTACATGGATCATCTGCTGAAAGATATAAAATGGCAGCGAGGGATTCAATTAGGTGGAAATGTAGTAAGCAGTTTGGCCTATGCTGATTACTTGGTCTTAATGGCAGATTGTGCCGAAAGCCTGCACTCTAATATCTTGGAACTTGAAAAGCGGTGCAATGAGTATGGTATGAAAATTAGCCTCTCGACTAAATTGATGTCAGTAGGTAAGAAATTCAATAGAATTGAATGTCAGATTGGTGATACAAAGCTAGAACAGGTCGATAATTTCAAGTATTTAGATTGTGTGTTCTCCCAGGATGGTAATATAGTGAGATTGATTCAAGGTGTAGTAAAGCTAATGCAGTGAGCTCGCAGTTGCGATCAGCAGTATTCTGTAAGAAGGAAGTCAGCTCCCAGACGAAACTATCTTTACATCGGTCTGTTTTCAGACCAACTTTGCTTTGCGGGAGCGAAAGTTGGGTGGACTCAGGATATCTTATTCATAAGTTAGAAGTAACAGACATGAAAGTAGCAAGAATGATTGCTGGTACAAACAGTTGGGAACATTGGCAGGAGGGTAGTCGGAATGAGGAGATAAAGGCTAATTTAGGAATGAACTCGATGGATGAAGCTGTACACATAAACCGGCTTCGATGGTGGGGTCCTGTGGGGCGAATGGAGGAGGATAGGGTTACCTATGAGAATAATTTACTCTGTTATTGAGGGTAAGAGAAGTAGAGGTAGACCAAGACAACGATGGTTAGACTCAGTTTCCAACGATTTAAAGATCAGAGGTATAGAACTAAATGAGGCCACTACACTAGTTGCAAATCGAGGATTGTGGCGACATTTAGTAAATTCACAGTGGCTTGCAGACTGAACGCTGAAAGGCATAACAGTCTATAATGATAATGTATGTATGTATGTATGTATGTATGTATGTATGTATGTAAGGTAGAGGAGGGTAAGAGTACGCACTTAGTTTATTTTGGTTAATAACTTTCTTATTACGCTATCTATTATTCATAAAACTTCACTACATGAAAGTAAAACAATCAAACAACGTTGATACGTAGTTAGAACACATTACTATTCAAGTACATTACATTATTTTATTTCAGACAATTTTCGGGAAATGCGAACTCTTGGCCGCCCTGGGCGGGTAAGAGTACGCATTGCGGAGGCCAAGAGTACGCATGTCAATTTTTTTTTTATAATTTCCCTGTAAATAAAAATCTTGCCGTCGTATAAGACAATAAAATTAAAACACCTTTCAACTATACCCAGTGAGAAAAGAAATGTCTGAAAACAGCTAAGATGTCTGGAAACATTTAACAATAGTCACAAACAAAAGCGCCTTCGCCCTCGTATGAGGAACATAGTTCGTGCCACCACTCAGGACACTCATTACACTGCACCCAGGTATCATCATCCTGCACTTCACCACAACCTGGGCAGATGTATTCTACCGTTTCACTTTCAACTGCGTTTGAAGTTGAGGTTGAGGGTTAATCAGTGACTTTGGACGTGACGAAGTTAAGTTTACGCCTAGTCGAACTTCTCGCAAGTGTTCTTCCTCTGTCTTTCTTCCCAGCTTTAGATTTTACCCTCTCTTCCTTCCTACGAAGCTCTTCATCCTTTTTTACTTGTTTCTCCACGAGTGCATTTTTGTATGGAGAATCTGATAGTATTTCAGACCTTTTTCCGTGCCGTTTGGTGTGACTTTTGTTCTCGTACTTCGGCAGAGGGTAAAGAGCATTGATCCTAACACTTCCATTAGATTTATCGTTTGCTGTCTCTTCGGTCGTCTTTTCAACTCTTTCCACCTCTGAGGTCACTTCCATAGATTCTCTCTCTACCGAATCTTCTTCGAAGTCCTCTTCGGGCATTCTAACATGAGTGACCTCTGCGGGAAGAAAATCTTCCTCCGAAAAAATATTAATGTTGAATGGGTAAATACCCGTAGCAGAAAATGAGTGTGCCGCCTTTTCAGTATTTGCTACTCTATTGAACGCCGCTTTAAACAGCCCGGTTACCTGCATTTGAGTGACAGCTCTCCCTGGATGAGAACACAACCACTTTTCCACTTCTTCAGCGTAGATTTTCTTGAAGGGAGCAAAAATGACCCTATCCAGTGGCTGCATCATGTGACTTGTGTGAGGTGGCAGGGACAGGAGAATTACGTGATTCTCTCTGCAGAAAATCACAGCTGGGAGAGAACAATGAGACACATGATTATCCAGAATGAGAACAGGGTCATCGGCAGAAGGCTTTACGTGATTAACGAAGTGTTGTAACCATTGCAAGAAAAGCTCTGTGTTCATATAACCAGAATCTGAAATCATAGGCAACGTGCCTGTAGGCGCACCCTCAAAAAGTTCCAATTTCATGCGTTTTCTAGGGAAGATAAGACCCGCTGGTATGTAATTCCCAGTCGGATTTACGCAAAAAACTGCTGTAATTATCTGACCTCTCTCCCCAGACTTAATTTTTCGAACACTTCTCTTACCAATTTTCGCATAAACGTTAGGTGACTTGTCTGGAACAGTGGAAACTCCTGTCTCATCCATGTTAAATATTCGATGAGGTGGAAACTGGAATCTTTTGAGGCAGTCTTTTAAATTGACAAAGAATCTGCTTGCCTGAACTTTGTTAAACCCCATAGCTCTGCCTATACTACACTGCTCGGGGGTGCAAAGAGAGAGGCCCTGTCTCTTACAGAAGTTCACTACCCAGTCCTTGCCAGCTTGCTTTCTTTCTTCATTGAAAGGATGTTGAAGTCCGTTTAAACTTGCGAAATCGTACGCCACTTTCATCAGCTGCTTTCTGGTTATTCCATGAAATCTTGAATCTAAGTCTTGAACATGTTTTGCGAGCTCACTTCCCATGGATTCATTAAATACTTTCTTAAATCGGCCTAATGAATCCGGAACAGTACCCTGCAAAGACAATAAAAATTGCTAACTGAAATTGTATTTCCCCCATCTTACTCTTTACACTATGTCAACTAATTTGGAGCCTGAAAGACAATACTCGCTGCTTTAAATCTTTTCCGAAGGGTAGCCTCATTGACTCCTATTTTCTTCGCCACGGATCGTTGACTCTCTCCATTCCTTAGGAGTACTTTTGCTTTATCAAACATTTCCTGAGTAAAAATACTCCTATCTGTCGTCCGTTTGTATTTACCCATGATAACGATCTGAAAGATAATATTATTGATAATAATAACAATTATAATTAACATTTCGCAAAAGAAACCTGATCGCGTAGACTACCGTAAAGAAAAGAATGATGAACAGATCATTTTCCGGAAGGCGGCCAAGAATACGCACCTTCAAATGTGGCGCGTACTCTTGGCCGTTCTGTTCAGTATACCGGAAAAACTCGCTAGATGGCAGAAGTGTTAGCGTTATAGTAAATTTTGACACAGTAGCGTGGAGTACATGAACACGCAATTGTTATCGTATAAAACTAATTCACTCCATTTAAACTCACTAACCTTACACTCTTATTATATGAGTAATAAAATTTACGGTGAAAGTATCCAAAACAGGATTTTACCTCTCATTCGCAGCAAATTTCACGGAGCTTCCAACTCACTTGTAGACAGCACTCAGTAAGCAACTTCTTGCCACGTTGCACCACGAAATCTTTATCAGTGCTACCAACGGTTGAATTAAACAACTGCGTACTCTTACCCGTCCGCGTACTCTTACCCCCCCCTCTACCTTATGTATGTATGTATGTATGTATGTATGTATGTATGTATGTAATTAAGAACACAAAAAATCAGGGTTGTGCATAGGAGCCAAAAATACTCTTTCCTATAAATAGTTTGATATTCCTCTTTCACAAGTGCTAAATTCTCACAGAATTGAACAGCGCTCTTTCAACAATTACGAATGTGAGACATTTTAGCTATTTACAAATTAGGGTTGTCCATAATAGCCAAAGTACTCGCTGGTCATCTCCTCGAATAGATCGGTTATGACTAATTATTTTCTAATAAAAAGCAGTCAAAGAACATTTTATTATTTAATAATGTAACAAAAATTAAATTAAAGTGAGGGTTGGCCAAAATAAGAAATCTAGAGAAAACACCAAGTACTAAAATATCAACACACATACTTTACACCAGTTTTTTTTTTTTCATTATTTACAGCAGACACTCCAGTGTGTCTGTCTTCAAAACGTCACTAATGTGTGGTATATTTCAAAACAGGGCTTAACACAGAGAGCCATGTCACATTTGTCGCACATGTACCGGGTTTCTCGCATCTTCTTTTCGCCAGTTGTTGTGTTGGAGCAGACATAGCAGCATCTTGTTGGAAATTTCTTCTTGGGAATAGGTTGGTTGTACAGGGGTTGGGAAATGTCTCTCTCTGTCAGTCTGAGTGGTTGGTCGCCAGATGTAGGGCGTCCTCTTTTACTGGTTTGTCTAGAAACATGGTACTTCTGGATGAGTTCCCTTATAAGCCGTAGCTGGAAATTTGCTAGAGATATATTCTGTCCAGTTTTGACATTGAAGAGGTCATGAGAATTTAGAACAGTGATGTCCAGCTGGTGGAAAAAGAACTTTCGGTACCATTTCATTGACTTCCGCACACACTCAGTAGAACTGATCATCAGGTCTGATCGGTCAACAGGACCCATGTACTTGTTATAGTCAATAACGCAATGGGGTTCCTCTACAGGCAGTCTTGTCTGTCTGTCCATCTTCCCTGTGGGTCTCATGTTGTCAGTATGTCGTGTGGTCAGCATACAAACTCTCCTACGATCGAACTACCTGATGGCAATCATGGTATCTGTCGCTTTTGATTCAGTTTGTCCTTTCTTCAATTTTGTAGTAAATTTCGGCATACCCCTCCTGTTTTTCCTTCGAAAAGAGTCAAACTTTCATCAATGCTAATGTTTTCGAGCGGGGTGAATGTTTCTCTGAACTTGTTTCTGAGATGGTCAATTATAGGCTTTATTTTATACAGCCGGTCACCTTCAGGCTGACTGTTGTTGTCATTGAAATGTAACAACCGCAATAATAAGGGATACCTGTCTCTAGACATGAAATCTGAGAACTGTGGTGTCATTATAAGAGGATCATTTGACCAGTATTCAAGAATTGTAATTTCTTCATTCCTGCCATGGCATTGTCATGGCGAAAAAGAGATACAGTTCTTCAGGTGTGATTTCCCTCCATTTCTGTAGCCTTGAACTTGGAGACGGTGGCATTGTTTATGTAACAAATACAAAATACTTGTTTGTTTCAACTGCTATATGCTCCATAATTTCTCATGAAGAGAAGCACTGAAATACGTCTAAAGCCGCTGGTTCATCATGAATCACACTGAATGATATACCTGATGAATTGTCATCAAAACTGTGTATTACCGGACTAAACATATTACCCGTGCACCATTGAAATATATCAGGTTCAGAACAAATTATTTTCCTGGTTTGTAGAGCTGGTGCTTGAGGCTCATCGCTGTCACTAGGACTATAATCACTATCCGAATCACTGATATCTGAGTACTCAACTTCCGATTCAAGAGTATTCACATCTTCGTTAAGTTTTAACTCGGAAAGAACGCACCGTCCACTACTTGCAGCCATTTTTACAAACCCTGGACACAGGTGCTTTGTGTGACTACCAACTTAGGTTGCGCACTTAGCTGAATGCATCATTTCAGATATTTGACTGCAGATAGCATTAAAATGGAGTCTCCGTTTTGACTGATGGTCCATTATGTTGCTAAAAGATGTAGATTGTTGCCACTCAAGTTTGGAAAACAAAGGAAACTGCAAAAGTATCCATTTCCTTTTCAGAAATTTAGCTAAAGTTACCGACGAGATATCTGGGGCGTAACAGTGTAAGGGTTAAAGAACTTCTAGTATTGAAAATTGTCTTATTTCTTCTTCTTCTTGCCATTTCCAAGTTTCTTGGGACCGGCCCTTACTGTGGATTTGGCCCAGTTTTACGATCAGGTGCTCTTCCTGATGCCAACCCTATGAAAAGGGATGTATTCATTCTTGCGTTCTTTATGGTGGTTCATGTTGTATCATATGGCTTGTAGTCCGAGGACATGTTTCGCTCGCCTCGTGCAGGTCGTGTGTGTCTGGATGTGTGATGATGATGGAAGAGGATGAAACCCAATGTTGCACATAGCCTACTCCTATTGAATAACACCAAGGGGTCTACTCAAAGCTTTACATCCCCACCCCTTCCCATCCGACGGATGAATCGCCATCAACAGCGTCATCTGCCCACATGAACACTGCAAAGAGATTGGAATTGAATCCAGGCTTTAGGCATTCACCACTTCTTCCTTGCTGGCCAAAATTCTGATGGTGAAATGTTTTTCCACCAACGAGTCTTGAACTGGCTAACCACAGAGTAAGACTTGACACCTTAACGATCATGGCCACCAGGTGTGCGGGATTGTAATGTTTAGATGCAGACAAACACACAAGTACCTAGTCCCTGAACCAAACGAATTAACCATTCACAGTTATAATGTCTGGCTGGGAATTGAACCGAAGGCCATAATGCATAGCCAAGGAGGTGGACAATGATGGAATTTCTTTCTCTCTGCAGTTTATCTCAGTTATTTCTGGAGACACTCAGGTTTATTTTAGTTTTGGCGGGAGTTTTAAGAACAGATGCCCTTCCTTACGCCATGTGAATCTTGAGATGAAAATATCAACCAAGATAGACCAGGATTTGAATCTCAGCCTTCTGTGTGAGGAGCTAACAGCTAAGCAACTGAGCTGATTTTCTCTCTCTCTCAACTGTTATGAATAAAAAAATTTAAGGCAGTGAATTAAAAGTGTAGCTTTACAGATGGGTAAGACTAAATAACTTTTTCATGTTATTCCTTGTCTAAATTTAGTATTCTTTTTTATTTTTTAAACATTCTGTTGTTTAATCTTTTTTAAATTTATTAAACATTTCTGTTATGTTGAATGAGTATTTTTCTTTCTTGCATGGGAATCTCTTTTCTGTTTGGAAGATATTTCTTGCTTCTGTTCAAAACTCTTGTCAGTTCTTTAGTTACGGTAATTATAAATTAGTGCTGGGATGGTTTTTTATTGGTATTTATAAAAGAAGTGTTATAACATAAATTTCTATGGTGTTTCCAGTGATCGCACTTCTTTCAGTGTTGAATCACACCCAGAGTGAGAGGAGAATGCAATGTTAGATGCTACTTAGTTGTCACTTGGATCATCCTAGAAATGCTTCTACAAGATAAATTTATTTACCAACTTCAAAATCATATGAATCGGCTTATCAACTCCATCTATGGACTAGTATCCTTTGTTATGCGATGCAGTCATGACTCCACTATCCCCTCTTACTGTAAATAGTGTTTTGCATGGCCCTCTTAATGTCTAAACTGCTTGACTCACATGGGACTTGAATTGCATGATACCATTATGACCTGATTTTTCTGAACATCCAAAATTATTTTAAAAGGAAATGCTGTTCATCACTCTTAGTTCTCTTAATTTTTACTTGCTGAATGAATTCTACTTTCCATGATCTGTTCTTGGTGATTAAGTGTATATATTTAATTCTGTTTAAAATAACATTCACAGTTGTATTGTATTATTAGCTGTAGTACCTATCATTGAGGGGACAATCACATAGCATGAGCATTCCCCAGATTCTGAGGTACATTAGTGGGTATGTCAGCGGCTTGTCGTGACGTTCTTGCTCTCTCAGGCCCTTTGCAGTTTCATATTTGTTTCATTATTGCTGATCTTGATTTGATCTCTTCCTTCCTGTTTAGAATAAAGCCAAGTATCGGGGTTGTTATTTAAAAAATACTAACAAGGGTACAAAGCCTTTAAAACGTTGCCAAAACTATCTTCATAGCGGTTCTGTCTTTACATTCCAGTGGTGGTGATAATTGTTTTAAGAGGAAGTACAGCTGTCTTTACAGTGTATAGAGCTAGTTACTGGGTCTTGGACTTTCATATGATTGCCACTGATATGTACCTGTATTGGAAAAATGTAGAGAATAAAAAGTTCACCATGAGCTATTTTCATGTAAAACCAAACCCTAAGGGAGATACATAGTTTTATTCTTTAGGCCCCTTGTGAAGCACTTCCTCTTGGTGACATTTTATGGACAGCTTATAGCTAAGATCCTACTCAACCTTTTTTTGAAAACTGTAATAGTTTCATTAAAATCCACCTATCTAATTTCCCCTGATGCTGTAACACAGACAAATATTACTGTGTTGGAAAGAGATATAGAACAAAAATTCGGCATGAGCTATTTTCATGTAAAGTCAACCATAGGAAAGATACATTGAGTTTTATTCGTTAGGCCCCTTGTGAAATTTTTGGACAGATTCTACTCTACATGTAGTAGCAAGTTTTATTAAAATCCACTCATCCATTTTCCCTTGAAGCTGTAACAGACATGGACAGATATTAAACTGAACTCAACTTAGGACATTACAATGCCATCGGTGTTCTTGTCAGAATACAGTATTAACCGACTGGAATGTTGCAGTTAAAAGCAATGCTATCATATGAAATGCTCAATCAGATGAAAAAATCCGCACGTTTTATCACTTTTAAGGAATAGTACTATGCTGCCATTCTAACAGTCTCAAATTCCAGAGTTGGAGTAACCAGGCCACAGACAGCCGTGAACGTTAGCCTTTATGATCCAGGTCTCACAGCCTTACGAGGAAATAGAGAATACAAGAAAAGAATTTCATTGATTCATGCAAGCAACAAAACAAATTCTTTTAGGAGATTAATTCTGGTTGCCACCTCAAAGATAGGCATGGTGAATTCAAATTATTGTCCTTAAAGTGGTAGCAGAGCGTGGTTGAATGGGTCTCAATTAAGCCCCTTTTGACGGCTAAACATAGTGTCTGCACCGAACTCTAAGAATCCAATATGATGCACGGCCCATGAAATCTGGGGGCAAGCTTGCCCGCGGGAACAAAGTTTCTAACCATGAATTGATCTCCTACTTTTAAATTGGTGGGCCTCCGTCCACGATCATATTTTTCCCTAACCTTTCCATGTGACACCTTAAGACTGGCCTTAGCCTTCTTCCATAGATCTCTAATATTATCGAGATCTATTGTCTCTGGTAGAATATCATGAAGTGACCAAAGGTTAGAGAGCGGCGTGTTAGGCACAAATTTAAACATCAGAAAAGCTGGAGTAAACTTATGGGACTCATGAACTGCCGAATTCAAAGTGAAGGCCAACCAATGTAGGGACATATCCCACCTGGAATGATCTTCATGATGAAATGCGATAAGAGCTGATCTAAGATTTCGATTGACCTGCTCAGCCAGAGATGGTTGAGAATAATACGCAGATGTAGTTACATGTGATATAGACAGGTCAAAACAAAATTTACAGAAGAGGTTGGATGTAAATGCCTTAGCATTATCAGAAACTATATATTGACACGGACCAAAAGAAACAAAGATGGTATTTAAACAAGAAATAGTGGACTGAGCGGTTGCCAGCTTAGTCGGAAATAACCAGGAAAATCTTGTGAAACCATCTACACACACGAGAATGAATTTGTTGGCATTCCCCTTTGATTGGGGGAAGGGTCTGACGTAGTCGATATAGAGGCGTTCCATGGGGCACGACGTTTGATGAGAAGATAATAGACCGAGCTTAGTTGACAAGGTGGGCTTACTAAGCAAACAAGATTTATAAGCCTTTACCAATTCACGAATTTCACCGTCCATACCTTTCCAAATAAACATCTCTCGGATCTTTTCTCGAGTTTTGAAGATGCCTAAATACCCCCCTAATGGGGTCTCATGGTAGTACTTGAAGATGATAGGTACAAGGACAGCTGGAACCACTACTTTCATCTTTTGGTCATGCCTCGATGGGCAACACAAAACCCCGTTCCTCAATACGTAAGGGACGACATGTTCCCCAGAAGAAAGGGTTTCCGTAATAGGGGCCAGCAAAGGTAGAGTGTTGGCTTCCGGATCCCAAGATAGCGGGTTCAAACCCGGCAGAGGTAGTCGGATTTTTGAAGGGCGGAAAAAAGTACATTCGACACTCCATGTCGTACGATGTCGGCATGTAAAAGATTTCTGGTGATACATTTGGTATTTACCCGACAAAATTCATTAAATCTCAGCCATAGACGCCCAAGAGAGATCCGGTTTACGCTGTTGCCATCTAGTGGGCCTAGAGTAAAACGGAACGTCAAAATTGACAAGCAGACAGCCAGATGGCGTCAAATTGAAATGTCTGCACACGGTAGCTGAGGCCATACAATTATTATTATTAATATCCCTAAACAACATGGGGGCATCAGTTAGAATGGCATTTACACCCGACATTATGGGCGTGGGAAGAGACGAACTATCTTCCAATTCGGAGATCTCCACATCATCAGCAAACATGCGACTTAGTCCATCCGCAACAACATTTTCGGATCCTCTTATATGCCTAACATCAAAGTGGAAGGTCGAAATCCGAAACTTAAGGCTTGGTTATCTGTTTCTAGGTCAAACTTAACATGTTCCAGATAGAGTTGGAACTTCTCTAGTGCAAATAAGACTGCCAAACCCTCGAGTTCATAGATGGAGGAGTACTTGGCTTCTTGAGTCAATAGTGTCCTAGATGCATAGGTGATGGGTCGCCTTCCGAGTTCATTTTCTTGAAGAAGCACAGCAGCCGCCGACGAGGCGTTGGTTTGAACGATGAATTTCTTCGAGAAATCAGGCATAGCACGGACAGGGGCAATGCAAAGAGCTAATTTTAGATCTTCGAAAGCGGCTTGTGGAGATGTCCCCCACTCAAATTTGACACCATTCCTACGAAGTAAGTTCAAGGGCGCCGCTCTGTTAGCGAAGTTGGGAATAAATTTCCTGAAGAAATTCACCATGCCGATGAACCTGGAAATACCTTCGATGTCCTTCGGAGGTTTGAAATCACGGATGGCCTGTGTTCTAGAATGATCAATGGACACACAGTCGGGCGACACAATATGGCCTAGGAATGACATGGAAGGCTTAGCGAAAGCTACCTTAGATAACTTCACAGTTAATCCTGCCTTATGAAGACGATTAAGGACCTCCTTTAGATGATCAAGGTGTTCTTCAAAGGTCTCAGAAAATACAACATCATCAAGATAATGGTACAAGTATTCGAATTTGATGTCGGAGAAGATCCTATCTAGCAGTCTCGTTAGCACAGCTGCCCCCGTGGGGAGCCCGAAAGGCACGTGGTTGTACTTGTACAAGTTCCAATCCGTGGCAAAAGCTGTTAGATGTTTTGATTCTTCAGCTAGAGGGATCTGATTGTACGCCTGATTAAGGTCTTAAGATGATGAAGAACTTAGCTTTCTGAAACTATGAAAAACAAGAGTGAAGGTCGGGAAGAGGCACAGATTGTAACACCCCCTTCCGGTTTAATACAGTACAGGAAACTTCACAATAATGAAATTATATCAGATTTTAGTGGTGACATCTTCAGAGTAAAGTTCTAACTTGTATTATTGGTTTCACATTTGGTAGATAGAGGAGTTCTTTTAGGCGCTCATTTTGAACGCGCGGCGTAGAGGTGTACCTCCCGCTACAGATTCATGGAAGCAACAAAACAAATTCTTTTAGGAGATTAATTCTGGTTGCCACCTCAAAGATAGGCATGGTGAATTCAAATTATTGTCCTTAAAAATTATTTTTAACAATCTCATGGTTAATTGCTCAGGATAACATGCATCACGAACTGCTGTCTACTGGCCATATCATCTATACAATGAACTAGAACTTGCTCAAGTAAACTGGAAACTGTGAAGGAAGCACTTGTGAATCACAAAGGTGGCATTGTCTTGCAGGATGACACAAACATCTGTAATTAAGGTCATATGTGACACCATTATGCAGCTTGGTTGGAAACACTAAATTCATACAGTATGTTCTCTAACTTGCCTCTTCAGGTAATTATCTATTCAATACATGTGCCATCGAGCCCTTGATGAGGTGACAGATAAACTGAATAACTTCTTTGGTTGATGTTCTGCAGAGTTGTACCACAGTGACATCTACTGTCTTCTAGTGCATTGGAGAGAGGCTATTGATACTGATGACTATTTTTGATCTGCCAAGTATGTTTTCCTTCATGTGATGACATTTGTCATTGCAAGGTGAAAATAAAATTTAAAAAAAAAAAACTCTGATTACCATTATAGTACCGTATGTATTTTATCTGTACAGCCATACGCTACATAAATAAAATAGTACAAATTTGCTTCAGATTCCTTGGCATTAAAAGCAAGAAATGGACAGGTAACTGGGCACTAGGAAATGGACAGTAGACACAGTTCCTTGTGATTGAAGCTCAATCAATCAATCTCTACTGATCTGCATTTAGGGCAGTCGCCCAGGTGGCAGATTCCCAATTTGTTGTTTTCCTAGCATTTTCTTAAATGATTGCCAAGAAATTGAAAATTTATTGAACATCTGCCTTGGTAAGTTATTCCATTCCCTAATTCCCCTTCCTATAAACGAATATTTGTCCCAATTTGTCCTCTTGAAATCCAACTTTATCTTCATATTCTGATCTTTCCTACTTTTAAAGACACCACTCAAACTTATTCGTTTACTGATGTCATTCCATGCCATCTCTCCACTGACAGCTTGGAACATACCACTCAGAGGTCATTATCGTCATGGCTACTCTGTATTGAATGATGTTATTCACAGTAATTATAATAAGTATTTCTTGT
Organism: Anabrus simplex; assembly: GCF_040414725.1. NCBI lineage: Eukaryota > Metazoa > Arthropoda > Insecta > Orthoptera > Tettigoniidae > Anabrus > Anabrus simplex. The sequence continues at coordinate 344,041,460 of NC_090270.1, forward strand.
CCACCTATTCAGTACAAATCACCTTTTTGGTGTTTACACTTTCATACAATTAATTTCTCTACGGGACATCTTAAAATGATGTTCTTGAACAGTCATAAACATATTAAAAAGTCACTAGTATATTAAAATTACAGTAGTCTTAAGAACCAAATTACATTACATCTGTAAAACAACATTAAAGCACTTCTTAAAGATGTGATAACATGAACAATTAAAATGATCACAATGTCAATTCAAAACTTTGTGTCTGAAACTATTATTGAATCTTTGTCTTAAGAACAGTAGTAAATGTCTTTCTATAAAACAGCACCAAGGTGAACACCAGTCTTACGGAAAAACAAAAATAAAATGCAACTTATGTGACGTGATGGATCAAGACTGTGTGCTAAAATAGAGTGCCCACAAGCTGAATTGTGAAAAAACAATAATCCATGTTGCTTTAAACATAACAGACAGGACACAGAATTTGTGCAGGAGTCATATGTGGGCTCTAGTTAAAAATGCTGATCAACTTGTTTACAAATGTAGGTAGTAAGTTATGTTGTGCAAATTTGCGAGGTATAGAACGTCGTACATGACCTCCGACCAATTTATACAGATAGTGGGATCTGTAAAGAAAAAGGGGGAGAGTTTAATATTATAAATGTATGTGAATTTCCTATCTGACCAACATTTAAATGGGAACTTACTTGTTATTATTAAGATGATAGGTATGTCCTGCTGATTCTGAGTTGCTAACTTGTCTGCCAGTGTGGCTTCTAGTATTGTATTTGTGTGATAGAGGTGGTGGGGAACCTAGAGTGGGAAAGGAGATTTCTGCATTATTGCCGGTATAGGAGGGGCTCTTTTACGAGTGATGGGAGCTTGTTTAACGTTTGGAGGAGGGGTATAAGCCTTCGTATTTATCAACTTAAACATCTGTTGGATTCCTTTCTGACTTGATTTAACAGTATTTAGTAACTTGGGTGTTAATTCATGTAAAGGACTTCTGACTTCCATAATATCATTGAGATTTTTATCCTTATTATAATTCTGATCCAAAAATATATAAAGGCTTTCCAGTTCGTTCAAAAGCTTACCCTTGCCCTTACTCCTAATTATCGTCAAATCTTTTTCTATGGAAGTAAAATGATGTCCTGTCTCTTTCATGTGTATACTCATTGTCGAGTATTTCTTATGTTTCAGACTAGTGTAATTTTAATATTGGCTAGTGACCTTTTAATATGTTTACGACTGTTCAAGAACATCATTTTAAGATTAAAATTAAGGCTGAAGATGCTCTTTATATGAGCGAAACATGTCCCTTAGAGAAATTAATTGTATGTAAGTGTAAACTCCAAAAAGGTGATTTGTATTGAACAGATGGACAAGAAATACTTATTAAAATTGCTGTGAACATACCACTTAGTCGAGCAGCTGGTCTCCTTTCTACCAAGTCTTCCCTGCCCAAACTTTGCAACATTTTTGTTGCTGTTTGAAATGCTGCTTGTTTTGAGTTTCTTCTCTCTTTACACAAACATGGAATTATCAGGTGGTATCCAGGACATTAATTTGAAATCTGCATACGCATGCCACTTATTTTGTAATAATTTCAGTAACTCTTGTTGCATGACTCCTTTGTAGGAACTGGATGTACAAAAGAATTTCTTGGTATTTATTGACATAGTGATGTAGACTTTAGTATGGCTTTAAAGAAGGATCAGTTTAAAATTTCCATTCATGTGCAGTATGTTAAATACACACAGCATCCATTTAACAGTCTACTTCGCTACCAGACACAGTGTTGTCCCTCAGTGATAAAAGGAGGAAAGAGATGACCCCCCCCCCCCCCCACACACACACACACACACACACACACAAGAAGCAAATGTTTCAACCTGTTCTTTGAGTGCATTCCATGGCTTAAGTCGTGATCCTACCGATTCTGCCACCTACTCAAGCAAGTCTGAGTCTTACAGCAAACATTTCGTATATTTTAATTCAATTTCAAATCACTTTACGGGACTAGGAAAATAAACTATCCAATTCATAAAAATATGCATCTTTAGGTGTTCATAGTTTCTGGAATGTTTCTTGTGATGATAAAAGTCTACTTGTCAGTTTTGCTTTCACGGCATCTACAGATTCAAACCAGATTCCTTTCAGTGCAGACTAGATCTTTGGAAATGAAATAAAGTCACATGGGTGTAGGTCTAGGGAATATAGTTGCTATTACAGTACAGGGATCTTGTGCTTCACCAGAAACGTCTTGACAGGGTGTTGTTTGCCAGCATGTTGTCGTGATGAAGAATCTATGAACTGTTCTTCCTCATTTCGGACTGTCGTCGTCTTGTTTGTTCGTAAAGTGATGTCAAAATCTCCTGATTAACGGCCTGACCTTCAGACACCTATTCAGCATGAACAGTCCACTGAATATCCAAAAAGAGGATCAGCATTGCTTTTAATTGGACTTGCTCATACATGCTTGTTTTTTGTTGCTGAACTGAGTATAAGAATTGGTGAATAGTTTTTAGGGTCATACTGAGAAACCCATAATTCATCACCAAGTACAAAGTTTCTCTAAAACTGTGGATCTATTTCGGTGTGTTTTAGGATGTCCCTACAAATATTCACTTGAGCCTCCTTTTGATCTGGAGTGAGGAGTCGTGGCACCATCTTCTTACAAACTTTTCTTTCTTAAAATATGCGTGAATAATTTCTGCATCAGTACTAGATAGCAATTGCTTGAATGTTCAAGCAACAATCTCTTGAAACAACTCCACAGAGTTTTTCAATACAAATGACTATTTTGTATGAATAAGGATGACCACAATGCAAATTGTCTCTAATCTCTTCCCTCGCATCCTTAAATTCTTTAAACCATTTCAAAAGTTAGCAGGTACTGGACAGTTATCACCACAAACTTCCATGAATAAGTTGTGTAAGTTTCTGCAACAGATTTTCCAAATTTTGTGAAACATTTTGCTTTGTTATAATTGCTCCACTTTGTGATGGTGATTGTTTTGAGGGGAACTACAACAAGGCGACCATCCCGTATATTGCTCCACTTTAAGCTTAACATAATTCCGATGGAGGTCAGGGTTATAGTTCGCTGCAGACAGTGGTTACTTACAAAGTGTTCGCTGCACATCTTTGAAATTGTGCAAGATGGCCACCGCGCGCAATCCACCGTTAGCTACGCGCTACGATCTCTGACTCCTTCAGACAATAGGATGTTGTTATCTTATGGAATACTTAAAATCAGCTTCATGGTCCGTATCACACTTCAATAGATTCACAATTTTAAGGACACTTCCTCTAAAGCATTACTTTGTCAATTTTATATATTTTTCATCTAAACAGTGTTATGTGGCTGAAGATGTTGATAATATACTAAACATGTACCACTTTTGACCATTAAAAATTGCCTTAAGCAATCATTGTATCGACTAGGTGGAAAATAAATAAATACTTAATTGTGAATTTATGGAATACTGTCGAAAAAGGCTCCTAAAAGGGGTACCTGACTTGAGAGACCATGGGTTGGCGAACTAGGGGTCTTTAGCTGAGTCTAGGTATGATGTGTGCTAAGTTGTTGTCTATGTAACCTCCCTTGGCCAACTCTTGTAGGACACTTAATTCCGAAGTGGTGAGGGTCAATCAGAGTAAAGCTCCGTACACAAATCTATCGATAAAAAGTGCGCAGATAGTACATATCATTGAAAGCTTGTTGCTCCAGTTTGGTAAACGTACACTGGTGACATGCTTTTTCTTTTCATATTATGTGCATCCTCTGCACTAACAGAGCACTTAACAGTTCGGAGTTCATATTAGCATGAAATTCAGTCTTGTTCTTCCTCGTCATGCGCATCCAAAAATCGCGGCTACACACACTACAAAACATGTGTGAATGAGATTTTGAGGAACACAGTAAACAGGGCATTCTTTCGAGTATACCTCCCTAAATTTTTCAACTATATTTGGTTTATTACTAACGTCACTAGTCACGGTAATGTAATCGCGTATTTTCCTGCACAAGAAATCGCTTCATTATTTCAAACCTTTCGCATTTCGCAACACACGATTAGCATATATCCTAGAAGATAAATATATGTAAATTTGGCAACCAGAATCGCAATAAATGCTTCTTCAACAGTCACGCACACAGTATTCACAATCAATCAATACTGATCTGCATTTAGGGCAGTTGCCCAGGTGGCAGATTCCCTATCTGTTGTTTTCCTAGCCTTTTCTTAAATGATTTGTCACCACTTTACCACCAAAACAAAGACAAAAGAACTCGCATACTTGCATGGAAGTCTGATCATGTGACGAACAAAGACAACTCCGCTAGATATACCAATTCACAGATGCCTATATTTCCAGTACTAGAAGCATACACTGTGTTCGTTGCGTGAAAACTCGAAATATTCTTAAATGAGGAACAGGAAAGTGGTATAAATTATTGCTGAGAAATCCGAAAATAACATTCTGAGAATTCAAGCCGCCTTGTGTATCCTTTTGAACACTTCATACCCTTAGATTTAAAAATCAACAAAAAATCGTAATTTGTGGTGTGTGATTCGTAAAGGCGTAATTATTACAATTGAATCATAATAGTTGGCATCTCTGACTCAGCAAGTTCCAGTTTCTTTCTTTCATAAGCCCCATTAATATTGATAGCTCCCCATCGAATTCTGATTTGTTTGCCAAGTTTTTCCATTAGTAGGTTTTTGAGATATCATGTTGCTAATGTCTACTTCAAGCAAGTATGTCAAATATATTCAGGTGAACTGTTCAAAATATACAAAACATTTCTAATTGTGAAATTTTAATATCACTAAAGGTCCCAACAACGAAATTATGAAATGATTTATTTAAAAATGAAATTATGTGGAAACCAGCAGATCTTACATTTTAGGTACTTCCAAAACCTACTTCACATAGTCATTCATGCAAACATTTGAAAAATTAAAATGTATCCTGCTCATAGCATCAAGCTGAAATGTGTTAATCTGTTCTTTTACCACTAACCTCAATCAAAAGCTACAACATCCTTTATTTTGAAGATCATCTGTGTTCACTTTGTATGTACTCAGTATCGTCATTGCCAGAATCCTCTACACCACTGGTGCATTCATCCAGTTCTTTTCTTCAAAACAAGCTTTGCCAGTACAAAACTTTGAATGGCCTGGGTTTAGCCATAGTTATAAATTCAGAATGATTTTCATACAACAGTAAAGAAAATCGCATCAGAAAAGAAAGTTTACACAACCAACATTCTGAGGTCCAGTGGTCCACCCTAGTTATGTAATTAGTACATGTTATCGCAACAGCGGCCTGAAACTAACTTAATAGCTTGGAGGTACTGGGACGGCCAAGACCATTGCGCGAAAGAAATGGCACAGAGCAAACAAAACTGCCAGAGGTCCCAGGGACGTCACGATGCTTGCCGACGATTAAGATTAGCGTTGTATATGTTAACTGTAAGTTTCATCAGAAGTCCTCCTCTGCTAATAGGGCTTGATAGCCTAGTGGCATGGTCACTGGTTTCTCTCCAAGGCAGCTTCGATTTCAGTCTCAGCCAATGCATGTGGGATTTTTGAGATGAAGAGTCACATCCCTGTGGTTCAGATTCCACACATACTGGAGTCCCATTATATCAGCAGTCATGGAAAACTACAAGCTTGCATACTTTTCTTGATTCTTCTTACTTGCACTTCATCAAGACCCAGCATCTTGAAAGCAGCATCAAGCAGTAGACGTGTCTCAACTCTGTTGCTTTCAGAAATAGGCTTTTCCATGATGCATTTACCGGGTCATGTTGAAACTTGTCAATATTCAGTTCCTGAACATCTTCTGAACATTCTAGTCTTGCAGTATTAAGAGGTGTGTCTGAAAAGTATGGTGAATGGACCGATATCACTATAGCAATGTGTGGTAACACTGGGTGTGTACATATGAATAGAGACATCTCGAGAAGTGCCACACAATATTTAAACACATGGAACTGGAGCAGGTTTAGTCTGCTGCAGCCAGCCAAACATACTGTAGACTGTGTGAAGACTTGTGCCGTAGTGCAATGGAGCAATGCAAAAACATCAAATTGTGTTACAAATTGGGAAAAACCGTGACAGAGACACGTGATGTTGGTGCAAGTATATGGAACAAAAGCTGTAACCACAAAATGTGTTTACGTTTTCAGGATGGACAGGAAACTCTTGATGATGCGCCACGTCCGGATCAACTGTTACCAAGGAGAAGTGCAGAAAACATCGAACAAGTTCGACAAATGCTGGCAGAAAATCAGCAACTGTCTCCGAGAAGGACATCAGAGAAATTAAGTATTAACAAGGACAGTGTGAAGACCATCAGTGTTCTCCCTAGGACCTTTTTAATAGGCGCACTGCCCTGCCGATTTTGCAGACCACCCAGCTAATATAACCTAGATGTGTGGTAGTTACATAATATTAATATTATATATTCGAGTCATTGGGTGATTCAAATTGATATTTTGATTCTGTAAAACTGTATTTAAATTATGAATCTTCATTATTTTGTCAGCATAATTGCATCAATTACATTGGAGTTTAAATGTTTAGCTTGATGACTATCACTACAGTCTCTCTCACCATGTTTGAGAGATGGAGTACACAACATTTTCGAGGTTTGGTTTTAGTAACGCACTCCCTATATGAAAAAAATGTACAAAAATAAACGTTGCTGAACTTATATACGTTAGAAGAAATGTAATAAGCCTAGCATACGATGCTCTTGCTTATTATTAGCAATAACATTTGAGTATTCCTGATTCTTCCCACGTCTCCTAGACATAGGGAAGCAAGTCACTTGACGGAAGAGTTTGCGGGAAACGACGATCCCTTTCGCAAACATGTTCCTCGAGCCCAGTAGCTCACTGACTGCTGATCCAAAACAACACGTGTCCACTTTGCTTTGTTCTAAGTTTATTGTGAATAAAAATAATACACAACGTTTACCTGTTTAATTAGTTGGCAGTGCAAACGTCTGTTCAGAGAGAGAGAGTGTGTGTGTGTGTGTGTGTGTGTGTGTGTGTGCGCGCGCGTGCGTGCGTGTGCACGTGCGTGCGCGGGAAAGTGCCATAATTGTAAACCGTGTGTGAACCAGGCTAGTCTGTGATTAAACATAAAAAAGGAAAACCACCAACGAGGGGTGAGAAGATATGTGTGTTAAATGTGTTTTCCAAATTTCGTGAAGAAAATCCTGGAAGTACTCTGGATGAAGTAACACTGTTCTAGAAAAGAACTTAAGGTTGATAGGAAACTGGTTGCTCCTAACAAAACCCGTGAAGTGAAAAATACAACAGTTTTACGAAAGATGCTATCCGTAAATAAATTTGCGACTTCTTTTCAAGAAATGAAATACCAGCTCTGAATAAAATATTAGTTTCAGTTAATAGTGACGATTTATTATCTAACTTTCCTCGTGGAGCTCTTCACAGACTTAAAAATTATGAGCTTCACTTACGTATCGCAAAATTGCTAGTGTGCTCTTATTGAAAAGGATGAAATAGTGTTGTGGAGGCGAACGTATTTACGCTAACCGCCGGAAATCCTGTATTCAATACGTTATCAATGAAGAGGAAGCTAATATGTGGAAACTGGATGGCATTGCGGAGGAAGTCCTTGAACGGTTTGTTATCAACTTGGCTGATGACACGGATACCAATGACAACACCGACATGGAAGGAATAGAACAACTGCAGGATAGCGAGTAAACTGTGAGTCTTGTTGCTACCCATTAATGCATGATCAATTTTCATTTGTGGATTTGTTGTATGTATTATGTTTCTGTTTAAACAGGCAGCTGTTATTTCAATGAGTTTGTATACCTAATAGGGGTGCATTTTGGCTGGCGTGATATTTATATATGACTAAACGTTAGGTTGTCCTTACCTTCATTCTCTCTACTACAAACCTCACAGCTGAAAATCGAATTGCTCTAACTACTCTGTGATTTAAAAAAAATTCTTAATAATGAGCATTGTTGCTCAGGCAAAAGCGTCTAATGAACCAAAGAGAATTTTTTTTTGGAACAAGTAGTATTTCAGAATACACGTGCTTGCGGTTGTTTGCTTCGATTCTCAAACCTGGTGAGACAGACTGCAGTGTCATGCGCGAGTATTGCCTGAATTAGAGCAGAATCGCATTCAAGCACTCGATTCTGCGCGACGTCGCAAATCCGTATGGCACTACACATTACCCGAGTGATAACCCAGTGTTACAGGATTATAAACGAGCGGTAGAACACTAGAAGTTTAAAATACTCTGTTATGTTTTGTTTGTGATAATAACACTAATACAGTTAAAGTTTTGCAGTTAATGTTTACCCGTCTGATATTATTATTAATGCTCTGAGGGGAGTCCTTTGAAGTTATCATATTCATGTGTTCATTTATTATGTATTCCCCACCCGGCTACTCATTCCTGCCACCCAGCTGATGAAAATTTCTGGGGAGAACACACTGACCATCATTCACAACAATTTGGGTAAACATTGTGCCGCCCACTTTGACTGAAGAGCGCAGGGCAGTATGGATGGAAATTCCTGGGGATTTCCTTGACACATGTGACAGAGATCCATCTTTTCTGAAAATCATCTCAGGCGATGAGAGCTGGTGCTACCAGTTCAATCCAGAGACCAAGCGGCAATCGATGGCATGGTGTTCACTGGGTTCCCCACGTCTCAAGGAGAGTCTCCTCCAAAAGTCCAGGGTTGATCGCCTTTTTTTAACAGCAGTAGCATGATCCACCAGAAATTTGTACCAAAGGGTCAAACTGTCAGCGCCGCTTTCTAAGGGAATATTTCAAAACAGTTGCTGTTATGCATTCAGCATGTTCGGCCAGTGTTGTATAGGACTCCACAGTAACGCCTGCCCGCAGACTGCGATCCGTGTGCACAACTTTTTGGCTAAGCGACGTGTAACTGTTCGCGAACATCCACCGTACTTCCTGGATCCGGCACCTGCTGCCTTATGTTTATTTCCCTGCCTCAGGGGAATCGTGAGAGGCACACATCATGCTGGCATACTGGACATCTAAAGACTTCTGACATCAGTGCTTTGATTGATCCCAAAAGATGCCTTCGCTGCCAGCTTCCAGCAGCTGTGTATAGTACTCGTCAGGTAAGGCTATGCATTAAAAAGCAAATATCACCACCCTGTTCTCTTTTTTTTTAAAATGGCTTATCACTGTTGCCAACTTGACTAATTATGTATTGCAAACACGGGACATAACCATCAACAAACCAACCACAATGTATCAGTAACTAGCTGATGTACCGTGCTTCGCAACGGAATTCTACATTGTATACGGAGTTCTAGTGTACATGTTGTGAGCAAGATTGTATTAAAGTGCATAGCTCTTAATGTTACCCTAGAAACGCGACGGGGAAGTCACCAAACATCTTTACTCGTATGAAGACTGAGTTAGGGAATTTTCACTGTAATGGTAGACCCATTTGCATACCATCAGTCACAATCAGGTCGGGGAGTTTTCATTATAATGGTAGACACTCAATCTCCACCTGCCTTTTTACATCCTCAGAAAGGCTGTCTTAGTGGTTTTCCCAACTGAAATGAACATACATTACAATGATGTCAGAAGGAATGGCACGATTAAAAACAATGCTTTCATATGAAATACTCGATCAAATGAAGCACCACACATTTTCTCACTTTTAACGAATAGGACTACATTGCCAATCTAACAGTCCAAAGTTCCAGAGCTGGAATGACCAAGCTGCGGACAGCCGTGATTCGTGAATACTCTTTTCTTTTTTTTTCGGCGCGGAGAGGGTCGAATAGTGGAGACTCCCAGGGCAAAAACTATGCTCTTTTACTAATTGGTTTCCTAGGAGTCCCCGATGAGTCGGAAAATATCAATTCACTACACTGGCGGCGGAAAAATCTATCTCCAAGGCAGAGGAGAAACTCCCTTTTCACTGATAATTTGGAATGGAATGAATGTAGAATTTAATAAAATTGAAGAGGAAGAAGCTTTTCATAAGAAACAGCTCTTTTCAGGGTTGAGTTTTGAGTTATTTAGTGAATTGTGGTGCTATAATTTGGAATAGGCCTAAATTGTTATTCTAGACCAGGCCATACTACTACTACTACTACTACTACTACTACTACTACGTCAGCCTCTGCCTTTAGTATGCACACTGCTCATTCAAAACAGCGCATCAGAATAGGGATCGAATAACTGGAATACTATGAAGAACCAGTGTGTTACATACCAGTCGTATCAGAAAATGTATGAACCAGAGGAATGGCATGCTAAAGAAGAAAGTTTTCTAACTCCCCGGTTATTTCCCACCAATATTCAGTCAGGCTATTTTACTCGGCACACAGCGGTAATCCCATCTATCGGAGTTGAGACTCGGCATAAGAGACAAATAACGTTACAACAAACAATGGTCAATGTAATGTTATTGTTGATCAATGTTATGCGCTTTCAATATTGTAGGCCTTCACCCTTCACATTTAGTTTTCTTTCGACTCTGAAATATCACTCATCATAGTCGGTATGGTAAAACTGTTTAAAACATAAATGGTCAGAAATTGTATTTTCTGTAACCTTTGTTATGTAGTACTTTTTGATAGGACTAAAAACATAGGTACGGTATTTAAGGTGCCTTCCCCAAAACTAAATTTCATCAGGGTGAATAAAATTGTTTATAGCTTAGACTGTAGTTTTTATTCCCCGACTCTATATACCGATTTTCATTAAATTCTGTTAACCCATTTTCTCGTGGCTCGGCGTCGATATGGACTTAGCTACAAAAATACAAATTCATGAATATCTGCGTTATCATAGCCGGAACGGTAAAAATGTAAAAGACATAAATGGTTGGAAATTTAATTCTATATAACTTTGGTTATGTAGTATTTATCAATACGACCACTAATAATATAAATATTCAAGAATTAATTTTTAGGCCTTCCACTAAACTACCTTTTCATTCAATGTGAATAAAATGATTTATAGCCTAGATTGTATTGGCTCATTCTCAGACTTAGTGCACCAGTTTTCAGTGAGATAGGACTACTAATCTGTCTGTTAGGTCATCAGCCCAGAGGCTGGTTGGATCCTCAAATAGCACCACCAAAGATTATGCGGTTATAAGGAAACCGCAAAAACCAATGGCAGCACCAAAATGAGGCGTACTCGGCAAGACGAGGAGTGAGGTAGTTTGCCATTGCTTTCCTCACTGGGTCAGAAAGTGCTAATGACGTAAATATTTAAGAATTACATTTTAGGCCTTCCCCTAAACTACCATTTCTATCAGCGTGAATACAATTATTTATGGCTTAGGTTGTAGTGACTTATTCCCCGACTTTGTATACCGATTTTCATTAAATTCCCTTTAGCCATTTTCTATTGATGCGTGTACGTACAGACAGACAGACAGAAATTATGGAAAAGTAAAAAGTGCATTTCCTTGTTACTGTGGACATGACCGATACAGAAATACCATTCTTTTCAAATTCTGAGCAATGGACAGACAAAACTCTTTATTTTATATATATATAGATGGAGGTTACCATACCCAAGTAAATGATCAATCAAGATATTCAATGTTAAGTCAGTTTTCGATCTCAATGAGGAATTAAGAAAATACACACCCTCTTTCACCTCACTTAATTTAATGTTTTATATTTCTGCCTTTATTTTGCCATACACATGACTCTAACTGTTTACCTGGTGTCAATAATTCAGCTCCCTTCTTGAAATTTGCTATTACATTAGGACGAACTTGGAACCACGCTGTAATAATACACACAAGCAAATATATTATATGTACATATGCCGTAATTTGATAATACCCAAAGGCTAAATCTGCAAACAGTAAAGTTTAAAGTTGTGATTAAACTAGGTTAAGGTAGCTACGAGATTTCCTTCCATTTCAACTGAACTGATGAACTGATCTTATAGAGCAGGTAATGCTGCTTGCTTTTTTTTTTTTTTTTTTTTTTTTTTTTTTCAGAGGAGTTCTTGCAGATTTTTCTTTCTTCTTATACATCCTAATTGCATTCTATACATATACATATGAATTCGACGAAATAAGACCGTATTATTAAAATATTGCCTTCATCATTTTACACCAACCATATTATTAAATGCATTATTCAAACATGCTGCAATTCTACTTACCTGGTATTACACAAACAGATTTATAATCCTAGAAATAAAGAAAATATGCTTTACTTATACCCACAAATGTAACACTAGTGATTTTCACAATACGGCAGTGGCAATACATAAATCCCACAAATCACGAAAAAAACCATGACTATGTAGTGCCAACATGCAAGATGAACTGTAAGACGTATCGGCAAGTACGGTTCTAAACTATACGGTTAGCAACACTGAATCAAACCGAGCTGTTAGAAAATAACTATAAATCACTGCCTTCAGTATTAAGGTGTGGGGGTAAGGTTGTACCTTAGTGTATAAGCTTACATGTTGCCAGAAGTGTATTGTGACCAGTGAAAAGTGCTTTAAAGTGACTATAAATATTTTGTGTGCGACTTCAGTTGTCTTTGTATTATTGTATTGTTCTCCAAACTTTTTACACGCATCTTATATCTAATCCATAATCAAATAGTACATTTGAGACTGCTGCATTATATTTTCACCATGCCCTTCCTTGACATGAACAGTAATGCACTTATGAATAGCTTGATGACAATTATGATAAAACATTGTGCAAGAGTAAGTTGTATTTACCGGTCTGTCTGTCTCTTAGGTCATCAGCCCAGAGGCTGGTTGGATCCTCAAATAGCACCACCAAAGGATATGCAGTTATAGGGAAACTGCAAAAACCAATGGCAGAGCCCAAATGAGGTGTACTAGGCAAGATGAGGAGTGAGGTAGTTTGCCATTGCTTTTCTCACTGGACCAGAAGGTGCTACTGCAGCACGACTGATCCTATGAGCAACACCTTTCATAACACTCAGACACTAGTTGTGCCCCAAATTCATTACTCAGGCACCACCCATACCCCAGCAGCTTCCATATTGTCACAGCCATGGATGAGACTGGGACTTCGGTGGAAGCTACACTTTGCTCTGGCCTGTGCCAAGAGACGGGTACAAAAATACTGTATCCATCAAGAAATGGCAGCAGGCGGAATTTACCAGTATTCTGCGGGAAATTGTACGAGTTGTACCATCATCATTTAACATCAAATGGGACTTAAGTCCATCCGTTTATGTCAACAGTGTTTTGTGATGATGATGGCCAGTTCTCTGTAATTTTTATTATTTGACATTATCTTCTTCCATCACTGTTACCCAGGGATCAGCTGGACCGGGTTGTGGATTGTTGCTCTCCGTCCACTTCTCGCACCTCCCTGTAGACTCAGGAGATCTGCATTGTCTCTGGGGTACTCTTTAGATCTCTGTTCTAATCCTCTTTGACACTTCATATAGGCTTTTATTACGATGTGCTTGCCACACCCAATGACATTTGTATGCTGTAGAATTATACGTGAACCTTAAAAATATGAGTATTTAAAAAGCTGATTGTGGAATACAGTGGAGGGCAATCAGGAAATTATTTAATAATAAGCCACGACTGGATATATCGGAGAGTTAAGATATCTCAATCACAGGGCACACTGGAGCTAGGTGCACAGAGAGGTTCTAACTACAATGAGTTCCATATTTTTTTAGGTTGAATTTATTCACATAAAATTCAGCTTACAATTGTGCTGGTTACGGTAAAGGTGTCTCCATAGATCGTCCTTGATGAACAGTGACCCAACCATGGAACCACGATCCCTTACATGCAGCAGCTGAACCATGGAAACGCGATCCCTCGTGTTCAACAAACAAACCATGGAACCACGATCCGTTGTAAGCAGCAATGCGTCGTCGTTGATTCTTGAAGGTCTCTGCACGGGGTAACCACTCGCTGATTATGTTACGCTAGTGTCCACATTTAACTGTCCGAGTATCGGAATGATTCCCATGAACCACAGCACTTTGTGAATGATAATACATACCTGCCAACTTTCCCGATTTAGGCGGAAGACTCACATTTTCGACAGTTTTTCCCACCTCCTGATTATTCAGTTAATTCTCCCGTTTTTACCATATTTTTCGGTAAACTTCAAACATTTGTTTTCATATCCCGCCATTTCAGCTTTGTAAGCCATTGGTCAGAATTCCTTCGCTCATTGGCCACTTTCAAATTAAATATAGACGTTTATTAATACGAGAAATACGCGCGAATGTGCGGTGTTTATTGAAGTGCATATATCGATTGTCAATCTCTCGTTCTCGCATGCTATGTTTGTGCTCGCTCACATCAGTCTAATCAATTCTAGAGACTAGTGGCTAGATTTGGAGTCTTTTTTTAGTAATTTGGTGACATAATTTCAAAGGTGGCGACTAGTGACTTTAGTAGAAATTTTAGGAGCCATTTGGGGACAGTTCAGGCGAGTTTTAATTTATTTCTTGATAAAAATAACATTGCGCTCGTATAATCGCACGGGCACATAATGCAATATATTAATCTACGCATTTGCTAAGTAATGACATCTAAGTGCATGACTGATTCACACATGTGGAGCATGAGTTCATACTGTTTTCGAAGACTTATCAGAGACCGATCATCTCACTCACATACTGCCTGTGAGGGAATAGAGATGTGTAATATTTAGCCTTGTATAGCAGCAGTCGGGTTTTGAGACAATAAGTGTTATAATATACTGTAGTACTCCTGTATTGCACAAGACATGTAGAATAAGTAGTTTGACCAATCGAATCTCCTGATTCCTTCCGATTTTTCCTGATTTTCATATCTAAATCTCCTGACTTTTGGTTTTGTGAAGTTGGCAGGTATGATATTTGGCTTGGTTCTAACTTAGAACCCAAATGTAAAATTTAAAATAAGTTTTACTAGTGAAACTTGTGGTGACTTTCCACATTGAAAAATTTAAAAAAAATAAAGTTTGACTTCTATCACTTGCATAGAGTCTTTTGCCAAATTAATATTTGCACTGTTCATTGGAACTCATCACAACACGGTTTATTCCTATTTCACGTCGAGAAATGAAACGTCTGATGGAATAACTGCACTCTTAGAATTATAATTCCGAAGAAACTGAATGTGTGTAGCGACCTAATAGAAGCACAGTTCGCTTGGAATTTTCACTTGCATTTTATTTTTTATTTTTTTTGCTAGGGGCTTTACGTCGCACCGACACAGATAGGTCTTATGGCGACGATGGGATAGGAAAGGCCTAGGAGTTGGAAGGAAGCGGCCGTGGCCTTAATTAAGGTACAGCCCCAGCATTTGCCTGGTGTGAAAATGGGAAACCACGGAAAACCATTTTCAGGGCTGCCGATAGTGGGATTCGAACCTACTATCTCCCGGATGCAAGCTCACAGCCGCGCGCCTCTACGCGCACGGCCAACTCGCCCGGTACTTGCATTTTATGAATGTCTACGTAGTATAAATCACTCGGAAAAATCACTATCGTTCCTAACTACTGCATTCTATGCGAAGCAATTATTATTATTATTATTATTATTATTATTATTATTATTATTATTATTATGAAAAGTCTGTTCGAAGAAAAACAACATATCACTTTCACTATCGCATTTGATATAATGTCTAAGTGAATTTTTAAACACTTGTACGAAAAACAGTCACTGAATATTCGGTTATCCACATCGTAATGTTAAAGTTTAGGTCAAGTTCACTTAGAAAAACACTATCATGGTTTCTAGCACACACGTAAATGTTAGTTACACCATACAAGTCTTAGAACCACCTTTTATAATATTTACAGATCCCTCAACAAGGTTCAACAAACTGAAAGTTTATAAGTACCGCAACGCTGGAATTATTCTGTGTTTCACACCCGCATGTCACTTAGACATAGTCTCGACCTGCAGGCTATCTTCTTATCGTGCGGCGAACTAACATTGTCGTCTTCCCGGTGTGAACTGTTGTCAGTACCCAGAGTGGTGGCATTTTTATATAGAACTGGCTCTGATGTAATGTTTTACAAAATCTTGAGTATGTCCGTTTTCCCAGGATCGATTTTGGAGAAATTAACATGAGACGTTTGAAATGTGCACTATAAGGTGCCATAATTTCTTAATCGATACCTCAATTGGTTTAGGATATAGAAAAATGTCTTCAATGCATGTTTCGAGACCTTATGATGCAACCTGTCCTTGACAAGCGCTGGCTGGGTGATGATGCAAGTAGTGTTGTGTGGGCTGACTACTTGCTCCTGTGAGACTTTGTTTTTGTGAGCGCTTGAAAAATACACACGCCAATACTTTATAAAATCTTTATGGCGTACTTTATTTTTTTTAATACTTGAAGTAGGGTCAATCTCGGTACAATATACAGTATATATATATATATAAATTAAATATAAATGTTCCTGGACTTGAATTTGAACCTTGTGATTAATAATCCTCTACGTTAACCATTGATGCTAGCCCGTTTGGTAGCCATGATCATTAAGTTATTGTGTCTGTATGGTCTGACACCGTGGTTAGCGGGTTCAAGTCCTGTTGGTGGGAAAAAATGTTTCCTTAATGTTGGCCAGCAGGGTAGGTGAGGTGTTGGTGTACAATGTCTGATCTCTAGATTGCTTGCGAAAAGCCTGGATTCAATTCCAAACCTCTCCACAGTGCTAATACAGAGTGAGGGCATATGATGATGTTAATGGTGATTCGTCTGTCAGATGGAGACAGACCCCTTGGTGTTATTCGACAGGATGCGCCGAGAACAGGTTTCAACCTTTCCCTATAGGAAAGTACAGGTAATTGAAATTAATTAATTGGGGTCCTCCTATTCAATACACAAGCATTTATTAATGTGAATCAATTACATGTCGTTCACATAAGGTACTAGTTTCAGCACTAAACTTGTGCCGTCATCAGCCACCGAGTCAAATCAAGCAAACACAATAACTAGAAACAACTTTAAAACACACTGTAACGCCTACATAGATTAATTTTAAATAAAATATGGTGCATGATAAGTTTCATTTTAGTATAAAATCCTTTTAAAATGATGATGACACCGTTGTTTTGTACATATGTTCGTTTGTCCAGGTTGTATATGTGAACGACGTGTGATTGATTCACATTAATAAATATTTGTGTATTGAATAGGAGGACCCCTATTAATTAATTTCAATTATTGTAATCCCACTTCAAGACAGATCATGAAATTTCTAAATATCAAAGTACAGTAAATCGAAGTCGTAGTGCAAGGTCATCCAGTGACCTCCCCCTTGCAAACCAACGTACCATTGATGCCAGTATCAAATCAGATACTGTGTATAGAAAGATTGGAATAGGAACGCAAAAGATAAACATAAGGATGGGTTAGAATTGAAAGAGGAGTCTGTTAGTGATGGGAATGTCCTAAGACATGTTTGCCTCGCCTGGAGCAGCCCTTTCTATTTGACGCGGCAACCTGCACATCTGGATGTGGGTTGAGATATGATGCGGAGGTAGGGTGAGGATGAATCCTGGTGTTGGCATGTAGCCTACTCCTGTCGAATAACACCAAGCGGCCTACTCAGAGCTTTATATCCACATCCAATGGACGAATCACTATCAACAGTGTCATATGACCTCACTTCCCATGAACACTGCAGAAAGGTTTGGAATTGAATCTAGGCTTTTGCACGCAATCTAGTGATTATAAGTTGTATACCAGCACTACTCCTGCCCTGCCGGCCAACATTCTGGTGATGAACTTTTTTTCGACCAGTGGGACTCGAACCAGCTAACCACTGTGTCAGACAATATAGACTTGATGGCTTAACGATCGTGGCCACCAGGCAGGCTGGAAAGAGGAGCTAAGGACAAGCATCAAACAACAAAAGAACAAAGACAATCTTTTCATCTTGAAATAGATAGGCTCTCCCTTCATCAATACTGCTTCATCATCCATTTCTTTCAGCCCTGACAAGCTCATTTCTGCTCCCCAAATACTTCACTTAGACTACCTTTACCTTCCACTGAAACAATCACAAACATTGCGTAACATTCTTGGTAATAGAGTGTTAAAAATAGGCTGTGTTTATATAACGCTCCCAGTCATGGACTGTGTACAGGTGAGGATGAGAAAGTTAAATGAATTTACAGTATATCAGCACTGTTTAAAACAAGGTCGTTGCCTGTGATTAGTACCACTATATGAGCGACACCATGGGTCTGCGTTGCCTGTGATTAGTATCCACTATGTGAGGAACACCACGGGAATACTGGCACCTGTCATTAGTTACACCTAGGTGAGGAACCCCCATCGGTTTGTGTTGGCTATGAGTGGCGCCATTGTGTGAGAAACACCATAGGTCAGCGTTACCTGTACAACGTACAATACTTGTGAGTAGTACCATCATGTGTGGAACACCGTGATTCTTCGCTCCTTTTGATTAGTATCCCAACATGACACATACCATGGTTCTATTTTACTAGCGATAAGTACCATTCTGAGGGGCCTTTGACCTGGATTTTGGACCCCTTTAGATATCAAGCATCCTCGATTCAGGATTGTGCTTTAGAAGTGGTCCCTTGGTCAGTAATACTATTATTTATGATAGTTTTTTGAGGTGGATCCACTGATTGTTTTAAATTCATGTCCATCCATTCATTCTTCATGAATTTTTTTATTTTGGTCAGTGGATGATTTTGAACTTTTACTTTGTCATTTCATTTTGTACCATTAGGGGCCGATGACCTCCTTGTTAGGCCCCTTTAAACAACAAGCATCATCATCATCATCAAGAAAAATACAACAACTGCCGAGATAACACTATTGAACTAGTAGGCAGTACAATGAACCAATCATAAGACAAATGAGCTTTAATTTTGAAGAAACTTCGTAAACCACTAGAATTTGAGATCAAAAAGCAATTACAATACAATGAAAACACCAGAAAAAATCCTCCACACATTCATAAATAACTTGCAGAGAAGGACATTAAACCCTGGAAAGAAAGGGGAGGAGAAAAGGCGTGTACACAATGAGGGAAATCGTCCTTAGAAATATGTGGAGGTTGATTTTTAAAATACATCCATTAAGTAAACTTTAAAGGTCCTCATTGAATTGGCAACTAAATATCCACACACAAGCTCACATTACACAATGCATTGTTTAAACATTAGGCAGGCACTTCAATACATAAGAGTACAATAATAATAATAATAATAATAATAATAATATGCTGAAGCACATAAGCAAGACTAGCTGAGAAATTAAACAAGCCTGAGGGACTATAGGGAACAAAGTTCCGTAATTTAATATGTGTCTCTTTGCTCACCAATTTAATAGAATATTGAAACCCCTGTTGTCCGGGAATAAAGAGCAGCGATGCTAGAGACGAACCACACCGGACTGCTTGAGCGGTGGGGTGGCACAGTTCACAGAACACACTAGAAGAAGATGGAGTCTTCTAAATTTTCTGGAGGTTGGTGACGTGAGCTGTGATGTAGGTGATGGCCCAAAAGAGCAGGTGAACGATCAGAGAGAGAGAGAGAGAGAGAGAGTGTGTGTGTGTGTGCGTGTGTGTGCGTGTGCGTGCGGACGGTGATCACTGGTTGACCCAGGCAGGAAGAGATTGCAGCCGGCGAATGCAGCATTGAAGTTGAAAAGGTCAAGTTCCCAATCATTTCAAATAAGCAGTGGTTTGGCTATGCCAGCAGGACAGAAATAATGAGAACTCCTAGAGCATTGATGGAACGGAAGGTGACTGGTACAAGACCGAGGTGGAAACTAAGGAAGAGTTGGGTGACCACCATAGAGGAAGCAGTGGAGAGTAGAAATGTGAAGTGGTTGGATAGAGTGTCAAGGAATGCCATCAATACACTGTTCATATTTCAGTTAGGTCTTACTGAAGAGGAAAGCTGCTGCTGTGACCGAGTGAGTCATGTTGCTGTGAGCTTGCATTTGGGAGATAGTAGATTCGAACCCCACTGTTGGCAGTGTTTACCATCTTCACGTCAGGCAAATCTGCTACTGAAGTACAAAATGTAAGAGGTGGCTGACCAGACAAAAAGAGTTCTGAAGTCTAGAGAGTTAGTATTAATTGTTTCTTTATGGGCTTATGGAGAACACACAACAGCACATCTGAGCATTTAATTCTCATTATCTAGTTGGTCAGCATCAACTCATGAATTGATCATCAAAGATTGAAACTGTACTGTTTAATCTCATTTCTTTCATAAAAGTATTTCTCATTAGCTTCTAAAAGTATTTTGATTAATTTCCAGTAACTATCTTATTTTTTTAGTCCCGTGTATGTTAATGATTTTCATAGTAGGTTTGGAATATGTTGTAATTTTGAATTAGCAAATTTGTTCATAATAAAAATTGCATAGCAAGTCAAATCAGAAATTCTTGTCTGCTGCAGGGCTGGTACGTTTGGAGCTGTATTAGAATATGGAGCAGAAAAGAAGGTATCCCAGCACAGTTCTGTGGCAGCAGCTGTGTCTCTTGGTGTTCCATCTGGCATCATACTCAGAGTAAAGTAAGAGGTTTATTGTTCTGTCACGAACTTTTCCTATTTCAGATAGAGTTTTAACATTGAAAATATTTTTCATACAAAAACAGTTTCCTTCAGGCTTCGGATGCGGTGAATGGGTAATAATTGTTGCTTAACAAGTAGGTTTTGGGTGCTGGAGTTTTATTTTGAATCTTTGTGATTTTTCTTATCATTGCTGATATTTGGTATATGGGTAAGTAATCCCAGTGTCTGAATTCCATTTGGCGCTAGGATGGTACTGTTTATTCCAGAAATGGCATATACATACATACATAGTGAACTTTCATTATCATTACACGCAGGTCGCTTTCGGGCGTCAAATCAAAAGACCTGCACATGGATATCCTGGCACTAAAAGCCATACACCATTTCATTTCATCATCATCATTATCATCATCATCATTGTTATTAGGGAACAGATTTTTATGTAAATATATATTTTTTTTGCTTATACCCTAGTGTCCAAATGATGAGCATAATCAATAAACGAGGCCATACCGCCTGATAGGAATGTCAGATGGATTGCTGAACAAATGGAAGCTGAATCACACACCATATGTCACACAACTTGTCCACAAAAAAAAAAACCAGTGTCAGAAAGGTTCTGATATCTAAGATACACCTTTGATAAACGGGGCTAAAAGTCAGGTTGTGAGTTTCACAAATAGGAAAAGTCCTCTCAGTTTTAATTACTGCGTTGATGGGGTGAAAGTTCCTTTTGGGGATCATTGTAAGTATCTAGGTGTTAATATAAGGAAAGATCTTCACTGGGGTAATCACATAAATGGGATTGTAAATAAAGGGTACCGATCTCTACACATGGTTATGAGGGTGTTTAGGGGTTGTAGTAAGGATGTAAATGAGAGTGCATATAAGTCTCTGGTAAGACCCCAACTAGAGTATGGTTCCAGTGTATGGGACCCTCACCAGGATTACCTGATTCAAGAACTGGAAAAAATTCAAAGAAAAGCAGCTCGATTTGTTCTGGGTGATTTCCGACAAAAGAGTAGCGTTACAAAAATGTTGCAATGTTTGGGTTGGGAAGAATTGAGAGAAAGAAGAAGAGCTGCTCGACTAAGTGGTATGTAAATACAAAGTATGTTACAAGTGTTTATTTATATATCCACCTATATAAATAAACACTTGTAACATACTTTGTATTTACGTACATTTCAATACGGACCTAACATGAGAATTATAACATGTAAGTGGTATGTTCCGAGCTGTCAGCGGAGAGATGGCGTGGAATGACATTAGTAGACGAATAGGTTTGAATGGCGTTTATAAAAATAGGAAAGATCACAATATGAAGATAAAGTTGGAATTCAAGAGGACAAACTGGGGCAAATATTCATTTATAGGAAGGGGAGTTAGGGATTGGAATAACTTACCAAGGGAGATGTTCAATAAATTTCCAATTTCTTTGAAATCATTTCGGAAAAGGCTAGGAAAGCAACAGATAGGGAATCTGCCACCTGGGCGACTGCCCTAAATGCAGATCAGTATTGATTGATTGATTGATTGATTGATTGATTGAACAACTAACAAAACTTGGCAATGTCTTCCACAACAAAATATGCTCTTAATAGGGTGTCTGGTTACCCCTAACGGCCACACATGCTTCGCAGCGACGTGGCAGGCTCTCTATCAGATGGTCCAAGAGCTCTTGTGGCAGTCGATCCCATTCCTCTGAAAGGGCAATGCGAAGGGTCTTAGAGGTTCCTTGATGGAGGCTGACAGGATGCAATTCGCCTCTCCAGTGCATCCCAGACATGTTCTATAGGATTCAGATCCACAGACCTCGCTGGCAAGTCCATGCGATGAATGTCTTCCCTAGCCAGAAATTCATCCAGCAGAGCAGTGCAGTGCGGTCGGGCATTATCGTCCATGAGGAAGTCCCGACTAACCGCACCTCTGAAGAGTGAAACGTGTCTCAGTACCTCATCCCTGTATCTCTGAGCGTTAACAGTGTTCCTCGGACCACCCATGAAGATGTGCAGGTACGTACGGCCATTCAACATGATGCCGCCTCACACCGTGACGCCACCACCACCATACTGGTCCCGTTCCACGATGTTCTAGTGGTTGTATCAGCTTCCTGGTTCTCTCCAGATGAATGTGCAATGGGAATCGTTCTGCAAACTGAAGTGGGATTCATCTGTGAAAAGCACACGCTTCCATTCATTCATGGTCCAGTTTCGATGTTGACGACTCCACAGTGCTGGAGTGAGCGGGACGCACACCGCTGGACGTCGGGCAAACAGCCCTGTTGTTCTAAGCCTCTGGTACACAGTTTGCCAGGAAACGGCAACCCCTGAGACGGCTGCAAGCTCCGCCGACAATTATCTTGCTGGTGCACTCCGATTTCGTTGGGCGGTTAAGGCCAGATATCGGTCCTGCTGTGGGGTGGTTACCCTTGGTCGACCTGGTACTGGCCTATGACTAACATCTCCTGTGCCTCGTAATCATCTCCAAAGCCTGGAAATGACACTTTGTGGCACATTCAAGGATACAGCGACTTTGGTCTGTGTCTGGCCTGCTTCCAGGCGTCCAAGTATTCTACCCTGCAAAACAGGGTCCAAATGGCGTCATTGTGCCATTATGTTGTCACGTTCACCACGAGGCTACACTCTACACACTATAAAAGGGCAGACACGACTGAGGGAACATGGGGCGCAGACACTAGCTGTGTTTACCTTGCGGTTACACCACTAGTCAAAGCAGGGTACACTCCTTTCGTATACAGAGCGAACATGTAAGGTTGATGGGTGCATATGTCGTGTGACTTGCGGTCTATTTCCTGTTGTCCTGCTTACACGTAATTTATGCTTAACTTTTGGACACTAGTGTAGATAGAGGAGAGAGAGAGAGAGAATCCACAAGGGATAGCTGCCCTAGAACAAGGGGTACCGTATGGTAACAGCATCGGATAGATAATAATTTTCACACTATTTATCTTAGGATAAAATGAGGTTATATATACAGTAGAGTCTCGTTAATCCAAACTAATTGGGACCAGAGTCTGTTCGGATTACCAAATTTTTGGATTAACAGGAAAATACTTTATTTTTTTTACGTCCCACTAACCACTTTTACAGTTTCCGGAGACGCCTAGGTGCCAGGAGTTTCTCCTGCTGGAGTTCGTTTACGTGCCAGTAAATCTACTTACACGAGGCTGACGTATTTGAGCACCTTCAAATACCACTGGACTGAGCCAGGATCGAACCTGCCAAGTTGGGGTCACAAGGCCAGCGCCTCAACCATCTGAGGAAAATACTTTTTACAATACGTACAGTTCATACTGTAATTTGAAATGTCCACTCTTTAGCAGTTACATTAATAAAATACTGTATAATATTAAAGTAGGGTAGTTAAGAACTCGTAGAGGAGAAAACGACAATGAAAATGACATTAGCGAGTGAATGGAAGCTGACTGTCATCAGTTACAAACAAACCAAGAAGTTGTAGCTGTAATAGAGAAAGAATCTGGAGTAGATGAGGAACAGGGTGACAACGAAGAAGACCACAATGAACAACTAGTGTCACATTCAGACGCCGCGCCGCCTTAGAACTTGCCGTACACTACGCCGAGCAACACTCCACTGCTGTGATGTTTTGATGTTTATGAGACACTGGTTTAACACTGCATCTTCGAGTAGGTTCCAATCACTGCAGCAAAAGAAAATAACAGACCTTGTAAAGATAAACGACCAGTGATTGATTGTTCATGATGTGTAATTATGTTTACATTAGGTTATTCTAGTAAAATATGACTAATAAAATGCAAGTAAATCTTCATTCTATGGTATGTTCTTTCATTTCAATAAGGAGAATATTTTTTTAAATTGAATATTTCAGTTCGGATTAACCGGACTTTCGGATTATCCAGACTCTAGTGTATATATTTTGAATTTCGCTTGTTGTAGCCCTACAGCTATCCCCGATCAGGAAAACTTAATTTTCTTTACACATACCATACAAATGATGATTTACCATTGCCAGTGAATCTCGTAAAACATATAAAAAAACAAATATCTTTTAGATACGAAATGGGAATACCAAAACGAAGGAAGAAACTCATTGAAAATTTTGTGACAGATCCTAGCGCACCAAAGTGTAACCCAATCACTTCTCAGCAACTGGCGGGTATGCGATACTTTTCTTCAAAGTACTTAAAACAGGGTCCGTAGTGTCTCTTCTTTTCAGAATCAAACCTAGGAGCTAGGTAATTTTTCTAGTACTCATATCATTAACATACTAGCGTCAGCCTTCTGAAAAATAAAACATGGTGGTAATAGCAATAGGCCCTGGGTATTGTGATTACACACTGCGAGAGATTACCACAGAATGTAAAGATAGCAGGACACTGAACTAAATAAGACATGCCACTCGGTATACGAATTTATGAAACGAGCCAGTTGTTGCATACTTATATTTTGATACTGCACCATCCTGAGGGGTGTTTTTTTAATATGCACCATCCTGAGGGGTGGTTTCATCCTTGCACCATATTGGCGACCGTTTTTAATATGTTCGTCTCATTGGATGACCTAACAATTGCTCCAGCTATTTTCCCCTCAATCATCCATCACTCTTATAGATCATTAAATGGATGAATGCATAATAAATTTGATGCTAAGTGTCGTTGGCTAAGTTCGCTTTAAATATTCATCGTATAAACAGTTATTGCTTCATAGAATTTTAGCGATGTCGTAACCTTCAATTCTCCTATCAGAATATTTGATATGGTAATCCTTACATTGCCTCGCGACACCTCTCAGGGATAACTAAATTGCTTCTACGAACCATACTATTTTAAAGTGAGGTCAACTGAGGCACCACATTTCCACTTCAATAAATTATTATCGATACCATTCATCATCCTGAATCAATATTAGGTTTTTCAAGTTCAATCATCCGAATATAAGTGAAGAAAATAAATAAAATTTTTTTTATGGATTATTTCAAAATTACTTAAATCCTAATAATATTAGCCTATCTCCTAAAATAATGACCTCTAAATTAGAAAATCTATATTTTATTTCTTGATTCCGGAATCACAAAAGAAAATCTACTATTAATTATCATCATCAATTATCTTCTTCTTCTCTAATCGAGAAAAATTTTTAGGTTGAAAATAAATCGAAGTCCCTAATCCTAATTAAACTTCATAAAAGAATTATATTGTTTAAGTCCGTCAGTTCTTGTTTCTTTTATTTAAAAAATGCTTATTTTCATCATTATCACTTCAACATTCTGTCACAATTCACTTAATTCGATGTTATAACGTTAGCAATCACAAGTAAGTTCCAAATATTTCGGCCCAAAAATGGCTATTTCAAATATATATTGTTCTTAAAATGAAAAATATTGGTTTCCTCGACCATATCATTTGATTAAAATATTCAAATAACACCTTAAATAAATGTAGGTATCGTTCAAAGTCTAATTATAATCGTAGTTCATATAGAAATTGTACCAAACATGTTTTATGGTTTAGCAATAATTAATCAGGTATCACTAATTCCGTAGGAATGCATTTGGTGACCTATTTTATTTAATTGCGGTAGAGATTTTAAATTATGGGATTGTTCTATGAATTAAATTCATTCTTGACAACAAACTTCCAATAATATTCAGTACAACGTTGATATATACTATCTATGAAGACAACAAGTTTCCCTTCATTTATTTCCTACTTGGATATTTCTTTCGAAGACAGTGTATGGTAACCCAAATATACGAAATATGCGATGTATTTATTTGTACGCGTGTACCATTAACCCAATATATACCTCTCATTACCATTTTATTATTTTGCCGCAAATGGTAATCATCACCATCAGCCCATAATACGTCGTATTTACCGCCAAAACTATCCATAAATATATCTATCTTTCCATCTATCAATATTAATTACCATAATGTATCATAATTCAATCTCCTGAACATATCACGACGAATAATTATTCACAATTCCACATTAATATGCTACTCAAATCATAAATTCTCTATGTAAACATTTATCATCACCAACCTGACGGCAAATCATTTCAACATCACATTACTTTACTACAATGGTACACTTTTGGGTTAGAATTCATATATTATACGTGTAAACACGCTAGCCTAAAAATGAAATGCATATATAAATCAAATAAGTTAATATGTACTCACATTTCATTGCGTCGTATCAGGAATCACATATAGGTTATTCGTAAATCAACTATCTTCTTCAAGAATGTAAAATTAGGGTTACGTCACTTTAAATACGATGTTTTTGTCCCATAATAGTTAGAAATTACATTCCAAATTTCTCCTTGCTTAGCTTTAAGCATTCCTATATTATGGCTTAGATTGTAAAATCTGGAAGAAGTACCTATTCCTCTATTAATAATAATAATTCAACATGGACAATCTCATTGCGAAGATGGTAACGACTGTGATTTTATCACGAAGAACTAGGTAAAACAACGTACCAAATATTCACTTTAACTACCACTACTAAATTTACTGCATATCAATTTCAAGAAAATAAAATAACTCTTTGGAACTTATCTTGTGATCACTGACGTTAGATGATCGGCTTTGGCCTCGATGTTGTCATCTAGGGATTGCGTCGTACGGCTCCATCCTCTGCTACGTCACCATCAGGTTGTAGTTTCGGGACTCGGGATAGCAGAAACAGCTGGGCGGTTTCCGTCAGACAGCCGGCTCCATCTTCGGTTTAGCCTCTCATCATGTTGTTGCAGTCAATCATAAAAGAAAGAAACATTTCCAAATCGTGAGTTAATTTTACATCCATACTCTCAGGAATGAATATCAGGTTTGTATCTAAGATCAGGTTTTTTTTTAGGACAGTAATTCAAGATTAATTCTTAGTAGCAATTTAACAGTTAAAATATTTCGAGTTATCTCTGTCAAATTTTCTTTTGTTCGGCTAATCAACCTATACTGCGTAATATTCAACTTGGTTCCTCGTACGGTCTCGAGCATATACTCCGACTACAGTTCGGGTATTTTCTAATTCGCTCTTCACGATATTCCTTCGTTTATATTTGATTTCCAAATATTCTCTCGCTTCGCAGGTTCTCCAGCCGGTAACTTCTACAATATCTCCCTTCTATTCACACGAAGATTGGCTTTCTTCTCGAGGATAAATTTACTTCGATTTACGTAACGGTTTTTTTTTTATATTCTTCAGCTACTACTTCTTGTTTTAACAATGTTGAAAACCTTCTATTATTTTATCACGGCCGCATGGATCTTTGATAACTTTCCCTCTCGGTCCGTGATCTAGGCATCTTTAATTCATCAAATAAATATCTTTGCCGTCACGTGCATGGCCCTCTTGAATATATACACGTTCGTAAAATGTATACACTTCGAAATCACGGCCTATTTTACTTAATATATGCATTCCTTTCTGACGTATGGCCCAATTACGTAATCTCCGCGATCATTACCGTGCATGGCAAACTTATAATTTCGTATGACGACCTTTATTCCGATATCAGGACAATGGAAACGGTACAATACTGTACTGAGAAACTTGTAAAATGTAAATAGCAAAGTGAATATTGTCGTCAACACCAAATTTTACAATTCCTTTGTATATATTAGTGTGTCGTGTTAAAGGATTAATAACTTATAGCTAAAACATTATCTATGTATGATACAAGGAACAACCCATACTTAACAAGACATTCTTATTGTGCCTTTTGTGTTCATGCACATGCCTTCGTATTCTGTCAACGTACGGAAATAAATTGCGCGAGAGTACATTTTGTTTCACTTTACAATAATAGCTGTTTTAAAATAATAAATTTAATAGCAAAAGAGATTCTGTTTTGACAGTAAAGGAGAATCGCAGCATATTATTTGTGTCATTTACATGAGAAATATATCTGAGTTTTTCTGCATCGGTAATACTTTCTTTACAAGAGATTTTCTTGACACCCAGATGTTTGTACTTAGCATTAATATTTCTTCTTTTGCTTATATAATGCAGCCTTGATTATTATTCAAAATGGTAATAACATTAATATCAAAGCAGAAATCGCCCATACATACTTACCAATATCCCCGCCATTACCTAACCTCATTCTCTTGTTCTATCAAATTCAATAAATCGTATGGAGTGTCATGGGGTTGTGTATTATTACATGTGCTTTGCAATAGTTCAGCAACAGCAAACCAGGAATTAAATATATAAAGGGGCATATTATACTCAGCTCATAAAAAGAAGGCACCAAAGAAAGAATTTTAAGCACAAGGGATTTGTCTTGCCCTGGTGTAGTGAGTGACTAACCTTGACTGCACGTGCTGGCTTCCTTTGACAAAGGGGTATCTCTCATGATCTGATGCATTGTGATGCGCACAATGCGACACAGTATTCTTCATTTCAATCAGTCACTGCCGTTGGCAAGTTTGAACTACACCATTTATGTTCTACCGGTGTA
Source organism: Anabrus simplex (assembly GCF_040414725.1). Taxonomy (NCBI): domain Eukaryota; kingdom Metazoa; phylum Arthropoda; class Insecta; order Orthoptera; family Tettigoniidae; genus Anabrus; species Anabrus simplex. Next base: position 344,070,478 of record NC_090270.1, read on the forward strand.
TTAAGTGAAGTGTAAAGTGATTGTGATTGGTGACATAATGCCAAAAGGAAAGTCAAGTATATATTCTCCTTTGTAGCAATATGTTGCTGAATTTTGTGGAATTTGTACAAGTAACAGGCAAAATTCTATTCCTCCAGAAATGTGGGAAATCTCTAAGTGCAGAACAGCGATCACAAGTCTTCCAGCATTTAGCAGGAAATAAAAAGAAAATTGTATGCCCACGCATAAGAGACTCCATGGCTCTGACGGCAGCGAGCCGGCCTCTCACTGCTGGGTTCCGTGGTTCAAATCCCGGTCACTCCATGTGATATTTGTGCTGGACAAAGCAGAGACAGGACAGGTTTTTCTCCTGGTACTCTAGTTTTCCCTGTCATCTTTCATTCCAACAACACTCTCCATTAACATTTCATTTCATCTGTCAGTCATTTATCATTGCCCTAGAGGAGTGTGACAGGCTTCGGCAGCCGGCACAGTTCCTCTTCTCGCCGCTAGATGGGGCTTCATTCATTCCATTCCTGACCTGGTCTCATGACGGGAAACAGGCTGTGGATTTTTAAGCCTCCATGGCTCAGGCGGTAGCTCATCGGCCTCTCACCGCTGGATACTGTGGTTTAAATGCCGGTCACTCCATGTGAGATTTGTGCTGTACAAAGTGGAGGTGGGACAGGTTTTTCTCTGGGTACTCCGTAAAAACACTATGCACAGTTAGAACATCAAAAATGGTATGGGAGTGCCAAAGGATGTTAGATCAACTGTGTGAACTTGGCCCAGTTGCCCTATTATGCGTCCCTGGGCACACAGGAATCAGTGGAAATGAAGAAGCTGACAAACTAGCGAAACAAGGCTCAAAAGGTCCTTTTATAGGACAGAGCCCTTCCTAGGAGTGTCACTCCGAAGCGTGAAATTGGTAATATCCCAGTGGATGAACCAGTCTCACTTAAACATTTGGAAGAGGTTAACCATAGCAAGGCAGGCACGTGAACTTATCAAAGGGCCTAGCCAAAGTTATAAAAAGGTCCTGATAAATTTGAATAGGACTAGAACGTGAATGATAGTTGGACTGTTGACAGGCCACAATACCTTACAGAGACACCCACACATCATGAAAATCAGGCAGGATACGATGTGTAGAATGTGCGGTAGGGAGGAAGAGACCTCCGCGCATGTGTTGTGTCAGTGCAAGGCTCTTGCAAGCACTAGACATCGATATCTGGGCTCACAAAACCTGGAAGACATCAGGAATGCAAACATCCGGACACTGGTATCCTTTATAGGAGCACAAGGGCTGGACTAGTCTTCACAGACTTATGTGTGGAGCCCTGCACAGGCGGGGCTCACCCATTCCTTATCTATCTATCTGGGTACTCCGGTTTTCCCTGTCATCTTTCATTCCCGAAACACTCTCCACTAACATTTCATTTCATCTGTCAGTCATTTATCATTGCCCCAGAGGAGTGCATCAGGCTTCGGCAGCCGGCACGTTTCCTATCCTTGCCGCTAGATGGGGGCTTCATTCATTCCATTCCTGACCCGGTCGAATGACTGGACACAGGCTGTGGATTTTCATTTTATTTTATGTCCGTGCATGTTATGAAGAAATGCTTAAAAATGATCAGAGCAGAATGTGTAATTAAGAAATGGTTAAGCATGGACCAATCACCAGACTCTAATGGTAGAAAAGTGGGAAATGTTGCAGTAGGTGTGCTAGAAAATAGAGAGACAGTTTCCAAGAGGTGTTTTCTATTAACATGTAGAGAAATGTCAGCATCGAATCATGTAATAATGGCTCGCTTATTCAATGAATGGGGCCGAATGAGGTGTAATTTGATAATGTTTTACTCTTATTTATGGGTGCTGCTCTCTGTATGAAGAAGGCAGCAAATGGCCTTTCTTTGAGCTTCTCCAGCATGATATACGTGATATACGTAACCTGCATAGTGCATGGTTGACACAGAGTATGTGAACAGATACATACATATATTGTACCTTAAAGTTGACAAATTGATTTCAAATGAAAAAAAAAAAAGTTTTTCTAAAAGCACCAACAAGAATTGATTTGTTCGGAGTAAAAATTCTAGATCTTGCATTGTTACTCATTAGGAACATGGTTAGAAGCAGTAGTATATTTTATCTGCAAATTTGAGTTTTTTTGGCTTCCTGCATAAAAAATTAGAATCAACCAACGTGTTAAATGATGCAATAAATTAATAAGGTACATGACACTGGAAAAAAAAAATGAATTCACTCAGAAGTCTTAAAGTGGAAGCTATTAAACATAAATTTAAAAATGTGTTTGAAAAAATGATGGATTCTATACTATGTGTAAGATTGCCAAAGTTTGGAAGAGCAAGAAGACGTTAGTGAAATTGCAAGTTTGACTGCCAGTGAAATTCTCTTGATGAAATTTGGAAGACTGTCTTCTTGTGATTTGAATGGTCGTTTTCCTGCGATGGAAAACTTGGGAAAAACATTTTCATACTTCATTGCAATAGTGAGCTCTTTTAATCCATCACCGCCTCAACATGATTAGTGAGTGATTTTTTTCAAACTTAAGCGTTTATAAATTTGCAGTATTGAAATAAAATATTTTTGAAATTTTAAACATATTTTTCCATTTTTCTAAATATTTTACATTTTCACTGCATAAAAAATATTTTCAAGATTTTTAGCACATAAAAATCTGTCTCCTAATAATAACAACAACAACAATAATAATCATCATCATCATATCATATACGTAACCTGCATCATCATCATCATCACTGATATGCATTTAGTGCTGCCACCCAGGTGGTAGATTCCTTATCAGTTGTTTACCTACTCATTTCTAAATTTGAATCTCTTTATAAATGCAGCAAAATTCCATCTCCTCAGTATAATTGTGGTAATATCAAGAAAGTAGCACATTTAAATATAAGAATGAAGAGGATGGTATTTGCTTATGATATTGTGACAGCCCAATTACCTGTCTGTAGCTTCTGGGAGCACTACAAGGTGAGAGACATCCTTGAAGAAAACAAAGGCAATAGTGATGATAAAACATGACAAAAGAGATCTCTGCTTTATCATACATCTCTTTGAATGGTATATCATTCCTCACATCATCATTTCATACTTTCTTTCTGTGAAATCTGTGTACTAAGCTCTTTAAATGAATCATTTCTGGAAAGAGAAATGTGGCATCCTTTATAAATAAGACTTCACTGTAATGAATACTTTTAGGCCTAAGGTACTTGAGAGAATTAGTAAGTAACTAAGCAGTATTTGGGGTGTTCACTTTCTCTAAATGCACCATTGTTAACTGATATATTTTGGGCTTCCATTTTCTTTAGGCTCCTTTGTTCCTACAATGATGTTGATAATGTGCCCTCCCATTTCATTAGTTGTTTCATCAATAAAAATCCAATTACTTTTTTCTTCTCCCCCTGCACCATGAACTTCAGAGTGAATGTTATGCATAATATATTAACAATGTTGATTCATTTGGTACACTTTTCTCAGAATATTTTTGTGAAAAAGAGTTCTAAATGTCAGATTTTGACCTTCCAGAAAGGAACTCTCCTGTCCAGAAAGACTTTACTCAAATCTAATAAGAACTAAGACTGTTTGGCAGACCTTACAGCAGTACTTGGTGATAGCATTATATTTCTTTTTATCACTCCTAGTGGCAGTTGCAGATTTATGTTTAACATACAGTAGTAAATACTTTGTGTCAAAACAAGAATCTTCCTGTTTTCATGTTTCACTGGTTTATTTATTTATTTATTTATTTATTTATTTATTTATTTATTTATTTATTTATTTATTTATTTATTTAATTAATTAATTAATTAATTAATTAAAATGCTTCAGCACAGATCTCATAAGTGTAACAGAGAAGTTTGCTGTTATATGGACATATAAGTATAGGAAAGGAACAAACAAGTTTCGAATGAAGTCAGAGGTGGGGTGGATATGAGAAAGAAACATTTATATAATAGGATGAGCATAATAGCAGGTCATTGTGGGAATAGAAATGGAAGATGAGGATGGATGTAGGAGAGTGCATATTTGAAGACGGCAGTGTATGAAGATGTGGAGAATGTTCTTGTCTGTTTGTGTTTCCATGTTTGTCCTTGTCTTTTATTTCTATTCTTCCCTCAGTGACCTGCCATTTTGTTGATCCTATGATGTGTGTTCTTTTCTGAACTTGGACATGGTAAATCAATTTTAGTCTGCTCAAACCGTGCATGCAAGTACTCTAGTTCATAGAAAATCGATCTCTTCTGGAGGCTGGATTATTTTAAGGATGGAAAGAATACTTGACAGAAGTAGGAGAGTTGACAAAGAACCTTTCTTCATTACTATATGCTGTTACAAGATTCAAACTAATTAGTTCATTTATTTCCAAATACCGATTATTTCTGTGAAAATTCCTCAATGAATTGTGCCTTTGCACAGCACTGCTCTTACCGAATAATGCTGCATGAAATGTAAGTTAGGCGACATTTGTGGTACCATGATTACAACAAATGAAAAATTACCACAGCAGCATGTGATAATCAGTATCCAGTAATTTTTGCATCGCACTGGCACAGATAGGTCTTATGGCGACAATAGGATAGGAAAGGGCCAGAAGTGGGAAGGAAGTGGCCGTGGCCTTAATTAAGGAACAGTCCCAACATTTGCCTGATGTGGAAATGGGAGAACACAGAAAACCAGAGCTGCCAACAGTGGGGTTTGAACCCACTATCTCTCAGATGCAAGCTCACAACTGCACGTCCCTAACTGCACGGCCAACTTGCCTGGTCATCCAGTATTTAGGGGTGAGGTTAAACCTAGAGATCTGCAAACTACCCAGTTCATTCGCTCACACTCATTGGACCTTTATGCAGTCAACTGTATTTTGGTCTACGTTGAGCAGGTTTGGTTAGCAGCATATAGTCCCAGGTACGGCCGCTGATGAGCCTACGAACAGTATCAATAAAATTACAAGGAACAGGCTTGACAAGAGCAAGGAAAGGAAAGTTGCTGCCTATAAAATGTGGGATACATGGGAATATTATAACAAAATATGTATTGATCCTTACACTTGAAAGTAATTAATTACAAACATAACTTACTATAAATACTCTGAAATCAACTTGTCACATTAGTAGATACAGAACATTAACTTGTTGAATCTTTCTCATCATTATAAACATTGAACACATTATTGTTTTGTTTGTTTCAGTACAGAATGAATCGAGAAAGAATCATTTTCTCTGTCTGGGTTAAGTGAGCTTGTTTTGTCATTAATTAGGTTGCTGAACTGAAATTTCTTTCACTTGCCCCACTGGAGGCTGGAATAGACAATGTTTTCTTCACTAGCAGAGAAATTTATGAATATGCTGTTCTGTTATTTCAGCACCATGCAGTGGGATCGTCGTCAGAAAGGTGATCCTTTAATAGATATCAGCTTTGTATTCAAAGATAGTTTTTCATCTGTGTCATCATGCTATTCTAAAAAGTGTTGGCATCGAAGGTCATCTGATATGCTGGCGATCCTTCTATCATGAATTTGTCTTAGAAAACATGTCCTTAGACAGTACACGATAATAGTGTAACATATGAGTAACAACACAGTAAAGGTTTCCACCTATTCAATACAAATATATTCACAATATTTTAAAATTACATAGAACTAGTTTCGACCCATCTAGGGGTCATCATCAGCTACATCAAAGCAAAGATCACTCTTGACGAAATCCTAAGAACATGTTAATTATAACAGTAAGATTATTATGGAATAACAAGCGAATGTGGTAAATGAAAAGAGATGTTAGTATGGGACAGGTGAGTAATAGCTAATAAATATACAAGGAATATACATAAGAGGTTTGGAACAAAAAGTATAAAAGGGGGCTTAGTGTTGTAAAAATTATATAATCATGGAAAATAGTAAGTCCTTATAATGAAGAATGCAATAACCTCATTAATAGAGAAAAAATAGCTGAACAAAAGCGCATATACACCCTCAAGAAGAAAATTAAAGACAACGAACTCATCGTAACCAAAGCTGACAAAGGCAATACAACAGTTATCATAGATAAAAAAGTATATATTGAAAAAAAAAAACTTTTTCACAGACAGCTCATTTTCCATAATCAAAAAAGACCCCACCCAAAAAATTCAAAAACCACTTAAACAAACTCTTAAAAACACTTCATTTTTATTTACCGAACAGGAAAAATCCAAACTCATACAAATGAACCCAGGACTCCCCACTGCTAAAGCTCTTCCCAAAATACACAAAGCCGGAGTTCCCATCCGCCCAATTATCAACTATAGACCAAGCCCCTTATACAAAATATCACAAATTCATCCAATGTTTCTTAAGAAAAAAATATAAATTTGTATCCAAAAAGTCTATTAAAAACACATCAGAGCTAGTAGAAAAACTTAACAAGTTCAATTTGCAACCTGATCACTCTATCCACTCTTTCAATATTGTAAACATGTACCCAAGCATACAAGTATCAAAATTAATTCCGATAATTATAAACAATTTAAACAAAAACAGCCACTTTAGCAAACTAGAGGTACAAGATTTTATCACATTATTAAAACTAATCCAAAATAATAATTTTTTCACTTACGACAATGTCATATATCAATAAGATGGTTTGGCAATGGGGTCACCGGCCTCAGGTATCTTAGCAGAAATATACCTGGATTTCCTCGAATACACCAAAATTGACAATGAATTTGAAAACATTCTCTTTTGGGCCAGATATGTTGACGATGTCTTTGTAATCATGAATGAGAAATCAATTAACGCATCCACCACCCTCTTAAGACTCAACAATATTGATCCTCATATCAAATTCACACTAGAATCCGAATCAAATCTAAAAATCAACTTTCTAGATTTAACCATCACTAGAAACTCAGATTCTTTCAGTTATAAAATATTCAGAAAACCCACTCAAATAGCCTCCACCATTCGCCAAGATTCAGTGCACCCCCAGTCCCACAAACGAGCCACATACAACAGCCTAGTTCACCGAGCCTTCAGCATACCTATGTCCAAGAAAGATCTAAAGAACGAACTCAACACAATCCGCGGAATCGCATAATTCAACGCTTCAGCAACCATTTTATAGAAAGGATAATCAACAAACATAAATATCGCCCAAAAACTACCCTCAAAAAAGAAACAACTAAACCTCTAACATTTTCCACCTTCACGTTCAACAATGATATCTACAAGTTAACCAATATCTTTAAGAAACAAGGCGTTAAAATAGCCTGCAAAACCAACTATAAGAACATGAACGTGTTACACAATACTTCACACATCAACAGGACCAGCAGTTTTTTAAAATCAGGAGTTTATAAGATCAAATGTAACACCTGTTGAAAAACCTACATCGAGCAAACCGGTAGAAACTTCAATATCAGATACCACGAGCACACTAACGCAATAAAATACAACAAGTTTTCAGCCATCGGCCAACACATGCAAGATTATAACCATAATTTCACCAATATCGAACAAGACATGGACATCCTCGTATTAGCAAACAAGGGCCCTTTACTCGACATAATGGAAAATTACTACATAAACCTAGACCAATACTTTAACGCCAGTCACAATCTCAATGAAATCTCAGAGAAACCCAACATACTCTTCGATCTATTTATCACTTTCCTCAGAAACAATAATGCAGCCAACCACAACTCAATCCTAAATTTAATCAAAGGTACTTTTCCGAGACAATTACCCTTTCTCCCGCACCCTTCAGCCCCACCTTAAGCCCTCTTCCCCTCCTAAACCACTTCAACTCTTCCTTAGCCATATATAATTTCATGTGTGTCATTTCACATTGCATTCTTCATTATAAGGACTTTATTTTCCATGATTATATAATTTTTACAACACTAAGCCCCCTTTTATACTTTGTTCCAAACCTCTTATGTATATTCCTTGTATATTTATTAGCTATTACTCACCTGTCCCATACTAACATCTCTTTTCATTTACCACATTCACTTGTTATTCCATAATAATCTTACTGTTATAATTAACATGTTCTTAGGATTTCGTCAAGAGTGATCTTTGCTTTGATGTAGCTGATGATGACCCCTAGATGGGTCGAAACTAGTTCTATGTAATTTTAAAATATTGTGAATATATTTGTATTGAATAGGTGGAAACCTTTACTGTGTTGTTACTCATATGTTATTCTCAGTTCAATACGGACGTACAATATGAAATTTATAACCCTTAACGATAATAGTGGCAGAGCTCAAGAGCTTTGACAATATTTGCTCCTTTATTGGTCACGAAGGTTATTTTCTTCATAAGTTCAGGGTATATTCCCAGTTCTGGCTGCTTCTCTTCTATCTCCTCCTGTATGTGTGCGCCTATTTTTGCCTTTTCAAGAAATTTAATAGTAACAGTCTTCATCACTGAAGTAAACGGTAATAGTAAAGTACTGTATTTCCTTGTTCGGATCCGTCCACATATCAGTTGTACATACACAATCGCTGTTCTCTGCGGCTCATACAATTTCGGGCAGCATTTTAGCTTTACATAAAATCAGCTTCATGGTCCGTATCGCACTTCAATAGATTCACAATTAAGTATTTAATTTATTTTCCACCTAGTCGATACAATGATTGCTTAAGGCAATTTTTAATGGTCAAAAGTGGTACATGTTTCGTATATTATCAACATCTTCAGCCATATAACACTGTTTAGATGAAAAATATATAAAATTGACAAAGTAATGCTTTAGAGGAATTGTCCTTATATTATATATATATTTTTCATCTAAACAGTGTTATATGGCTGAAGATGTTGATAATACACGAAACATGTACCACTTTTGGCCATTAAAAATTGCCTTAAGCAATCATTGTATCGACTAGGTGGAAAATAAATTAAATACTTAATTGTGAAGCATTTTAGCTCGCGTATCGGCAGCTTTCACTTCGTTGTTTTGTGAAACAAACGTTTATTCATCCATAAACTGTACAAATTTTAACAAGTTGTTGGAATTCTATTCCCTAAAACAAAAGACACATTTTGATGCACTTCTGTATAATGATTTTTTTAATGATATGTGGTATTGTATTTGATGGGCACAATGCAGTTAGGTCATAATTTAAACGTATATTTTTATATGCAAGGTATTAAGATACAAACAGCAATGAGGAAACACTATTTACAGGACATATGTTGACCATTCGTAGCTGTTATTACTACAAAGTAGTTTTCTGACATTTCTGTGATCCATATTCCTTCCTCTCAAGTTTTGCTTTCACTGTGCCTTTCGAGTGTCCGCAGTGAATGTCACAACGACTGCAAATGTGAATCAGTTGAACTGAACATGATGCATTTATTCAGACAGTCTGTGATTGGAAATCAGCTCAAAAACTGAGAAATGTATCCTTCCTTATGTGAGCACTTTGCCTCTTTCGCCTTCGCTGTCTTGGTTCTGCTCGCCACAGCCAACTTATTATTGGTGACTATTAATAATGCTTTGTTCTCAGAAATAGTGTAGCATCGAAAGAAATTACTTCCTTTCACATCATTGTACTTATTCCTTTATTGTTTGTACCAGTTACATGACCATTTCTTACAATCTACAGGTTACTAATTAATACCAAGACTGTGAGATCATGGAATTTAATACTTCCCACAAGAGAAGCAAGGTTTCTTCCTATTTCATAATATGATTTGTGTGAGGAGCATGGGGAGTTAAAACGAAAAATATGATGACATAATTATCAGATGCCGTTCTCGAGCAACAACTGTCAGTGGCAATTTCTCACTGTCCAACAAGTTGAAAACCCACCTGTGAGTGCGATTGCAAAATGCAGTGCATTTCCAGGAAAGATCTTAATAGTAATCTTGTAAAAGCTAATTCATGATCGTTTCAAGTTGACAAATTTCCTGCAGGTAGGCGAGGGGCAGTTACGAATATTAAGTAAAGATTTTTTTTTTTTTTTTTTTTTTCAAGTTTTGTAAAGATTTCGTCAGACAAGTGCATCGTAAACCCAACCGTGTTAAGGCCTCTCCTGTTTTTGTTTTTTTTTATGGCAAGTGCATAGTTCGTGATGAGCTGGCACATACAGACATTTCTCTCCCATAAATATCGCATGCAGCTTAGTTGAATTACATTTAGCTTCACTTCCTGTATCACTTTCATTACTTATTTAGATAATTCAGACACTATTGTAAAACTAAGTTTTCGGCGACTTTTAGAGGAACATGTTGTTAGAAACACGACATATACAGTGCAAACAACCACAGGACAGCATATAGGCTATATTATAAGAAAAAATTGACAATATACAATATACAGTAGAACCTCGATAATTTGAAATCGGTTAATTCAAAATCACGCCTAATTCAAAGAAGCTCTCGTTCCTGGAAACATGAGGTACGGTTTTGCATGTTATTTAAATTGTTTAATTTGAAATGTGGATAATTTGCAATTCGAAGAACAATGTCGGTCCCATTACCGAAATTCAGACTTTTAATTCAAATCTGCCTTTCATTTTAAAATAGTAGTATTTTACAGAGTAACTTAAATTCAAAATTTATCCGCGTCGTGATAGAACGCATCTTCCGAAACTTACAGATATAGCTAACCGCGCTTTCACTCACTTCGGTGTGTCTACAGTGTGCTTCATATTTGCTAAGTTCAAGTAAAATCATAAGTCGTTTTAAGGAACGCCATAATATCACGTTGCAGACAGTGTGCGGAAAAGCAGAATCCGCGAACACTGGCGATGCCGACAGTTGACGAAAAAGAGTGCCTCATATAATCAATTCGTACGCATCAAACAATATTGTCATTGTCGATGAAACTGCATCGTTTTTAAAAAATGCCGAGCCCAAATGAACTTAAGGTTTTAAACGAGAGAAACGCCAGCCGGGAAATCGTACAAAGGTGGGGGTCGTTGTACTTGTTGAAACTTGTAATGCACATGGAAGCGAGAGACTTCCTCCCGTTGTTCATAGGAAAATTCGATAAGCCATGATGTTTTAAAGGCATTGGGCACTTACTGTGCAAGTACAAGGCATCTAAAAAATGCAGCCAGCAATATTTGTATTCGTCTTTGAATCGTGTGTTTTTTTTCGTTGCGTGAGGTTATGTTTGCCAGTGATTTATCCAAGTGCATAATATTTGAATAGGACTAATGTCAATGCACTTTGTTGGATACTTTTCTCCATGCCAGTTGAAAGGTTTAAACTGTGAATCAAAGTGATTGCATGCATTAATGGGTCTTAGAATACTTTGCGATACGGCAATTCTGAATTTCAAGAGAGGTGCCGTGGCATGAAATCGAAGAATGTTATAATGCAGACGGAAGCGAGAGACTTTCTCCCCTCATCATTAGAATCATTCCGTATTGACGGTTTTCACTTTACAGAGGAAAAATTAAATGTATCTTCCTAATTCAATACAAAATATAATTCCATCATTAAATGGAGCAATAAAATCAAACATGTTTCGACTCGTTTGAGCCATCTTCAGTGCAATAAGGGGAGTTAAAGTAATCTACATAATACAAGCTAAAAATGTGCTAAAAACATAATGAAGGAACAAAAGTAAAAACAAGAGACATGGCGGAAAGAAAAACAATAACAATACCGTAAAATGGGGTGAATGGGAACGGTTGTACAAAGGGCACTAGGAAAGTTTTGCAATGTGAGTGAACGCTTTAGACTTTTTGAAAATAATTTCCACCACACTCAATACACTTCTCCATACGTCAAAACCAGTCGCTGAACCAACTCTACCACTTTTCTTCGGCTACATTTTCACACTCTTGATCCCATGCTGCCAGAAACTCCTAGTCGGATGCAAAACGCCGCCCATTCAGCTTCATCTTCACTTTCTTTTCTTATTGTGCTAGTTGCTTTACGTCGCACCGACATAGATAGGTCTTATGGTGACGATGGGACAGGAAAGGGCTAGGAGTGGGAAAGAAACAGCCGTGGCCTTAATTAAGGTACAGGCCCAGCATTTGCCTGGTGTGAAAATGGGAAAACACGGAAAACCATTTTCAGGGCAGCCGACAGTGGGGTTCGAACCTACTATCTCCCGAATACTGGATACTGGCCGTACTTAAGCCACTGCAGCTATCGAGCTCAGTCATCTTCACTTCTGGGAAGGGTGCAAAATCACATGGGACAAGATCAGGACTGTATGGAGGGTGATCAAGCACAGTTAACCGTGATCTGGCAAGAAAATCCATTGTTATATTAGTATGATGTGCTGGAGCATTGTCGTGATGCAAGAGCCAAGTGTTGAGCCGTGACATTGGACAGAGCTGCTTGAGAGCCGGGATGACCTGAGGCAGAAAAGTCTCACTGTACCACTTCGCAGTAACTGTCCTTTGTGTTTCTAGCACAACCTGAGTCAGGATGGCCCGTTTAGTGAAGAATACTGCAATCATCCTTTTCTTCACTGACCTTGACATCCGCACAGTCACAGGAGTACCCTCATCTTCAAACAGCCATACCTTGTTCTGGGATTTCGTTGGGACATTGTAATAATAAAGCCAAGTTTTGTCACCTGTAATGATGCTATTGACGTTACGCGAAGTCCCATTTTCAAACTGTTTTAGCATTTTTCGCCACCATTTCACTCGATGTGCCCTTTGTTCCTCTGAAAGTAATGGGGTTGAGAGGAAGTTGGATGAAAAACCAGTGTGGTTTCAGACCACAGAGAGGCTGTCAGGATCGGATTTTCAGTATGCGCCAGCTAATTGAAAAATGCTACGAGAGGAATAGTCAGTTATGTTTATATTTCATAGATGTAGAGAAACCATATGACAGGGTATCGAGGGAAAAGATGTTCGCTATACTGGGGGACTATGGAATTAAAGGTAGATTATTAAAATCAATCAAAGGCATTTATCGATGGCTTTCTTTAAAAACCTCGTAAGTCTGAATACTCTTCCTATCCATTATATTCCTTAAGACTGGTCACGCCCCCCAGTCCCATATTTATATGCAGTCCAAAAGAATAATTTTTGTTATGGTCATTTTCCTCTGCCAATTTTTAAAGGAAAATGAACCTTAAATACATTATGCTGTAGGAATGTGTAAATTTGCCATGCAATCAACATCCCTACAATTCAGTACGTTAAGGTCCATTTTCCTTTAGACTTTAGCAAAGGAAAATGAACACAGCGAAAATTATTCTGAGGACTGCATACAAATATATGACCGGGAGGCGTGGCCAGTCTTAAGGAATATAATAGGTAGGAAGAACATTTGGATATACGAGGTTTTAAAAGAAAGCCATCGTTATGTTGACAATTGGGCTTCAGTGAGAATTGATGGTAGAATGAGTTTTTGGTTCAGGGTACTTACAGCGGTTAGACAAGGCTGTAATCTTTCACCTTTGCTGTTCGTAGTTGATATGGATCATCTGCTGAAAGGTATAAAATGGCAGGGAGGGATTTAGTTAGGTGGAAATGTATTAAGCAGTCTGGCCTATGCTGACGACTTGGTCTTAATGGCAGATTGTGCTGAAAGCCTGCAGTCTAATATCTTGGATCTTGAAAATAGGTGCAATGAGTATGGTATGAAAATTAGCCTATCGAAGACTAAATTGATGTCAGTAGGTAAGAAATTCAAGAGAATTGAATGTCAGATTGGTGATACAAAGCTAGAACAGGTCGATAGTTTCAAGTATTTAGGTTGTGTGTTCTCCCAGGATGGTAATATAGAAAGTGAGATTGAATCAAGGTGTTGTAAAGCTAATGCAGTGAGCTCGCAGTTGCGATCAACAGTATTCTGTAAGAAGGAAGTCAGCTCCCAGACGAAACAATCTTTACATCGGTCTGTTTTCAGACCAACTTTGCTTTACGGGAGCGAAAGCTGGGTGGACTCAGGATAACTTATTCATAAGTTAGAAGTAACAGACATGAAAGTAGCAAGAATGATTGCTGGTACAAACAGGTGGGAACAATGGCAGGAGGGTGCTCGGAATGAGGAGATAAAGGCTAATTTAGGAATGAACTCGATGGATGAAGCTGTACGCGTAAACCAGCTTTGGTGGTGTGGTCATGTGAGGCGAATGGAGGAGGATAGGTTACCTAGGAATATAATGGACTCTGTTATGGATGGTAAGAGAAGTAGAGGGAGACCAAGACGACAATGGTTAGACTCAGTTTCTAACGATTTAAAGATAAGAGGTATAGAACTAAACGAGGCCACAACACTAGTTGCAAATCGAGGATTGTGGCGATGTTTAGTAAATTCACAGAGGCTTGCAGACTGAACGCTGAAAGGCATAACAGTCTATAATGATAATGTATGTAAGTGGATATATGTATGTATTATTATCTGTTTTGTATGCGACATTGATGTTCTTTATTCTGAAAATTTTAGCCAGTTGATTAAGAGTGCTTATTTCGAAAAGTTAGAACTGCAGATTTCTTTTTCTCCTTAATTAAAGTTGTTTTTGGTTCATTTTTCGCTTTATTTACCATTCTATTTATAAATCTTTTGGAATATCTGTTGCTATGAGCAATTTGTTTAATTACATTTATCTCTCTATTATAATTCTTCTTAGACATAGCTATGTTCATAGCTCTATTAATTAAACTGTAAAATGTTGCCTTTTTATGTTGACCTGGATGATTGGATTCGTTTCTGATAATATTATCTGTTTGAGTAGCTTTTCTGAAAATTTGAAAATTGAAATGACCAGAATTTCTAGTAATTGTTAAATCTTAAAATTTAAAGTGCTATCATTTTCAGATTCCATCGTAAAATGCACTTGTTTATCCAAAGTATTTCAATACTCTATTATACCATCAGGTTTAACCTTTTGTTCATAATAACTAGGGCAAGGCATTTGATGATTTTGCATCTTTTTTTTATGAAGGCCAAAATATAGCTTGAGTATATGTACATGTGTTTCATGAATTGACTGATTAAATAAGGGCAATTTGTTAGAGCAATTTTTTTTTTTTTTTCATTTTTTGCCGTTTACAAGAGATAGGTCATTTTTGGAGCAATTTATGGTCATTTTTGGCATTTTTAATTTTTTTCTGGGAAGTGTTATATTTCGTTATATTTAAATATTTAATTAATATTATTTATGTTTAACTTAGACATATAACTTGCTCAAGAAAGAACGTAGACTTGCAACATACCCTGCTGCCACTAGTTTTCAAGGAAAGAGTATTTTCAACTCGATTGCACTTCCAAGAAAACATACTATAAGCAGTACCTGCTTCCCCTATATGCAAGACGCATAATGGACTCGCCCAAGCTGGGCATTTCTCCTGATCTTCAGCTAGATAAGAAGGAAGTCAGTCGCCCGCGTGCTGAGAGTCGAGTGAATTCTTTGTTGACAAGTACTGTAAGATGCCCAAAGTTAAAGGAAGTACAATTGTTAAATTAAAACAATTTGGTACACAATATGGAGAAAATATATTTTCCATTGATGGGAAAATATTATTTTGCAAAGTGTGTGATGTGCGAGTTTCAGCAGAAAAGAAGTTTACAGTTGAACAACATGTGTCGCGAGAAAAACATAAACGTGGTGTGCAGCGACTTGAAGATAAAAGAAACCGTGGCTTACACCAGACACTACTGGGTGAATCTTCAACATTTTCTCCATTTTGTGAGAAACTGTGTACAGAATTTTTATGCGCCGATATTCCACTGAACAAATTGAACCATCCAAAGCTGCGTACATTCTTAGAAGAGGAGACTGAAAAATGTGTACCATATCCCAGAACATAAAGAAGAACCTACGTTGGAAGAGGCTATGACAAAACGTTACAAGAAATAAGGATAAGAGTAGGAGACGGATACATATGGGTATGCATAGATGAAACAACAGACAGTATGGGACGATATATAGCCATCATTATTGTAGGCGTCCTGGAAGCAGGGAATGCTGGAGAACCATTTCTACTACATTGTGAGCAATTGGACAAAGCTAACTGGTCAACAATTAGCAAACTTTTTGACCAGTCTTTGAGGCTATTGTGGCCCGATGGCATTCGGAATGACAATGTGCTGCTTTTTTTTTTTTTTTTTTTTTGCTAGGGGCTTTACGTCGCTCCGACACAGATAGGTCTTATGGCGACGATGGGATAGGAAAGGCCTAGGAGTTGGAAGGAAGCGGCCGTGGCCTTAATTAAGGTACAGCCCCAGCATTTGCTTGGTGTGAAAATGGGAAACCACGGAAAACCATCTTCAGGGCTGCCGATAGTGGGATTCGAACCTACTATCTCCCGGATGCAAGCTCACAGCCGCGCGCCTCAACGCGCACGGCCAACTCGCCCAGTGTGTGCTGCTTTTAATAACAGATGCAGCACCCTACATGGTAAAGGCTGCAAATTCGTTACAAGCGCTCTTCTCGAAAATGGTGCATGTCACATGCCTAGCCCATGCGTTTCATCGGACCGCAGAAGAGGTACGACATAATTTTCCTGAAGTTGATAAGTTAATTGGGTGCAAGTGTTTTTAAAAGCCCCATCTAGAGTTGTAGCATTCAAAACAGAAGCTCTTGAAATTCCCTTGCCCTTTTCACCTGTTTTGACTAGATGGGGAACGTGGATTGAGGCTTGTTGTTATTACTGCGAGAACTTTGAAGTTGTAAAGAAGGTGGTCGATTCCTTCGACAAAACTGAGGCTGGATCAATAAAAACAGCCCAGGAACTCTTGGCTGACAAAGAAATTGCAGGTAAACTTTCCTACATAAAAACAAATTTCAGATCCCTTCCTAATGCAATAAGTGCTCTAGAAAAATCCCAAGTGCCACTAGTGGAGCAGCTGCAAATTGTGTATAAAGTTGTGAATGATCTGAATCGTGTGTGTGGTAAAGTGGGTGAAGTTGTATCCATGAAATTGAATAAGGTGTTGCAAAAGAACAGTGGGTATAAAACTTTGTGTTCTATTGGCAAAGCATTGTCAGGTGAAAATTTTTCTCTTGCCAACTGTGAATTGAATCCGGGAGATATTGCTTGTTTTCAGTATGCACCAATTGTTTCAGTTGAGGTAGAGAGAAGCTTTTCCATGTACAAATCGTTACTTGCAGACAATAGGCAATCGTTTTCATTTGAGAACCTACGCAAAGTTTTTATTGTGCATTTCAATTCGAATTTATTGTAAACAGCCACTGAAGTTTGTTTTCTTAAATATTCTTTGTTAATTAAATGACACCTATTTGCTAGGAGAGTATTTGAAGAATATGCCAGTTCTAAAATATTTCATTTTTTTTCACCAGGGGTGCAAAGTGGTATTTACTTTGTTAGTAACAAAAATAATTTAAACTTAATGCATTGTCATCCATTAAAATTCTCTCTCAAATCAGCTAATTGTTTTTTAAAGGATTAATAAATAAGTGACTTACGATTAATTTATTGGCCATTTTTTTCAAATTTTGTGTCATTTTTAACCATTTTTAGGTCATAAATGCATTTTTTTATTTTGCATTTTCTTGCTATTTTTTGGTCATTAAATGCCTTGCCCTAATAATAACAAATATATCATAGACGTATCTCAACCATGTAATCAATCCATCTATTTTATCCACTATTTTATTATATTCCATGTAATCCATGAATATGTTTGCTAAAATACCTGAAGCCGGTGAACCCACCGCTAGGCCTTTAGACTGTTTGTAAATTTTGTTGTCAAAAACGAAATAGTTATTTTCCAAAGTAAATTCTAGTAATGTTAAAAATTCTTCAATTTCCACCGTACGTAATTTGCTGTGTTGCATTAAATTCTTTCTTACTATTTTTATAGTATCTACGATAGGAATGTTGGAGTACATATCTTTGATATCCAAACTATGTATCGTTTAGTAGTCTGTTAGCTCAATGTTTTAAATTCTGTTACAAAAGTCAATAGTATTAATTAGGTGTGTCTAGCTATTAAACTTATAGTGTTCTTTTAAAAATCTTTGTATGAATTTGGCCGTCTTATATACTGGACTATTTCTAAAATTAACTATTGGTCTAATGGGAATTTCTTGTTTATGAATTTTTGGTAGTGCCCTTAAAGTAGGTATTTCTAGGCTCATGTTAACTAGACAGTTAGTATCTTTGGAGTCTAATAAAAAAATGTTATGTTATTGAGAATTTGTTTAATTTTTTTTTTTTTTCCTGCATAGATGACGTGGGATCTTTTTTTTTATTATTATTAATTATTGCTAGTTAGAAAATTTGTAGTCTTTTCAATATAATCTTGTCTTCCTATCAGCACAATAGTATTACCTTTATCAGATTTTGTCACAACAATATTATTATTATTATCTTATTCTTCAATAATTTTATTATTCTTATTCAACTCCTTATGGTTCTCTATCGTATATTCTATCATACTGGATAATGTTCTACTAACTTTGTATCTAAGAGGAACTTGTTCATCAACTGGTAGGTTAGCTATGTCCACTTCAGTTTCACCTATTAACTTTACCAAATCTTTTCTATTACTATAATTCTCCTTTTCCCAATTGAATTTAGGCCCTTTAATTAAAATCAAATTTAACTTGAGTTAGATTTCTAACAGGTTCAAGGAACTTGTGTTCTTTATCACTCAGAAAATTTACCTTCCTATTACCTTTAAAGTGTTTCTCTTTA
Source organism: Anabrus simplex (assembly GCF_040414725.1). NCBI lineage: Eukaryota > Metazoa > Arthropoda > Insecta > Orthoptera > Tettigoniidae > Anabrus > Anabrus simplex. The sequence continues at coordinate 344,089,078 of NC_090270.1, forward strand.
TTGTCAAGTAAATTTTGGAACTTCTTATCCAATATCACTTGTTTCTTGCTCAAAATATTATACATTGCATTTTCTATGTTCTTCTGTAACCAGTCCCACTCTATTTTTGATGCTGCTTTGGCTATCATTAGATGTAACTCATATAACTCATTATTAAGTCTGGATTTTTTTTAAGGAAAAGAAACTTAATTTCATTCCTGAGCCATACTTGATTAACCTTATTCTGTGTTTTTATTTAATTAGGATATCAAATGTTTAGGCACCAGTTTATAAGATAAAATTTTTTTAAGAAAGAGTATGTCTTTAGAGGTTTTGGAAATTTTAATTTTTAAGTTCTTAAATCTGTTAAACAATTTCTTAGCCTGGCTGGCATACTCACTGTTGATAAACTTAACCATGATAGGTTAATATGGTTGTTTGATCCGTATTGACTAGTCTGAATGTATTACAGAACCATTTAAAATAGTTTTATTTGAATCCGCTTTGTCAGTACACTTATTAATGAAAGAAAACTATTTAACCATACATGTTTTGGGAAGTCAACCATTCCCTTCATCAGTGGTCAGTTCAAAGAATAAAAACAATATAACACAATATTTTGTTTTTCCAGTTCATAGAAGTATTGTGTCCTAATACACCATATCAATGAGTAAAGAAAACTTATGAAATACAGTAAAAACCTCATTAATTCGAAGACGTTGGGACTAAAAAATCGGACTTCGAATTACGTGATTTTGAATTAACCGCCAGTTAGTAATTCAGAAGTGCTAACCCTTGCCGCGTTCCAAAATATTCTAAGACCCGTTACTGCGTGCAGTTAACCTTGATTCACAGTTTAATCCTTTCAAATGCCATGAAAAACAACTATTTCCAAAATGCATCCAAGAAGGTGCATATAAGAGTATTCAAATAATGCACTTGGATAACTCACTGACAAACATAACCTCTCGCAACAAAAGAAAGAAAGAAAAAAAAAGCATGATTCAAAGACGAGTAGAAATCTATGCCGGCTCCCATGTACAAGTACTTCATTCATTGGATTACTGTACTGTATGCATTTTAGGTGTACTTGCACAGAAAGTACCCGATGCCCTTAAAGCATCGTGGCTAATCAAACTTTCCTATAATGAGGTGAGAAAGTCTCCCACTTCCTTCTGCATGACAATACAATACAGTCACTCTATTATCCTTGTACAATTTCCCGCCATGGCACTTCTCTCGTACTTCAGAAATGTAAACACGTGCCGCTTCACAAAGTATTCTAAGACCCATTAATGCATGCAATCACCTTGATTCACAGTTTAAACCTTTCAAATGCCATGGAAAAAAAACTATTTCCAAAATGTAGTATCCAACAAACTGCATTTACAATGTTCAAATAATGCGCTTGGATAAATCACTGACAAACATAACCTCACGCAACGAAAGGAAAAAATCACACGATTCATAGACGAGGATAAATAATGCTCGTTCCCCTGTGCAAATGCATTATTTTTTGGATTACTCTACCGTTTGCATTTTTAGATTCCTGGTACTTGCTTGGAAAGTGCCTGACGCCCTTAAAACATTGTGGCTTATCGAACTTTACTGTGACGAGGGGAGGAGTTATCTCGCTTCCATGTGCATTGCAACACAGTACAGTGACCCCCCCACCCTTGTACGATTTTTCGGCTGGCACTTTCTCCTTTAAAACCGTAAGACCGTTTGTGCTCGGTATTAAAAGAAAGCAATGCAGTTTCATTGGCAATGACAATATTGTTCAGTGCCTACGAATTGATTACCCACACTTTTTCATCTACTGTCAGCATCGCCAGTGTTCGCGGATTCTTTTTCTCCGCACACTGCCTGCTGCGTGATATCATGGCGTTCCTTAAAAATGTTGAATACAAAAGAATTCAGATTTCATTCGAACTTAGTAGTTATGAAACACACTATAGACACTCCGAAGTGTGTGAAAGTGCACGTTCCAGAAGACGTGTTCTATCATGGCGCAGATAAATTTTGAATTTAAATTACTCTGTAACATACTATTGTTTTAAAATGTAAAGGCAGTTTCAAATTAAAAGCCTGAATTTCGGTAATGGGGCCGACATTGTACTTCGAATTACGAATTATCCGTATTTCGAATTAAACAATTTAAATAACATGCAAAACCATATCTCATGTTTCCGGGAACGAGAGCTTCTACGAATTAGACGGGATTTTGAATTATCAAGGTTCTACTGTATTATAAAAATGATCAATACATAAAAGTTTGTTGAACTGAATGAGAATACTTATATAAATTTAAGAACTCAAGTTTTTCTTTTTTTCTTTCTTCTTTTTGTTCCTTAAATGATCGTGTGCTAGTCTATACAGTGGGTTATCTTTTGCATTTCTCTCATTTAAACTTGATTCTTCTTTTTTTTTTTTTTTAGGTAAATTTCTAAACTTTCCAACACAGTCATCAATGTTCCTTTTTTTTTTTTTTTTTTTTTTTTTTTTTTTTTCCTTGGCCAAATGTAATAATTTAATGTCATTAGAAATGTCTGTAATTTTATGATTCTTTTCAACCATATGTTCTCCCATTGCGGAATATCTTGTATGTTTGACTGCATTAACTTGTTCTTTGTACCTTATAGCCAAACTTCTTCCAGACTGTCCTATGTATCATTGTTTACATGTTTGGCATGTTAATTTGTAAATTCCTGAGTTATTTAATATACATTTATTCTCTATCTTAACTGAATTGAAAATTATCTTATTACAGTAGTATTATTATCCGTTTTTTATGCGACTTTGATATTCTTTTTTTTTTTTCTGAAAATTTTATCCATTTGATAAGAGTGCTTATTTCGAAAAGTTAGAACTGCAGATTTCTTTTTCTCCTTTCTGCAGGATGACCACCATGTCTGTCACACTTTGCCGTCCATCTTTGAAGGCCTTGACCCACCGTGCTACAGTACTTTCACCGCAAGCCTCTTGCAATCCTTTGTAACACTGCCTTGCATTGTGACCACCTCTAGCTCATTCAATTTTCAACCAGCTCTGATTTTGCTTCAAAATCATTACAGCTGTACTCCACGAGCGCGCGCTCAAAACTGCGTTCTACTTTACCAAGCTCGATAGCTGCAGCCGCTTAAGTACGGGAGATCGTGGTTTCGAACCCCAATGTCGGCAGCTCTGAAGATGGTTTTCCGTGGTTTCCCATTTTCACACCAGGCAAATGCTGGAGCTGTACCTTAATTAACCCCTCAGCGTCGCAGTCATTTAAAGAGCTTCCTACCCCGCGGCCGGATGAGTTTTTAACTACGCGCGACTGAAATACATTTATTAACTTAAAGCGTTACTACAAGTATAAGAATAGCCCGATATTCACGAAATTTGGAATTCCTTATGATAGAACTATGTACATGCAGATAATTACATAACTGTTTCACATTACCTTAGTAATTTAGTTCCGTGTGGTAAGAGTTCGAAGCACTCTTTGAGACGGAGACCCATGTCACACTCCTGGCAGCAGTACACTGACATCTTCTTTTTACCGTGTTTTGAACACACGATACAACGTCTCTGAGCTTCGCATTTCTCACTCTTGGGTGCTAATTTTCTGATAAATTATCTTTTCTGCAACCTTCGAACTGTATTATCTGATGCGCGCCGGCCTTGAATATTTCGTTTCCCACCCGAGCTAGCGTATTTTGTAAACAAACACTTCACCAGCTGAACCCGATAAGATAATTGCTCAATGTTTGTCCCTGTGACTTGTCTGAATATTATTAGAGAATTTAAGAATCCGAATTCACTGTTGAAAACTTCCCTTTGACCTGTATAATTATCCATAGTCTCCCACACGAAATTTCCAAGTACTGGTTCTTTCTCATCGTAACTCTCATCATTTACTGATGCATCCGCCACAGCCACATCATCTTTTTCATTATCACTGCTGCTGATACTGTCGCTACTACCTCTGACTAAACTTTCATCTGAATTATACACTATTTCAAGCACGTTACTGTCAGTCAAACCACGGCTGGAGCTAGCCATTGAACGCGACGCGTCACATGGACTGATGAAGCTGCAGCGAAACCGAAAGCAGCAGGACGAAACTGAATGAGGCTAATAACATTTATGACGAAACAAATTATTTCGATACATATTTCAGATAAAAGGTCGAGACATCGTGTTTCAGACGAGATATATACCAGGCACAACTGGATCTCTTATCGTATGACAGAAAGCAGCACTAATTGATGCCTACACGGAGCGCTCGTGGAAAGTAACGAAAATATTACAAGCCGAGAAATGAAGACAAATATAATAAATAAACCACACTCTCAATGTAAAAATAGAGCAAAAAACATCACTCAAAAAGACAAACTTCTCAGATCATCATTTCTTTATTTTATTCTGTGGGAAAGGATGAAGCAAACAGACTTCAAATAAAACAGAGATTAGTGCTTAGACTTACATGACAAATATTTATCCTTGCAAAAACAACTACATTTTAACGATCTTCAATTCTTATTTACAACACTGATAAACCCCAATATTTCTTCTTGGAAACAAAACAATTTGCATATCCATAACTACAAAACTCTTCGCGCTATAGCCGTAAATGCAAAACCATGTATGGGTCTATACCACGTATAGAGGTCGGCAGCTACGGAAGAAAAGAGGATCTAAACTATGTATAGGGGTCGGCGCTGAGGGGTTAAGGCCCCGGCCGCTTCCTTCCCACTTCTAGCCCCTTCCTGCCCCATCGTCGCCATAAGACCTGTCTGTGTCAGTGCGATGTACAGCAAATTTTTAAAAACTGCATTTCATGTTGATGTCGCTGCACACGTACATGGCAAGTGGAGGGCGAGTTCATTTACGCTGAGGGAGGTATACAATATAATGCCTGGCTACGTTTCACTGCATTGTTACAGCATAGCTGCCACTATTAAAAAATCAACCCGTGTAGAAAGTGATGTTAGGACATCATCACTTGCAATGCCCCTAACAATATAAATAACTGACGTGCGTCATAGGGACGTGTGTACACAAGATAAATATTAAAAGAGCAATAATTCATAACAAATCAGATAATAACACAACAAAACAAGAAAGAGTGCTGGAACCGACCCATAATAGAAGGAGAGGAGGGGATCAAGGAACTACAAGGCAAAGCAGCATCAAAATGACACCAATATTTTCAAAAAAATAAAATAAGAATATAATTAATAAATAATAATTTACATTACACTAAATTATGAAAAGAAAGAAAAATTCTGATAAAATAATAATAAAGTAATAGGAAGTATAATAAATTTTCATTAAATAAATAATCTACATGTAAATAAGGTTAATTCTGAAGTAAATAAATTCAATACATTCCCCAAGCTACCCTGGTGCACCAGCTCCTTACATTACACATTATTGAAAATATCTACGTGAAATAAAATTTAAGGATGGCAAATCAAGGGCCTCTGACAGCACCCAGCGGAGGTTAAGTCCCCACAATACCCACATAAATAAGGTCACCCGACACATCACGTTAAAACACAAGGGAACACAAATCTCAACATAATGTCATCACACAAGATCCCACAGAATAAGGAGAATAGCCCAAATAAAAATAATTTTAAAATAGCAGAAGCAATAGAAGGCTAGGGCGATAAATAAGACGCCCAAAACATATTAAAATAGAAAGAGCCAGTTAACTTCACCACACCGAGACCGAAAAACAAATATGGCATGAGAAGAAAAACAATTCATTGTCATCTACACGCAGCACGTAAAAGATGCTGTTATCTCGGCCGATACAATACGCAATAATAATGAGTTACATAACTGCCGAGCACAAGAGATAAACAACAATGAGATATGAGATAAAACCAGACCTCAAACATCTCGCGCTAGGGCTGCCCAAGACCCTTGACTTAAACCAGCAGACGTTACAAAGGCATTGTTGAAAAATGATTTTAATATTACGCGGGATTACACACATAATTAAGTAAATATCACCTTAATTACCCGCAATAGAAATAAAACAAGGAATTCCAACCCAATCCAAGAAATAGGTATCCATGAGAAATTAAAAATTTATAAGATCAATAATAATAATAATAATACTAATAATAATTATACTATTTTTTAAAAAATTTGAAAAATGAGTGCAGCATAGCATTAGCTTGAAACACAGACAAGGGAGGCCGAATCACATGAAAGGATGCCCAAAAACCAAACAGAGAATCACAACACCAAATACGGGAGCAAACACAAATACAGCAACATTAGCGGTACACATCAAATTTTAAAATAGTAACCGCACACGCATCCTGGAAATAATTATTACATAAAATAAATTTCATCGTAAAGTCCATATTGTCGTACGTATACTTTTAGGTTAAGTCAATATTCCACCTTTACAATACCATAAGTTTAATGTCTATTTATTTAAACAACATTAACTGTGATGGGACATGTTTCGTCTAACTTGTAGACATCATTAGCCGTAAGATATTTAAGAAAAAGCACAAAAAAGACAAGGACAGAACAACACATCAAAATAAATCGGCTTGCCGAACACGTTGAATGTTTGTACTTGGAACAATCTGGAACATACTCGCTATTTTGGTTGACGTGTAAAGGTGGAATATTGACTTAACCTAAAAGTATCCAGGAAATAACACAGAAAACTTACACATATACGCAGGTAAACAAAAGAATACCAGGGAAAACAATTTTAAATCAATGCAGATGCAAATTTCAAAAGTTACGCAGACAATAATGACCTTTACAGCTACACAGGACGCTCACTTGAAACTGGAACAGCATCACATCAAACTTAGATAAAATTCAAATCATAGTTAAAAACACAACCTATAATATAAATGACACACCCCAAGAAAACAACATTAACACAAATAAATTAGAGCAGCGTACTTACAGGGAGGTCATATGACTGAGTAACCGCCGTGTTTCGAACCAACACTAATACACTCGCTAGTAATTATATAATAAACTTACATACTACACCACACGACTATTCTAATAGAAGAATATTAAGACAAGTACAGTCCCTGGGGTAGTTATACGTCTATAGCCAATACCCGAAGGTAGAATCATAGTTTCTTGTGTCGGTAACCCCTCCATTATTAGCAGTCAACGTCCGCTTTCGTTGAAGCCAACCAGTCGACAGGCACACTTAGATCAAGACCACAAGGAGCGACACTGTCCAGCCTCGCAACGCCCTGGTGGGCTCCATCAAAACACACCTTGCCGTAGCAAAGCATGCACATAGATAGCGCAAGAGTACATGTTCAAGTGTGAAGGATGAGTTCTCCACCTAATCAATACTTTATTCTACATAGTGTCAATGATTTACATAAAAACAGTACCGGTTTCGACCCGTAAATAGGTCATCTTCAGCTGTTAGAGAACTTACTTAATAGCTACTGTACAGGATAAACAGTACTAAAATTAAAACTAAACAAGAATGCCATTAAATAAACACGATACCACTATTCTAAAATTACTTAATATTTACATATATACATATGGTACAATTTTGGGGTTAAGGGTGTTATTTTCAAATATTACATATATTGAGGCTGGAATCGGATACAGTTCTTGGAGTTGATCAGGAATCGCTGGTATTCAGATGTCAGGTTATCTGTGTTAAAGCCACTATTATGTCCAACGGTTTATGAGATCTTTGAAATGCATTGTTGTGCCGAAAATATTCGGGGGTGTCGTGTTCCTTGGAATAAGAGGTTCAGGGATCAGTTTACGGACACATAGCTTATACCCAGTCTATATCACTGCTGAAAAATACGTTAGTGAGTGCCACTATTCTAAAAATACTTAAAATATATACATATGGTACAGTTATGGGGTTGAAGGGTTTCACACTGGCCCCATGATTACCACGTATTACAGAAGTTCCGTTTGCTGAGGTTGAAATTGGATACAATTCTTAGGGTTTATGGAGAATCATTGACATACCGTTGTCGGGCTCAGATATCCAATGTTAAATGTCAGTACCATGTCCAACGGTTATTCAAGGTGCATTGTTGGACCGCAAATATGCGGGAACGTCGTATTCATTAGAATGAGAGGTTTAATAACCTGTTTACAGGTACATAGCTCTTATTCAGTCTATATCAATGATAAAAAATAAGCTAGTTTATATTAGATTTCCTTATTGAGGTTTACGTTGCTGTGCGTGACATATTGGAATCAGTGAAAGCTAGTTGTGGGTGCTCCTCTCTTTATACTAGCGTTCCCTCATATAATTTTAGAAAATCTGAGAAAGAAGAAAAGGAAGGTAGGTATTAGAATAACTGATAGAGAGTGCCTGTTAAATAGGTTGTATATACAGTATGTGTGTGTGTGTGTTACTTATGTGTGAGCTGGATATGTCCTTGAGCATGGTTAGGAGCGTGCTGCACGTTGTTGCGTGTACGTCGTGTGGCTATCGTAGCGTTGAGAAAGAAAGGTGGCGGAGAGGGGGGGGGGCATGTGGAGGGGGTGGTGTAGAGTGAGGCGTGTATTATGGGGCATGTATGGGCCCATGTTTGCTGATTCTTTTTAAATATGTGTCTTTTAGAAAGGGTATGGCTGTGTTGAAAAGGATGTTTGTTTTATCTGCGACTTCATTTAAGTTGTAGTTGAGATTAGCGTATTGGTCCATGTTTATGTATAAATCTTCCATTATATTGAGCAATGGGCCTGAGGGGTTTATATTTAAAATCTCCATGTCATTCTTGATGTTGGTGAATTTATGCTTGTGTTCCTCAACATGTTGCCCTATGGATGAAAAGTGATTATATTTGGTAGCGTTGATGTGTTCATTGTATTGGATAGAAAAACATCTGCCTGTGCGCCCAATGTAGCTAGCTTCGCAGTCGTTGCATTTTATGCAGTATACTCCTGAGTAGCTGTATTTGTTTTTTTCATTGACTGATTTAGTGTTGTTTAAGATAGAAGCATTGTTACGTGAGGTTTCTGTAAGCTATTCTTAGATTGTGTTTTTTGAAAATGTTGGTTATGGGGTAGATGTGGGTGTTGTTAAATGTAAAAAGTGCATAGTCTTTCTTAGTTTCACTGTTTCTGCTTAATTTAGATTTTGGCTGATGTTTTATTTTGTGAATGATTTTGTTTATCATGTTTCTGTTGTATCCATTATGCTCAACTATTTGATGAATTATGTTCAGTTCTTTTTTCAATTCTTCTTGAGAGGGTGGTATGTTGAAAGCTCTGTAAATCATGCTGTAGTATGCCGCTTTTTTGTGTGCGTTTGGGTGAGTAGAATCAATTTTTATTGTGTTGGAGGTTTGTGTAGGTTTCCTGTAGATTTTGTATGTTAAGTGGTCTTCAGTTAAGTCAAGATAGTTCAAAGGGTGATCTTGCTCAGTTTCCATAGTAAATTTTATATGTGGATCTATTTTGTTTAGCTGTTCAAGTATGTTGTTCTCGTTTGTGGACCTGCGGTCTGTAACGACGAAGATGTCGTCTACAAATCTGCCCCAGAATGATATATTGTTAATTTTGCTAATTTCTGAGTGTTATAAGTGGTCTATTTGATCTCAGCTAGTATTGCTGAGGCTGGTGAGCCCATGGGAAGGCCTTGCTGTTTGTAGATAGTGTCGTGGAATCTAAAGTAATTATTGTTTAGGGCAAATTCTAGTAAGTTAATGAATTCTTCTATTTCGAGGATGCTTAGATTACTGTGTTTTTTTAAATTTGATTCTATTAGTCTTATCGTCTTCTGTGTGGGTATGTTAGGGTACATGTTAATGATGTCATATGATGCTAGGATGTGGTGTTGTGTGATTTTCAGCTCTTTGGTGATGTTACAGAATTCTGTTGAGTTTCGTACTAATTTCTTGGCTAAGAATGTGTAGTGTTTTTTGAGAAATGTTTGTATGAAGCATGATAATTTATATGTCGGGCTTGATCTATAATTTATGATCGGCCTCATGGGTACATTATCTTTGTGGATCTTAGGGTAGGCTTTCACTGTCGGCAGTTGTGGATTCATTATAGTTAGCTTCGTAGTTTCCTGCTCGTTAAGGAGAAAGTGGGTGTTTTTCAGTAATGTTTTTAGATTTCTTTGGATACTGGCAGTTGGATCTCTTCTTTTGGTTTGAAAGGTGTCGTCTAGGAAACATTGTTTAATTTTAGAGATGTATTCATTTCTGTCGATGATGACTGTCGTATTACCTTTGTCTGCCTTTGTTATTAATAGATTGTTCTGCTTAATTTTGTCTTTGAGTTTCCTGAGCTGAGCGTTATCGGTTTTGCTTTTTTGGGTTGTTTTTGTTGTTGTTGTTAATCTTGTTTATGTATCGTGGTAATTTCTTCTTAACTTCGTGTCTGATCTCATCACTTCAAAGATCTCATAAACCGTTGGACATAATAGTGGCTTTAACACAGATAACCTAACATCTGAATACCAGTGATTCCTGATCAACTCCAAGAACTGTATCCGATTCGTAAGTTCTCTAACAGCTGAAGATGACCTATTTACGGGTCGAAACCGGTACTGTTTTTATGTAAATCATTGACCCTATGTAGAATAAAGTATTGATTAGGTGGAGAACTCATCCTTCATACTTGTACTTAAACTATCAATACGGACCATGAAACTAATAGATTATAGAGTACATGTTGCTGTCCACAGTACGATCAAACACACTAGGTATAACTTGCAGGAACGTTACGCGCTGTCATGTCCCAATAGCCATATATACAATGAGTAGTATTATCATCCACTTAGTCACATAGTGTTGAATTCCAGTTTCAAATAGATAATGGCAATATTACCGCTCATCACATCGGCACATTGTCAATAAAGCAGAGTCCAACAGTAAAATGCCTAATTCACAAAATGTTACTTGTGCGGATACCTGCACACAATTTAACAAGTGTCGCGTAGACAGTTGATAGTCTAAATTATATTACATAATTAATGTTTCTTTTGCGTAATAACGCCTCATGCTGATCTGCATTTAGGATTGTCGCCCAGGTTGCAGATTCCCTATCAGTTGTTTTTCCTAGTTTTTTTTTACGCTTTCGCACTCAGCGCACCGATCTATCAGCGCGAGAGGTTATGACGAGAAAGCTCACGGCACCGATACATCGGCTTTATCCTATTTAGGGATTTTGGGCATTTGCATGGCTGTTAAATGGTAACAGTTGATCGTGACAGTAACGTAAAGCATTGAATTTGCGTTTTACTCTACAGATATATCCACCAGCCGTACAGAATATTTTTATTTTAGACAAATGAAATCTGTTGACCGTGAGTGTTTATGTTGTGGTTATTCAAAGTTGTTAGTGTGGATCCCATTTTGGTTGGCTTATGAATACAATAATTTGATCTTGCTATCAGTTTAGAGTTTATATCATTTCTTTTTTATGTCATGTGTTCGTTGTACTTCGTGAACTATAATTTTACTCCTTCTCATTTGTCCATTGTTGCACGTGCTTCCGTCATCTTTTTATCGTAAAGGCGAGGCCGAATGAGGCCGATATCCTTGAATTTTCAGATGGTTGAGACAGTAATAATGACTTCCTTTTGCAGAAAGTGATTCCCGTTATGTGGGAAGTAACATAGTCACAACTGCTCACCGTGCATCGAACCGCGAGGAGCTGACATCATTGACAGTTACTTGTACAGTGAATAACTTCGCGCCATGCTTCATGAGTGAATTGCAGCACGCACATGATATTGATATCAAATTATTCAGAATTAAATGTTCTTTCTTTCAGGTCTAAGAGTAAAGAAGAAAGGTGCAATAATGTCTGATTTCTCTGTCATTGAAAACCATAATTTCAAAAAAAAATTATTTCCAAAATTTAAATTTTTTTAGGCTTTGCCAATATAATACGTCCAAGGTATATTCATTTCTGAAATGCTCATAGTTTCCTGTATTACTGTGATTTATTTGATTTTAATGTGTTAAACTGTTTACGTGTTGATTTTTTATGATTTGGTTGGAAAATCACAGAAATTAGTCTGAGCTTCTTTGAGCAAATCCCTGCATATAGGCTGAGTGCGATAAGGTTAAAAATATTTCAAAGAACTTGGAAATCTATTGAACATTTCCCTTGATAAATTATTCCAGTTCGTAATTCCTCTTCTTCTTGCTGAGCTAAGTGGCTCTGACGGTTAAGGTGCTGGCCTTCTGGCCCCAACTTGGCAGATTTTATCCTGGCTCAGTCCAGTGGTATTTGAAGGTGCTCAAATACGTCAGCCTTGTAGATTTACTGGCACATAAAAGAACCCCTGCGGGACTAAATTCCGGCACCTCGGCGTCTCTGAAAATTGGAAGATAGTAGTTAGTTGGACATAAAGCCAATATTATTATTATTAATTCCTCTTCTTATAAATGAATATTTGCCTCAATTTGTCCTCTTGAATTCCAGCTTTCTAAAAACCTAAAAACATTAGAATGAAATAAATTGTCAGTAAAAGGAAGCATTTGGAACTGAACGAGGTCACAGAGCGGGTTACACATAGAGTCATGGAGAAGCTTGCATATCGACCGCTCAGAGGCAATATGTCTGCAACGAAGATGTGTATGCATATATGGAAGCATGTAAAAGACATACAGTTACGAACAATTGCAGGGAACATAAATAACTTTGAATTTAAATACTGTAAAAAGACAAAACCTAATTGAGACTCAAACCTGTGTACCTTCTACTTCGGAATGAGCGCCTTGACCACTCTACTATGAGAATACTTTCCAAAACACTGCCTTTCAGACAGCTTATAACTGGAGTGAGAAAATTTAAACTTTAAAAATTTGGAGATTTTAAGTCCAAATAGGTATTGATTTTGAACCTGATAGATAAACCTCATGAAAACTTGATAGAAATTGTTGTCCTTAAACTCTGCAAGCTCCCCTTGTTAGGCTTGTTGGTGATAATCAGTGGATGCAAGCACAGGAAAGAAAGACAATCGAGATGAGCTTCGAACATCTGATGGTAGATAGCACCTCAGATGAAAGCGAGAAGTAGCTGAAAATAAGTGTAGCCAACCCCGTATATCGGTGTCTAGCCTTGAGTAGTTACCTAGCGCTTACACAGAGATGGTAGCACGCAAACCATAGTACCAACTGATTTAGACCCCTGGGTAATTTACCTCCCGCGTAGCTGCCATCTGGTTTACCATCAGCTGGTTGAACCAGCCCTACATCGAAAATAAAGACTATCTGACTATTTTACCCTAAGAAATAGCAAGGCTTCCCGTTAGAGCAGGAGGTATGCAGACCCACGTCCATCCCACAGCAAACCCAATAGGAAGTGATGCTACACCATGCCCTGAGAAGAACCTTGCATGCACGAAGCAGAAGAAACAGATCAGCCTTTTGGCTTAAGGCCAAGAACATGCACGATATAAACATTCAATCCCTCCTAGCCAATGACATTTAAACTTTATTTTTTCTACGGTAGCATAAGTCTTTGGCATATTTTCTGGAAATATCTAGGTGAAGCATCACCGACTGTCTTTGGAAACTTTTACTCATGCCGACAGTGTGTTCTACAAGTGCATTTCACTAATTTTGAATTGAACACACTCGACATGGAATGATACTGAAAGAAAACAACATCTAAAATCTATTATTATTGGATGCTATTCCAATGGGTTTTCACCAGTAACAGCAGTTATGAACCTTTTCTAATTTCCAACATCAGGTAACTAGATCCTTATCACTCTTTTGGGGGGGGGGGAGATTGAAACTCATCTCTTTGCAAAAAAACAGAATACCCTGCTAAGACACCCACCTCTCGTTTTCTCTTCCGTATGATCCACTGGAAAGCTGCACTGATCAGGTATCCAAGATTCAAATTCTGGTCCCAACTGGACCGAGTGTAGGTCTTCGCTTAAGTTGTGCCTAACTTGTTATTTACTGTGAAAGTGACTTATTTTAAGTTCTGGGGCACTTATGCTAATACTTGGCCCTACTGTATTTATTGTTATTAGGCAGTTTCTATGCATAATAATCCTCAGTCATTGACTGAAGCTATTAACCATTTGAGCCGGTTCGACATTCATCGTACGTCCGGTTGACTATACTTGTTCAGCCGGTTCAACATACCACGAATGGCCGGTGCAGGTGGAAGTGGAACGCCTATTACATACACACATCACCGCTGTTTTTCTGGGATCCTTTTTCACCTTATGACTCGAGAAGTTGTGTATTTACCTGCCATATCTGTCTTATAATGAGAAATAATACAAAATTGATCAATATATGTTGCTTTTGACTCATATTGATCAGGAATAGAACATGAAATGTGGTCTGAATTTCAAGGAAGTTGCTTTAGAACGTATCATGTTCTTTCCTGCCATCTTGAGAATGCTTTGTGAACTATATCAAACTAGAAACTTTTTGCCACTCATAAAGGGGAAGTATCAAAAGCAAATACTTTGCAGTTTATTTTTTTTGCATCGCAGGCTAGAAGTTACTCAGTCTTAGAAGAATGGCCGGGACGTCTCATTTTCTTATGGGCACAGAGATTATTCCTTTGACAGATGACAGTGGTGGAAGTGATGTATTGGGAAGCAATATTTTCATGATATGACAGTGACTACGCAAAGCAAGAGGTTACTGCAGAAGTGGCAGACGGCACAGATGAAGAAACAGCTTCAGCTGTAATAACTTCGTCCGCCCTCTTGATCACACAAAATATCACCATCTTGAGTGTGCTGAGTCTATTTTAGATGCTTTTCTGCAGTTTGTTAGTGACAAAGTGATTGACGTAATTGTTCGAGAGACAAATATGTATGCGGCAGAATGTATACTTGGCGCGCCCTTGTAACCAAGGTCGCGCGCCAGGAAGTGGGAGCCAGTGACAGGAGGAAATTTGTGTTCTTGTGTCTTGTAATGTTGATGGGGATAATGCAGAAACCCTTCCTGAAGAACTATTTCACCAGGGATGAAATTTTAGAAGCTCCTGCATTCTCTCAAACAATGATAAGGGGCAGGTTTGAATCATCTTGCGATATTTATGTTTTGTTGCCAGTTCTTCACGGGATACATATACAGGGCCTAAAAGAACTTGTTAAAATTCAGCCTTTCCTGGAAATTATTTCTTGCTTATTTTGTAAATATGCCTGAAATAGGTACCAGATGTGGAGATTATCAAAATTATATATTTTTGAAAATATTGCGGGTTGTTATGAACAACCCTGAACCACAGCCATCAGATATATTACTGAAAAAACATTGTAATGATCTTGGTAAGTAATCTTACAATTTTCATTACATTATGTTTCATATACACTGACTGACAGAGCAAATGCAACACCAAGAAGGAGTGGTTCGAAAGGGATGAAAGTTGGGGAAAAAACAGAGACGGCACGGACGAATAATTGATGTTTATTTCAAACCGATATGCAGGTTACACAATGCGCACGGCATCGACTCAGTAGGATGTAGGACCTCCGCGAGCGGCGATGCACGCAGAAACACGTCGAGGTACAGAGTCAATAAGAGTGCGGATGGTGTCCTGAGGGATGGTTCTCCATTCTCTGTCAACCATTTGCCACAGTTGGTCGTCCGTACGAGGCTGGGGCAGAGTTTGCAAACGGCGTCCAATGAGATCCCACACGTGTTCGATTGGTGAGAGATCCGGAGAGTACGCTGGCCACGGAAGCATCTGTACACCTCGTAGAGCCTGTTGGGAGATGCGAGCAGTGTGTGGACGGGCATTATCCTGCTGAAACAGAGCATTGGGCAGCCCCTGAAGGTACGGGAGTGCCACCGGCCGCAGCACATGCTGCACGTAGCGGTGGGCATTTAACGTGCCTTGAATACGCACTAGAGGTGACGTGGAATCATACGCAATAGCACCCCAAACCATGATGCCGCGTTGTCTAGCGGTAGGGCGCTCCACAGTTACTGCCGGATTTGACCTTTCTCCACGCCGACGCCACACTCGTCTGCGGTGACTATCACTGACAGAACAGAAGCGTGACTCATCGGAGAACACGACGTTCCGCCATTCCCTCATCCAAGTCGCTCTAGCCCGGCACCATGCCAGGCGTGCACGTCTATGCTGTGGAGTCAATGGTAGTCTTCTGAGCGGACGCCGGGAGTGCAGGCCTCCTTCAACCAATCGACGGGAAATTGTTCTGGTCAATATTGGAACAGCCAGGGTGTCTTGCACATGCTGAAGAATGGCGGTTGACGTGGCGTGCGGGGCTGCCACCGCTTGGCGGCGGATGCGCCGATCCTCGCGTGCTGACGTCACTCGGGCTGCGCCTGGACCCCTCGCACGTGCCACATGACCCTGCGCCAACCATCTTCGCCACAGGCGCTGCACCGTGGACACATCCCTATGGGTATCGGCTGCGATTTGACGAAGCGACCAACCTGCCCTTCTCAGCCCGATCACCATACCCCTCGTAAAGTCGTCTGTCTGCTGGAAATGCCTCCGTTGACGGCGGCCTGGCATTCTTAGCTATACACGTGTCCTGTGGCACACGACAACACGTTTTACAATGATTGTCGGCTGAGAAATCACGGTACGAAGTGGGCCATTCGCCAACGCCGTGTCCCATTTATCGTTCGCTACGTGCGCAGCACAGCGGCGCATTTCACATCATGAGCATACCTCAGTGACGTCAGTCTACCCTGCAATTGGCATAAAGTTCTGACCACTCCTTCTTGGTGTTGCATTTGCTCTGTCAGTCAGTGTATTTAAAATTATGAATTCTCTAACTTGATGGTGTCTAAACCTCTGTTGAGCTTCAATTTAAATACCGCTAGCGAAGTGAGCAGCTCGGGGTTAAATTGCTGGCTTGAGGGGGTTAAGGTAAAGCTGTCTTTTATGTATGGGTACTTAGGCTTTAAACGAGTGGACTTTTATCACAGGTTTGAAATTCTTTTTTTTTTTAATTTTGAGAGATTTTTCTTAGTTTGGCATTGTAGTGCTTTGTTATTTGATGCATAGTCCAGCATTTTAATATTTTATTATTCAGTTTAGATTGCACGGTTTTATTATCGATTTTTCTCTCTTTCAGATTAAGTCGTGCCAGCCAGACATACAGCTTTCCCATTCACTTAAGTGAAGAAATTTTGCCTAGCCCTGTGTTCTATGCTACGGTTACACCTATTCTTGTGTGGGCTATCGTCAAGAAACTAGTCATAGACCCTATGGTGAGGGATCAGAAGGAACGAGATAAGGAGAAGCAACGAGAAACCAATAAAAACAGGTAATTTCTACCACACCGTGGAGAGGGGATTGTTGAAATATTGGTGTACTTGAGTTTACCTTGCCTTGTTTTCTTGTACTTTTGTTATTCCTGTGCCTACCGAGCTCGATAGCTGCAGTCGCTTAAGTGTGGCCAGTATCCAGTATTCGGGAGATAGTAGGTTTGAACCCCACTGTTGGCAGCCCTGAAAATGGTTTTCCGTGGTTTCCCATTTTAACACCAGACAAATGCTGGGGCTGTACCTTAATTAAGGCCACGGCTGCTTCCTTCCCACTCCTAGTCCTTTCCTGTCCTGTCGTTGCCATAAGACCTATCTGTGTCGGTGCGACGTAAAGTTACTAGCAAAAAAAAAACATTAAATATTCCTGTGCCATGATGATCCCTATAGCTCAGTTAAATTCCTTCTGATCTCTTTAGTCAACTGTTGTTTTTCTTTTCTTCCACCTCAACACTGCTATGTTTCGAAGAACTAGAGTATATTTTCATTGTATCTGTGATGGGTTCATGTTCCCTCTCCAAATTTTGTTATAATTCAAGGGATATTTACCATCGTCTTTGACGTTAACTTGTTATGATGATGATGATGAATGAAAGTTTCACACGGTTAATATCATGACATGCGTGTTTTGTCTCTGAAGGATGGCGGAGAAAAAACGAGAGGCACAGGCTGCAGTAAACTTGATGCGTGCTACCTTTGCACGAGTCCGTAGCGATGAAGAAGCAAAGAAGGGTCTAGTTATAGTGAAAGCATTGTATGGCCGCCTGCTAACAGTCGCCAGCCTCAGCAACCCTCCTGCCAGTAGTGAAGGGGAAGGAGAGGATGCTCCTGCACAGCAGGATGAAGTGATAGATGTTACTATTCCTTTGCAGTGCCTGGTCAAGGATTCAAAACTTGTATTACATGAATCATCAAAGGTATGTATAAAAGTAGCGACCGTGTGTTTTCTGAGTTGTGGGTGCTCTGGGAACTAAGATAGTGATAAGAAATAAAGATGTCTTCCAGGTCAAGGGTATAGGGATACTTTTACTACATTTTAGTGTGTTTTAACCCTTGTACTAGCAATGTTAAACACTCTGCCAGGAGTCATTTCTTGTTTTATTTATGTAGCTAGTGTATTGTTATTTCTGTTATTTTATGGATGAAGCAAATTATCTGACATATGATTGTAAAGGTTACAAGTTTTTTTGGTCATATTAATTATTTTTAAATATTTGGTAGAAGTATCATTCTACTTGATAATGGTAGAATGACTTTTCAAAGATTAATATTAAAATTCTAACTACTGTGGAATCTTGATTATCCGTTCCCGGAAACTATGTTTTCCCGGATTACTCGTTCAAATTACATGGTCCCGCGAGCAACCTAATTAAATCACATTGTAAAAATCGTATTACCCGTTCCTCAACGAAAGACTTTCCTGGATCAGCCGTCCAGAAATATCAGTCCCATTAACGCTAAATCCTCAATCAAGCATTTTTCAAGGAACTGTCTCTCACGAAAAGGCATGCTTATGGATCTTGACGTTTACGTCCCGTCATTGCGATAATTAGAGCAAGTACTGTATTGGAAAAGCGATTAGCGGTGAATTTGCATACGGGGCCATCTTAGCAGCACATTTGGGTGGTATTGTTTAAAGAATCCTCAGAAATCATAAAGCAGAGAGTGGTCACAACAACTGGAAGGAGACAGAGTGCATTTTGACAACTCTACTTAAAGACTGAACAAGTTTCGTCAAATGTTCGTACTTGTAAAACATCTACTAGTATGTCCAGGGTTAGATGTTAGTTTTTACGTTTTTTGATTGTATCACCAAACAGGTTATCGGCACTTCCCTCAGGGCACTGTGTAGTCACTGGGCTTTCAGGCAGGAATCGAAACTGGTTCTCCTTAACGCAATTCTAGCATTTTGATGTCTTATAATACGATTATGTTATCAAGACCAGAACAGATGGTGCACCTTAAGCACATAAAGACATGGGAAGTCTTGGGATTGCCTATCACTATTTTGGTCCTACTATAAGACTGGTAATTTTATGTTTTTGTGTTAAAATGTCATAAAAACCGCAGTCGTTTTATTTGCACAAGTTACATTTTAAAAGTTTGCATCATTTCCCACTCAAAGATTGGAACTGGAATGCAGAATAAGAAACTCCAGGCAAAAGGAGTAGTGTAAGAAGGAAAGGAGAAGAGCTGGAAACTGTTCACCCAAAGAGTTGAGGAAGTTAATACGAAAAATCAGAAAATAAAATGTCATACGGGTTGATTTATTTATTTAGCGTATGATGAATACAATATTATTTACAATATATACAACTACCATCTCAAGCTCGTAACTAAAGTTCCATGTCAAAATTTAATAGCCAGAGAAGAGCTTCGTTTGAGACACAGTTTAAGTCCTCAATAGAGCCTCTGTAACTACGCAAAGGACACTCAAATGCAAGGTGTTCCACTGTCTGTTCCCCTTGTCCGCAGTCACATTGCGGTGACGTCTTCCATCCCCATTTGAAGAGAGTGGCTCCACATCTACCTTGGCCGGTCCTAATTCGAAAAGTAAAAAATCGCATAGGGAAACGGAAGCAGAGGACAGGATCATTATCAGAGACCTGGTAGAAGAGATGAAGAGTCATTTTGAAAAATTATTGAATGAGGAGTGTGAACAAGAACTGGTTACCAAAGATACTAATGAATTACAGAAGGAACAAACTCCAGTTACTTGCAAAGAGACAGGAAATGCCCTGAAGAAAATAAAAAGTGGGAAGTAACAGCAGACTTGATTAAGGCAGCTGGAATCCCTGGAATACAGTGGCTACATCGAACACTGGGAGTTAAATGGAAAGAGAACAAGTTGCCAGATGACCATTTTTTTAAAAAGGAAGAAAAAGGAAGTGCACCAATTATAGAGGCATCACCGTTTTATCACATTGCCTTAAGATAACTGAGAGAAATAATGGAGAGTCACAACATGGATTTAGAAGAAATAGAGAAACCACAACCTATTTTTTCTTTTCACTCAGGCAGTTAATGGAAAGGTTTTGGGAAAAAGGGAAGGACTTGTTTTTGGATATGACAGGATGGAGAGAGGAAAAATATGGAAATATTTAGAAAAACATAACATCCCAGAAGCACTAATTCAAAAAAGTTCAGATGTTGTATGATGGTTGTAAAAGTAGTGTGCAAGTAGGAGATGGAAGATCTCACTGGTCTAAAACAAGAAGACAAAATCTCACTCCCAGTTTCCTGCATACCCATTCTGTAGTCTCATTTAAATCCTCAGTCACCTCCAGTCAGTATCCCTCTGACACAGTGTCCCACTAATAACAATCTCTGCTTCATTAAACTTCTTCCGTGCTGCCTTAACCAGATCCCACACATCCTCAGATATGTTAGTACCTATCCTTCATACTAATAATGTGGAAAACTAGCACCTTCTCCCTTCCCTCCTCCTTCTTTTCTACTTTCCTCAACATCTGCCGTGGACGTGAACTACCTACGCACAACTACAAATGTGGTATGTTATCAGAATATACAAATACAAATAAGTTATCAGAATAAATGAATCAGCTGATCATTATTTTTGTTTTCTTGACTATACTTTACCCTTTGTTCTCAACCGAAGGTGGCTAACAATGCAATATTTGAATACGAAGAGCAGCAGTAATCAATGACATTGCAACTGTTAACTATTTTGCCAGTGTTTCTTTCTTTCTTTCTTTCTTTCTTTCTTTCTTTCTTTCTTGTCTGTATCCCTTAAGCTTAATACCTGACATAGCATTTAACAACTTAAAGCAGTTTTCAGTTAATGTTTATGTTTGTTTTTCAGAGCCAGTTACCTGGTTTCTATGATCCATGTATGGGAGAAGAAAAGTCTCTTATGGTGCAGTATCTGTACCATAACCAGCTTCATGAAGTAACAGTTGGGGACACTGAACCTCTTAGGATACCTAAGCAAAGTAAGTAAGGAAAGGAAGGAAGGAAAGAAGGAAGGAATCTTCTTGTTGTTGTTGTTGTCATCATTATTGTTGTTGTTGTTGTTTTTATTGTTGTTTTTATCGTTGTTGATGTTTACTGTACCAAATTGTTTCCAACATACTTCCACTATTTTACCTAACTCAAGTAAAGCTGTTAAATAATGTGCAGGCAGTTATTTCTTTTTCCTATATTTTTCTAGTCTTAGATCAGATATTCTTATGGGATTAAAGCGTACATTATGTATGCTTGTAATGCACAGATTTTTAAACTCATTTGTCATACAAGCTATCAGCAGTGTCGTTTACACTTCTCTTTAATAAATTACAAAATTTCAGTTTATACTACTGCCTTTTATTTATTTTGGAGACCCTGAGGTGTGAAAATTCAGTCCCGCAGGAGTCTTATGTTCCATTAAATCAAAATAAGACTGACATATTTAAGCACTGGATTGAGCCAGGATCTAACCTGCTGACTTGGGCTCAGAAAACCAGCATTCTACCATCCGAGCCACTCAACCCGGCGTTGTTTAACTCTCAACAACTACAGAATTCCCATAGATTCTACAGGCTTCCGTTCTTTCGGTATTGACGAATCCCCTTACTTTGATGTCCTCAATTAGAAGATTTAATTCTGGCGATTTTTTAAGGGTTGGTTACAACTACATGTTCTTGGTACTATATTGTAGGTTCCCAGCAGGTCATTCAGCACAACCTTTCTGCAGCCATCCCTTGGACATGTGCTGCGATTCTACCGGAGCACTGAGCTAATGCGCAACCATTGCCACCACCATGTAAGAACGTTGATTGCTCAATCCATGAGACAGCATTGATGCGAGGTGCACTAGGAGGTTCAAGGAGGTTCACTGCATCTCTACCGATGACTTTAATCGGAGGGCTGATATCATAGTTATCAACAGAAAGGGCAGTAAAGCAATGGTGTTAGATCCCACCATTCGCATTGAAAGAGACTCAAATCAGACTCGGAATGTGCACCTAGAAAAGCAAGCTATTTATGTTCCATGCTCTCCTTATCTGTCTGCAAAGTATAAAATACCTCTCCGGCTTTTCAGAGCAAGAGGCACCCTCCCTATTCAGACATCAACCTTTACTACAATATTTGAAAGTTCCATTCTGCGAAATAGAAAACGTATTAATACAGATATGGAGGGACTCTTTACAAATCATTCATTTCCATCTGTACCTGAGAACGTGATTAACATTCCTCCCTCACTAACCCTGGAAAAAAGAAGATAACAGCAGCATTAACGATTAAATTTCCACTTTTTGATGTTTCTGAACTCCATTGAAATTGTAAGCTGACTGTATTCCAGATCTGAATGGTCACCCTCACTGGAGGATGGACTATTTATTTCTGTAATAAATCTCTCTCTAGAGTACGTAGCTTGTGTATCATTTTCATATTCTGTACGCGACGCCCCTTTCACTGCTTCTGCGATCCAAATTACAGCATCGAGCACAAAGACAGACTTAGGGCCTGTACTACGACTGTCAGGTAAACAGCCAGATACGTAGGCTCCAGTTTTGCAAACTAGAAGTTAAATATTTTCTTGCGTACTACGAACGGATTTTAACCACGGTATTGTAATGCGGAAGGTGTAGTAACATTTTTATTGGGTTGGTAATAAGGTTACTGAAAATATAGTGAAATTTAGCGCGGTGGTATACATGTTCCCGGGTGTTTTTTGTTTAGTTCAATTCCTTTTGAAATTGTACTGCTAGAATCCAGTATCAGACTCTTATTAAGCTATAATGTGGAAGTTCAGGTCAAAAACAGAATTAGGACTGAAATATACACATACGAAGAAATGTTAAAATTAATTAACTGTATAACGAAACTGAAACTGTTATAGAAAATGAAAACACTGAAAATGTAACCTGGACACAAAAGTTAAGATTCAGGTTATGTATCTTTTTGTCTAGCACTATTTACGAGGGTGCGCGTTACGGCGAAAGTAAAGTTTATACTCGTGATTAATGCCACTGATCCAGTGTAGGATCATTAATATTATTAATTCAATTTATTGTTTCCTCATTGAATAAGTAGTTAGTTTCTTTCTTTTCAATACAATGTGAGAATAGTAACTGGCATACATTTATCTCACTTTAGCGTAAATACTTTTGTAGCAAGTTGTTATGAAGTAAAAGAAATATAACCTCCTTAACATCCTCATTCCACGGATGAATCGCCATGAACAACGTCATATAAATTTACTCCATATGTGCGTCGCGGATAGGTTTGGAATACAACCCACGCTTTTGACATGCATTTTAATGATTAGGATATGTGTACTATCACCTCTAGTACCCTACAGACTATCAGTTAGAAGGTAAAAAAATGTTAGACTATTGGGACTCGAACCCACGAAAAACCGCATAGCAGCAATCGATGCTGCCTTAACGACCACGGCTACCCATGAAGCTTCCTGTTGACTGCTTGTGTGCTACTCATATAGTCAGTAGCAACAACTTGCTAGTTTGGGAAACCTTTAAGAATTTTGTGATAGCTGGACAGGAAGCACGACATACTTTATAAATATATATATATAGATTACATTGTAACAACTTAATTTCGCACAGCATCATGCAGATGTATGTTCATCTTGATGTGTAGCCATCTTGATTCTTTACAGTAGCATCCCCGATAGGAGCGAAGTCCCAGATAAGAGCGTTAACAGCCTCTCCAACTTCGGCATAGCTATACTCAAGAATATTTTCCCAGATTGCACATAAACGGAAGTCGTAGTACGCGTTTTCAACCGAACTTCCAGATAAAGGTCCAAACTGCCAAATAAATTTATACCGCACTTTTATCTGGCTGTCGTAGTACAGGCCCTTAAGTCGGTTTGGTCCATATTTACAAGCAATGATGCCATTATCAATTTTCTCTAATTAATCTTAAAACAATTTTTAACTCCCTGGTCCATTGGCTGAGTTAACTAGGAGTATTCAGAAGGAACCATATGAAATTAACTTGAGAATGCTGTATTGCTGGATGTTATTTAGCAATGTCGAGAAATAGAAAGGTTCCTGTTTTGTTGCTTCATTCTCGAGATGAATGACTTGAGCCATTCTTCCACTAGGTGTGACGTCATCCATGGCCTCTTATTTGATCTCCAATTGAAGGGTAGTCTTTTAAATCAATGTATTTTAAGCATTGGGGTTATGCTGCTCTTCCTATAACTAATGGCTTTTCAAGTTCCCCAGAAAGAAAACCACATAAAAACTATCAATTTCTCTTTTAAGTTTCCCTTCTGTGCATCTTTCCCCTATCAGAGATTTGCTAGGTAGTCCAGTTTCATCACCATTAGCTATGTTCGGGGTTCATAGTGTTTAAATAGAGAGCCAATTTTTGAAATTCAATCTGCAAATGTTTCCTCAGCAACGTCTCCTGCTTCTCGACAGTCCTCTTTCAACACCATCTGATGTCATCTTCTAAAACTTTCCAAACCGAGCAAGTGGCTGTGCAGTATGGGTCACATAGCTATCGGCTTGCGTTTGGGAGATAATGGGCTCAAACCCGAACAGTCAGCAGCCCTGAAGATGGTTTCACACCAGGCAAATGCTGGGGCTGTACCTTACTTAAAGCCATAGTTGCTTCCTTACCTTCCCTAGCCCTTTCCTATCCCATCGTTGTCATAAGACGTAAAGCAGATGGTAAAAACGAAACTTTCTAACCATCCATTGGAAGTGGTAAAATCTTCCTTTCTGCAACTTCTCTTGTATGGTGTAGTAGCATTCGCACCGATATGGGCTAATTTCTTGCTCTTGCACTAACAAACCATTCCCAGTTACTCTTGAGCTTTCGTTTCATTATTCCATTTCCCCATAACCATTCTTCATTTAATTCCACTTGCATTTTTCCAATCTTAAACTTTTGGTACGATCTGCTTAACAGACAGTTTGTCTTTCTCAGTAGCTTCTAAGACCTTAATTTCGTGTTCAAATCTAAAATGGCACGTTTCGTTCCTTCCATCACTTTTAAAATTACACTGTAACTACAGCACTACTAAATCTGTGACTTTTCTAAGAAAACTGCACTGCACTCTTAAGCAGGTAGTTTCCCTGCACAAATCAGTCAATCACTACTGATCTGCATTTAGGGCAGTCACCCAGGTGGCAGATTCCCTATCTGTTGTTTTCCTAGCCTTTTCTTAAATGATTTCAAAGAAATTGGAAATTTATTGAACATCTTCCTTGGTAAGTTATTCCAATAACTAACTCCCCTTCCTATAAACGAACATTTGCCCCAATTTGTCCTCTTGAATTCCAGCTTTATCTTCATGTTGTGATCTTTCCCACTTTTTTCTACTTTCCTCCCAGATTCCTGCATTCTGTTAGTCAACAACTCATTAAGGTTACATTTGCATGGTGACAAAATTATATAACGGGTGAATGAAGCCCCTAAGTTTCCTGCCTCATGTTTGTCTTTCTGCATTCCTATGGTAAAGGATGTCCAAATTGCTCGAAATATTTCTGTCATGGTCTACAGATAAGAGTTGCCTCCTTACAGCCAGACGGTGCAAAGTAATTTCCTGGCCATATGCTATTTGAGCTATACACATGGACTGATGAACAGGGTTATGAAGGAAATTTACAAAAAAATTCTGTTATAATCCTAAAGTTTTCTTCCTTTTCCGCATCAAACAGGTTCTGCTAAATACAGGTAAACTTACATTATTATTAATTCACAGGACCAGGAAAACTTTCCGATATGGACGGTTTTCCAGTTCATAAATGTTCTGCTAAAGGCAGGTTTTACTGTACCTATTTGGCAGTCAATATTGATAATTTTGTAATTCAACTTTTCTGTTGTCCAGAAAAAAGTTTCAAAAGAGCACTTTGAAAGTACACTGCCGAGCAAAAAAGAAAAAAAAAACACGCAACACCTCAAGATATTTGAGACACTGCGATAAAATATAAATTTTGACATTCCTCGTACCCTCCTCTGAAACGTTTTACTATGTACTGGATCTTAGGAAATATCAAAAATTGTTGAATGGAATTAACTCAACAATAGGCAATTATAGCGAACAATAGACCATTCCAAAGGTATAGTGCTCTGCAGGTGGAAGTTACCGCCTATCACAAGAATGCACATCTTTGTTTCCGTACCTTCATTTTTACCTCCAAGTAAGATGCCGATGAGCTCAGAAGATGCCGCTAGGGCAGTAGCGTTAGTAGAGGATGGGTGCAGCTTGCGTTACATGGCTGGGTTGTTACACTGTGCTCCATCAACCACTTCACGTACCATTCAGAGGTATCGGGAAGTGGGTTCATACACTCGCAGGCCAGGATCTGTTAGGAGAAGGTCAACTTCTGCAAGGAATGACCAGTTCTTGCTTGGCTTCTGGGGCTCTGAACTTTGGAGCGTGGGTGGCGACCATAGGACCCTCAGCTGAATTCTGGCATTGCTTCCACTTACTTGTGCCAGGCTCCTCACTTTGATCTATCCTATCCGACCTCTCTTGGTCAACTCTTGTTCTTTTCAGGCACCGACAGTATTACGTATGGAGGCCTAGGGAGTCCTTCATTTTCATGCTCTTCGTGGCCCTTGTCTTCCTTTGGCTAATACCTTCATTTTTCGAAGTGTCGGACCCCTTCCATTTTTTCTCTCTGATTAGTGTTATATAGAAGATGGTTGCCTAGTTGTACTTCCTCTTAAAACAATCACCACCACCACCACCACCACCACCACCAGTTCTTGCGCCTTCAAATTCTGCATGACCGGCATAGTACTGCGGTTCAAACCAGAAGTAGGCTTGAACAGGTACGAGGTGTGAATGTCAATGAGTGACAGTGAGGAGGATTATATATAAAATTAATAGTTTAACAGTTTCACCTTTTCAATACAATATTTTTGTGATGCGGGTTACATAACAAATGAAACATTTATTTGAAACTAGTTTCGACCCAAGGTCAAGGTCATCATCAGCCAACAACACGAATTGCACAACATATTGAATAGTCCATAAACAATGTACATATATCGCAGAAACATTGTGGTTTGACGTTATAAAGTTGAAGATGAAACAATCACGATGGAGATAAAGTTTTAAATTATGCATAAATTTCATTAAAATAAGGCACTTAGCTGCCGTTGAAGGATGATTCAATTTGATCAATCTGGCTCTACTGTCAGCAGCCCTGAAGATAGTTGTCCGTGGTTTCCCATTTTCGCACCAGGCATATGCAGGGGCTGTATACCTTAATTAAGGCCATGGCCTTTTCCTTCCCACTCCTAGGTCTTTCCTATGCCATCGTCGCCATAAGGACTATCTGTGTCAGTGCGACTTAAAACAAATTGTAAGAAAAAATCAATCTGGATGCCGAAGATTTTTGAAAAATTGTGTATCCTTCGCTACAAAGTTCTGACAGCTGTAAGTCATTATATGATAGCAGTAGCATTTAGAAAACAATTTATACACACGCAGTGAACAATGTAGAAACCTGGTACATTGTTGTCAATTAATGTCCTTAAAAAACTGAAGGAGAAAGTTGTGCTTGAAAGTCTAATTATTTCTGTGAAGTAGGTGGAGAAGATTTGCAGTTCAATGTGGAAACAAGTGAACTGATAAATAATAATAAGCCAAATTAGTACAAGAGCTGTTGAATAGTAAAAATAAATAAAATAATAAAAATATGTGTGACTCACCTTGCGCTGCGATGTGTTGGATGTATTGCATAATTGATATGAAGGGAAGGAAGATAAGGAAGGGAAGGGAAAAGACGGGGTAGGGCAGATCGTAGAGAACGGGGAAGGGAGGGGGAAAGTGAGGAGACGTTATTTTATGGTGGGGCTGAGGGCATGGGAATAGGGTTAAATGCTGTGGAAAGGTACCATGAATTGAATGGAAAATCAATTTTTTATTTGTTCAATTAAAATTTAAAAATAAGAAGAAGAAAGTCAAATAGAATGTTGGATTTCTCTGAAATGTCGTTAAGGTTGTAGTTCGAATTGAAATACGGATCTAAATGTATAAAACAGTTTTCTGTTACATCAAGCAGGGGGCCTTTGTTTAATATTCTTATATTTTCCATATCTATGTTAGTAAAATTATGATTGTAATCTTGCATGTGTTGACGCACAGCTGAGAATTTGTTATATCTTAGGGCATTAATATTTTCTGAATATCTTGTGTTGAAACTTCTCCCAGTCTGTCCAACATACGAAAAATTGCAATTATTACACTTGATTCTGTAAACTCCTGATTTTGAGAAACTATTAATTCTGTTAACTGATGTGGAATTGTATAAGAGATCTGCATTTTTTATTTGTTTTAAAGGCTATTTTTACATTGTGTTTCTTAAAAGTGTTAGTGATTTTATAGATCTCTTTATTAACCCATTTGCCTCGCATTTAAATACCATAGGATTGCACTGAGAAATCACATTTAAATACCACTCTATGGCCGTCGTCATCACACTATTATTTAGAAAATCATACAAAACCAACCAATAAATATTCCTTTCTGAAAATTTGCATGCATGATAACGAACTAATAAACTTACCAATGCCGTTATTTTAGTAGTTAAATTAATAAATTTCATTGTTTGTCTGTATAGAACCAAGATTACAACTTTTATTATAATTATAATGACAAAAGCTAATTTGAATAAAGAACTCAATATAATACATTCCATGGCTAAGGTTAATGGTTTTAGTGAATGCTTTATTGAACGTATCATCAACAAGTTCAGGTACCGTTTACAAACCACTTTGCCCAAAGACAAACTTAATCAAAAGACGTTCACAATATTTACTTATAATAAGAATATATATATATAGGTTTACTAATATTTTCAAGAAACATAATGTCAAGGTTTCGTTTCATACTGATAATAATAATAATAATAATAATAATAATAATAATAATAATAATAATAGTTGTATTGCACAATTCAACCTCATTTAATAGATCGAACCCATATTCTAAATCGGGTGTGTATAGATTTAAATGTAACGACTGTGGGTGCACATATCTAGGTCAAACAGGACAAAGTTTTAAAATTAGATACACAGAACATACTAATACCATAAAATATAACAGATTTTCCATGGTAGGCCAGCATGTACATGATCTAAAGCATAAATTCACATCTATAGAACAGGACATTGAGATCTTGGAGAACTTAGGAAAAGGAAGTTTGCTGGATGTTACGGAGGGTTGCTATATACACCTGGAACATTATTTTAATCCAAACCTTAATTTAAATGAAATTTCTGAAAAATCAAATATTCTATTTGATTTCCTTATTGAGTTTTTTTAAAATGTACATTTCCCAGTCAATAGGACGGTGTTTCATATTATGCGTAATAGCTTTACTAGTTGCTTTTTATGACCACGCCCTCCGGAGCTCCAACAGGTTGCCATTCCCCAGTTGCTCCTCCCACTTTCCCCCTTTCGGTCCCGACCAGCCTTGGACACTTGATTACTATCACAACACTGCTCGCTAGGCTTCCTTGCGCTTCGCATGGACAGCGATCTTTTGAGGTGAGTCACGTAAAAACGTTTACGTTATAAGACGCAATTTTATATCTTGCCTCTTTTGTGAAGTGATAGTTTATTACATTCCTATTATTACAAGTCTGCATTGAACTGGCAACGTTGTACTTGTTAACATCTTAAAGGACCGATTGCTCGTTTCCACCTCACTGGGATTGCTCCATTAAAGCGACTCTGAAGCTTATATTGAAGTCATTTAATACGATTCTACGTCACATTTTAAGAAGTGTGATAAATTAAGCTAATGTTTCTTCAAGATTATTTAATTTTTAAGTTGTTGTTCTTTTAAATCCACGTTATTTTATAAGTGAGCAAACCGGTTTGCATGTTTTCATCAATTGATGGTTTAAGACTCGCAAGTCTCGGACTTGTAGAAAATATGGACTTTGAGACAGTATAATGATAACAGTTTTAAGTTGTAAATATGGTTTTAAATAGTGTTCAATGTGACGTATATAAACTTATGTGATTGCCAATTTTTCCAAGAACCTATATCAGCTGATAATGACCTTCCCAAGAGTACTCAAAACAACACAATGCAAATGCACAAACATCAAAATGAAAACAAACACAATACTTACCTTAAGGGCAGTAGCACAAAATATGAAGCGTGGAGGGCAAAAAACATGAAGGAAAAAGGCCAGGGTCTTACATTAACATTGACAGGTTGCCAGGTCAAAGCTACTAACTACCAAATAAAAGACATATTTTAATAGGGGTGAAATATTTAATTTAAATTAAAACTGAAAAAAATAATGATCACACTCAAACAAATGTACCACGCCCTAAAAGCAGGTATCTTCATAATGTAAATCATTTCTAATATGATCACTAAGTATTAAATAAGTTAGGTGTAAATAAATTGGGTCGACCCAAATAATAATAATAATAATAATAATAATAATAATAATAATAATGAAAAGGGTGAACATGTCAGGAGGTATAATTCTTAAATATTAACCTTGAAATGTATAATCTAACGGCTTAAGTACCTCTTACACATCCAGTGCAGTCAAAACAGAATCTCACCAAATCATACTTGTTTACCAAATACTGAAGTAATCAGTTTAAAGGTGTACTCGGGAGAAACATCGCAAATCTAAATAAATCCCAAACGGATGAACAGACCAAAATAAGGCCATTAGACCACATATATATATCAGTGAGGCAGGGGAATGTCAAATATTAACATATTAGGTCAGCACACAACAGAACGTAACAGTAACAATCGACAAAAGATAAGAGGGACGTCGCTATCTGTCACCCAGCACCACTGTCAAGATTGTGAGATAAGAGAGGCAGTAACTAGTTCACAACAATACACTAATTGCGTAAGTGACAATGAACTTTAACGCCGGCGAACAAAATTTAATTGCAAATAATTACCCTAATATAAGATTATGTGACAACTAGGAGAACATATCATAGAAACAACATGAACAAAATGTATTATCTTAATCTATCCTAAAATTAATATCTGCCGATAAAATGATTAATTCAATGTATAAAACACAAGCACCTTAAATATGCCCACAATAATGAAATTAAATAAATTCCAGTTACTTGGATATCCGTTTGTAACAGTTAATCATTCCTTGGTTTTAAAATAATTTTCCTCAGCTATAGTCGTTTACAAGGAAGAATTATTATATGTCCAGATATCATGAAACAATGTCAGTGTGCACTTCAATGTTGGATACCGTATGACGAGCAGTAATCCGCTCACGAAATAATATATTCATGGCACACTTCACTAACACAGTTCACACGATGAGGCTTCAAGTTCTGTTAAATGTAGAATTTAATATACACAAAGCGATGGGAAAGCATACAGATCGTTACATGTCATAATGAGGCTACTTAAAGGATGCAACAAAGAATTAATAGAAAAAAAGTTACTTTAGTATGGTTCGTCCATTATTGGAATATGCAAACAGTGTTTGGGATCCTCACCAAGAATACCTAATAAAAGAAATAGATAGTGTGCAGAGGAAAGCAGCAAGATTTGTAACAGGGGATTTCAGGAGAAAGAGTAGTGTATCAGAAATGTTAAAGGAACTTGGGTGGGAAACTTTAAGTAAGAGAAGGGAGAAAACTAGACTTATAGGATTATATAGAGCCTATACAGGAGAAGAAGCATGGGGAGATATCCGTGAGAGGCTTCAGTTGGAAAATAATTATATCGGCAGGACTGACCACAAATATAAAATTAGAAGGAATTTTAGCAGAAGCGATTGGGGTAAATTTTCATTCATTGGGAAGGGTGTGAAGGAGTGGAACAGTTTACCAGGGGTAGTGTTTGATCCTTTTCCAAAATCTGTACAGATATTCAAGAAGAGAATAAACAGCAACAGAGAAAATAAATGAAGTGTTAGAGGGCATTCGACCAGTGCAGGTTATTGTAAATGAAAAAAATGTGTGTGAATAAATTAATTCCATCCCCTGGTCTAAGGAGTTTGGACAGCCAAAGTAGGGGACTGCCTGTAGGGGTGAAATACAGTGGGGACTTCGAGGGCCCTGGGACCGCTACGGTAGCTGTGAAGGCCCTTCAGGAACTCTGAAAAGTGGTGGCAAAAGGGGCTCTGGTTAAGACGCAGCAGGTTGTTATGCTACTTAGGATCCAGAACGGGTAAAAAAAAAAAAAATAGTAAATAAATAAATAAATGCAATGTAAATATTAATCTTATACCAGTTGTATAGTATCATTTGAAGTAATTCCACATACTGTAAATCAGTTGACTATATTTGTAAGTAGTACAGGAGATATTATAAGTAGAATTTTGTAAACAATATAAATTTATTAAGGATGAGCTGTGTGTTTAATAGAAAACATTGTTAGCGTAAATTGTATAATATTGTATTATAGGAAAATTTTCTTCTCTTGTTAATTTAATATTAAGTGCTTGACAATAATGTATTTTAGTGTACCATTTGCCACCGAATACAGCATGAGATTAACAACCGCATTCAAAAATCAGCTCAGTTTTACCATTAAGTTCGGAACCTCCTCTGGAACGAACAAGTTCCCTTAAGATCAAAGCAGATTCTATTCCAATCATACTTCACCCCCATAATAACATATGGCCTAGAAACCTGCACAACAACCCAACAAGTGGACAGCAAACTACAAGCCGCAGAAATGAAGTTCCTATGAACTATGGTACAGAAGACAAAAAGGGACAGGGTAAGGAATGAAAGAATAAGGGAGCAAGCTGGTGTGTACCCATCCCTGAATGAAAAAGTGACAAGGGCCCGTTTGAAATGGTTTGGCCATGTCAAACGAATGGACGATGGAAGGACAGCAAAACAATGGCTACACACAGTCGTGGCCGGAAAACGACCGGTAGGAAGACCTAGGAAGAGGTGGCTGGACCAAGTGAAAGAGGACATAGGAACAAGAGGAATCAGCTGGCATGTCGTCTTGAGAGAAGAGTGGTACATGGACAGACAGAAGTGGAGAGTGCTCGTAAACTACACCCGGGCAACTGGAGTGGAAAACTGATGATGATGATGATTTGCCACCGAGGTAGACACCTCATTTGCAAATAAAGAGATTTTGATTTGATTTGATGTCAGGATGGAGATAGTAAATGTCGATCCGTAATCGTCAGCTAAATGCAGATAGAAATGTTGACTACTTACAAATGCAGTTCCTAGGCGACCTGCTAGGGCAGTTCACTTATATTCACACTCATAACCCAATATATGGTTCACAAAGCAAACAGCTATCTGTAGGTAAACCCTTTTTAACACCTAGGTGATTCCGGGATCAAGGACTTGTCCCATGACAAGGACTGACAGCGGCGAGCACACTCACCCGAAGAAGCAAGAGCTACGCGCATGCGCGCACAATCGATTTTCTTATTGAACGAATGGGAAGATCGTAGCTCAGCGCCACAAGGCAACTTGCAGAAATAAATATATTTACATTGTCGATCGCACTAATCAACAGCAATTCCAAGCAATGGGTGATAATATTGGATAACGTCTCGATACACAAGTAGACATGCCAAATAAATAAATAAATACTCGTAGATGTTTTCATGTTGCAATTCCATTATGCCAAATAAATATTAGTTGCCATTTTCACGTCACAGATATATGTGTTGTAATTTCATCTAAACAACAGTTTTTATGTATTGAATAAGGTGGATCCAAATTATAATAAAAGTTGCTATTTTAGTACGTCTGCTGGGTGTGGTACACCTCAGAACATTCTTCCAGGTGAAGAGCTACGCCCCACTTTTTGCACTGCCAGCAACTTTTACTTCTTTTACCCCAGTTGTAGCACACAACACACCTTCTTGTGACTTTTGATTTTTTTCTCTGTAGGGGGAATACGCATGGGAAAGTGGGTCCATGATTTAGCTTGTAATCTGGTGGGAGTGGTGCCCGCTGAAGGTCGACCTCAAACCGAGTACTCCGGCAACTGAACCGTCTCTAGTAGCTGCTGTGCAATGCTAGTTCTGAAGTCTGTGTAGCTCATCTTTCTGTTAGCAGTGATCTTGTGATACACAGTGAAGGAATTGAAAATACACATATCTAGGAGGTAAAAGAATATTTTCCTATACCCTTTCACTGTGCGTTGCATGACGCGGAACAGAGCTGTAACCTGATCCTGAAGGTCAATACCACCCATCCCCTTCTGGCATTTAAGGCCACACTTGGGCTTTATCACTTCTTGCCTGGGGGTTTGTCCTCTCTTTCATCTGAGTTTGCCTGTCCCTGTCATGTCAGCTGATTTGTGTTTAGTGGTGAGAAAGCAAACGTCCTTGTTATCTTTCCACTTCATACACAACATACTGTTGGCACCCCTCGTCTCATACTCTCCACGTTTTAGTTTCGTCTTACCGATATCGCGAGGCATGTCTTTTCGGTTCTGTCTAACAGTTCCAATTACATTCATCTGCTTGTCGTGTAGCCTTTTGAATAAATCTGGGGAAGAATATCAGTTATCTAAAAACAATGTATGTCCTTGACCTAACAAGGGCTCACACATGTTGAGAACAACGTTTGTACTTGCTGGCAGACTTGGATCCGTTACATCATCAACTACATAAATTTTGAAAGACAGACAGTAGCCAGAACTGATTCACAAATTTTGTAAATTTTTATTCCAAACCTAGAACGTTTAGACCTATTACACTGGACATATGAAAGGCGCCTCTGAATTTCATTAGACTTTTATCTGGAGCAGTATCTTGTGAAGGTAAATATAATTCTGAAAATTTGGAGCAGAAATGTTGTATTATAGGCCTAATCTTTCTTAGTTTGTCACTACTATCGACTTGTTCATCGTCAACAAAATCTAAAAATCGTGAAATTATAATAAATCTTCCCCTGCTCATGGTTTCACGAAAAATAGGAGTGTTTATACACCTGTTTTTACTCCAGTATAACTGTATTCTTGACTTTCGCACTTGTGACATTAGTATAATTAATGCAAAATATGCCCTAATTTCGTCGGGTGTAGTCTCAAACCATTTGTCATCGTTTTTCAACTTATTTCTGTCAGTATTGCTCAACTGTTTTGCTGCATATCCCTTTAAGACCGTGTACGCACAATTGTGCGGGTTCGTATTTTAGTTATCCCTGACCGTATTTGATGTTTTTTCGGCGCTAGACCGGACTGCAGTGATTGTGCGGGACACGTGGCTTGTATTTCAATTGCTTTTAGTATGCGCTTGACCACCAGGGCGAAGGAAGAAGAGTTTAAATAGCACAGTTGATCGGCGAGATGGCGGGAAGCAGTAGTGCCAAAAGTAAGTATTTATTTATTGCGTTTATATTAATCTAGAAGCTTTACTGAATACCGGAATATATTCAATGAAGTGTGTACATTGGTTAGTGAACGTAAATTTTGAAGATACATCATCGTATGTGATACAACGAGGCTTTGAATTTTGAAAGATTGTGTGGGTCCTGTTTTTCGGATGTTAGTTTTTATTTTGTAAAATAAACTATCAATATGTGTATTGAGGAGAATTTTAGTCAGTTTTTGACAAACAAACAAAAATTCACGCCTTCAGTTTTCTTTCAGGTCTGAAAGGGATATTAATCTGTCTCGACAGATATTTTGTCAAACAAAGGATTCATGTATTCACAAAAAACTTGAGAGTTCAGATAGTGGCTGCGTATCAAACTTTTTCAGTAAGTTTTCACTAACCCCACTGTATTCACTAAACTTATCTACAACAGGTTTATTGCCACTTTTTGTCCAGTTCAAGTCAGTCAAGTTAGTCTGTGGCGAGGTACGAGCTCGTTTCGAAAGACTTGGCACACCGTCGTTATTTGCATCACTTTCCGTGTCATCAGAACTATTATACGCAACGCTAGTACTCGAACTAAAGACTTCAGGGTCTATTTTGTCGTCACAAACGTCACTGCCTTCAATATCACTCTCTAAAACACTATCTATTAGCTAGACTCCGGTGGCTCCAAGTAGCCTACGCAGTGGCCTCCACGGTATGCTTTAGCCAGCGTCTTGGTAGGTGTGCTAGGTACCAACTAATGAGCCCAACCTAGCACATGAGGGTGAAACGCTGGCAACCAGGAATGAGTTAGCTGGAAAATTTATAATGTCCAATAACGGACCATTTATATTAGTATTATAAATTTACTCATTCGGGACAAATATTTTAGATTCCCTATGGAAATCAACATCTATGTCATGTGGACTCCTCGCCAAAAACTCGTTCCTTGGGGGAACGAAGAAATTGCAGCAGCTATCAAAGAATGCTGTCGCACTCATAAACGCTATTGTGAACAGCCTACTGTGGCCAACTTGGTAACATTCAAGAAACTCCTTACTAAGGCACGAGTTCTTATTCGACAGAGTAAGAAAGCTTCGTGGGAGATGTACGTTTCGTCTATGATATCACATACCCAGTCATCTCACGTGTGGACTAAACTTAAGACGCATTTCGGCTAACCAAGGATCATCTTCTGTACCGGGAATTTCCATTTGCACGCAGTATCTTCACTGAACCACTCTTGATTACTAACCATCTGGCCAGTCATTTCGCGGATGTGTCTGGCTCCGGGAATTACCATTGTGATTTCCTCGCTCTGAAGTGGGAGGTAGAACGTCATCACCTTAGTTTTGCCACTCTATCTTCAGAGGACTATAACTTGCCCTTTATGGAGTGGGAACTCCGCAGCGCCTTGGCACTTTGCAGGAACAAGTCTCCTGGACCAGGCAATGTCCATAACCAGATGTTGAAACACCTTAGTGAGGATAGTCTATTATATATCCTTTGTGTGTTCAACCGAATCTGGAGAGAGTGAGAGTTTCCATCTCGGTGGCGAGAGGGCATAGTCATTCCTGTCCTCAAGCCTGACAAAAATCCTAAGTATGCAGGAAGTTACAGACCTATTTGTCTTACAAACTGCTTGTGTAGGCTATTTGAGAGGACGGTAAATAGCCGACTTGTGTGGTGTCTGGAGAAACAACCACTTGGTACGCCTGGAGAGGTCTATCCAGGATGCATTTCTCCGCAGACAGCATTTGCTGGCTGTTTTCTTTGACTTAGAAAAGGCCTATGACATCACTTGGCAATATGGTGTCCTTTCGGTCCTACATCAGTCGAGATTCCGAGGTAACTTGCCGGTATTTATTGCAAATTTTTTCTCCCTTCATCTATACCGTGTCCGAGCAGGGAGGCTATATTTGCAATACCAGTTCAAGTAAATGGAGTCCCACAGGGATCGGTTCTTAGTGTCACCCTGTTCGCGATTGCCATAAATGGTATTGTCGCTGCTGCTGGTTCAGCAGTAAGACTGTCGCTATATGTTGACGATTTTGCTCTGCATTACAGCTCATATAATATGGCAGTCACAGAACGACAAATACAGCAAGCTTTTAGGAGAGTGGAACGGTGGACTTCCCGCAGTTGACACTTACCGATTCCTTGGGCTTCTTTTCGAAAGCAAATTATCGTGGGAGCCACATGTGCGGCAGTTAAAAGTGCAATGCACTAAGAAATGGAATATTTTGAAGTTCCTTAGCAGTACTAATTGGGGAGCTGACCGCACGGTGCTCCTACGATTTTATAGGGCACATATCTTATCTCTTATCCAGGTTAGACTACGGCAGTGCGGCATATGGATCAGCAAGGCAAAGCGTCCTTGCAAAACTGAATAGCTTTCACCGCAGCGGGGTTAGGTTGGCAACGAGAGCTTTTCGAACAAGCCCCATTTGCTAGCCTGCTCACTGAATCTGGTGTGCTGCCTTTACACCTGAGACGCCAGCAATTGCTTCTGTCCTATGCTGCAAATTTACGACAGATGCCACTTCACCTAAGCTATCCTTGTGTATTGCACGATGGAAACCGTCGGCTGTACGCTGC
The DNA here is from genome assembly GCF_040414725.1 of Anabrus simplex. NCBI lineage: Eukaryota > Metazoa > Arthropoda > Insecta > Orthoptera > Tettigoniidae > Anabrus > Anabrus simplex. Next base: position 344,127,120 of record NC_090270.1, read on the forward strand.
TTATCCTCGAGCATAACAGCCGGTTGGAATACACTCAGATAGCAGTTAAAGATTGTTTGACATACCTTCTGTTCCCTGCCTTGTCAGACAACCAAGTGGGGTACCTGCCTGGATAATACGACGACCTGAAATAATCCTGGATCTGCACACTGGCCCGAAGGAAAGATTGACCCTTAGATTTATCGGAGGCTCTTACTGTCCGTTGTTGGCTGGTATCCAGGTTCAGTTATCATTTACACGCATGGTTTGAGGGCAGAAACGAAAGTGATAACGATAACATCGTCGATAATGATAGTTTTCTTTTTGCTCTCCCGGAAACCTGTAGTGTGTATACAACAGAGCTCTGTGCTATCTGTGAAGTTCTGCGGTACACATTGTCCGATGAGCACCGACACTTTCTAGTGTGTACTGACCCCTTGAGCTCGCTACAATCTATTGATACCTGTTTTCCTCGGCACCCTCTGGTGCAGTGGATCCAGGACCCGCTGGCTGGGTGTTCAGATGCCGGCACCAGAATCACATTGATGTGGCTCCCAAGCCACATGGGTGTAGAGGGAAACGAATTAGCAGATGAGGCTGCCAAGGAGGCAGTTACTTTGCCGTACAAGGTTCCAGCAAGTGATATTCGTTCTCAGGCGAGACATTTGGTTATCGCTGAGAGCGAGAAAAGATACAACGAAGGTATGAAGGACTTCCCTTCGGGCTTCTCGGAGGGAAGCGGTGGTATTATGTCTTTGGATCGGCGACGGTATAATAATGCACTCCTATTTACTGAAAGGGGAACCCCCTCCGGTGTGTACTTGCGGCAATCATCTTACCGTGGTACACATCCTTACGGAGTGCGTGGACCTGGTCAATCTGCACCGCAGTCTAAAACTCCCGAGTACCATCTCCCTCATCCTGCGAGATGACAAGCAGTCAGCAGACCTCTTCATCCGTTTTATGAAGGATAGTGGTCTTTTCTATCATGTGTAATATTGTCCTTTGTCTTAGTGTAGTTCTGTCAACTGCGCTTTTATCCCATTGACTCTATTTTAGTTTGTGTTTGCGTATTTTAATGTGTTATTTTGACTTCTAACTTGAATTATATACATCTGTACTTCCAGGCAATGGCTTATTCCATTGTACCTGTCTTGAGAAGTGAACTTAATGGTCTTTAACAGACTTGCTGGTAAGATTTATTAAACAATCTTGTGTAAAAACAAGAATTGCTTGAATTACTAAGGTGGAATTTAAAGCACCAAAAAAAGATATAAAGTTTTGGTACTGGTGCTAAGTATAGGGTTTATTTGGAAGAAGAAGTAAGTTGTTGTAATGAGCAAGAATTTCATTCCTGTGTTGGAGAGTTTTACGTTGTTGTTTGTGACAACATTGTGACAAAATTTCATATTGGTGATGAATTCTTGAAACATGCAGTGATTGCTAATTTAAATTTGAGACAAGGTGCTTGATTTTCACCCATTAATTAGATTAATAGATTTTGAAAAATTATAGCAGATTCAGAACATGATAAACTTGAATCAGTATTTGTATCTTACCAGCGTGACATTTTATCCGATGACATAAAATTATATTAGGATTGATGTTGCATGGAGTAAAGTTCCAAATTTAAAGAATGAAAGTGGTCTGAGAAGGTGATGTTAGTTGTTTTATCATTGTCACACAGGAATGACCAACAGAAAGAATCTTTAGCATTGTAAGAAAAATTCAAACTGAATTTAGGTCCTCAATGTACAAATACATTGTTATTGCTCCTTATTGAGGAACTAAAGATGTCATCAGGTTGTGGTGCTGTATGTTTCAAAAAAATATTCACTTAGGAGTTACAACAGGTGAAGCATACTACAACACAATATGTACACCCAAATAACTAAGCAGGCATTTCAGGTAGGGTGTGTTGCTTGTGGATTTTTTGCACTGGGGTGACACAGTAAATGCTGAGATTTATTGTGAGACCTTACATAAACTCCATCAAGTAATCCAAAACAAATGGTGTAGCATGCTCACAAGGGGGATTCTTTTGCTTTTTGCTCACATGGCTAATTGAACCAAAGACCTCATCGCTTTATTTGGTTGGGAACAATTTTATCATCCTCTGTATAGCCCTGACCTAGTGCCTAATGACTACCACTTATTCCTGCACCTGATAAAAGCATTATGAGGTCAGTGCCACGATGATGACCTAAAAACGAATGTGCTGCAGTGGCTGGCACATCAGGCAGCAGATTTCTATGAGGGTGGAATTCAGAAGCTGGTTTCACAATATAAGTGTCTTAAACTTTGTTGAGCAGAAGTTTAAAAAATTTGCATTACATTTTTTCTGTATCAAGACGGTACTTACTTTTAAAAAAAAAAACATGTCTCATGTATTTACTGTTGGTGAACATAAAATTTGGTTGCTTTCTTTTTGAAACTTTACTATTTCATGCTTTTCTTCTTTTCTTTTTAGCACATCGTGTCAACCCGACATGACCCTGTGCAGCTCCATAGAGGATGTGAAATGTAAACTTATTGCTAGTTTTGTCAGTTGTAACTTTATAAATACAAAAAATAAAATATTACCAATTGTAGGAATAAATATTTGTTCTCCCACTCTGCATTGATGGTGAGAGAGAGAGAGACCAGTGAGCCTGTTGGAGTGTCTGCTCGCTTGGATATAAGAAGTAGTGCAGTAGGAAGAATTGATCATTCTAATCGCTACAGTATACAACTCTGTAAAGTTAGACTGAGAAAGCTTTCCAGGGGCGTAACGTTAGGGCCTGCAATGAAGGGCAACGCTCTCGCTCGAGACTCTCAAGACTGACATCGCAGACCTCGAAACCGATTCTCCTGTGCAGCAATCTATGCAACGTCCTGTAACTATGAGTGTAAACTTGATAGTATATCATAAGCAGTTATTGTGTGAAATAACGTTGTCATATGGAAACGTGTGAGCTGATAAATTTTGTCAAAAGCCTAGAAATGTACTGCATGTTCAACTACCATTAACAAAAGTGAAAACAGAATGTCAGTATCTTAAACTGTTCAGAAGAGAGGTAGATTGCAACACCACGAGGTGAGAACACAACGTAAAGTGAACCACCTTTGGATTAAGGATGAAATTAATTTCTTACATCTCAAAAAAAAAAAAAAAAAAAAAAAAAAAAAAAAAAAAAAAAAAAAAAAAAAAGCTGAATAGCTCACTTTATGAGCTGCACTTATCACCAAAAGAATCCTGGCCTTGCAATGGGAGGAGGCGCAGTTTAATATAAAATTCTCTTTGTTCACAAAATTAAAGAAAAACCAAGAAACTTTAGATAAAAAAATACCAGAATCTCATTCATGCCAAACATAACACACGAGTAGAAATGCAGAATACAACAGCATATGAATTTTACCTGCTAGTAAGAAAAGAAGTTGAGATTCTAGAAAAAGGTCCTAAACATAATTGGCCACACAATTATAAGTCCTTGCATAACAGGGAATTAGGGAAATTGATAGCAGAAACTGAGGTCGCACTTGCAGAGATCCCAGTAGACAAACAGGAGGTAATTAGGTTTGAGGCCAGAAAGAAAATTTGCAAAATAATGGAACAAAAAACTACCACAAATGTTAGTATAAATAATAATTTGCAATTGATGAATAAGAAAATGAAAGACAATAACATTATTATCACGAAAGCAGATAAGGGCAATACCATAGTTTTGATTAATAAAAATGATTACATTAATAAAACGAATGACTTCTTAACAGGGGTTAAATTTAGTCAAGTAAAAAGGGATTCTACTAATACCGTACAAAAGAAATTTAAACAAATTTTGGCAAATACCAACTTTTTGATGGAATCGAAAGAAGCAAATTATTTAGTAAATATAAACCCAGGATTGCCCACGCTGAGGGCAATGCCTAAAGTACACAAACAAGGAATATCAATTAGACCCGTAGTCAATAAATAGGGATAAATTTTCAAAGAATTTACAGCATGCATCAATTTCCTATGGCACATGTTGAAGTTTTCAATAAATTGACCTTGATTATACAAGTACCAAAATACAGTTCAATCTGACATGTGTTATTTGCACTAGCCTGTTGCAATGCAATCGATCACATTAGATATAAAATTAGTACAAATAATATACTGTAGATCACAAACGCACTATTTACTGTTAAAAAGCAGTAATAAAGTGGGTACCATTCTTTGTCAGTTATAACAGGCGGATAATACTTGAGCGATAGCTTCTCACCAAAAGAGCTGTGGTAAAAAAGACTTCCTGGTCAATGCATATGGGAATTTTGAAAATTGTTGAGGAATGTAAACTCCTCTGTGATCACAATCTTTGCATCCTTAAACTCTCCTGTGTTGCTTTAAACAGATCCCAAACTACGTTGATACTTATATCTACTGGCAGGAAACTGGGAAATGAGATTTGTAGACCCTAATGGGTGGGTAGGAGATAAAGATCTGCGCTCAGCTGATCTTCACGTGAACCGCAGTGGTATGTAGAATGTTGTTTAGAAGGGTTATGTGGAGGGAACAGGCTGGACTAGAGCGTTGTAGGCATAACATTGTCAGTAGCTGCACGAATTGGATGGTGCAGATCAGGTAGATCACGTACTGGGGTTGATGCAAAATCAAGCTACTTAATGTCTCGAGCAATTGGGCAACTGACGACCTCTCCCAATCTAGTGCTCTGGAAACTCATAGTTTTAATAATCTCTCACAGTTTTCTCATAATGGCATGGTGTGCCGTCTTTTCAGAAGCTCACACCACAAGGAAGTTGTGGCATCAGGTTTATTTCATTAATGGTCAACTCTGTGAAAAAGAATGGGCATATGACCCTGAATGTCAGCACTGCTTTGATGAGTGGCTCGACACAAAGAAAGCTTCCCATTTGGCACAGGCTTATCTTTCATATTTAATCGCTACGTACATGGGAACGTCATCAGTCAGTCGTTTCCCACATAGCTGATTATCTTACTAAATAATTCAGCATCAGCGCCACCCTTGGCAGGTCTGTACACCCCTAGAATATCACGTTTCTCATCCTTAACTTTTTCATAGCTAAAAATTCTTCTTTAACCCATATGAATACTCCCCCTCCTACCATTCCTATCCTGTCTCTATGGTAAACACTGAGGAAATTTCCACATTCATCACTGGAATATCTCCGCCTTTTGATATCAGTGTGGGTGTTCATCAAGGTTCTGCCCTTTCACCATTGCTATTCATCCTCTGCATGGATACGGCAACAGCTGACATACAGAATTCACATCCCTGGACCCTTCTTTATGCCGATGATGTGGTACTTGCACAAGAAACCCGTCCTGAACTCCAGCATCAGGTTCAAACGTGGCAGGACAGACTGGCTGAAAATGGACTGCACCTCAATATCCAGAAGCAGAATACCTGGAATGTGGCCCCCAAACCAGAGGTACCATAAGTATCAGTGAAGAAGACCTGCAGAAGACCATGCAATTTAAGTACTTGGGATCCATCATCACCTCAAACTGTGACACCACTCCTGATACTCGGATGAGGGTAAATGCAGCTTGGCTCAAGTGGAGACATGTCACTGGAGTCCTCTGTGATAAAAAGGTGCCTCAATATCTAAAGGCAAAAGTTTATAAGAGTGTGGTACGGCCAGCAGCGATCTATGGGACTAAATGTCGCCCCATGACGAAACAACAGGAGCAAATGTTGACAAACATGGAGATGAAGATGCTTCGATGGTCCATGGGGCTGACCCGATGTGACCACATAAGGAACACGGACGTCCGGCAAAGGTTTGGTGTCGCGCCCATCATAGACAAAGTGAGGGAAGTCCGTCTCCGCTGGTACGGCCACGTCATGAGAAAACAGGACGATTCAGTTGCCAAAACAGCGCTCCACATCAACCCAGAGGGAACAAGACCACGAGGAAGACCGGCAAAGAGATGGACTGACAACATCAGGGCAGACATGCACAGTGTTGGCTTAACACCAGAAGATGTCAACGACAGACAGAAATGGAGGAGATGTAGCAAAGCAGCAGACCCTGCAAGTCGGGATTAATGCTAAGGAAGAGAGAGAGAGAGAGAGAATTACGTTTTAAAAACCCTTGTGCATCTCTTATCAACCATATGATACTGATAGTACTACTTTTACAAACTTGGCCTGAAATTAGTAGACACGATACTACTACTGCTATACATTTACTCACACATTCTCACATATAATACACGATAATATATAGTATCTTATTCAATTACAGATTGTAATACCAGTACACGTTAGCTGGCGTCAACACTAGTGCTGCCGACCTAGGGTCGCACCATGATATGGCAGAAATGTTCCGCAACTGCTTGACGGAGCACGACAGGCACAGACTCAGTCGTGTATCTCCATGGTTATTGATGCTCTCTCTGTAACAAGGCAGTTATTTGAATGAGCAATGTAAACTTTTGCCATGCATACTCAGTTAAAAATCATTTTCAGTTCATTACCTTTCAAGTTATTATAGTTTGTTTTTCCTTTAATCCGGACACACTGTTTTCAATAATTTATTATTGACTGAAATTTGTCAATTAATACCAAACGATCTGCAAGTTCACTTGCTTAAGATTCAACTCGCATGGTCTAATGTGCACTAACCCTTGTTAACAAATTTTTGGAAAATCCTGATTCACAGTGAACCAAATTCCATATTTAAGAAAACGACAATAGGAAAAAATTATGTTTCAGCAGACTGGCTGAAATCAACCTTCATACCACTACCGAAGAAGCCTAACTCGTCTCAGTGCGATGATTATCGAATGATAAGTTTGATGTCTCACGTGCTCAAAATATTCTTGCGAATCATTCACACTAGAATATACAAAAAATGTGAATCCCACATGGATCAGAATCAGTTCGGTTTCCGAAATGGCGTTGGTACACATGAGGCACTCTTCTCGTTAAATGTGTTGTTACAGAGGTGCAGAGATATGAATGTTGATGTCTATGCCTGTTTTATAGACTATAAAAAAGCTTTTGATTGTGTCAGACACAATAAGTTGATAGAGATTCTGAGATCAACAGGTATTGACTCCAGTGACTTACGTATAATCAGTAACCTGTACTGGAATCAGTTTGCAAATGTCAAAACTGATCAAGGAACTTCAGAAACTGCTTCGATCAGGAAGGGCGTCCGCAAGGGTTGTGTACTGTCACCTCTGTTGTTTAACATTTACTCAGAGGCAATCTTTAAAGAAACATTGGAAGACTATGGTGGGATCAAAATTAACGGGAAAATCAACAACATCAGATATGCAGATGATACTGTTGTCATAGCTGATGACATGCCTGCCCTTCATTGCATGATAAACTCCTTAGTTCAGCACAGTGAAGAGTTTGGATTATATGTTAACCCCTCAAAGACGAAACTGATGGTGTTCTCTAAGAAGACAATTCGGACAAATCTCACAATAAAAGATAAAATAGTTGAGCAAGTGTCTTCTCTCAAATATCTGGGTACCATCTTGGATGACCAATGTAACTCCAAATGGGAGATAATATCTAGAATTGAGCAGGCCAGGAAACAATTCATTACCATGAAGAAATTCTTTGTGAGGTCAGATCTCAGTCTCCAACTACGAATTCGTATGATCCGCTGCTATATATTTTCTGTTCTCCTATATGGATGTGAAAGCTGGACTCTGGATCCAATCATAGAAAAACGTATTGATGCCTTCGAAATGTTCCTGTATCGCCGTCTCTTGCGGATATCCTGGGTAATGAAAATCTCAAATGCTGAGGTCCTTCGTCGGATGAAAAAGCAAAAAGAACTACTGCTCACCATAAAACAGAAGAAAACGCAATATCTAGGACATATCATGAGAGGTGAGAGGTATCAGTTATTACAGCTTATTATCGAAGGGAAGATACAGGGGAAGAGATCTGTTGGGAGAAGAAGAAATTCATGGCTGAAAGACCTTCGAAGATGGCACTGCTGTACTTCAGAAATGGCATTCCATTCTGCGCTGTCAAGATCAGAGCTAGTTACGTGGATCGCCAACCTCCGCTCGGAGATGGCGTCTTAAAGAAGAAGAAGTGAGGAGACTTCCTGCTTTGTATTTGTCCAATGTACCTCCCAAGTCAGCAACAAAAATGAATATTGTAGGTCTCATATAAATCACAGATGAATGTCTGAGAATATTCACATTCTCAATACTTAGCTGTGAAGAATGGAGAGACTGAGAAGGATGGCTTGTAGAAAGCCACTAACGTTATGTCCATTGGAGATTATTACAAGAATTCAGTAAATAAAAAGTTAATTTTTTGTGTTATAAAGACGAGCTCTATGGGAACCAAAAGCTACCAATTTCTAAGTAGCCTGGAAAGAGCTGCTCTTATTTGTTAAACATAAGTAGGGACCTAATTAACTTTCAGACGTTACAATAATGTTATTGGTTTTAAATTCTAGTAATTACTTATATTATGGTTTCCAGATACACAAAGATACCGGAAATTAATTTCATGTTATGAAAATACTGTAAAATTATTAAAATAGAGCATGAAGTCTCAAGACGGATTCGGAGTAGAGTTTTATAAAGAACATATTCCTGTCATAATAGGATTTGTCAACACTGAGGGCTATCAAGTGGGTGAATGTAGGAGAGCCTCTTAAATTGATAACAGAAGTTTCTGCAATATGAACTACTCTAGGTGGTGGTCAGGATAGAAACCTCTCTTGCCGATTTTATGGAGAATGAAACACTGGCTCACAGAACAGTACTAAAAAATGTCATGCCATCATTAGGAGGGACTGCCTATAGCAGGCTAACTCCAATAGAAACTTCAGTGTTCATGAAGATATTGACAGTTCATCTACAACAGATATGATGGATTGGCATTGTAACCTATAACCAGGGCTGGGTTATTTTGGTGTTCATTTTTCGAACATTTCATTAAATATGTATAAAATATGTTTATAAATTAAAATATGACAGTAATTTAATGAAAATTTTGTGATACTCTTCAATGCCATACACTTATGCATAATGTTACTAAATCAATAAATATTTTATACAAGGCCTAATATTTGCAACATTCATGGGAAACTAAAGCTTCAAAATAGTAAACAATAAATTGTACCTTCTGAAAGTCAACCTTGCTCAGTCATGTTTATACCAGGTGAATCAGTTGCCCCTACCAACAGTTGTACTGCAGGCCAATAAATGTGCGAGGTCATCATGAGGTTGATATTTCTCAGCTAACATTCTTTGTGGTACTAACACACTGTAAACACATCCTGCAAATGATTCTGAACACTATTATCATTCACACCGTATAACTACAGTATGTTAAGATGTCATACCAAGTGTCCGAGTATAGCAAAACACAAAATTAATGCTTAAAACTATGATACAGTGATGTGGATTGTGTACAAAACAGTTAACTATTGGAGGAGTAACGTAGTATAAGGCATTAATAATACAGTACAAATCTCAGTTATAGCTGTGGCATAGTGCATATGGTCAAACACTAGCCTCTAAGTTTTACAATATTAAAATTCTTCCACCGTTTTGATACTTTTTTATTTGCCTTTTGGCAAATTTTTATTTGTCAACAGTACATGTTTCGTTCCTTATTTAAGAACATCCTCAGCTGTTATTATACCTTAGGTGAATTGCTAAGATTATAAACACGTTAATTTGCAGGTACATTGATTCACTTAAAAACTACTAAAATACTGATTAAATTAAATGATATTAAAAACAATGTAGGGATTAGTATGTTAATGATATGAGAACGGATGATTACATAGTTGGTCAGCAGTTCACCTAAGCTATAATAACAGCTGAGGATGTTCCTAAATAAGGAACGAAACATGTACTGTTGACAAATAAAAATTTGCCGAAAGGCAAATAAAGAAGTATCAAAACGGTGGAAGAATTTTAATATTGTAAAACTTAGTGATTAGATTTTGATACAGAAAATGAAGCTGATTACTTGCAAACACTAGCCTACCACCTAGTGGAAAGTAGGATTGAGAGTTTGAATCGTTCATCGAACAAAAATGTTCATATCGATGTGAAACTTCAGTGCCTAAACACAAGCCAGTGTGTACCACGCAAGCAAAAAAATGCCGCTATTATAGTTTCTGTGTGCTATGCATACTGCACCAGTATGCGGTTGAAATGAAGTTGCTTCAGTCATTCGCCACATATTCCACGGACAAATATGTTGACATGTGCTTTAGCTACAGGTAAGCAAGAGAGAATTTGTTGCAGACACAATGTCTGTACCAGGTAAGATAACCAGACGAGCTAAATCTGACTGCGAAGACATTCCGCAATCTTGAAAGACATTTACGAACATCAGGGAACTTCAGACGATACTACTTGTATAAGAATGAGGCTGTTCTGGATACAGCTCATAATAACCCATACGCGAGTACACGGGCAATTACACAACAAGCTTCTGTACTATGAATACTACATCCTTACCATCTTCAACTAAACCAGGAGCTCCATGGGGCTGGATTTTGAAGCTCGGAATGAATTTCTGTCAGTGGCTGTTAGGAAATCTGGAAAGTGTTGCAGCATTCTTGTGGACAATATTCTTTTCTCAGATGAATCGCAATTCTACAATAATAGCAGTAGCGAAACTACTTGGAGTCATTTGAGGCAATGCCTTCCCTAAGAAATATGATTCAACATAAATGTCGTAAGAAATTTAGCCGCTGTTGTTATTGTGTTAAATCACTAATAATCTCTTTTTGATATGTGCTACATGATGACAGCAGATGATGTGCTTCGCTGATCACCCTGCTAGATGGCGACAGCAGACTACTTGTTCTGACAGGGAGGCAGTCTGTAACTTGTCTCACCCAGGACTTTTTGTATTGTTTCCCTTCCACCGGGCGAGTTGGCCGTGCGGTTAGGAACGCGCAGCTGTGAGCTTGCATCCGGGAGATAGTGGGTTCGAACCCCACTGTCGGCAGCCCTGAAGATGGTTTTCCTTGGTTTCCCGTTTTCACACCAGGCAAATGCTGGGGCTGTACCTTAATTAAGGCCAAGGCTGCTTCCTATCCCAACGTCGCCATAAAACTTATCTGTGTCGGTGCGACGTAAACAAATAGCGAAAAAAATATGTTTCCCTTCCGTCATTACTTATATGGTTTCCAGATACACAGATACCGGAAATTGCGTTATTGGACTATATTTCTTTGAGGGCCATTTAAGAGGAACAGACTACTTTCACTTCTTACACCATGAACTCCTTTCTTGATCCCAAGCACCCTCCACTATCGGACCAGTTACTCTATGAATAATTCTATCATATACAGTTCGTGACATCATATGTAAGTTAATGGACTTGCAGAATGACCGAAAAGGTTCAAACAGAATGCCTGACAACAATAATGCTGATGATATTAGGATATTTGCCTCCGGTTTCTTTCCTTCCATAGGTTGAGAATACCAACGGACTTTATTACCACAATCGCAAAGTGATTTTACGCACAACATAGTCCCTTTAATGTAATGCGAAATGTTTTTCACTTTGCTTTTACAAATGTAACAAATTTCAAAGAGTGTGAGCAAACTTGTCCCCGCTACAAAGAAATATGAACCTGTAATATGTACATCGTCCTGAGTGTGTTCGTTATCAGTATCACTAATATAACTTTCACTGTCACTTTCATCTCGTTCATACAAACTGTCATTCAACTGTTCTCCCATTACGTCACTGTTCAAGGCTGTGCCGGAAGTTGCAACGTCGAAGTATTTTCTAGCTATTTCACTTCTTAACTCACACTGTATTTCTACACTATATTCGTGTTTGTCTGGTGAAATATTTTCACTCATATCATTCTGAACGTCATGTACATCATTATCGTTATCACTTTCGTTTAATACTGTGTCAACAAACTCCCTTCATCTTTTAGCCTCATACCTTTCCATCCTGCTCTTTTTAGTTTCTGATGAGTACTCCCACAGTGTATTTTGTGAAGCGGCTTCCATATGAATTAGCATTCCTGGCTGAGAAGTACTTCCATCTGTCGACGCCAGACATCTTATTGAAGGAACAGACCCTGGCTTCAATTTCAGACCTTGCAGCTTTTCCGTAGGCATCACCTTCATTTTCAAAAGTTGCGTTTCATCATATTCTGTATTTTTAAAATGCACTGAGCACACAGTAGCTCCCTTACTGGGAGAAAAGTGTTTCCTCTTGCAAAATTGTACCCAAGTGCTAAACCTTCGAGGGGACTTACTTCGATTTGGAAACCTATGGAAATGTATTTCTTTCTCTCTACACTTTCGGTTTCTACTCGTTGTGTTGTTACAGCCGTACACACTACAGGAAGGCATTTCGACAAACAGTCACCGCACTATTATAATAAACAATACTTCAAGTAAACGGAAGAGCGGCTGAGCGCGTACTGCAATAATCAACTGGGTGGCTCGCTCAGTGCTTACAGCGCAGTGACGTCACAGCTACTCATGTTTCCTTAGTTCACCGGCCTGCGGAGCGGCACACAGCAAAAGCAAATATATAGTTGAACACTGTCCGACACACTCTTTGATTCTGAGGCAACTTGATTTTTGTGTTGTGTTCTCCTTTAATATTAACACCAACAACAGCGTGACAACTGTGAGTTCATTGATAGTTATCAAGCTGGTAGGTCCTCCTCTACAACATATGTCAACTCCTGGAGCCTCAAAGGAAGACACAAAGAGCACAGAACGTTATTGTGAAAATGGCAGCAATGTGTCCAATTTGGAAGTTACTGTAATGTCTTCATTTTTAATAACATTTTAGTAACATATGTTGAAAGTTAATGCAAAGCAGGTTAAGGTGTGTTTTGCCTTATAGATTGAGTTAGACATTGTGGTACACTATGTGTTTTAAATTAACTTCTAACTAATTTTATGCTCGATGATGCCAAAATATAAATATTATATGACAGAGAACTGAATCTTAATGAGGCTCATTATAGTTCAAGTTTCATTATGATACAGGTTCTCCACCAATCAGAGTTCAGATTTTCATTATGATACAACTTTGACCAATTAGGTAAAGATAGCATCGCACCTGCGCTCAACGCATTAGCTTCGCACTTGCTTCCAAAATCAAACATGTCGGACACACATATTAACATCAATGCACCTTCTACTTCGAATACTCCACAACCACACGCACATTCCCGCAAACTCACTTCACCAACTGAACAATGAACTATTTGTATTTGTAATAAAGCTAGGTTATGATAACCTTCTATCAAAGCTTTGGAAACATATGACATTGTCAAGGTCTCTGATCTACTCACGGAAAATCAATAACCCAGCACATGCGCTCTGTTCAGTAAACTCAACTGTCAAGCGACATCTCGACAAAATTTATGAATATTTAAAAAACAGAGTTATAATTATCGTCGAGCATAAATTCGCTTATAATCGTAATTAAGGCACTCGTAAACTCGCTTCACTTGTTTTATAAACATACTTGTGTCTTAATTATTGCCATTATAGGCTTGTTGCATAATGTACTATACTGCAACTGGCTACTTGGTACTATAATATGATTATATGACACCATAGAAACTGTAGGCTGTGACTACAATATTCTATGTTTGGGATGGGTCGAATGAGTACTGGTTAACTTTTTTCCAGAAAAAAGCACGGGATAAAGTAGAGTGTAAAACAAAGTTGTATACAAAATAATCTGTCTCTCATTTATTTTCATTTATCATACATCAACATACTGTACAAGTAACAACATTTTGCTCCGTCATACTATTACTCACACTATACAATTGTAGCCTACTGTCAGGTTTTCCAATCTTTGAGGAAATTAAATACTCACTAAAATTTAGGTTAGTAAAGAATTTTTACATTTTATTTTAGATGATCCATTCTTTGAAACCAGAAAATTTGGCTGCTCTCTGGTGCTTGGATGGCAACATTAAAAAATAATGATGCATCAAGTTCTTTTTCAGTTAATATGTCCCAGGAAGAATCACTACATACCTCCAAGTGTTTGGAAAAATGCAGGCAGTTTATTTATTTAATCGTATGGTGATTTTATACAATATATATACACAAGGCAAAATCAAACTTTAAAGTCCATCCTTCTCAGCCATTCAGATAAACCAGGTGTGAGAGCGAACAAATCATCAGGAGTGCCAGGGTACGAATGAAGAGGACAGCGTTGGACCAGGTGCTCAATCGTCTGTTCTTCCAGGTTACAATCACACATTGGTGAAGTGATCCAACCCCACTTGTACTTGAAATAATTGCAACAACCATGCCCAGTCCTTAACCTATTGATACGGCACCAGAGGTTCCTCGGTAGGTCAAAACCGTTTGGCTTCTTTGTGGGATCAAGATGGTGGGCACTTGTTTCCGATGTTTTTGTTGACCACTCATGCTTTCAGTTAGGTCAAATCCATCCGCAATGAGTTGCCCTGTAGGACACTTGCTGGTCTTCTTGATTGAAGTCGCTGCTGTGACAGATGGCAGAATTCCTGGTGTAGTGGCAAAGAGGGTGATGCAAAGATTTTCTTAGCTTCCCTTAGTAAAGCTTGCTTCCGTCTTAAGTGAGATGGAGGGATGTGACTCAGCACAGGTAACCAGTGTCATGGAGTTGATTTGATGGTACCAGTAATGCAACGCATTGTATCGTTAAATTTTGTGTCTACCTTCTTCACATGTACACTTTCCGACCAGACAGGAGCACAGTACTCAGCAGCCAAGTAGACAAGGCTAATCTTGCGGCGACTTTATGAGAAAGCTTAGTGATGTGCTCTTTGTAGCTCAGGGTTCTATCTAAAGTGACTCCCAACAATTTTGGGAAAGGATTGTACCTCAGCTTTCGTCCGTTGAGCAGAACTCTTGGTTTGTAGTTTTCAGCACGATTCGCTAGATGGAAACAAGAGACTTCAGTTTTTGTTGTGCTGGGGATCAATCTCCAGTTCTTAAAGAAAGTTGACAACTTCTTAAGCTCCTCCGTCAGAATTTGTTCACCATCTTCAAAGTTATTACTCTGTGTTACCAATGTGATGTCATCAGCATATATGAACTTAGTTGATGTTGGGTTTAGTAAGTCATGAATGTACAAATTGAATAGCAATGGTGCTAAGACAGATCCCTGTGGTAGACCATTATTTAGTTTTCGTTTGTGGCTTTTAGTGTTGCCTAGAAACACTTCGAATTGTCTTTCACTAAGCATGCTAGATATTAGATACACGATTTCTCAACTTGGTACAACTTGCAATAGTTTGTAGATCAGTCCCTGTCGCCAAACAGCATCATATGCACCTGTCAAGTCGATAAACACAACTGTTGATTTTAGTTGTCTTTGAAAACCAGCTTCGATATGTGTAGTTGGAGCAAGAACTTGATCGGTGCAGCTGCGTCCATGTCTGAATCCAGCTTGTTCAGGAGGAGTAACAGTTTCAATGAACGGAGCTATTCTGGTTAGGAGGATTCATTCAAGAAGCTTGAATGTGCAACTGAGTAGTGCTATTGGTCGATAACTTTCGGGGCTGTCCTCAGGTTTGCCAGGTTTGAGAATGGCTATAATTTTTGACAGTTTGAATTGTCTGGGCAATTTGTTCTCTTGGAGTATGTAAGTGAAGAGAGAAGTGAGCCAGTATATACAATGCGGGCCCATATTCTTAATAAATTCATTATAGATGTCGTCGGGACCAGCAGCCTTGCCTATTTTCAGTTGTTTAATTGTATTTTCTACTTCCACTGTGGAAAAGGGTCTGGAAAGCGGCTTGTTTCTCGGGGCACTGCGCTTCAGTTTAGAAAGGTTACATTTTACTATTCTGGTATGATTCTTGACCCTCTTTTTCCTTGTGAGGTCTACGATCCTGTTGGCAATAATGTCAGGACTCAGTTTAGGATGTGGCTTTTTGGTGTGTTGCTTGCCAATTAGCCCATTCAAGATTCTCCAGGCTTTCCTGCTTGACTTTGCGAAGTTCATTTCTTTGAGTGTAGCTTCCCATTTCTCTCTTCTGCTCTTATTTAAAGAATGGAGTAGCTGTGAGCCCATTGTTTGATTTCCAGAACTTTGGTATTCTTGGTGTAAAGCCTCGCTATCTTCATTCCATCCAGGTACATATTCCTTTCTGTAATCCCTGGGAATGTTGGCCTTGGCAGCTTTGATAACTAGTTTAACAAATTCGTCATAGTTATTTGCTGTCGGCTGAAGGTTCTCCGGAGCTAGGCTGGAGTCAAGGTCTTTTGTGAATCCATCCCAGTTGGCTCGTTGAAAGTTCCATCTGGGTAAGAGCATTGAGTTTACAAGGGGAATTTTCAAACCGATTTCCACCATAACAGGTCAGTGTTGACTGTTTGGGAAGTTGGACAGAACAGTGCGAGTGGTGTTGAGTGGTTGGTCTAGTTGATCTTTAGACACGAATGTCAAGTCTGGGTTGTAATCCTTGTTCCATCACGCGGAGTGGAAGGTTCTCTTGTCTTTTACATCAAAAAGCAAATGCATATTGTTGATTTCTGCCCATAGAACTAGTAACTTCCTGTTCACATCCACGGTGTCATACTGCCAGTTTGTGTGATGGCTGTTGAAGTCTTCAGTGTATACACAAGGGTGATCAAAAGCCGGCAGCACTGTAGGAGCCCAATTCACACATGGAGTCTTGTACAGATAGACAATTTTTAAGTCATTTATCTGAATTGCTATAGTATAAATGTAGCCATCTTCAGTGCAACCAATTACTTGCACTCCATTTAAACTTGACTTCACATAAGTGGCTATTCCATATTGTGGATGATGGGTAGCTTCGACCAGTGTATAACTGGGTATTTGTCCTCTACGCTGGAGATCCTGTTCATCTTTGGCATGGGTTTCTTGAATGTTAACAACATCAATGTTAAGGTCATGCAGTTGTTTTTGCAGATATTCGCATTTGGCAGAACTTATGCCTTCAAAATTAAGTTGCATAATGCGGACTGGGTGTTTCTCGCCTCTAGTTTGATGGTTCTGAAAAGAATCGTTATTTGTTATGTTTCTGGGCATACTGTATGTCACCTTTAACACCGTTACACGTTTAGCACCACCCGGGGGTCACGTGTAGGGTAATTTGAGGTAATACCTACGTACGTGAGTAACGTTCAACCCCCATGCAGGCAGTTGGAAGATGTCACACCTATGCCAAGAGATGATTTTGAAGGAGCTCATAAAACTGTAGTAGCTAATCTAAGACTTGGTAAAATAGTGAAGTTAAGGGAGAGAAAAATAAAGAGAGGAAAAGAAAGGGAAAACTTCAAGATGATCTGAAAAATTTAATTCCTTGTAAAGAAGAGGAATGGAGAAATTTCAAACATAAATTTGTGAAATGTGTAGAACATACCTATGGTAGAGAAGGAGAGAGGTGACACCCTGATGGAATGACAGGGTAAGGGAAGCAAATGGCTTGGAGAAAATAGGAAGCAGAAATACAAGGAATATGCAAAGGTGTCAAGAAGCTTAGAAAGTGTGCCGAAAAGTTATACAGGAAGAGAAAAATGGATGCTGGGAAAGTTCCACGGACACCTTGCAGGAGGACATTAAGGGAAGTGAAAAGGTGTTGTATGGAATGGTATAAAACAGAGTAAATATAAGAGAGGATACAAAATTTGTACAGATGGAAACACAACAGATCTTGGCACAATGAGAGGATACATGCCACAGATAGGAAGAGTATTTTTTTTTTCAAAATTACTTAAATTTAGATTCACACAGGAAGTTATTGAAGGGGTGCATGAAGAAATAATAGTCGAAGAAGAAGAACAAGAGAAAGACATATCTATGGTATAAAAAGAAGATGTGTGGCAAAACACTGGAGTAGATCAGGTGGTTACGGAGATGATAAAGGCAGCAGGCCTAACATTTTTTTAATTTACGAAACTGCCTCCTAATGGAGGAAGCCCTAAAGAACTTAGTATACCCACATGACAATATTAATTAGCATTAAAATTATAATTACAATATTAAAATATAATTATATGGCGTAAAATTTCAAACACCTAGAAGTGTGGATTGAGACGGTGATTCAGAATTTGACAACTCTTCTTTAGTACTATGGTGACTATCGCATCTCGTAAGGAAGATGGAATGTGATATTATTTCAAAATTCCTAAAATAAAATTTTTTTTAAAAAAAAACTACTATAGCACCTCGAGCGCCTATCAGTAGACCTATTACATCAACACATTTCAGCTTATACCTGTCTCTGAAATAATTAACGGTAGGTTCATACATGGCTTTCTTTTCTTTATCCACCTCCTCAGCTTGTTGAAGACCAACCTCGATCAGACAGAAGGGTCAATTATTATGCTATGCCTAGAGGTGTTGGAATATGCAATAACTAGCTGATGTGCCCCTGCTTCGCTACGGGATTCTCAGAAAGACTGTCTTTGTGGTTTTCCTAACTACAGTTAACTTAGGCCATTTCAAAAATGTAAGTAGGAATATAGGGATTAAAAGCAATGTTATCATATTAAATACTCACTCAAATGAAAAACCGCATATTTTCTCACTTTTAACGAACAGTACTACAATTACAATCTTCAATACGGAACAAAATGAGATTAGCTACTTGTAACTTGACCGCCAACCAGGCAAATTATCGTTTAAACAGATATTTAAATCTTAAGGTCAAAATAGGCAATTTAACAAAAGATATCCCCCTGTGGGTGGGGGCAGTAGAATAACACCCACAATATCCCCTGCCTGTCATAAGAGGTGACTAAAAGGGGCCCCAGGGGTTTTGAACTTTGGAGCGTGGGTTGGCGACCACGGGGCCCTCGGCTGAGTCTTGGCATTGCTTCCACTTACTTGTGTCAGGCTCCTCACTTTCATCTATCCTATCCGACCTCCCTTGGTCAACTCTTGTTCTTTTCTGACCCTGACGCTATTAGGTTTGCGAGGGCTAGGGAGTCTTTCATTTTCATGCCCTTTGCGGCCCTTGTCTTCCTTTGGCCGATATCTTCATTTTTCAAACTGTTGGACCCCTTCCATTTTTCTCTCTGATTAGTGTTATATAGAGGATGGTTGCCTAGTTGTACTTCCTCTTAAAACAATAATCACCACCACCACCACTAACAAAAGATATACCATATTTAAAACATTGTCTAGAGCAAAAATTGGTTCCAAAATTTCTAATGCCCAAGCAGAGGAAAGGTATAACCAATACGAATAGAATTCAGAACAAAGTCAATGAGATTTGGATAAGAAATGAAATTAAAGCAGGTACAAAAGGAAAGCCCTCTTAAATTTGAAATTATATAAGGTTCATTTTATTTTTGGCCCAAAAGTTGTCTCCGTCCAACTACATGTAGACTATAAGTTGAATATTGCATTAGAAAGGAAGCAAGCAACACTTGATAAAAAAAACTCTCCCAATTAGTACAGTCTAAGATACGATCTCCCACACATAGCAAAGTTTCACAAAGAACAGTATCCCCACACGATAACACATCCACAGTAGTCAATTTAACGAACGTTCAGTTTTCTGAGGATGTATGTATGTATGTATGTATGTATGTTGGGTATTCAGCCTGAAGGCTGGTTGGATCCTCATCAGGTCCACCATTAGCTGTCATAGATGGCCTAGGTGCCACTGAAGAGGCGTACTAGGGAAATAAGGACTGAGGTAGTTTCCTGTTGCTTTCCTCACTGAGTCAGAAGTTGCTATTGCACATCAGTCTGCCAAGCCCACTGAAGTGCATGCACCAACCGACCCTATGAGTGACATTTTCACACCATTCATAGCAGGGACTGGCTGCATAAGGAGTGGCATTGCTAGCGTCACTCATACCTCAGCCACTTTCATATTGTCAAAGCCAAGTATAAGGCTGAGACAGGTCAATGAAAGTAACAATTTTATTCTAGCCCATACCAGAAGACATAGTACACTGTAAACACTACATCTTGCCAGCAAAGGCCTTTTTTTGAGGATGAGATTGGGATACTGAATAAGGGCCTAAAGTATAATTGGTCTAACTGAAATAAAACAACAGATATCATCAATACAGTCGCAGAGGTAGAAACCAGTATTTCGAAACTCCCCATTGAGATTCAAAACCATGTTAGATTCGAAGTAAAAAAGAAATTACCTAAACTGGCTGAAGAGATAAGTGTTAATTTTGATTTCAATCATAAAAAACAGATTCAGAAATTAAAAACAAAAATAAACGACAATAACATCATTGTTACAAAGGCAGACAAAGGAGGTTCCACGGTCCTCGTAGACAAACACTTTTACACTAAAAAAAAACCAGAACAATTTTTCAATGATACAAGTTATTGAATAGTTAACAAAGATCCCATTATAAGAATTCAGCAAAATTTAAAAACTTTAATAAAAAATTCTAATTTTCTTTTCAATGAACAAGAGCAACAAAGACTTTTCAACATGAACCCCAATATTCCTACCGCCAGAGCTTTGCCGAAGATTCATAAGAAGGACACCCTTATGCGACCCATTATAAATTGTAGGAATAGCCCTACCTATAAAGTGTCGAAGTTCATTCATAGGTTTTTAAGAAAACATTGTTTTCTACAATAAATCCCCCTTAAGAAATTCAATTAATTTCTGCGAAATATTGAAGAAATTTGAACTGCAACCCAACCATATTTTATGTTCTTACGATGTCACAAAAAGCATGTTTCCAAGCATTCCTACTAAAGAAACCATTAAAATTATCCATGACAACATCAACAAACACAGCGGCCTTAGTAAAATGGAAATTGAAGAAGTCATGAAGATATTGAATTTTGTTCTAAACAATAATTACTTCTCCTTTAATGGTATTATGGTATTATCAATAGAAAGGCCTAGCTATGAGAGACCCTCTTCTGGCATTCTAGCAGATATTTACATGGACTCTATAGAACATACTACAATCGTTTCACAAGTAAAGGGCATTTGTTTGTGGCTAAGATTTGTTGACAATACTTTCGTGATCATCAATAAGGACATTACTGGCAGTGACGATATTTTAGTCTCACTAAACAAAATACATCCTAACATAAAATTTACCAAAGAAGATGAGGTCAATAATTCTTTTTTTTTTTTTTTTTAGATTTAACGATTACACACTTGGATAACACTTTTGAATTTCAAATTTTTAGGAAACCTACTCATTCACCCATAACTATTAATGATTCATCCCTGCATCCTAAGTCCCAAAAACTAGCTGCCTATCATAGTCTAATATATAGAGCACTAAAAATTCCTCTTCCGCCAAAAAGTTTGGAAATAGAGCTGAATTACATAAGGCAATTAGCTCAGTTCAATGGCTTTAAAATAAATGTAATCAATCGGTTAATTGATAAGATCAAAACTAGGCTATCTTCCAACCTAATCTCAGAGAAAATAAAGAAAAACAGCTACGCCACATTTACGTATAATAGCCCGGCTATCCATCAGATCACTAATGTTTAAAAAAAACACAACACCACAATAGAGTCAATAATAATAACAATATTCACTCAGGGTCTGGTGTTTATAGGTTAAACTGTGCACAATGTGAGTTCACATATTTTGGACAAACAGGGAGGAGCTTTCACACAAGATATCTGGAACATTACAATGCTTCCAAACATAACAAGTATTCGGCCATGAGCCAGTATATGAGTGAAACAGGCCATAAATTCACATCAATTGAGAAAGATTTGATGATCGTTAGAAGCCTAGGTAAAGGGAAGTTATCGAATGAGACGGAAAACTTGTACCTTTATTTGGAACAAACTTTTAATAAAAATAATAATCTTAATGACGTTATTGACAACAAAAATCCGTTATGTGAGGCAACTCCGAGGTTAATCCAGGCCGTAAATCAGAATAAAGTCCCCAGTTTGTTTAAATCACAGCACGCATGTGCTCCAATTGCCACGCCTAATGCTGGCCCACCCAATCCAATTCGAGTAACGCCTCTCAAGGAACTGCACATTCGCACAAATTGAAACTCACGCCCCCTCCCCCTCTATGCTCCACCCCTCCGTTACCGCATCAATACTTCACTAGGAGTAGTAAGGTTAGTTGTTCAGGAACAGGCGGTTCCAGCTAACATCGACAAGATAAATAAGTTCGTCCACTTTCATGCGGCAAACACTTGCACTTTACAATTATGATTAAATAATAATGTTATTTGTTTTACGTCTCACTAACTATTCTTTTACGGTTTTTGAAGACACCGAGGTGCCAGAATTTAGTCCCGCAGGAGTTCTTTTACATGCCAGTAAATCTACCGACACGAGGCTGATGTATTTGAGCACCTTCAAATACCACCGGACTGAGCCAGGATCGAACCTGCCAAGTAGGGGTCAGAAGGCCAGCGCCTTAACCGTCTGAGCCACTCGGCCTGGCACGCTTATGATTAATTGGACTCTACATTGACATTCTAAATTCCTTTCTTTCTCTTATTCAGTTACAGACATCTCATAATTCCTCCCAAGGCTGAACAATGCACCAATGAGAATGTTAATCGACAAGAATGGCACAAAATTCAAAATTTAATCAGATGAGCTCCAATGAACAATACCAACAATATGTTTCCAACATCCATGCTTTAGCCTATTAAACATTACCAACCAACCAACCATGCTTCTTTCTAAAGGAATATTCAAATCCAACACAATGGAATTCAACCACAGTTCCGGTTTTGCAACAATATACTTATGATAATAACCATAACCATCTCTGAAAAAAACCTTCAACCTAATGTTCATCCATAAAGTTTGAGAAGCCCCAATTCACGCTTTCTCACAATGTGGCAGGTGCTCAGGAGGGTGGCTCTCTGTAGTTCTACGTATGTGTGATGATGCAGGTTTAATGCGGCCAGAGAGCTGTGCAAGCATTTTGGAATAACACCGGTACATGATATTACTATTGGAACTGTGGTGACTGATTCTAGTTTCCACAGGTGTTGTATTTCTATTGCCAGTTCTGTGTATTTTGATATCTTTGTGGCTATTGTTGTTTGCAGATTGCAGGTTTTGGACAAGCAATTTCTATAAGGGATGCGGATCTTTTTGATTTATCAATTAGAATAATATCTGGCCTATTGTTACTGAGCGTGACATCGGTTATAACTTCTCGGTCCTATAGTAGTTTATATGAAGATTTTTCGAGAATGGGTGGAGGTGTATATTTCCAATATGCAGTTGATGACTGAAGAAATCCACATTTTACAGAAAGTTTCAGGTGAATGATTTTTGCTACCTGATCATGTCGGTGCTTGTAATCGGTGTTGGCCAAGTGTGGGCAACCAGAGATGACGTGCTGTATGTATGCTCTCTGTAGTTCTGGAACAGCAGCGGCAGTTGTCTGAGACAACTGTTGGATCATTCATGATAAATCTACGGTAGTTCCGTGTAGCAATTACTTGATCTTGGATGGCCAGAACAAATCCTTCTGTTTCTGGGAAAAGACGGAGTAGGTCAGCCAAGCGTGCGAAGCAGGTTTGTTGATATGAGGCTGATACAGTTCATGGGGGTATTTCCCGTGAAGAGGTTTTTGCTTCCACATGGCCATATTCATCTCTTTTGTAGGTGGGGTAGAAACAGGCATTTCTGGCGACGACAGATTGAGAGGTGTATAGTTTATATCAGCTCTGCAAACAGCATGATGAAGACACGATGTATCAGCTCTCGAGTGGAAATATTCTCTTAGACTTGATATCAGATTGCTGTGTAAATTGACAATGGATAAGAAGCCCCTACCACCTTCTGATCTCGGGAGTGTAAGACGTTCGGTTGCAGATTTAGGATGGTGCATATGGTACCAGGTGAGTGAACCTGCTGTTTTCGTTTGTAACTGCTGAAGTTCTGTTTGGGTCCATTTTATGATACCAAAGGAGTATGTGAGCAGTGGTACGGCGTACGTATTGACTGCTTTGGTAAGATGTTTAGCTGTCAGTTTTGATGATAGTACCTTGTAGAGACGTGATATATATTGCTGCGTGACATTTTTCTTGATGTCCGCATGTTTCATACGAGTGCTCTGATGAAAACCGAGGTATTTGTACATTTCTTCTTCCTCCAGCTGTTGTATGGATTCGTCGCTTAAACTAGGTGTCCCTTGTGCTGAGTAGGATCCTCTGATGACAGTTTGGGTTCTGCATTTGTCCAATCCAAACCGCATGCCTATATCTGAAGAAAACGTCTTGGTAATTGAGAAGATATGTTGGAGATGGGATTTGGTAGAGGCATATTATTATTATCATCATCATCATTATTATTATTATTATTATTATTATTATTATTATTATTATTATTATTATTATTATTATTATTTCTAAATTTTCTTGTGACTTGGCACTGATATGGACTTAGCAACAAAGATCCATTTCATGAATATCTCTTTATCATAGGTGGTACGGTAAAAATGTATAAGACATAAATGATACATAACTATGTAGTATTTATCGATAGGATCACTAATAACACAAATATTTGAGAATTAAATTTTAGGCCTTCCCCTAAACTACCATTCACCTCAGAGTGAATTATTTATGGCCTAGATTGTAGCGACTTATTTTTCGACTTTGCATACCGATTTTCATTAAGATAGGACCACTAACAACAAAAATTTGAGAATTGAAATTTAGGACTTCCCCTAAACTACCATTTCCTTCAGATTGAATAAGATTATTTATAGCCTAGATTATAGCGACTTACTTCCCGACTTTGGATACCGATTTCCATTAAGATAAGACCACTAATAACATAAATATTTGAGAATTAAATTTTAGGCCTTCCCATAAAGTACCATTTCTATCAGGGTGAATAAGATTATTTATGGCCTAGATTGTAGCGACTTATTTCCGGACACCACATACCGATTTCCATTAAATTCTCTTCAGCCGTTCTCTCGTGATGCGTGTACATACATACAAACAGTCAGAGAGACAGACAGAAATTACGGAAAATTAAAAAGTGCATTTCCTTGTTACTATGGACACGACCGATACAGAAATGCCATCCTTTTTAAATTCTGAGCAATGTACAGACAAAACTCTTATTTTATATATATAGATTACATTTCAGGCCTTCCCCTAAACTACCATTTCACTAAGTGTGAATAACATTATTGATAGCCTAGATTATAGCGACCTATTCCCCGACTTTGCATACCAATTTTCGTGAAGATACGACCACTAATAAAATAAATATTTGACAATTAAATTTTAGGCCTTCCCTAAACTACCATTTTTCTCAGCGTGTATAGCCTATATTGTAGCGTCTTATTTCCCATCTTTGTCTAGCGATTTTCATTAAGACCCCACCACTAATAACATAAATATTTGAGAACTAAATTTCAGGCCTTCCCCTAAACTACCATTTCACTCAGCGTGATTAAAATACTTTATAGCCTAGATTGCAGCGGTTCATCACCCGACTTTACATTCCGATTTTCATTAAATTCTCTTCAGCCGTTTTCTCGTGATGCTTGTACATACATACAGACAGACAGACAGACAGACAGAAATTACGGAAAAGTAAAAAAAATGCATTTTCTTGTTACTATGGACATGACCGATACAGAAATACCATTCTTTTAAAATTCTGAGCAATGTACAGACAAAACTCTTATTTTATATATATAGATTTCAGCAGTGTTAGTGACGAAGAAGTTATTAGTGATCCTGTGCATGAATGAACATGAAATATATCACCAGAGATCTTTCGCGTAGTAATATCGTACGATATGGAATGCCGAATGAACTTTCTCCCGCCCCCCAAGATCCGATTGCAACTGCCGGATTTGAACCTACGATCTTGGTACCTGGATGTGAACACTTTAACACTGATCCTCAGACTTAATAATAATAGTAATAATAATAATACACCGAGTGAGACATACGGCTGTATGTTCGTATTTGGGATATAGGTTCGAATCTCATCATTCGCTTACTCATGATTTGTTTCCCATTAGTTCCTTATTTCCAAATCAGGCAAATGTTAGGCTCATGTCGTATTGGTTTCCTATTATTTCCTTAGTTCAAAATTAGGCAAATGTTAGGCTTGTGTCTTATAATTAAGGCCATAACACGCACTAAAAAACTTCTGAGGTGAGATAAGTTAATGAAAAATTTAAGATATCAAAGGGTTTTTTTATGTGTTATATTTCTGTATTGTTCTGTTTTTGTGTCATGAGCAATAGTGTGGAATTTCTCAATAATATAAAATAGGTCCCATGATAATATGCGCACTTGATCACCCACTATACTGTTTTAGCCGAAAGCTTGCAACACCCAGGTTGCATAATAAAAAGTTGGCTGATTCCTAGCAGTGTCAGAGCAAAGGGTGGGTGGGTGCATTTGGGTTAACTCTCTTGGTGCCAGGCGGTAGTGCGAGCATCCGCCCTTTAAATTGCCAGAGCCGATCTGGTCGGCCGTTAACAATCCAGTCGGAAGTTGCCAGAGCCGATTACATCGGCCGGCTTAAAATTCTGTGATATACGTAATTTTGAGGCAACCTATAGTGACGTGCATACTTTTGTTACAACCTGTAGTAAAGGAGCTACAGGTTATTGTGTGTCTGGCCTTGCTTTGGCAGTTCTAAGAGGGTGTTATACCTTTCACAAGAGTCGTTTCCTGTGTTTACAAATACCGCTAACCGGTCAGTGAGAGATTGCTCCTTGCAGTGAGTGGATTTGTGACAGGAAATGTTGTTCACGTGATCATTTTTCAGCAGGTGTTGATGACAATAAATTAATGCAGTATTTAGAACAGTGCGAAGTTAACGCTGATGATTTATCGGATAGCAATAGGGAATTTAGTTCAGAGAGTAGCGACAAAATTATACTGGACACGTCTGCGGAATCACTGCAGCTAAAGAAGAGACATTTAATTGTGTCCAACACCACTAAAGCTACCCTGAATATGGTGGTAGATGAAACTAGTGATAACGAATATGATGATGATGATGTCTCTGGAGAACATTTTGTGGAAATTTGTCCCAATGAACCCGACAACATTCCTCAACCTCCTGTCTCCTTGAAGGACCTAAACATGCCCTACCGTCTGATTCTCCGCCCATATCACACTTCAATTTACTTTTCACTTACTCTCTGCTAAACCTTATAGTCACATATCTATCATTACCTAAATGCCGGTTTCCGCGGGCCAAGTGTAGCGTGCCTGCCTCTCACCCGGAAGTCATGGGTTCGATTCCCGTCCAGGTCAAGGATTTTCGCCTAGTCCTGAAGGTTGGTTCGAGGTTCGTTCAATCTAAGTGACCCTAAATGATTGCAATTGAGGAGATATCTGAGGGTGAGAGGGCGACTCCGGTCTGGAAAACCTGGAGAGGATCCGTCTCACTGACCATGATTCACCTCGTAAACTGCAGGTACCGAACTGAGCAGCGGTCGCTTAGTAGGTCAAAGCAAATCACGGCTTTAGTGCCATATATTTCTTAATTTCGTAAATTCTGTGGTGTTGTAAAATTATTTTTCTAATATATACTACAACCGAAAACGAGAAACTTTTTTTTTTTTTTTGTGAAAACAAAAACTATAATATCAACTACTATTTTTTACTTATTTAATAATTCAGAATTATTTTAATACTGTGTTGTCCGCACGTAGAAAATTTGTTGTCAGTATTTGCCAAACATGATACATACACGCGAATTTTATTGGTGAATAAAATTGTCTTGTTTTTATTAGTGACATATGTTTGAATTTTTTATTTTTTACGTTGTTATTTTTCTCGTTCAAATTAGTTATTCTATAGAATTGTATTTAGAAATACATTATACATAATTACGTATATTCTTTTGTATTGTAAATTATTTTTTCAAAGTAGATATTGAGAGAGAAATTGCGAAAATATTTTTCTCTTCCTCAAAATAAACGTTATCGACAACTATAAATCAACAATAACACTTTTTTACTCTTTATATCACTCCAAACTAGTTTCTTATTCTACGTAGTCGATGTGTAGAAAATTTCATGCTGGTATTTGCTATACACCGGTGGATATACGCAAATTTTTAAATACATGTATTTCCACTGAAAACAGCCTGGCACTTTACAGTAGTAGAGTGGAGGCGGAGCTCTGGCCTCTTCCAGCTGATGGGGAGCGGCTGACCAGATCGGCTCTTGGCTCCAAGAGGGTTAAGAGGAAGTGCAACTAGGCAACCATCCTCTATATACCTCTAATCAGAGAGAAAAAAATGGAAAGGGTCCGATACTTCGAAAATGAAGGTATCGGCCAGAGGAAAGCAAGGGCAACGAAGGGCATGAAAGTCAAAGATTCCCTAGGCCTCCATACGTAATACTGTCAAGGTCTGAAAGGAACAAGAGTTGACCAAGGGAGGTCAGAAAGGATAGATGAAAGTGAGGAGCCTGGCACAAGTGGAAGCAATACCAGGACTCAGCTGAGGGGCCCGTGGTCACCAACCCACGGTCCAAAGTTCAGAGCCTCTGAGGTCCCTTTTAGTCGCCTCTTACGTCAGGCAGCAGAAATTTGTTTTACGTCCCACTAACTGCTCTTTTATGGTTTTCGGAGACGCCGAGGTGCCGGAATTTAGTCCCGCAGGAGTTCTTTTACGTGCCAGTAAATCTACCGACACGAGGCTGACGTATTTGAGCACCTTCAAATACCACCGGACTGAGCCAGGATCGAACCTGCCGACGCGACCTAATAGGTTGAAAGTCGGTTTAGATTACAATGTGGTCGTGAAAATTCAATATTCATTGACTTGGCCCTCAACGGGTGACTTAAACGCACTCTACAGTGTGGTAGCAATAGTGCTAGACCTGTAGCTCAGATCCTTTCCAACAGAACAAAGATGGCCTAGGCCACCATAGCGCAATTGGTAGAGTAACCAACGTGAAGCTGGGAGGTTGTGGTTTCGGATCCCACTGGTGTCCGGTTGGCCATTTTTGTTCTGTACTTAACATCTCTTCAACATGTACTAAATATACGTAACACGACCTAATAGGTTGAAAGTCGGTTTAGATTACAATGTGGTCGTGAAAATTCAATATTCATTCTTTGCATTTCCTTGAAACTTCTTGGTTCCATGGTATACCCATCACATTCTGGATGGCTGGGCTGAGTGGCTCAGATGGTTGAAACGCTGGCCTTCTGACCCTCAACTTGGCAGGTTCAGTCCGGTGGTATTTGAAGGTGCTCAAATACATCAGCCTTGTGTCAGTATATTTACTGGCACGTAAAAGATCTCCAGCAGGATTAAATTCCAGCACCCGAGCATCTCCAAAAAACATAAAAGTAGTTAGTGGGATGTAAAGCCAGTAACATTATTATTATTGTTCACATTCTGGTAGAAGGCATTTGCTTGTTGTACTCTCTTTCCAGTCTCCTCAGTTATCTTCCCACTTTCTGTGATTTGACTTTCCATGGATTTGAAACTTTTCCATTCTTCTTTTGGTTTTCCATTTCCCTCTTCTTTTTCTCCTACCTTTTGTTATTGCTACTGTTTTCCTCTTCTCTGTACTTATTCTCATTCTAAACTCTTCTATCACCTAATTCCATATATTAACATGTAATTCCATTTCATTTTCTTCTCTGATCTTTGTCATCTACAAACGGTAATCACATATTTTTCTTCCCATCTTCTGTTCTACACACTTGTGGATTTCATCCATAACTGTGAGGAAGAGTATGGGGGGACAATACAAGTCCTGTTTCCACATCAAGCTGTTTTGTTCCTCCTATCTTGGTTTGTGCACTACTAACACATTTTTTGTACAAAGCGTTTATCATTTCCATTTCTGCTCTGTCTGTTTTTTTTCCTCTCTGCATCTCAAACAAATTGCTTTGTATGCTTTGTATACTGTCATAGGCCTTCTCGATGTCTATAAACATCATCAGCAAATATTTCCCAAACTCCCATCTTTTCTCCATGATGTGCTTCTCTTTAAATATATCAACTGTGTAAAATAAGGGTGATTCGTCTGTAGTTGTTACATTCCTTCTTATCACATTTCTTGAATACTCCAATCACCTGAGACTTCTTCTATATCCCTCTGAAAAATCTATGCAAACACAGTACTGCACTGAGAACGAATCACTTGGACATGTCTTAGGATTCTGAGGAACATTATTACTTTATTCACGTCATCACATGGTGAGGTCTAAGATCGCTGATGCTTTGCGACAGAAAGGGTGGCAAGTGCACAATGAAATCCCAAGCGTTTCCTCAGATGGATCTAGTAGAAGAGTTGATATCTGTGTTGTGTTTGAGTCATCAGTCCATAGACTGGTTTGATGCAGCTCTCCATGCCACACTATCCTGTGCTAACCTTTTCATTTCTACATAACTATTGCATCCTACATCTGCTCTAATCTGCTTGTCATATTCATACCTTGGTCTACCCCTACCGTTCTTACCACCTACACTTCCTTCAAAAACCAACTGAACAAGTCCTGGGTGTCTTAAGATGTGTCCTATCATTCTATCTCTTCTTCTCGTCAAATTTAGCCAAATCGATCTCCTCTCACCAATTCGATTCAGTATCTCTTCATTCGTGATTCCATCTATCCATCTCACCTTCAGCATTCTTCTGTAACACCACATTTCAAAAGCTTCTATTCTCTTTCTTTCTGAGCTAGTTATTGTCCATGTTTCACTTCCATACAATGCCACGCTCCACACGAAAGTATTCAAAAACATCTTTCTAATTCTGATATCAATGTTTGAAGTGAGCAAATTTCTTTTCTGAAGAAAGCTCTTCCCTGGTTGTGCTAGTCTGCATTTTATGTCCTCCTTACTTCTGCCATAGTTAGTTATTTTACTACCCAAGTAACAATATTCATCTACTTCCTTTAAGACTTCATTTCCTAATCTAATATTTCCTGCATCACCTGCCTTCGTTCTACTGCACTCCATTACTTTTGTTTTGGACTTATTTATTTTCATCTTGTACTCCTTACCCAAGACTTCATCCATACCATTCAGCAACTTCTCAAGATCTTCTGCAGTCTCAGATAAAATAACAATATCATCGGCAAATCTCAAGGTTTTGATTTCCTCTCCTTGGACTGAGATGCCCTTTCCAAATTTCTCTTTGATTTCCTTTACTGCCTGTTCTATGTAAACACTGAAAAGGAGAGGAGACAAACTGCAGCCTTGCCTCACTCCTTTCTGGATTGCTGCTTCTTTTTCAAAGCTCTCGATTCTTATCACTGCAGACTGATTTTTATACAGATTGTAGATAATTCTTCGTTCTCGGTATCTGATCCCTATCATCTTCAGAATCATAAA
Organism: Anabrus simplex; assembly: GCF_040414725.1. Taxonomy (NCBI): domain Eukaryota; kingdom Metazoa; phylum Arthropoda; class Insecta; order Orthoptera; family Tettigoniidae; genus Anabrus; species Anabrus simplex. Next base: position 344,158,313 of record NC_090270.1, read on the forward strand.
TAGCTTGGTCCAATCAACATTATCGAATGCCTTTTCTAGATCTACGAATGCCATGTACGTGGGCTTGTCCTTCTTGATTCGATCCTCTAAGATCAGACATAAAGTCAGTTGATATCTATATATATAAAATAGGGTTTTGTCTGTACATTGCTCAGAATTTAAAAGGGATGGTATTTCCGTATCGGTCGTGTCCATAGTAGCAAGAAAATGCACTTTTTAATTGAAGGGCTCAGTGGAATATAGTCATAAGCCACCATTTTGTGTTTTTTGAGAGATGTTCATGCCATCGTATTCTTTAAATTTCCCTCTTTAATATCACACTAAGAAGTTTCTTGTATTTATAAAAGATGGCAGCATATGCTAGGTGGAAGTTCTTTACTTTGCCATCTAGTGACAATTTCAGAACTAACGCAGTCATAAGCCACACCAAAATGGTGTCGAAATCAAGAGTGAATGAAGTTTTATCTCCTGTTCAGAGGACTTTTGAGAATAATGAAGCTGAAAGTGAAGAGTCAGATCCATTTGATACAGATGGTGATGATTCTTGGCACCCATCAAGCAACAGTTTCAGCTCTAATGACAACATGGTAAGAGTATAGACAAATTTTATCATGGATAACCTCTAGTTTGTGGCTTGTGACTGTATTTTACTAATTTTACTTACTTTACAAATAAGTCGTATCTTATGAAAATGCATTAACAGTAGTATTAGATTTGATAACCATAGAATAATAATTTAGTAGAACTATTAATATTAACAATAATACACTGACTGACAGAGCAAATGCAACACCAAGAAGGAGTGGTTCGAAAGGGATGAAAGTTGGGGAAAAAACAGAGACGGCACGGACGAATAATTGATGTTTATTTCAAACCGATATGCAGGTTACACAATGCGCACGGCATCGACTCATTAGGATGTAGGACCACCGCGAGCGGCGATGCACGCAGAAACACGTCGAGGTACAGTCAATAAGAGTGCGGATGGTGTCCTGAGGGATGGTTCTCCATTCTCTGTCAACCATTTGCCACAGTTGGTCGTCCGTACGAGGCTGGGGCAGAGTTTGCAAACGGCGTCCAATGAGATCCCACACGTGTTCGATTGGTGAGAGATCCGGAGAGTACGCTGGCCACGGAAGCATCTGTACACCTCGTAGAGCCTGTTGGGAGATGCGAGCAGTGTGTGGGCGGGCATTATCCTGCTGAAACAGAGCATTGGGCAGCCCCTGAAGGTACGGGAGTGCCACCGGCCGCAGCACATGCTGCACGTAGCGGTGGGCATTTAACGTGCCTTGAATACGCACTAGAGGTGACGTGGAATCATACGCAATAGCGCCCCAAACCATGATGCCGCGTTGTCTAGCGGTAGGGCGCTCCACAGTTACTGCCGGATTTGACTTTTCTCCACGCCGACGCCACACTCGTCTGCGGTGACTATCACTGACAGAACAGAAGCGTGACTCATCGGAGAACACGACGTTCTGCCATTCCCTCATCCAAGTCGTTCTAGCCTGACACCATGCCAGGCGTGCACGTCTATGCTGTGGAGTCAATGGTAGTCTTCTGAGCGGACGCCGGGAGTGCAGGCCTCCTTCAACCAATCGACGGGAAATTGTTCTGGTCGATATTGGAACAGCCAGGGTGTCTTGCACATGCTGAAGAATGGCGGTTGACGTAGCGTGCGGGGCTGCCACCGCTTGGCGGCGGATGCGCCGATCCTCGCGTGCTGACGTCACTCGGGCTGCGCCTGGACCCCTCGCACGTGCCACATGTCCCTGCGCCAACCATCTTCGCCACAGGCGCTGCACCGTGGACACATCCCTATGGGTATCGGCTGCGATTTGACGAAGCGACCAACCTGCCCTTCTCAGCCCGATCACCATACCCCTCGTAAAGTCGTCTGTCTGCTGGAAATGCCTCCGTTGACGGCGGCGGCGGCCTGACATTCTTAGCTATACACGTGTCCTGTGGCACACGACAACACGTTCTACAATGACTGTCGGCTGAGAAATCACGGTACGAAGTGGGCCATTCGCCAACGCCTTGTCCCATTTATCGTTCGCTACGTGCGCAGCACAGCGGCGCATTTCACATCATGAGCATACCTCAGTGACGTCAGTCTACCCTGCAATTGGCATAAAGTTCTGACCACTCCTTCTTGGTGTTGCGTTTGTTCTGTCAGTCAGTGTATTTACATAGAATATCATGTGAAAGCAATTAGCAGTTAAATATGTGTTGATGTAGCTTATAACTATGTTCATCTGAAATTGTCTGAATTTGTTAGCTTGAAGTTAGTAGAATGCCTGAGGAATCACTAATAGTATATACCCCAGATGAATGGGTGGATGTTGTGAAGTCAGCAAGTCCAAAAAAACTTCATTGTGACAAAAATGAAAAGAGATGACTTCAAAACTTTAGTTGATCTCAAGTCATTGCTATCAATACCCACTAAATTCACAACTAGAGATTCAGTTCACTTCAGTGAAGCTACACCATTTCAATTGAATTTCAAAGACCCTTTTCAGCTAGGTAGGGGCTGCCTGGCCAAGGCAGTAAAGGCGTGCTCGGTTCGCCCGGAAGGATGTGGATTCGAATCCCCGTCAGGAAGTCGTAAAATTTAAGAAACGAGATTTCCACTTCCGGAGGTGCATATGGCCCTGAGGTTCACTCAGCCTACACCAAAAATGAGTACCAGGTTAATTCCTGGGGGCAAAGGCGGCCGGGCGTAGAGCCAACCACTCTACCCCATCACGTGGCGAGGTTAACAATGGTGGAAGCCTTTACCTTCCACTCCTCCAAGAGCCTTCATGGCCTGTACGGAGGTGACTTTGCTTTGCTTTCCAGCTAGGTGTTAAGCATTGTTATACTACATTAGGGCCAGTTCAGTATGCAAACATTTGCACCAAGAAGAAAGGAAGATTTGTGGAACATTATCCATTTCAGCTCAGAGTAAAAAACAGAAATCAACTCCCTGTCAACCGGAAGAAATTTACTGATGTCATGTGTCTCATGGCATTCACTCCTGTAGCCAATCAACTCATCTTCATGTCCCTTACAGGATATAATGTTGAAGATAATGATGTGGAAGAATTCCCTTGAGATACAAATTATTTTTCTTTAAAGCATGTGTATTCATGCTCAAATATTGTGTTTTCTTAAATTAAGTGTGTTCATTCTCAAATATTGTGTCTTTATAATTAAGTGTAGGCTTATTAATCCTCTAATATTGTGCTATTCTTGATAAATAAAAATGTATTCGCCTTCAAGTACTTAAATTTCTTTCCGGGAAATAAAGTCATAAGCCCATGTTAGTTGCCTCATTCATCAAAAATGCTCTTAAATCATATACTAGGGCAAAGTGTTGTTTCACTGCCTCCCATATGTTTTATAACACATACAGGTGTTCATTTATACAAGGAAAGTTATTACAAACGTAGTGGATGATTTACAGATTTGAGCTGAACTTTAATTTGTCATTTACTCAGAACTATGCTATTGTGGCTTATGACTATATTCCACCGAGCCCTTCAATTTTCCGTAATTTCTGTCTGTCTGTGTGTATGTATGTACACGCATCACGAGAAAACGGCTGAAGAGAATTTGACGAAAATCGGTATGTAGTGTCCAGGAATAAGTCGCTACAATCTCGGCCATAAATAATCTTATTCACGCTGAAAGAAATGGTAGTTTAGGGGAAGGCTTAAAATTTAATTCTCAAATACTGTGTATGTTATTAGTGGTCCTATCTTAATGAAAATCGGTATGCAAAGTCAGGAAATAAGTCGCTACAATCTATGCCATAAATAATCTTATTCACGCTGAAAGAAATGGTAGTTTAGGGGAAGGCCTAAATTTAAATTCTCAAATATTTATGTCATCCTATCTTAATGAAAATCGGTATGCAAAGTCGGGAAATAAGTTGCTGCAATCTAGGCCATAAATAATTTTATTCACGCTGAGTGGAATGGTAGTTTAGGGGAAGGCCTAAAATTTAATTCTCAAATATTTGTGTTATTAGTGGTCCTATTGACAAATGCTGCATTACTAAAGTTATATAGCATTAAATTTCCAATCATTTATGTCTTGTACATTTTTACCGTACCGGCTATGATAACAAGGATATTCATGAATTTAGATTTTTGTTGCTAAGTCCAAGTCACGAGAAAATGGGTAAACAGAATTTAATGAAAATTGTTATGTAAATTTTTTTGTAATATATCCTAATATCACAGCGTCGAAAGAAAACTAAACGTGAAGGCCTAAATGCAGAAAGTTCATAACGTTGAACAACAATAACATTACATTGACCATTGTTCGTTGTGATGTGCTTTGTGTCTTCTGTTGCCAGTCATGCCCGATAGATGGGAATACTGCTGTATACCGAGTATTTTTTTTCAAATTTGCTTTATGTCGCACCGACACACATAGGTATTATGGCGACGATGGGATAGGAAAGGTCTAGGAGTGTAAAGGAAGCGGCCCTGGCGTTAATTACAGTACAGCCCCAGCATTTGCACGGTGTGAAAATGCGAGACCACGGAATACCATCTTCAGGGCTGCCAATAGTGGGGTTCAAATTCACTATCTCCCGGATGCAAACTCACAGCTGCGCACCTCTAACCGCACGGCCAACTTGCCCGGTCGTACTGAGATAACAGCCTGCCTGAATATTGGCGGGAAGTAGCTGGGGAGTTAGATAACTTTCTTCTTAAGTATGCCATTCGTCTGGTTCATAAATTTTCTGACACTACTGGTACGTAACAAACTGGTGCATCACAGCATTCAAGCTATTCAATCCCTAACCTGAGGCACTGATTGGAATGAGCAGTGTGTATATTTAACGGAACAATGGCAAAGGAGTGTTCACGGCTGTCTGCGGCCAGGTCATTCCAGCACTGGAACTTTGAACTGTTAGATCGGCATTGTAGTACTGAATAAATTCTTTTTTGAATAAAATTACTGTGTATACCTATTCAATACAATTATATTTTGGAGTGATTAAATTCTACATGAAATATAAACACTAGTTAGGGACATATTTTGCCCTAGTTTTTGGGCATCTTCAGCCTAATACTAATCTTAAGGTCAAGTCTTAAATCTATTGACATTAGAACTTAATACTAAACTTAAATTAATATCAATAATATTAAATACAATGGTCTTATGCTTATTACATATTTAGATAGTTTACAATTGTACATTAACTAAATGCCAGAAATTGTGAACAAGGAAGCACTAAAATAATTATTTTACAATGTGACTAGAAGATGTTTGAGATATCTGCATGAAAGTTTATGCAAATGTGTACGTATTGGCTAGAGATTGATCACAGCATGAATTGGAGTATCTCCACCTGTTTGACTTGAGATTGGTCACAGCGAAGGAGAGAACGTGTGACGTGTGACTTAGTGACATTAATGTTTACCTTGTGTGTGAATGTAAAACTGTGCAGTGTGAGAACAAGTGAGAAACTAAGATAGAGAGTGCGAACTGTGTAAGTGTGTGTGTGTGTGTGTGTGCGTGCGTGCGTGTGTGTGTGTGTGCACGCGCACGCATGGAAGTTATGTGTAGTCCTGTATAGTTTAGTGCTTAGTTAATCAATTTTAGTATAGAAGATACCAGTCTAGTGTTAATTTATCCTGCTACCCCGCCAACTCATCACAACTGGTGTCGGAATCGGGATCGACTGGTTGCAGTAATTTCGTAACAGGACGAAATCAAGAGCAAGCTGAAGCTGGAATTAAATGAACTTAAGGGTGGAAAAGGTAAATCAGAACAGGAAATGCACTCTCTCGAAAGAAAATTAAAGAGTGACATTATGCAGGATGTACAGGAACTGGTTTAAAAACAGATCAAAGAAATACTGCAGGTTGTGGAGTCAGGTGTTCGAGACCTGAAAGAAGAAGTAAGTGCCCTGCGTATGAGAGTGACAGCCACGGAGACTTGTGCTAGGACCACCAGCCGCGACAGTGGCTCCAGCACCGGGAAGGTAAAACCCCCACGCTTCAAGAGGATCTCATCTTGGAGGACCTTCTGGCCTCAATTTGAGACTGTGTGTGGGCACAACAGTTGGACATCGGAGGAAAGGGCCGTGTACCTAATTGCCGGACTGCAAGGACCAGCAGCGGAAGTACTACACAGCCTCCAGCCGGGTGCCACGTACGAGGATATTGTTAGAGTGCTCGACAGCCAATAGGATGGCCACCAGCTGGCAGCTGCCTACCGAGTCCAACTGAGGAAGATGACCCTGCGCAAGATGTGGAGCAGCTAGCCCACAAGGCTCTGGATGGGCTGCCTCAGGACCACATTCAGCAGGAGGCAGCCTGTACATTCATTGATGGGCTCCGCGACACTGAGATCTATGTACAATATTAAATAGAAGTTTTTAACTTTTACACTGAGATCCGTCAAAAGCTGATGCTCCGCGGGGAACATAACCTCAGGGAGGCCCTGACTTGAGCCCTGAGGATGGAGGCAGTGAAGGGAACAGCGGCACCATCACCAAGAATAGGAGCCGTAAGAAGCAAGGATTCACCGGAGACCCGCGCTGTTACAGGAAAATGATGTACGCCACCGCTAAGACGCCGATGCACTAATGAGATCACCTGTTAGAATTGAGGCGAGCGTGGCCACCTGTGGAAGAAATGCTGTACGGAGGCGGCCCCTGATCAGGGAAACGAGTAAGGGCCTACAAGGAGAGGGGCTCGTCGGCACCGTCACTCCTGTCCCCTCATTTCACACTAAATGTGGTCACCGAGCGGAGCGACGACAGCTTGATCGCCGACGGGTGGCTCGGAGACAGGCCGTGTCAGGTCACGATAGACACGGGGGCGGCATTGACCATCGCCAGGCCGGACATCGCTGAGGGTCAGCCAGAGAGGGAACCCAACCGCCCTTACATGCTGTGAATGGCCTCAGGAGACACCATCCCTGTTCTGAAGGCACTACTTCAACTGACACTGGGACAATGACACCTACGAGTCTGGGCCTTTGTCGCCACCATCACGGATGAGGTCATCCTGGGCCTAGACGTGCTACGGGCATACGAGGCGACTGTCGACATGGGACTACGTGTGTTGTGGCTCGGCAAACAAGAGGTAATGCTTCGACACCCAGGGACGCAATCTCGAGTAACGTGATTAACGCTACCCATCAACGAAGTGATACCAGCCAACAGCGAGATGATGGTTACGGCACAGTTAGAGGAACCGTTACAAGGGAAGAGCATGCTCGTGGAATCCGGATCACCGACCACCGATCAAGGACTCTACCTGGCCACAAAGCTGCATGCCGGTATGAATATTGAATTCGACGTTGTGGGAACAGAGGATACCCAGCGGGACCGAGCTGGGACTTGTGAACCAGTCACGTCGTCGTGTCAGTGGGCGATGAAGATGCACAGGCCCTGGGAGCAGGCGAATGATCGGATAAGCTCCGGAAGATTATATCCAACGCCCGGAAACATTTGGAGGCGAGACAGCTCAGGGAGCTTAAGGAACTAATCCATGAGTTTTGGGATATCTTCACTGCTACCAGAGACGACTACGGAAAGACGGATAGAGTGTACCATCGCATTAACACTGGCGATGCCGCTCCAATCCGACAGCCACCACATAGGGTACCCCCGGCGAAGGAGGAGGAAATCGACCAGATGCTAGATGACATGAAGCAGTGGGGAGTCATTAAGGAGTCAAATAGCCCGTGGTCATCGCCATTGGTCTTGGTGAAGAAAAAGAATGGTGAACTCTGCTTCTGCGTAGATTACCGCAAGTTGAATGACGTCACGAAGGACTGTTTCCCATTATCTTAGATAGATTACACCCTGGACACATTATCTGGAGCCCACTGGTTTTCAACTTTGGACCTGAATTCTAGGTACTGGCAAGTGGTGCTCCATCTGGAAGACAAAGAGAAGACGGCGTTCTCAACTGGCCAAGGGCTCTACCAGTTCACCGTGATGCCCTTCGGCCTCTGCAACGCGCCGGCGACTTTCGAGCGACTGATGGAGGCTGTGCTGAGGGAGTTATCTCAACGACGCCTGCCTTGTGTAATTGGACGATATAATTATTGTGGGACGCACGTTCAGAGAGCACACGCAAAACCTGCGGAGAGTGTTCCAAAGGTACATGGGGCACACCTGAAGATAAATCCCGGAAAATGCCAGCTGTTCCAGAAGGAGGTGCGCTACCTGGGCCACATCATGTCACCAGAAGAAATAGCCACAGATCTGGAGAAGTTAGAAGCCATCAGAAATCAGGACAGGCAGCTCGCTGGGTACAACACCTTCAGGAGTACGACTTCACCACCGAGCACCAACAAGGAAACAAGCTGCAACGTCGACGCTCTTTCCAGAAGACCGTGCCTTGAGAACTGTGCACACTGCCAGAAAGTGGAGAGACAGGTGGGTATCGTGGATGTCCGGGCCGTGAAGGCCACCACCGCTGAAGGATGGAATTGAGATGCCCTCAGGAGGGAGCAGCTGAAGGACGACGACATCGGGCTGATCTTACGGGAAATAGAGTAGGGGCAAAGGCTGGAATGGAAAGACATCGTAAAATGCAGTCCAACCTATAAGGCGTACTGGGCCGAATGGTCGTCTCTCATGGTTAGTGACGGGGTACTTACCCGCGTGTGGGAATCAACCGACGGAAAAAAGCACATTGCACAGCTGATTATTCCCAGGAGTATGAGAAAAGAGGTGCTGACTGAGTTGCATGCGGGCACTACTGCCGGCCATTTGGGAGTGAATAAGACCCTAGATCGTGCCTGATAGCGTTACTACTGGGTGCATCTGAGGAACGATGTTGGGAGGACGTGCCAGCTGTGCGACACCTGCGCGGCGAGCCGGGCCCACGTACCAGGAGTACGGACCAAATGATGCAGTACAATGTTGGAGCACCTTTCGAGAGGATCGTCATTGATGTCGCTGGACCATTCCCCGAATCTGACGCCAGGAACCATTACGTACTCATAGCCATGGACTACTTCACATTCTTCTTGATGGCCTATCGAGCCACGACGGGCATGACACCTGCCAAAATGATCTTCGGAAGGGAGCTCCGCCTGCCATGCGATCTAATGTTCAGGTCGGCACCAGACCAGCAGCAACTAGTGATGGACTATGTATGGGAGTTGGTGGATCAGTTCAACGAAATCCACAATTATGCCCGACATTATCTGAGGGTAGCCTGCGACCGAATGAAAGCCCGCCATGACATGCTCGTGAACTCTGTGGGTTTCCAGGAAGGTGGCTGTACCATCCCATGCGGACAAAAGGGAAGTCACTGAAACTGCAGCCACAATGGGAAGACCCATATATAATCGTCACCAGGTTCAACGACGACGGATCTGGCGGCCTCCCGGAGGGAAGATGATGGTTGTTCACCTGGATCGCTTGGCACCATATCGTGGAGCAGCTCGAGACGAGCAGCCTTGAGAAGGGGGCAGTGTAATGGTTATAGCGTCCGCCATGCCAACCTGCTACGGGCTAAGGGCATCACCATATAGGCCCACCCACTTACGCTTCGACCGCGCCAATCACAAACAAGACTTAAGTGTTAGACCGGCCCCCTCTCGCTTCTGTCTGTGGTAGCCACCAGAGGACTATGGAAATTACTCGAAGATTAATCTGAAGTCTTTCACTGCGCAAGGTTCCTGGATACATCTAGCATCCGGACTGTTCTGGAAGGATCGGCGCAGGTATATAAGAGAGGAGTGAGTTGCCTGGGGTTGGTGTAGTTCAGTCATGAGCTCAGTCAGCAAGTGACTGCAAGTACTGTGAAGTGTGTGGAATGCCGTGATTGTCGGACTAGCATGCTACAGTGCAGACTGTGACGTGTGACATAATTGTTTACCTTGTGTGTGAATGTTAAAATCTGTAGTATGAGAAAAAGTGAGAAACTAAGAGAGAGAGGGAGAGAGTGCGCAAACTGTATAAGTGTGTATGCGTGTGTGTGCAGAAGTTATGTGTAGTCCTGTGTAGTCGAGTGCTTAGTTAATAAATCTTAGTATTATAATAATAATAATAATAATGCTATTTGCTTTACGTCCCTCTAACTACTTTTTACGGTTTTCGGAGATGCCGAGGTGCTAGAATTTAGTCCCGCAGGAGTTCTTTTACGTGCCAGTAAATCTACTGATATGAGGCTGACGTATTTGAGCACCTTCAAATACCACCGTACTGAGCCAGGATCGAACCTGCCAAGTCGGGGTCAGAAGGCCAGCGCCTCAACCGTCTGAGCCACTCAGCCCGGCTCATCTTAGTATAGAAGCTACGAGTCTAGTGTTAATTTATCATACTACCCCGCCAACTCGTCACAATATTGTTGTTTGCAGATGACAAAGTGATCTGGAGAGTCAACAATACAGAAGTGCAAATGCAACTACAGGTTTTAAATTACAATATGGAGAAATATTGTACAAAAATCAGGGTGAGGAAGAGCAAACAGTGGTGATGACAAGAGGAGAAAGAGAAGGAAAAGAAATTGTTAGTATCAGGGAACAAAACATTGAGATTTTTGGATACTTCAAATATATGAGAAGTGAAATAATGCAAGATGCAAGGTTGGATAAGGAGATCAGCAGAAGGGTAAAACGGGAAATACGTTTACCAGAATGTAAGGAACTTGGTGTGGAACAGAGAAGTTCCTATGAAATTTAAAGAAATATTGTACAAGGTATACTTTACCCCTATATTAAAGTATGCAGAGACTTGGACTTTGACAGCAAGAAATGACAGTATTGCAGTATTTTTAATTTGAAATATCTTTACAGTTATATTATTGAGCCCCTAGTTTAATACAGTATTATGTCATCATCATTTTCATTTCCCCTTGTCCAGCTCCTGCCTCTCCTTCCGCGACTCCTTTTCAGTAATTGTATTCCAGTCCATTGCAGGGCAGTCATTATGTTCATTTCGATCTATAAGGATGTTGAGTAGTAATTTACAACTGAAAGATGCTTTTATTATTATGACAATATGGTATTATAATACCATTATAGTCAACGGCCATACCATGTTGAATACACCGGTTCTCGTCCGATCACCGCAGTTAACCAACATTGGGCATGGTCAGTACTTGGTGGGTGACCGCTTGGGAACACCACGTGCTGTTGGCTCAGTTCCCTTCTTTAGCCGGCCCCGCGGTGTAGGGGTAGCGTGCCTGCCTCTTATCTGGAGGCCACAGGTTCAATTCCCGGCCAGGTCAGAGATTTTTACCTGGATCTGAGGAATGGTTCGAGGTCCACTCAACCTACGTGATTAGAATTGAGGAGCTATCTGATGGTGAAATATCAGCTGCGATCTAGAAGGCCAAGAATAGCGGCCGAGAGGACTCATCGTGCTGACCACATGACACATCATAATCTGCCGGCCTTCAGGGCTGTAGTGCCACGGGGTTAGGGTTAGGTTAATACAAGTCTGGATGGGCTATATGCGAGGACTTACAGAAGGCAGAAGTATTAAGTCAGCAGTATGTAAAGATAGTTTCATATAAGGCTAATGTCCAAGTAGAGCAGGTACTGGCAAAGTACTGCATAATGAGGACATTTACCAGTGTACAAAGGAAAGTGTGATAAACAAAGCGGATAACTACAGGCCTTCAGTTTGGCATGTGTTGCTTGTAAGTTTTGGAAAAACATTCTTTCTACTTACATTAAGACATACATGTGAAATTACTAACTTGTTTGACAGAAGGCAATTCGAGTTAGGAAATGTTATTACACTGAAGCTCAACTTGTAGGATTCCAGCAACATACAGCAGATATTTTAGATTCAGCCAGTCAAATGGATTGTATCACTGTTGACCTATCCAAGGCTTTTGATGGACCATGGGCGACTGCTGACAAAAATGTACGGTATATAAAAAGTTGCAGACTTTGGGCTGAGAATACATCCTTTCAATAAAAGAGTCCGGCATTCCATTGTTCCACAGAATAACTCTTCCCATTATCCAAGAGAATGCCACGTGATTAATAATTAACCACATTTATCGAGTTTTGCTTTAACTTACATCTATATACGGCAAATATCGACTTCTGCAAAGAATGATTGCACGGGATGGTGAGCAAGGTTAAATTGATAACATCAGCATGCATAACTCAATTTCAAAATTTGTTGCATTTATCGAGTTTTGAAAAAACGCTCCTCAATTAGGGTTGGAATATTCTACCCAGAGATGTGTTACTTAAATTTCCAACTTATTTGATATAACTTACGAGAAGACTAGGTAAAAAAACTAATAGGGAATCTGCTACCTAAGTGACAGCCCTGAAAGTAGGTCAGTGCAAACTATTTATTGATCAATTTTTGATTCTTTAACAAGTGCAGTTAAGTCTATACACTGTAGCACACCTAAATGTGAATGTGGATTTAGTTCTATAATTATAAACAAATTTAGATCAAAGCTCAGCTGATGGCAACAGTACCATGCAGTCTGTGGCAGACTAATGAGAATGAAAATCACACCTTTAGTTAGGCAAGAGACCTCTTTCTTTTGGGGCCCACACAAGTCGTCGGTTCACCAAAGTTTCAAATAGCTTACAGATGCCATTTCTTTAATTGTTTAGGCATATTGGCCTATAGCTATACAGGAGCTTTGGATCTTCATCTGGCTTGAGAATTGGTAATACAACTCCCTCGCTCCATATTCTTTTCAATAGGGTGAGGTGGGTATCACTGAGATATCAATCAAACATCTGAGCATTTGATTATGGATTTTGTCTGGACCAGGAGCCATGTCCCTGCACAGCACTAGTACACAACTCCGTGAAAGGCAGATTATAGGAATATGAAGCCTCCCGCTTTATCAGAATAAATGCAAGGTCATATCTCCCAGAGCTGGATGTATCAGTGAAATGTGACATGATGCGATCTGCAATGGTGGAAGGATTTTTAAACTGTAACTCTATGTCAATCAATGGAGATTCTGGAAACTGAAGGTACATTATGTACTCTGACCATTCAGCGGAGTTTTGTCCAAACTTGTTATGACAGAGTATGTGCCATCATGGAAGACACATACCTTTCCCAACTAGCTTTCTTACTCCCTTGAATTTAAAAAAAAAATAGGCTTTGGCTCTTAGGTACTTAAATGTTACATGGATGGCCATCGCAGGGTTCTTATGGTAATGATTAAAACCTCACCGATGATCACAAATGGCTGTTGCAATGACAATGGTCCACCATGGGACCTGTTTCTGGTGAGAGATGCCGGACGAGGAAGGTATTGTTTCCTCAGCACTAGCCGCCAGAATTTCAGGTGTAATGGAGCAAACATGATCATCAACAGGCCCCAGCACCTCATTGGTGATCACTGCCCGTTTGGAAAACTCTGGCATTTCCCTTGCAAAATAGCCAACATGGTTCCCATGTGTTGAGCGCACAAAGATTGAAATAGTTCATCAATCACTCAATAAGCCTCCCTCTAGCACAGGAAGACTGAAAGCCCTAGAGACTGTTACGGACATTCACATCTCCCAGCAAAAGGAAAGGAGGAGGTAACTGAGCTACCAGATCCTGTAGCTGATGGATATGAAAATCATAGTCGGGTGGCAAGTAAATGTTGCATACCATTGCCATTATAGGCAACGGAGTGCAAACTTTGCTTCTAGCTGAGTACGTAGCGGCACCAATTCACTGAAGATATTGGATCGGACTGGGGTACAAATTCTCCCAGCCACCTCGCCATCCACAGCTACTCGGTCCTTGGAATAAGGATATTATCCTCACATAGTTGTGTCGTGTGTAGGACTCGGGCGACATTCTTGCAGACAGTCTATGGCAGCAATATAGATGGATATCAGTTGACACAACTGAGCCAGGCAACAATGATAACCAACGCAGTTCCATTACAATAAGGCCAGTGGGTGGACAAAAATCACAACGAAATTTGGACAATTGCCTGTCCTTTCATCCAGCTACCTGTAGTCGTCACCATCTACAATACTGAGTTGTTCAGCCTCTATTGCCACCTCAATAGAGGGTGATTTGGCAGCTGAGCACTTTGTGTATGGCGAGTTCTCTGATTGGGAAAAAGAGCGCCTTCTTCCTGGAATAAGTGGTTCCCCAAAAGGGATGTTGCAAGAGGGCATCAGGGCCTCTCGCTCTTGCCCACTGTTTCCATTCTCTTTGGAGGGGAGCTGGCAGATACATCGCCAGGTTTCTTTGGGGATGTAGTTATCCCCGAGCATGGCTGGGAAGAACCTTCCCAGAAGACATCAGCAAGGATGCATTATTGGTTTCCCAGGAGGAGGTAGGTCTCCTTCTATGGGGCCCTACATAGTTCTTACTACATTTTGTTCATGGGTACTTATATGCACTCTGGTGAAATTCTTTACTTTTGAAATCTTTTCAGCAAAGGAGACTGAGAACTCCAGAGCAGCCCTAGATTTAAACTTCCTCCACGTGTCCGGATAGAGCTTATCTACAGTTTTGATATCCTGGATCTTCTTCACCCCCTGGATGTGGAACATTCCCGGTCAGTTAACGCACGCAGCATGCTACACCAGCAAGCTAGCATTTTCCACACACTTTATAGGTCATCAAGCCTTGACAATGCAATAAAGTGTGACGAGATTTTTGGCACTTGTAACACCTCACTGAGCTGGATACAGGCGAACAGTTAAACATTACCTTGTGACCTTTATATGTTTAGGCAGTGCCACACTTGTACGAGCATGCCTCTTTAACCTCTTAACGTGCAAGGTTTCTGATCATGTCATCATTGGAAGCCTTAACCAAATCCCTGTGGAAATTAACTCCTCTGCAGGGGTTCTGGGATTTGTGCCTCTCAATTTTGAGTGCCACTTCCGAACAATTTTGGGTTAAGTAGCCATATAAGACTGCTTAGCTATGGATGTCTTAATCAGAACGGATCCATAACCAAGCTTACACATCTCGTTGAGTACACGATCAACAATTTCTTCAACCGAGTTACTAATTAGGTGGACTTTCATTAAAAAAGAAAGCACTGACCATCGATACTGAAAGCAAACAGGAATCGAGGCAGTCATTTGTCACTTTTGCTATTCAGGAAAGTTGAAGAGCTCCCTGGAATAATGTTGTAAGAGCCACTTATAAAATATTGAGAAATGTAGAAAACCGTGGAAACATCAAATGTTTATATTTTAAAGAAATTTTGGTCATCATCATAGGGAGAATGGATTTTTAAAGATACATATATGCTAATCTACACAAAATAAATGTAAAACAAAGAAATAAACTAAATTCTTCAGTGGAATGATGTTGTATAACCACCGATGAATTACAAAATAATATTGAAACACTTCAATCACAGATTTTAACGTAAAATTATGCTTGTTGTAATTACACCATGACAATAACTAATTGTTACACAAATAATATGAACTATTCAAGTACAAATTAAAGTCCAAATAACATAAAAGGGAAATATTATTTTCAGATAAGGCATTCATGAATGTATTGCTACACATTACTCCGCAGGCAAATCTAAATGAAATTTTCTAGCACTTTCAACTGGTATAGAACTTGTCACTGAGACAAGATTCCTCTTTTTTGATAGGGTGATTAATAGTGGATGATCACATAATCTTCCTAGTTGACTGGGTGTTGGCAGGCAAGGTTCCATACAACACAAACGTTTAACAGGTCTGTTCTTGAACATTGAAGAACAATGTGCGATACCCTTGTTTGTACAGACACTGGATCATTATGTGAGATTTGAAGCCATATTACTTTTGTGATTTTCAGCCCTGCATTTCGTTGAATACTTTCTTCCACTGTTGTGAAGTGTTCTTGTGTCATGAAGCACATGTGAATGGGTTCCTTTGACAAGCCTGAGTAATGAGTTCAACCCAGTCAAATGGAACATACACCATAGCTGTCTTTTTCATTCGCTAAATGAAAGAAAAGTCGCTATCACATGGCAGAAAGCAGTGACCACTGCACAAAAATTTCTGACTGACCTCAGTGAAGTATTTCAGTTGTATCAGGGGGTATAGAAAACTAAGTACTTTCCAGTTATTGTTCTGACCTGCACATCTGTCAGACCAGATTATCAGCTTACTTTCAATGGCAATCTGCAGAGGTTTGAAGGTGTCTATCACATATTTCAGTATCTATATATATTTTTTTATGAAAACTAAAGTCAGTCAGTTCAGCCATTCTATCTGGTCAATTTCCTTCATTCTTTTTTTTTAACTGAAAGGTATATGTGCACAGATTTGTCATCAGGTACTATAAATCACTTAACTTCTGCCTTCCTCAAATTATTTGATTTTTTCAATTTTTTGTCTCTTTGAAGCAGTCATATCTTTGGTTCTAATTGAGGTACAGAGTTCAATTTGGCCTAAGAACACTCCGTGGATCAAGCTCTTTCATTTCAGCTCTTAACTATTCAAATTGGTTGACTCTGAGGAAAGTCATGAGTGCACATTCAATTTGATATCTCATTTCTTCAACATATTTTCTCATTGAAGCAATCATATCTTTCGTTCTAATTGAGGTACGCAGTTCGTTTTTGTCTAAAAACACTCAGTGGATCAAGCGCTTTCTATTGAGGTAATAACTGCTTAAATTGGTAGATTCTGAGGAAAGTTATGAGTACATTTGTCTCCATGACAAAGATCTCTGAAGGACTTTTTAACAGTTCGGCGTGTAGTGTTTTTCCAAGTAACGTTTAATTCAATTTCTTTGTGTGATGTTATTTTCAAGTGTTTTGTTGACATAATTGCATCAGCCGGTACCGTCCTTTAAGCTGGTATGAGTACAAGACAAGATAAATTAATACATAAAATGAAACAAATCACTGGGCACATACCCCACATAAACATAATTTACCAAAGTTAAGAAACTTATCTTAGAAAAGTTAGAAGTTCCCGTGGATACTTAGAATAAAACTGGTACAGTATTAACCGGTACGACTAATTGAAAGAAAGACCAACCAGATATGGAGTTTAAAAAGATTTAATCTTAAAATATTGAAGAGTGTTTAACAACTGGGAAAGAACAATACAATTAAATTAGGCTGCAACGTGATAAAATTAATAAATTAAACTTACATAACTAGGAAAAAGAAGAAATTAACGGTTAGCTCAAAATTCAAAAGACGGCCATCATTTAAGTAAAATTAAAAGAAAACAATCTGGTACCTTAAGTAGGCCTACAGCAGGAGTAAGTTACCAGTCTACAATCTCAATCAATTTCCACCAAAATTCGAGATTACTTTTCAAAGTTTCTACACTTGAACAGTTTCAAGTTTAATGCCATGAGCTTTCACAAGCGTCAAAAGTTTTAAAAGGTTTCAATTATGAACCCAAAACAGGCCAATAAAACCACAACAGAAAGTTGGACGAAAATAAACAGAGATTCCCTGAAAGGGTAATTAAAACATTAGTAAAGAAACCATGTACACCCGAAAAATAGTGCAGAATACCGAATTCATGCTCCAAAGGAAAAATCCACCCTCAACATTAAGTCAATCAATCACCAACAATCATTCAAAAATAGGAAACCACCACGGTTACAGTGCAGGCAAAATTTATGAGGCACCAATCCCAAAGGTCCCACAATAATGGAACATGAGAAACAACAAAAGAAACTCAAGGATAATGAATTGTTAGTAATAAGATAAAATTGAGAGAAAGCATGACACCAAATAAATAGAAACAACAAGGGACCGAAACTAGAAATAGACGCTTGTGGGAACTCTTTCAAGCATTACACAAATGAATCATACTTTTCTTTAGGGAGAAACAATATCACCCCGTAACTCTCGAGAAGATTACTTTAAATATAAAATAATAACAATAACCGAAATTTTGGGAGTAAGCTTTTAGAAAATTACAAATGAGAAACCCATGTTTCAGTAGGAGAATTACCAATACCGAAATGTTCTTTCCTTTTTTTTTTAGATTAAATAAATTTCAAGAATCAGACGATTTCCAAAGCACCGCTGAAAGTTCGGAAAATATTCGGAGAGGAAGATTTATATGAAGTCACAGAGCCATAGATTATGAAAACTTGATGCAGGAAAATGTAACTTATAGGTCCAATGTAGATTCCATGTTGAAGAGACGCGTTGTTCACATACTCACAAATTTATGCGCCGTAGTCGTACTTAATCACCTAGAAGGAAGGTCGCAGTAATATAAATTAAATTCTTGAGGATGAATGAACAACATCCTCGCACGGAATTGGTTTTTAACCGAAATCCATGGTTATACCGATTGCTCGCTGAGAGCCACAATGAAGTATGCTTCTGCTCGCCGTGATAGCTTCCAACAGACAACGGGCCACTACAAGCCAGACAGAAAGGTCCATTACATAACAATTCTCGCTAGCACTGATTGGCCAGCGACATAGGCACGGCTAAGAGTCGCGCTCGCTTGCGCAGAAGGCAGATACCAGTTCAACGCTGTTTGGCACAGAATAACGCGAAACACAAACAGACAGTTCTTGAATTAAAATAGAACAGAGTGTTTTAGGCAAGTAGAAATAATAAGTTAGGAGTATGGCCTCCAGTAACTTAGAAGCAGTCATAGAAAACAAGTTTGAAAGATGAGCATGATGTGACACAAATTTCTACAGCGATAGCCAGTCCAAAACATAAATGGGGAAGGCTAAAAACGTTACGCCGGTAACAATAATATTACATTCTATTACCACAGCAGATCATGTGCTTCATTTCATTAACTCGAAACTTTGCAAATACATCCGTGAGGATAGTAACGAACAATACCATACTTTGTACATTGCAGGTGGAGCCAGCGGGAAACTGCTAGTATACAATGAAATTTCAGAAAATCCACGCTTTGCCTCTGTTTCATGCTGCAGAAACATTGTTGCCTTCCCACAGCGGGAATCATGAACGCAGAAGTTGTAACTAGCATACTGCCGTAGATAAAATACATTACTGTTATGCAATGCACGAGTACATAACACCTGCTGCAACTCGATATGTAAAACAACCAAAGACTGATTTACTTTTGCAGCTTCACTATCTTCTGTTAACATACTACAAGACATTTGAGCTTTGCTTCGGTGTGCAGAACATTCATTGTGTAGACGGTTTATCTCATTTTCATTATCTCCAATAACAATCCTAACAAAATACCGGTCACAAGTGGCACATGTATCCCACCGTGGCACTCCAAACTTTAAATTAAAGACAGTATGAAAAACTTTGCTATACAGATGAAGCTTAACATTAGTCTCACGGTATTCCGTAAACAATTTATGCTTTTCTTTACTGATAGTTGTGAAGGTAAATAATGACTGCAAGTTTTGTCCCTACTGTAATGACTATCTTGTAGAAGGAATAACCTGTGGTGCTGCCGAATTAATTCTTTAAACCTCATTAGTTATTCTGTGAGGTCTGTTATAATGGATGCCTTGCTGGTGTAGTGATTGGTGGTGATTTTGCTTTTAAGAGGAAGTACAACTTGGTAATCATCCTCTCTGAACAAATTAGCGAAAAGTAAATTTAAAATAAAATAAAAATATATATTCAACAAAGGAATTTGGAAACAAAGTGCAAAATAAAACAAAAAAATTATTGAATTACGCCAAAAAATTATTAATGAATCAAAAGGGAATGTATGTTCCCCAAGTAACAGTACATTTGTATTTCAGATCTGAATTTGATTTCAATTTGTTCTGTATAACCTTAAGTCGTCTGGCTGTAACAGCATACACGCTGCAAAGCACCTTCTGACAAACTGGAATTACCTTTACCTTGTTCAATGCTAATGAAATAATTAAAGGTACAGTGCCTCTTGGAAACAGTTTCTTGTACCCTTCTTTGCTTTATCACTTGGATTTCCATGCATTTGTTCTTCAGATAACATTTTATAGTATGCTAAATATGCCCTTTCCTTTTTTTCTGCTCTGAGTGTGGACACTGTAGTATAGCAGCTTTACATTTACATACTTTAGCCTGAAATAAGAGAGTAAGGATGTTTATGGTCCTCTTCTTGCCTTTTCAATGTGCCTGGAGACACAGATATTTCAGAGGAATCAGCCATCTTGTGTAGATATCCAACATTATTCCACCCATACCAACATTTGAGCAACAATTGTATGGACTTCTAGTTCACGTACTACCACAAGAGTGCAGTAGTACGCGAGGTTACTGATAAACAACCTTATTTCATTGAAACATCGCTTTGACAAAACACGTCTCTTATATTATTCCAGAGAGCTCTTTAATTGTATTAAATATTTTCTTCTTTTTCACTTTGAAAGATGTTGTTTTAAGGGCAGAACCCTGGTTTGTTAAATTAAAATTAGAGGGTTCTGTTTTTGGTTCCATGAGATGTTAGGAAAATAATAGATAAACCTGCAGTAGTGCCCCACATGCCAAAGTAAGGGTTCATAGTGCAGAGGGCGCTCGGTATCTGGGGGTGGGCCACTAGCGACTACTCGCCTAATAGCCTTTCATCACCTTGCCACAACCCGAAACTTGTGACTGGGGGGGGGATGAATCCTCCACAAACTCGCAAACAGTATCTGAGGCATAGAGGTATAATTCTAGCCATTTGTACCGGCCGGTACACCTCCACGCCGCTAATTCAAACTTTGCGCCAGTTGAAACTCCTCTGCTGGAGGAAGTCTGAACTTTATCTACTGTATTAATTTTCAAGTTTCTCAGAAGATGTCACTACTTGGAAATTTTGGAGTTTCTGAACTGGGTCGTTTTCGATGTATTTTTGTTTTACCTGTAGTAAGAAGTGTGAACATTCTCTTCTAGAGGACACTACTGAAGAACTACCATGGTGCACCCTAGTGCGAAGTGAAAGAACTGTTTTTTTGGAGAAATTTTTATTTCAAAAGTTTGTTCCTTGTTAAATTTCTTGTTTAAGTTGGCTGTATGACCCTTTCTTTCCCCTTGTTTTGAATTTAGCCAATCCCGAATTTCTTTAATTAATTTATGACCAATCAGATGTATCTTCTCCAACTTGAATATCTTGCTATACCCTAGCCAATAAAGTTTTTGTGGGCGGGTGTTCTCATTTCCGAAACGCCTCGAACTTTCCACGAGAGTATATAAACTGCTGATTTTCGGGTCTCTGCGCCACTTCAGTACCAACTTTCAAAGTGTAAAGTACGTAGCAGGGGGCGGGAAGCGCATCTTTCTTCGGGCAGCAGTTCAACGACAAGGTAATGGCCGTTTAATAACTTCTTTTCTTGCTAGCTCAGCAGCTTAACTCTCGGGGCGGGTCCAAAGCGTTTCCACCATGTAACTTTCCCTAAAATGTAAAGACTCTTAGCATCTATTCTCTTTTAAAGCTACATATTGGGATAGAGAGTGCTTAACCCTCTCGAGCTCCCACTCATATTGTTTTGAGGTGAACTTATTTTTCATAACCAATTCTTCCTTAACGTAATGTAAATTGTTTCCTTCTAAAGTCACCTCTTTAGTATGGGATTAGCCCTCGCATTAGTGGCCTAGAGCCAGATTAGGTTTTAAACAAAAGGTATTAGGGGTGCAGATCGCCTCCTCTCAAATTGTTAATTTGGAGGTCATGTAATTAACCTTTTTCTCACTTAATAGACCTCAGTAGGTTGGGTATTTTACCCCCGTGTCTATGTCCTTAGAGGACAACTTGAAGGTGGAGTTTGGTGTGGCCTTTGATAGGCTTAAAGTTGAGAGCGAGTGGCTCTTTCTTGAAAATTGAGTATGTATGCCTCGAGGAGGCTTTTCTGTGTAATTTAGAGCAAGTGCTCCTGGGCATGAATGGGGTTTTCTGCCCCTCTGTTGTAACTTCTGCAATTTATTGAAATACTGAACAGATAAACGTTGACTCAACTAAGTGGAAATAACAAGGATAATGGGCGCCACCTGCAAAACAATTGCAGGAATATTTCATTATGTAGAGCAACGAGCCACTCCCTCTCCCAAGGCGACGGTCATCAGGCTGACGAGGCTCCAGACTTGCTTTGTAACCTTACCTGTTGCTATATAACCCCTGAAATTAAATTTGGGTAACATGCCAGGTTCAGCCTCACTCCACTGACAAAAGACTCACTTAAAGTTTGATTCTATGACTTTACTCCCAGAATAAGAACTAATATGTGACAAACACCAACAAAATAAACACTTATGCAACCCACTTAGTGCTTGCTGTTTACATAGAGCTAATACGCACAATACTACCCAACAAAATCATCTCTTCACGAGATTTATTCGTTTGCCGTCTACAAAGGCAAATTACACATCATTAAACTCACCAATAAAAACAGAACATCATTATACTTTTAACATACCTCCAGGTAAGAGCCCCACTGCACTCCACTGTTACCGTGAATCCTAATCTGGTAGAGAAAAGTACGACGACTATTTCTCTACATATGGATGCAACCTTCTTTACTAACAGCATCCCTAACCTTATTTACACTTCTTCGTCGTCTTGAATTCTTTACAATTGCTGGCTGGACAGAAAGCGTTACATGTCCGGAGGCAAGCAAACAGCAAAATTCTCCACCAACTGAAGCTGCATACTCGGGTGACAAGTTCCAAACAAACACTTTCTTTTACAGAAAGTCCACTGCAAAGCCGGTAAGTCGTTGAGATTATACCATGTTCACTCCGTAACAGATACTCCAAACAATAGCAGATCGTATAGCAAACTGCGCAAATACGTCGCTCCCGCAGACCAGTACAAATGAGAAAAACACAGTATCAGCATCAGAGTCAGAAACAGAATGAGAATCAGAATCAGAATCAGAAACAGAATGACTCGCCGCACACGCGTACCCACTTATATGTGCTTGCTACACGTGGTAATCGCGTCCTGAAAAGTTTAGTGGTAGCAACGCTCACACCGGCACTTCTTCCCGCGTCACTCTGTCAACACAAACCTCGCTCAAAACAAAGCCCTCGCATTGGCTATCGAGTATATGATGTGACATAGACCGTCCACTCATGTATGTCCACATTGATTCACTCCAATTCTTCAACCGATACAACCTGCCGTACCCCGTGTTTTCAAGCCACCTGTTGCAACACATCCAACTGACTTCAACCGTCCTTCCCGATATAGTCGCAGTTTTCCCAGTTGCACAATCCTTACGGCTAGGCCATATTTACAGACTCTTACCCAAACGGAAATTTATACAAAATATAATGATGAACATTGTAATATTCCCTAACTATACATTCTTCTTATAATATTACGTTTTTACATGGTAAATAAACAAAATTACATGATTTTAACCTAACAAACTATATACGAAAATTTCCTAACCTAAAAACTCGGGGATCGTACATACGTACGGTTACAATACCTCCCCTTGATTTGTGAAGATTATATACAATACATCTGGGCAAATCACAGTCTTTTCAGTACAGCAGCCTACACAGCCTGTCAAAGTCACTCAGGATTTAAAGAAAATTCACATATTCTTCTTAACATACACAAAACATCTGAACTTACAATACTTCACCTTACAAACCTCTTAAGATTGTGAATATTGTGTGTACCAATCATGTCACCTTTGTTATTCAACAGGTGATAAGCACATTTGCCAACTTTCTTACCTACTGTGTAAGGTCCCTGATACAATTGAAAAAACTTATGAATTTCTTTGTTGTCTGCAGATGAAATGTGTGGAACCTTTAGTAACACCTCCTCCCCTACTTCAAAACTATCTCCATGATGCCTCCCCTGCTGCATCATTCTCCTATCAGCTGACTTCCTTAAATTCTGCCTCGCTAAATCAATCACCTTTGAAGATACCACTTCTGCTGAGGGTAGTTCTACCCTGGTTGCCAATCTCACACAAAAACTCTCTTCCCATTCTTTCACACACAACTTACACAGACTTACATTCGGAACACATATACATTTCACAATCCAAACATCCCTCCTGTTCTGAAAACACACCACAATCGCACCTCTTTCATCAATACTCTTCCACACTTCAATGAAATCATTCGTACGATCTTCAGCATCAGATATTCCACTCAACATACGTTTGAATCGACCTCCTGTTCTCTCATACACATTGTCACTCTCAATTTCTTTGAACTTTCTCCCAATACCAAAAACCTTTCCAACACAATTACTCCTCATAAAATCTTCAAACCCTGAATCCCCATAATATTCACAACCACTCTTATGATTCTCATTATGCACAAAATGTGACCTAACCTTCACTTCACAAAGAATTTCACCCACAGCATCGACAGTTTTCCTCCACTCATCCTTATCGGACATACCAGCTTCAACCACCTCAATCTCATTCACACAACCCTTCTCACACTTTCCTTCACTCACACTCTCTCTCTTCCTGAAATCACTACTCTCACTGAACTCGAGATCCCGACCATTACTGCTAAATTCTCCCACTTCCATATCTTTCATCGCTGTTCCCACTCGCACATCATTCATGCCATCAACACTGTTGCTCTTGACCCTCTTAACGGAAGTTTCATTAATCTCAAAATCATCACTACTCAGACACATTATCGGCGTAACATTAATCTCCTCAATTACACCATCCTCTACAACATGATATGTCTTCCTCAAAGACTCCTCCTCCACAAAATAATCTTCATCACCTTTACAACTAACTTCCTTTTCAATTTCTGCAACTTCCCAAAGAGCATCAATTACCACAGTGTTATCACCATCAATTTTAGCACATAGTAGGTCCTCCGACAAATCCTCCTCCTTTTCTTCACACCCCTTACCCCCAAAATCCCTCAAATCATCACCTTCCCTCCCTACATTATCAATTCCTTTCTCCACACTACTACCCCAATCATTAGCTGCCGTGCAATGCTTATCAATTAAATTACTTACCTCCTCCCCTACATTACTAATTTTATCACTTAATTCCTTCCCCTGATTACTAATTTGACTACTTAAATTATTCCCTTGATCAATCAATTTGGCCAACTGCTCCAATACTAACTTCATAAACTCATTATTACCCCCCATGCTACTTTGATTTTGATCACTACCTTCCCCTTCACCCCCCATTACAATTCCATAAACTTTTTCCATAGACATATTATCACTCTGAAAACTACTTTCATCAAACTTTGTGTGCTTGTGCCACAACTGCTCTCCTCATCATTAACTGACATACTTCCTTTATGCACTTTTCTCCTTCTCAAATTCATTACACTACTATTACTCTTACTATTATTCACATTCCACTGATAAAACATAGAACTCAAAACATGACAACACCGATACATAACTCCTGACACAAGCCCACTAAAACACTGGACCAAATGTGCCTACCAAGGTCATATAGCAAGTCTGGATATCATTCTGCCTCACGTTGGCGGCGCCAATTGTAACTTCTGCAATTTATTGAAATACTGAACAGATAAACATTGACTCAACTAAGTGGAAATAACAAGGATAATGGGCGCCACCTGCAAAACAATTGCAGGAATATTTAATTATGTAGAGCAACGAGCCACTCCCTCTCCCAAGGCGACGGTCATCAGGCTGACGAGGCTCCAGACTTGCTTTGTAACCTTACCCGTTGCTATATAACCCCTGAAATTAAATTTGGGTAACATGCCAGGTTCAGCCTCACTCCACTGACAAAAGACTCACTTAAAGTTTGATTCTATGACTTTACTCCCAGAATAAGAACTAATATGTGACAAACACCAACAAAATAAACACTTATGCAACCCACTTAGTGCTTGCTGTTTACATAGAGCTAATATGCACAATACTACCCAACAAATTCATCTCTTCACGAGATTTATTCGTTTGCCGTCTACAAAGGCAAATTACACATCATTAAACTCACCAATAAAAATAGAACATCATTATACTTTTAACATACCTCCAGGTAAGAGCCCCACTGCACTCCACTGTTACCGTGAATCCTAATCTGGTAGAGAAAAGTACGACGACTATTTCTCTACATATGGATGCAACCTTCTTTACTAACAGCATCCCTAACCTTATTTACACTTCTTCGTCGTCTTGAATTCTTTACAACTGCTGGCTGGACAGAAAGCGTTACATGTCCGGAGGCAAGCAAACAGCAAAATTCTCCACCAACTGAAGCTGCATACTCGGGTGACAAGTTCCAAACAAACACTTTCTTTTACAGAAAGTCCACTGCAAAGCCGGTAAGTCGTTGAGATTATACCATGTTCACTCCGTAACAGATACTCCAAACAATAGCAGATTGTATAGCAAACTGCGCAAATACGTCGCTCCCGCAGACCAGTACAAATGAGAAAAACACAGTATCAGCATCAGAGTCAGAAACAGAATGAGAATGAGAATGAGAATCAGAAACAGAGTAACTCGCCGCACACGCGTACACACTTATATATGCTTGCTACACGTGGTAATCGCGTCCTGAAAAGTTTAGTGGTAGCAACGCTCACACCGGCACTTCTTCCCGCGTCACTCTGTCAACACAAACCTCGCTCAAAACAAAGCCCTCGCATTGGCTATCGAGTATATGATGTGACATAGACCGTCCACTCATGTATGTCCACATTGATTCACTCCAATTCTTCAACCGATACAACCTGCCGTACCTCGTGTTTTCAAGCCACCTGTTGCAACACATCCAACTGACTTCAACCGTCCTTCCCGATATAGTCGCAGTTTTCCCAGTTGCAAATCCTTACGGCTAGGCCATATTTACAGACTCTTACCCAAACGGAAATTTATACAAAATATAATGATGAACATATGTAATATTCCCTAACTATACATTCTTCTTATAATATTACGTTTTTACATGGTAAATAAACAAAATTACATGATTTTAACCTAACAAACTATATACGAAAATTTCCTAACCTAAAAACTCGGGGATCGTACATACGTACGGTTACACTGTTAAATCTTGTTTTGGGGTAAAGTTGGGCTAGTTGCCCAAGAATTGTGAGTTCAGAGCTCGAAGCCCAAATCCTGTAAATACTGTAATTGTACTTTTGTTGCCTTGCTACTCTGTACCTGCCATTTTGTTATTTCTGAATTTTGAAAAGAAAATATAACCTTGTTAAATTTTATCTTAATTTTAATTTCGTATTTTGAGGCCCGTTCACCCCCGCACCTTCTTTCACCTCTGCAAGTCCACGAAACTCCGTAACAAGTGGTAGCAGAGCGTGGTTGAATGGGTCTCAATTTAGCCCCTTTTGACGGCTAAACATTGCTTTGATTACAACTCTATTTTCTCACATGCTGGAATTTTTGCTTTTTCCTTTTTCAAAATTGTTCTGTCATCATGCCCGGCCCTTGCGATGTTCTCCATCTTAACTATTTGCGCAAGGAGGAGTTGATCTATGAGTTAACTATCAGAAATGTGCAATCTGGAGGCACGGTTGCGGTAGACACAAATAAGCTTAGAGAGTCCCTTGATTTGCCCATTTCCATCCCCACTTTGGGAGAGAAAGGAATTGACGACTCTCTTTCCACGATCACTGATAATACTACTGAGCTAGCATCTGTAGTTAGTTTTTTTGAAGAAAATGATCCTTCGCCTAATCAAATTAAGCGTGTGCAACCCAGGCTATTTCATTTTTCAAATAGAGTTAACGATCTGTTGTCTCTAAAGTTGAATGACGTTCAGAGGAAGGAAGCTAGTATGGTTCTTGAAAATCTTTCTGAATTATCTAGTATGGTTACCCAATTGTTAACTGGGGAAGTTCCTCCCAAAATCGATCAACCCACCACGGTGAATGTAGGTAGCGAGGAAGAGCCTCCTAAGGGAGATGTCAATAGGAAAACCGTTGCAGCTCAAACAACCTCTGCCCCATTGGACAACGAGTCTGAACGCCGTAACTCATTGAATAATGTACGTTCTGAATTAACGTCTTTGCCACTTAAACCTTTACCTACTATGTCACCTGGGTTCAGCAGCTTGCCTCATCCATTGGCAATGTTGCTCAGAGGTATCTCGAAGTTTTCTGTTAACACTACCAGTAAAGTTATTTCTTTCTTAAGATTTTTAGTTGAATTTCAGGATCATGCCCTTGTTTTTTCTCTTTCCCCATGTCAGATTCTGCAAATCATCTATCCCTATGCAATTGGTATTCTCTCAGACTAAATAGTAAGAGCCATTGCCGAGCAATCATCTATTGAAGACTTCCACGCCCACTTGCTAGCTAACTTCATCCCGGCTAGGGCAAGGTCCTCTCTTATTCAGAAGTACTATTATCGTGTACAGCGCTTGGATGAAAACTTGGCAGACTTCATCCAAGATATTAAGTTCTATACTAGGGTGTTTGCTCTTCACTTTCCTGAGGATCAGATTGTACAAGCTATTGTGGAAGGTATTTCACCATCGTATAGGTCATACTTGTGTTTCGCGGCGTGCCCGCAAACTTTCTCTGAACTTGAAGCATTGGCCGTCTCAGCGGAAGGAGTTAGATACGCCGATTCTCTGCGTGTAGCGAAAGAACCCCCTCCTTATTTTAGTAATTCTCGGCCTCCACCTCGCCGACCAGTCACACCCCGTAAATGTTATGCTTGCGGGTCGCCTGACCACCTTCGCAATAAGTGTCCATCAATCAAGTCTAGTGGGACAAGGAATGGAGCTGGTTCATCACAAGGCTGTTTTAAATGTGGGGCTTCCTCACATATCGCCAAGAATTGCCCAAATTCAAATAGCACCCCCTCCTGCTCAACTTCTGGTGCAAATTCCACCAATGCCAATAATAAAATGTGACTAGTGGCTTCGGCTGAGTCGACTAATCCATCTTTCCGAGGCTCAGCCCCTGGTAAACAGGTCGAAAATTCAGGGAAAGGTCAGCCTTCAAATTCATCTTTTGAATGCCCCAAAGAATGTCTTAGGATTGCGGCGGATACCCCCGCACCTGTTCCTTTTCTTAAAATTGAACTAAATAATGAACCTGTAACTGCTCTATTAGATTCAGGCAGCGTTTGTTCGATTATTTCGGCTGAATGGTATTCAAAATTGAAATCTGTTTGTAAGCTTCCTGACTATTGTTTGTCTGCGATCCAATATGTTTCGGCTAATTCATCTCCATTAGAAATTCTAGGTTCTGTAAATGTCAAAATCCGCATTTTTAAATTTACATGGAAAATTAAATTGTTTGTGGCCAAGCACTTGTCTTGCCCCATTATATTGGGAGCTGACTTAATTTCTCACACTGGTCTTGTGCTCGACCTTCAGAGTAGGTCGTGCACTTTCAAATTTGCGTCTAATTGTAAAATTCCATTATTGAAATGTAATTCTGCATCATGTTCATCTATTTCGCCTACCCAGGATGAGATGTTGTTAGACCTTAGACATCTACCTGAGAAGCAGGCTGATAGTATTCGTAAGCTGTGTCAGTCGTTTCCAGAGGTGTTCTCTGATACTCTTGGTGTTACTGACCTTATTGAATACAAAATCGAGGTCACGGATTCGATTCCTGTCCGTTTTCCACCATATAGGCTATCTCCACCTAAAATGAAGGCTCTGAAAGAAATCATCGATCAGATGTTGAAGGATGGTATTATTAGGCCCTCTAAGTCGGCGTATTCTTCACCTATTTTTCTAGTCCCGAAACCCCAAGGCGGCTTCAGGCCTGTCATTGATTATAGGGCTCTCAATCGGAAGGTGGTGTTGCAATCTGTGCCCCTTCCTGACCTTCATTCTTGCTTTTCATGGTTTCGTAAGGCCAAGTTCTTTACTATCTTGGACCTGAATCAGGCCTATAATCAAATTCCCCTAGCGGAAGAGTCTAAACACCTTACAGCGTTTGCCACGGATTGGAATTTGTACGAATACAACCGCGTGCCTTTCGGGCTCCCCACGGGAGCAGCTGTACTCACTAGACTGCTAGATAGAGTCTTCCCCGACATCAAATTTGAGTACTTGTATCACTACCTGGATGATGTCGTCGTATTTTCGGAGACCTTTGAAGAACATCTAGATCATCTGCGAGAAGTTCTCAGTCGCCTTCGTAAGGCTGGGTTAAGTGTTAAGTTGTCCAAGGTTGCCTTCGCTAAGCCCTCCATGTCATTCCTAGGGCATATTGTGTCACCTGATGGTGTTGCAGTCGATCATTCTAGAACACAGGCCATCCGTGATTTTAAACCTCCTAAGGACATCAAAGGTATCGCCAGGTTCATTGGTATGGTGAATTTCTTCAGGAAGTTTATTCCTAACTTTGCTAATAGAGCGGCACCATTAAACCTTCTTCGTAGGAAAGGCATCAAATTCGAGTGGGGACCTTCTCAACAAGCCGCTTTTGAAGATCTTAAATTAGCTCTCTGTAATGCCCCTGTCCTTGCTATGCCTGATTTCTCAAAGAAATTCATCGTCCAAACCGACGCGTCGTCGTCGGCGGTAGCTGCAGTCCTTCTTCAAGAGACTGAACTAGGGAGGCGACCCATCACCTATGCACCTAGGACTCTATCGGCTCAAGAAGCAAAGTATTCCATATATGAGCTCGAAGGTTTGGCAGTCTTATTTGCCTTAGAAAAGTTCCGTCTCTATCTGGAACATGTCAAATTCGACCTGGAGACAGATAATCAAGCCTTAAGCTGGGTCTTAGGTAGGCCGCGTCGTACTGGTCGTATAGCCCGTTGGGCCATCCGTATTTCTGCCTTCCAATTCGATGTCAGGCATATCAGAGGTACCGAAAATGTTGTTGCTGATGGACTCAGCCGTATGTTTTCCAACGACGTTGAGACCCATGAACCGGTCGACAGTTCATCACCTCCCGAGTCCATACTATTTGATGTTAATGCCATCTTAACAGATGCTCCCATGCTCTTTAGGGATATCGAGAAATACCAACGTGAAGATCCGACGCTGGCTCCGATAATGGAAACCCTTTCTTCTGGGGAACATGTCGTCCCTTATGTACTAAGGAATGGTGTTTTATGTTGCCCATCGAGGCATGATAAGATGATGAAGGTTGTCGTTCCAGCTGTTCTTGTACCTATGATCTTCAAGTACTATCATGAGACCCCATTAGGCGGGCATCTTGGAATCTTTAAAACTCGTGAAAAGATTCGTGAAAGATTCATCTGGAAGGGTATGGACGGTGAAATCCGTGAACTAGTAAAGGCTTGTAAATCCTGTTTGCTTAGTAAACCAACCATGTCCACCAAGGTAGGCCTGTTGTCTTCTCATCAAGCGTCGCGCCCCATGGAACGCCTGTATATTGATTATGTAGGACCCTTCCCCCAGTCAAAGGGAAACGCCAACAAGTTCATCTTTGTATGCGTAGACGGTTTTACAAGATTTTCCTGGTTATTTCCTACTAAGCTGGCTACCGCTCAGTCCACCATTACTTGTCTAAATTCTATCTTTGCTTCTTTTGGTCCGTGTCAATATATTGTGTCTGATAATGCTAAGGCTTTCACATCAAATCTTTTTCGTAAATTCTGTTTTGACCTGTCCATCTCTCATGTGACGACTTCTGCTTATTACCCTCAACCATCTTTGGCTGAACGGGTTAATCGTAATCTCAGGTCCGCGCTTATTGCCTATCATCATGAAGATCATTCCAGGTGGGACACGTCCCTGCATTGGTTAGCTTTTGCTTTGAATTCGGCGGTTCATGAATCTCACAAGTTTACTCCAACTTCTTTGATGTTCAAGTTTGTTCCCAACACGCCGCTCTCTAACCTCTGGTCTCCGAGTGACATTCTACCTGAGACAATAGACCCGGACAACATTAAAGATCTTTGGAAGAAGGCTAAAGCCAATCTTAAAGTGTCTCACGAAAAGGTTAGGGAAAGATATGATCGTGGACGGAGACCCACCCATTTGAAGGTAGGTGACCAGGTGATGGTCAAGAATTTTGTTCCCGCGGGCAAGCTTGCCCCCAGATTTCATGGGCCGTGTATCATTCTCGATTTCCTTACGCCGGTTACGTTGTTATTAAGTAATCCAGCCACCGAGAGGATATTTAGGGTTCACCTGTCGCAGGTGAAACCGGTATAATTTCTGTACTAATTTGTTTCATATGATTTTGAAAGAAATATGAAGGTTATATTTTTGAGGGGTTTAACTTTTAAGGCCTTCTGCCCTTTCTATAATATTTTTTTTAAATATTTAAGCATTTATTGTAAACCCTCCCCGCACAGTTAAACTGCCATCTTGTCCTTGCCACGGCCATTACCACGCTCCCGTCTCCTGCTCCACAACACACAGTGGCTTGCTTATGAAAAGAATTTCTCCACGCCGCTGGCCCCTCAACCTCTCCACAAAGCCTGTGCCCTCAAAAAGATGATGGTCCAACAAAATTCTGCCGGCGAGCTTTAATGTTTCAGTGCCCCCGCAGCCGCGCGGCGCCGTACCGCTACTGGAATAGAGGAAGGGCCCCCTCTTCTCCAGCGAGGTCGACCAGTGTACGGCGAGCCGGAGCCCTCCTCCCGGCCAAGGCTGATGTGCGGCGCACGACCTGCTACTTGCCCGCAGCCTGTATATGTTCGCCGCGGGCGCGGCGTGCTTCAACACCACTACTCCTCTCATAGTGCGGGCGAGCGGTATCTCAGGGTACTTGAGGGGTCCGAGCGGCCTCCTCTGGACACAAGCTGCAGCGGCCGGTCTGGCCATCCAACTTAATCAACCTTGAAAACATTTAATCAGCTACATGGACATTTAATATCAACAATTACTACATTCTTGAATTCAACTGCAATATCTGGTGGACTTAGAACATTTTCCCTCAACTTTAAAAACTAAAAGCTTCCTTCTGAAGTCAACTTCTACAAACATAAAGACATTACTTCAACAGTTACTACAAGAATTTTGAACCTGGATCAAACCAAATTTAGACAATTTTTATAAATGCTTCTGCAATTAATCTCCATAGCAACATCATAACTTGGACCTTGTTTTCAAACAATTTCATGTGTCACCCCTGGAGGGACTTTTGGGGGGGGAGGTCTGTACCGGGCGGTACACCTCCACGCCGCTAATTCAAACTTTGCGCCAGTTGAAACTCCTCTGCTGGAGGAAGTCTGAACTTTATCTACTGTATTAATTTTCAAGTTTCTCAGAAGATGTCACTACTTGGAAATTTTGGAGTTTCTGAACTGGGTCGTTTTCGATGTATTTTTGTTTTACCTGTAGTAAGAAGTGTGAACTTTCTCTTCTAGAGGACACTACTGAAGAACTACCATGGTGCACCCTAGTGCGAAGTGAAAGAACTGTTTTTTGGAGAAATTTTTATTTCAAAAGTTTGTTCCTTGTTAAATTTCTTGTTTAAGTTGGCTGTATGACCCTTTCTTTCCCCTTGTTTTGAATTTAGCCAATCCCGAATTTCTTTAATTAATTTATGACCAATCAGATGTATCTTCTCCAACTTGAATATCTTGCTTAACCCTAGCCAATAAAGTTTTTGTGGGCGGGTGTTCTCATTTCCGAAACGCCTTGAACTTTCCACGAGAGTATATAAACTGCTGATTTTCGGGTCTCTGCGCCACTTCAGTACCAACTTTCAAAGTGTAAAGTACGTAGCAGGGGGCGGGAAGCGCCTCTTTCTTCGGGCAGCAGTTCAACGACAAGGTAATGGCTGTTTAATAACTTCTTTTCTTGCTAGCTCAGCAGTTTAACTCTCGGGGCGGGTCCGAAGCGTTTCTACCATGTAACTTTCCCTAAAATGTAAAGACTCTTAGCATCTATTCTCTTTTAAAGCTACATATTGGGATAGAGAGTGCTTAACCCTCTCGAGCTCCCACTCATATTGTTTTGAGGTGAACTTATTTTTCATAACCGATTCTTCCTTAACGTAATGTAAATTGTTTCCTTCTAAAGTCACCTCTTTAGTATGGGATTAGCCCTTGCATTAGCGGCCTAGAGCCAGATTAGGTTTTAAACAAAAGGTATTAGGAGTGCAGATCGCCTCCTCTCAAATTGTTATTTTGGAGGTCATGTAATTAACCTTTTTCTCACTTAATAGACCTCAGTAGGTTGGGTATTTTACCCCCGTGTCTATGTCCTTAGAGGACAACTTGAAGGTGGAGTTTGGTGTGGCCTTTGATAGGCTTAAAGTTGAGAGCGAGTGGCTCTTTCTTGAAAATTGAGTATGTATGCCTCGAGGAGGCTTTTCTGTGTAATTTAGAGCAAGTGCTCCTGGGCATGAATGGGGTTTTCTGCCCCTCTGTTAAATCTTGTTTTGGGGTAAAGTTGGGCTAGTTGCCCAAGAATTGTGAGTTCGGGGCTCGAAGCCCAAATCCTGTAAATACTGTAATTGTACTTTTGTTGCCTTGCTACTCTGTACCTGCCATTTTTGTTATTTCTGAATTTTGAAAAGAAAATACAACCTTGTTAAATTTTATCTTAACTTTAATTTCGTATTTTGAGGCCTGTTCACCCCCGCACCTTCTTTCACCTCTGCAAGTCCACGAAACTCCGTAACAAGTGGTAGCAGAGCGTGGTTTCGATCCACGGACCTCTGGGTTATAGGCCCAGCACGCTTCCACTTCTAGTTCACGTACTACCACAAGAGTGCAGTAGTACGCGAGGTTACTGATAAACAACCTTATTTCATTGAAACATCGCTTTGACAAAACACGTCTCTTATATTATTCCAGAGAGCTCTTTAATTGTATTAAATATTTTCTTCTTTTTCACTTTGAAAGATGTTGTTTTAAGGGCAGAACCCTGGTTTGTTAAATTAAAATTAGAGGGTTCTGTTTTTGGTTCCATGAGATGTTAGGAAAATAATAGATAAACCTGCAGTAGTGCCCCACATGCCAAAGTAAGGGTTCATAGTGCAGAGGGCGCTCGGTATCTGGGGGTGGGCCACTAGCGACTACTCGCCTAATAGCCTTTCATCACCTTGCCACAACCCGAAACTTGTGACTGGGGGAGGATGAATCCTCCACAAACTCGCAAACAATATCTGAGGCATAGAGGTATAATTCTAGCCATTAAAGGTCCGCATTCCCTGATTACAATCGGTTGAATAAAAATAGTCGGGTAGTTAAGTTCTCCTCTGCTAGTGAGCGTGACCTGACTGACCGCTTGGCACTGGACAGTTTGATTGAATACACCATATTCAGTCTGACTCATTCACATTTGTAGTTACTACGACATTCGATGCAAACATGAAACGGGAGTCCAAAGACAGAGTGAAAGCACAACTTGAGGGGAAGGAATATGGATTACTGAAGTAAGAAACGATGAAGAGCGAAGCGTGAGAAAGCTTCTTAATAGTAACAACTGCGAATAGATGACATCCAGGGTATGTGCTATGTAAACGATGAGTTGCCTCATTGACGTTTGCATCTACTAGCTCACATGTGCAAGCACAATTGTGTAAAGTGTGGCCATCAAATTCAGTATCACATGATGCCAAACAAAACATTACACAGAAGTGTGTCAAGATGTGTGCAACAGATCTCCGTCCCTTTACAGCTGTTTTGGGAACAGGTTCCTAGATCTATGTCAAAAACATGTTAATGCTAGCACAGATTATGGATAAATAAACATTGACTTATATTCTTCCTACAACAAATTATTTATTTATTATAAGATCACCTTTCTAATGACAGTCCCCTTGCATGATGGAGAAATAACAGCACAGAATATCCAAAACTTGTTCTGAAACAAACAAAATATTGTTACCATTGATGCTTTTACGGCCTGTACTTATAGACATGATATAGGCTTTTTGGGCTTATGCCGTGTCAAGAAAATAAGGTGAAATTCTTTACGTGCTTAGAAGAAAATCTTGACTGTTCATGAGGAGGACTTCTAGAACGAAAGTTTGAATTTAGACGCTACTAACAGGAGTGTAAGTGGTACGTTCATTCTGATGCCATCAGCTTCTGCTTCGAATGCTAGCTCTGTACCACATACAGTGAGCCATCTGGTGATGAATGAATGTACCACTTACACTTCTATTAGTAACATCTATATTACAACTTTCATTCTTAGAGTAGTTTCCTCGTAAAGAGTCGAGATTTTCTTCTGAAGATGCAGAGCAAAGTTCTGTGTGAAACATAATGAATTTCACCTTATTTTCTTGACATGGCATCAGCCCAAAAAGCCTATATCATGCCTAGAAGAAAATATTGTCTATTCTCACCTCCAATGCAGCAAATGAAAGACATTCCAATTCCGCTGGTGGCTTTATGCGTGACAAAAGGAGCAACTAATAAATCTCATTTTTTATCCCGTACTGGCTTTAACAACAGAGGCCAAAGGATTTTTCCCATCTTCCAATAATTATTTTACTTTCATAACTAGTTTTTATGCATATAAAAATATGTCAGTTTAAATACTAGCTAAACATTACAAGAACATGCTTCATTACATTCTGGAACACCTTCAGCTTAAAAAAATGTATACAGTATTAAGTACAAATATTGGCACGTATAAAATAATGAGAACACTAAAAGTGATAATGAAGTTAAAATGCTCTTCTGTAGAGAATTAAAACACTGAACACATAATTGCTTGTATTCATGATATAGTTCGTTGTAGCATTAAGTCTTGGCGTCTCAACATCGCACTAGCCAAATGATGAGCCCACTGCTACACAATTACACTAAAAAAGGCCTAAAGAGTTCAAATGTTTTCAACATTTTCGATCAATGAAATTAAACTATGGTTTCCTTCTGGGAACTTAATTTTTGATATAAAAATGTTGTTGATATTTTACAATGTACATTCCATTAATTAATAACATGTACTGAGTTAATGGAATGTAAACATTATAATATCAACAGCACTTTTATATTTAGAAGAAAGAACCTCCTCCCGTTAAAGACGAATGCCACAACGAACTATACAATCAATACAAGCAATGACGTGTTCAGTGTTTTCATTCACTACGGAAGAACATTTTATCACCTTTAGTCATTTATTTCCGTGGCCAGTCAACATTTCAAAAACACTGCAGCTACAATGGACTTGTTGCCATTGATGCTTTCACGGTCCGTACTTATAGACATGATATAGGCTTTTGGGTTTATGCCGTGTCAAGAAAGTGAGGTGAAATTCTTTATGTTTCGCACAGAACTTTGTTCTGCATCATCAGAAAAAAATCTCGACTGTTCATGAGAAAGGCTTCTCAAACAATGAAGTTTGAATTTAAATGTTATAATGGAAGCGGAAATTGTACATTCATTCGTCACCAGATGGCTCCCCAGACACGGTACAGCGCTAGCGTTCGAAGCAGAAGCTGACGGAACCATCAGAATCAGTCTGAGAGGGTCACATAACATGTGTACGTAACATATGACAGTGACAGGTGTATGACACTGACACAAGCCCGGAATGAAACATCTGGTAATAAGGAACGTACAAATTTTGAAAACACCAAAACGAGATAACAGTAGTGAAGGGACAGGAAAGGAAACTACCTATGTAAATCCTTAATGGCTGGCAACCAGGTATTACTTAAATGATAGCCAGTGTCCCTGTTGAAATTGTTGGGATTTCTGCGTATTTCCACAGCTTCCCGTATAATCCTGGACCTGTAGTGTCTAGTGTGGGTAAGAGCTCGAACATCTTGGAACATGACATCATGACCCGACGATAGAGCGTGTTCAGCTACTGCTGATTTGTCTGGCTGATTGAGACGAATATTACGTTCATGTTCCTTGATATGGGTACCAATGGACCAGCATGTTTGGCCAATGTATACCTTACTGCAAGTACAGGGAATTTCGTATACCCCAGGATGTAAAAAGTGGGGACAATTTGTCCTTGGTTTTACCCAAACTCTGAGCAATTTTAGTGACGGTGCCAAACACGGTTTTTATATTGTGTTTGCGGAGGACTTTGACAATTCGATTTGTGGTGTTGTGAATGTAAGGCAAGTAGGCAGTTCCCTTCACTTCTTCCTTCTGTGGGATTGGCTTGGTCGTTTCTCTGGGATGCAGGGCTCTATGAATCTGCATATCGCTGTAGCCATTACCCTTATCCACCTTATTACCATTATCCACCTGGATATTTGATGGCTCACAAATTCCTCTCGCCCTCTTGGTGAGTGGCGTGAGAATGCCTTGTTTTTGTGCTGGATGGTGGTGAGAATCTGCATGAAGATAGCGATATGTGTGGGTAGGCTTACGATAGACGGTATGTCCTAAGGAGCTGGCTGGTTTCTTTCTTACTAGAACATCCAAGAAAGGAAGGCATCCGTCTGACTCCATCTCCATAGTGAATTTAATTGAAGGATATTGCTGATTTAGACCACAAATGTATCATCAACATACTTATACCATAGAATAGGTTTGACGGGTGCCGAAGCAATAGCCTCCTCCTCAAAATGCTCCATAAAGAAATTAGCCACTACGGACAAAAGTGGACTTTCCACATCCACTCTGTCCGTCTGTTCGTAAAAATTCCCACCCCACAAAAAACAGCTGTAAGTCATGCAGTGGTAAAATAGCTTAGTAATGTCCTCCGGCAACAAGTGTTCACTGAGAGACGTGACCGAGTTAGTCGGCACTTTAGTGAACAACGACTCCACATCGAAACTCACCAAAAGTGCATTAGGTGGAAAGGTTACGGTTGACAGCTTGTTGACAAAATACCGAGAGTCCCTGACGTATGATTCAGTACGTTCTATGTGTGGCTGAAGCAATTTGCTTAGCTATTTAGCCAGAGCATACGTAGGAGAACCTATTGAACTAACAATAGGTCTCGTGTGTCCAACGCAACCGTGAAGCTCTTACGGCAATCTTCAATTCCAGAAGAGGAGGCTAATCATCTGTCCCCGGGGGATGCAGTGCCACCTAGATTATACGGACTGCCTAAGGTCCATAAAAAAAGTGTACCCCTCAGACCTATTGTTAGTCAACAAGCTGTCAACCATAACACTTCAACCTAATGCACTTTTGGCGAGTTTTAATGTGGGGTCCTTGTTCACTAAAGTGCCGATTGACTCGGTCATGCCTCTCATTGAACACTTGTTCCCTGAGGACATTACTAAGCTATTTTACCACTGCATGATTTGCAGCTATTTCTTGTGGGGTGGGAATTTTTACGAACAAACGGACAGAGTGGCTATGGGAAGTCCACTTTAGCCCATAGTGGCTAATTTCTTTATGGAGCATATTGAGGAGGAGGCTATTGCTTCGGTGCCCGTCAAACCTATGAGATGGTGGAGGTACGTTGATGATACAGTTGTGGTTCGGACAGAAGGTTCTGAGAAACTTCATCTATTTCTAAACCCCCTAAATCAGCAACATCCTTCAATTAAATTCACTATGGAGATGGAGACAGACAGATGCCTTCCCTTCTTGGATGTTCTAGTAAGAAAGAAACCAGATGGCTCCTCAGGACATACCATCTATCATAAGCCTACCCACACAAATCACTAACTTCATGCAGATTCTCACCACCATCCAGCACAAAAACAAGGCATTCTCACGACACTCACCAAGAGTGACAATTAAATAAAGAAGAAATAAAGTGGTTCAACCTATTCAACACACAGAAAATAAGAAATGTAATGTTACATTATTATTTGATTAAAAGCGGTACCGGTTTAGACCTCTATTCTGGGTCATCATGTAACAGTAGGCTTCATGTTTTGCTTGGTTAGCTTGTGCATTTAAAGATAGAAATTTCATAATGTTCCGTATTGAATATCACAATTAAATTAACAAGAAATAAAGTGGTTCAACCTACTCAATACAAGGAAAATAAGAAATATAATGTTACATTTCCTTTATTTATTGTTTATTTAATTGTGATACAGCTCAATACAGAACATTATGAAATTTCTACCCTTAATTATATTTAAAAACTCACCAAGAGGGCGAGACGAATTTGTGAGCCATTAAATATCCAGGTGGAGATGGACACGCTCAAAGTCACGTTGAAGGGTAATGGTTACAGCAATTTGCAGATTCAAAGAGCCCTGCATCCCAGAGAAATGACCAAGCCAAGCCCACAGAAGGAAGAAGTGAAGGGAACTGCCTACTTACCTTACATTCACAACACCACGGATCGAATTGCCAAGGTCCTCCGTAAGGACAATATAAAAACCGCGTTTGGCACCATCACTAAAACTGCTCCAAGTCTGGGTAAAACCAAGGACCACTTTTACATCCTGGGGTATACGAAATTCCCTGTACTTGTGGTAAGGTATACATTGGCAAAACATGCTGGTCCATTGGTTCCCGTATCAAGGAACATGAACATAATATTCGTCTCAATCAGCCAGACAAATCAGCAGTAGCTGAATACGCTCTATCGTCGGGTCATGATGTCATGTTCCAAGATGTTCGAGCTCTTACCCACACTAGACACTATAGGTCTAGGATTATACGGGAAGCTGTGGAAATACGCAGAAATCCTACAATTTCAACAGGGACATTGGCTATTAATTAATACCTCGTTGCCAGCCATTAAGGATTTATGTAGGTAGTTCCCTTCCTTGTCCCTTCACTACTGTTATCTCGTTTCAGTGTTTTCAAAATTTGTACGTTCCTTATCGCCAGATGTTTCATTCCGGGTTTGTGTCAATGTCATACACCTGTCAATGTCATATGTTGAGTACACCTGTTATGTTATGTGACCCTCTCAGACTGATTCTGATGGTTCTTTCAGCTTCCGCTTCGAATGCTAGCGCTGTACCACGTCCGGGGAGCCATCTGGTGACGAATGAACGTACCATATCCACTTCCATTATAATGTCTAAATTCAAACTTCACTGTTTGAGAAGCCTTTCTCGTGGACAGTCGAGATTTTCTTCTGATGATGCAGAGCAAAGTTCTCTGCGAAACTTACAGAATTTCACCTTATTTTCTTGACATGGCAGAAGCCCAAAAGCCTATATCATGTCTGATGGAGTTCTTGTTTCCTATAAAAACATCTTGTGATGTGCTGGGTTGTCCAGGAGGGGACAGATAATTAGGTGGCTTGGGTCTTGTTCAGCACCACATTCACACGAGGTGTCTGTATTTTTAGTGTTCTCATTATTTTATGTGTGTCAATATTTGTACTTAATGTATGTTTTTTTTTTAAGCTGAAAATGTTTAAAAATGGTATGAAACCTGTCCTTGTAATGTTTAACTAGAATTTAAGCTGACACATGTTTGTATACACATATAAATTAGCTATAAAAATTAAATAGGTATTGGAAGGTGGGAAAAATCCTTGGACCTTAGTGACAAAAGGAGCTCGCTTAACCCAGGTATAATAAATTATGCTCTCTTGATTCATTCTGTACTAAGACATACAACACAACAATGGTGAATGTTTGTGACTGTACAAGTTAATGTTCTGTGTTTACTAACGTGACAAGTTGATCTCACAGAATTTATAGGAAGTGTGTAATTATATTACTCAATGCACATTTCTTAAAAAATTTGCATGGTGTAAAACATTTTATAGTTAACCATTCCCCTTTCCTCACTCGTTTTAGGTTTGTTCATCGTAACTTCGTTGATACTGTCTGTAAGCGCATGAGCCGCCTTACCTCAGACTACATGCTGCTAGCCAACCGCTCAAAGTTGACCATATGAGGGTCGATTGTACATGAGCGAAAGAACTGGGTGGTTTGCAGACCTCTACTAGCCACAGATCTTGGGTAATGCAGACTAGATGCTAGTATATTTTGAAATGCTGCTTTAGTATAGGCTACTAATAAATCTTACCGCTTTTCTCACACCCATGTGGGGTCGCAACTGGGAACTGTGTTGCGCATGTGAATTGGACCCTGTTTTATAGCCAGATAACCTTCCTGACGCCAACTTTATGTGGAGGGCTGTATTCACTGTAACATGTTTCTTTGGTGGTTGGTTGTGTGATATGTGAAGAGGAGAGTATTGGGATTTGGAATGCAAAAGGGTTCCTTATTTTAATATCAACGTTTTATGTATGATCATGACTTTGTATGTTCTTTTATTTTGGGGCATACAATATAACCATTCAGACTCAAGCCAATATTAGGAATTAAATCATGACAGTCACCCTTGAGCATTATTTATGAGGCATCCATTGAATCATTATGTGCTGAAGAATCGTACGTGATGGAAAAATTAGATTTCACACCTATAATTTTGTCTATTACATTCAAAGTATCACTTCGTTCATCAAACTTGGTTTCTGGAGTCCACGACATGTCTCTCTCCAAACGATAGGCTCCTATGTAAATGTGTGGTGGACCACCTTGGCTTTCCCAATCCTGTCACAGAAAATACAATTACCATGTATTGTGCTCTATTAAATAATTTATTTCAAACAACAGGACTGTCAGAATACAAACCTTGGGAGATAACATGGAGAAATATTTCTGACTGGAAGGCCGCTCATAGAGATAGTATACATTGCCTGGCTTTTTCACAAAGTTGCAGGCAGCATGATGAAGATCAACATTTTCTTTGGCTTCTAGTAGAACCTGTTTGGCCTGTTGCTGTAGAAATCGAACTTGTTCAGCTATCATTTGAAGTTTACTCGAAGTTGTAGCTTGGACAAAGCTATCAGCCTGTATGGAAAAGAAATTAAGGCAAGTTTGATTTAAATGTTTCACAATAATAACATAACAATGACTTGAATGTTCTAATACAATTGCATCCATTCCTTTCCCAGTGTAGTTAGGTTACATTAAGCAATTTTATACAGATTTTACAGACGCCAAGCCAAAAACTACAATTTATTTATGGCATAATGAAGAATTACTTGACACAAAAGTTAATATCACTAGAATTTTGGGAATAAAACACCAAGGAGAGGAAGCAGGAACGATGTAATATAAGATGAGAATAGCTGGAGTTCAATTATTTAATTTATTTTCCGGGTTGAACCGTGTTGTATTTGTACGCATATCACGTACAGTTTGCCGACGTTTCGAATACATTGCAGTATTCTTTGTCAAGGCGACTGAAATACCCCTACTCGATCCGAGGTAATCAGTCTCGCAGGCAGAAATTACACTACTAGAGTGGCCTTGATCTTGGCCTTTTATATCCTAGCCTATCTGGCTGACGTAAGCCCTGGCTGTCTCGCGAGGCTTCTGGAAAGTTTATGTCACAGCCAGGTAGTGGGGGCTTGCCCGCGCTGTTATGTAATGGGGTTGCGGCCCGTGTGTTTATGTTGTGGTCTGTATATCTTAAACTATGAATGATGGGCATCCAAGAATTACTGATTTTGTATCCTTCTTCTAAATTTATGTTATTCGGATGTTTCTTGATTTCGATAGCCTCGCGGATTTTCCTTTCCAGATTCCAAGGGATAGCTGCTAGGATCTTGGTCTTGTCAAATGATATTCCGTGCCTAGTTTCGTAGGAATGCTTGGCTACTGCTGAAATATCTGTGTTTTGGTTCTTGGTGTGACGGATATGTTCTTTTAGGCGGGTGGAGATCAGACGTTTTGTCTCACCTACATAACAAGCTCCGCAGCTACATTCAATGTGATACACTACAGGGGCCTGTAATTCTATTGTGTCTTTTACTGGTGGTAGGTAACGGGATAGCTTACGGTGAGGTTTATAGATAGTTTTTATGTTGTATTTGTCCAGTATCTTGCCGATCCTGTCTGTAGTGTTTTTAATGTATGGCAGTGTCGCTGTTTTCTGGCGGGTCAGTTCTTCCTTCCCGTTGTTTTCTCCTGCGGCGGTCTTTTCTTTCTTCTCTTCTGATTTTTTAAAGACTCGTTGGGTGTTATTGATCGAGTAGCCATTTTTCCTAAGGGTTTCCGTAAGGTGTTCTTTTTCTTCCTCGAGGTGCTCTGCGTCAGAAATCGCTATGGCCCTGTTCACTAGTGATGTTAGGACAGCCTGCTTTTGTGATGGGTGATGATGAGACGAGGCGTGTAGGTACCTGTCTGTGTGAGTGGGTTTCCTGTATACTGCGCGACTCAGCGTCCCATTGGGGTTACGT
Source organism: Anabrus simplex (assembly GCF_040414725.1). Lineage (NCBI taxonomy): Eukaryota > Metazoa > Arthropoda > Insecta > Orthoptera > Tettigoniidae > Anabrus > Anabrus simplex. The sequence goes on from NC_090270.1 coordinate 344,202,042, forward strand.
ATTACTAGCACATCCAGGAACGGTAGTTTTCCGTCTACTTCTATTTCCATGGTGAACTGAATATTTACGTGTATGGAGTTGAGATGGTCGAGAAATAGCTGTAGGTTGTTGCTCCCGTGAGGCCAGATTACAAAAGTGTCGTCTACAAAACGGAGAAAACATTTCGGTTTCAGGGCAGATGTAGCTAAGGCTTTCTGTTCGAAGTGTTCCATATACATGTTTGCTATTATTGGAGAGAGTGGCGACCCCATCGCGGCCCCTTCTGTCTGTTCGTAGAACTCCCCGTTGAAATAGAAATAAGTGGCGCTAAGGCATTCTTTAGCTAGTGTTGACAGGTCTTCTGGAAGTTTCTGATCAAATAGCGGAAATACTTCTGTTAGCGGCACCTTGGTGAAAAGTGACATGACGTCAAAGCTTACTAATAGGTCCGTACTTTCAATTGATTGGTCCTTAAGGAGCTGGATGAAATGTCGGGAGTCCTTCACGTAGGTTTCAGTGTTTCCTGTATGTGGCTGAAGTAGTCCAGCTAGGTAACGGGCGATCTCGTGCGTGGGAGAGCCTATAGCGCTCACGATAGGTCGCAGAGGTATGCCTTCTTTGTGGATTTTAGGCAGGCCATACAATTTTGGGGGTATCGGGTCCGAGGATATCAGTTTCTTCTGTATTTCGGCTGGGATACTGCGAATAAAGGCAACGCTACGGTGATAATGACACGCACAGACTACACTCGGAAAATAGAACAATTACTCACCGACTCTACATACAGGAAAATTAGAAACCCTACCAACCGCATTAAGAACAAACTCCACACACTAGTAAAAAATTCCAGTATCCCAGCCGAAATACAGAAGAAACTGATATCCTCGGACCCGATACCTCCAAAATTGTATGGCCTGCCTAAAATCCACAAAGAAGGCATACCTCTGCGACCTATCGTGAGCGCTATAGGCTCTCCCACGCACGAGATCGCCCGTTACCTAGCTGGACTACTTCAGCCACATACAGGAAACACTGAAACCTACGTGAAGGACTCCCGACATTTCATCCAGCTCCTTAAGGACCAATCAATTGAAAGTACGGACCTATTAGTAAGCTTTGACGTCATGTCACTTTTCACCAAGGTGCCGCTAACAGAAGTATTTCCGCTATTAGATCAGAAACTTCCAGAAGACCTGTCAACACTAGCTAAAGAATGCCTTAGCGCCACTTATTTCTATTTCAACGGGGAGTTCTACGAACAGACAGAAGGGGCCGCGATGGGGTCGCCACTCTCTCCAATAATAGCAAACATGTATATGGAACACTTCGAACAGAAAGCCTTAGCTACATCTGCCCTGAAACCGAAATGTTTTCTCCGTTTTGTAGACGACACTTTTGTAATCTGGCCTCACGGGAGCAACAACCTACAGCTATTTCTCGACCATCTCAACTCCATACACGTAAATATTCAGTTCACCATGGAAATAGAAGTAGACGGAAAACTACCGTTCCTGGATGTGCTAGTAATACGTAACCCCAATGGGACGCTGAGTCGCGCAGTATACAGGAAACCCACTCACACAGACAGGTACCTACACGCCTCGTCTCATCATCACCCATCACAAAAGCAGGCTGTCCTAACATCACTAGTGAACAGGGCCATAGCGATTTCTGACGCAGAGCACCTCGAGGAAGAAAAAGAACACCTCACGGAAACCCTTAGGAAAAATGGCTACTCGCTCAATAACATCCGACGAGTCTTTAAAAAATCAGAAGAGAAGAAAGAAAAGACCGCCGCAGGAGAAAACAACGGGAAAGAAGAACTGACCCGCCAGAAAACAGCGACACTGCCATACATTAAAAACACTACAGACAGGATCGGCAAGATACTGGACAAATACAACATAAAAACTATCTATAAACCTCACCGTAAGCTATCCCGTTACCTACCACCAGTAAAAGACACAATAGAATTACAGGCCCCTGTAGTGTATCACATTGAATGTAGCTGCGGAGCTTGTTATGTAGGTGAGACAAAACGTCTGATCTCCACCCGCCTAAAAGAACATATCCGTCACACCAAGAACCAAAACACAGATATTTCAGCAGTAGCCAAGCATTCCTACGAAACTAGGCACGGAATATCATTTGACAAGACCAAGATCCTAGCAGCTATCCCTTGGAATCTGGAAAGGAAAATCCGCGAGGCTATCGAAATCAAGAAACATCCGAATAACATAAATTTAGAAGAAGGATACAAAATCAGTAATTCTTGGATGCCCATCATTCATAGTTTAAGATATACAGACCACAACATAAACACACGGGCCGCAACCCCATTACATAACAGCGCGGGCAAGCCCCCACTACCTGGCTGTGACATAAACTTTCCAGAAGCCTCGCGAGACAGCCAGGGCTTACGTCAGCCAGATAGGCTAGGATGTAAAAGGCCAAGATCAAGGCCACTCTAGTAGTGTAATTTCTGCCTGCGAGACTGATTACCTCGGATCGAGTAGGGGTATTTCAGTCGCCTTGACAAAGAATACTGCAACGTATTCGAAACGTCGGCAAACTGTACGTGATATGCGTACAAATACAACACAGTTCAACCCGGAAAATAAATTAAATAATTCTTCACACCGTGGAAGCTTCACTTCTAAGATACGAAACCTTTACGGGGAGGATATTCTCAAAGCTACTAGGCAGTTCGACAACCTTCGGAAGAAAATGAGTAACTACCTGGCTCGACTCACCTTTCTGAAACGCTGCAGGGACAACAGCATTATACCAGCATGTGTAAGACTGAAATATCACACCAAGAACCGACGGACTGACCGTATTCTTCACGAAACCAGCATAAAACTCCTCAGAGAACGGATCAGTGACACAAGACAGACTCTGGACTACCTCAACAATAAATTATTTCATCTCCACCTGCAACTTGCCAGCACTCTGTCGCTCAATGATTGGACCACGTTAGACAGCATTAGCAACACACAATCCCAGTGTACACTGGAACTAGCCACTGCCAAGCAAAACAAGAAATTCAACCGCCTCTTACAAAAACAGAAACCGAAACCACCTGCTCCACTGAAGAAGAATGTAATAGTAAACCTCACAGACAAGCCACTCAGTGAACCCACTACCTCCGTCTTGAGAAAAGGACTCAACTACGCAGTAACTCCGAATAGTATACCGGTAGAAGAAATAATTAGCAAAGTAGAAATTGCAATCCGGCACCTTCCTACCGAATCTGCAGAGGAGATCAGACAGGATATATCATGTCTACTGAGATCCGCAAAGCCGCCGCCATCCAATTTGACTAAAGAAGAAATTCATGCCCTAAAATCACTACGTCAAGATACGGAAACAATTATCCTACCCGCAGATAAAGGCAACGCTACGGTGATAATGACACGCACAGACTACACTCGGAAAATAGAACAATTACTCACCGATTCTACATACAGGAAAATTAGAAACCCTACCAACCGCATTAAGAACAAACTCCACACACTAGTAAAAAATTCCAGTATCCCAGCCGAAATACAGAAGAAACTGATATCCTCGGACCCGATACCTCCAAAATTGTATGGCCTGCCTAAAATCCACAAAGAAGGCATACCTCTGCGACCTATCGTGAGCGCTATAGGCTCTCCCACGCACGAGATCGCCCGTTACCTAGCTGGACTACTTCAGCCACATACAGGAAACACTGAAACCTACGTGAAGGACTCCCGACATTTCATCCAGCTCCTTAAGGACCAAATCAATTGAAAGTACGGACCTATTAGTAAGCTTTGACGTCATGTCACTTTTCACCAAGGTGCCGCTAACAGAAGTATTTCCGCTATTAGATCAGAAACTTCCAGAAGACCTGTCAACACTAGCTAAAGAATGCCTTAGCGCCACTTATTTCTATTTCAACGGGGAGTTCTACGAACAGACAGAAGGGGCCGCGATGGGGTCGCCACTCTCTCCAATAATAGCAAACATGTATATGGAACACTTCGAACAGAAAGCCTTAGCTACATCTGCCCTGAAACCGAAATGTTTTCTCCGTTTTGTAGACGACACTTTTGTAATCTGGCCTCACGGGAGCAACAACCTACAGCTATTTCTCGACCATCTCAACTCCATACACGTAAATATTCAGTTCACCATGGAAATAGAAGTAGACGGAAAACTACCGTTCCTGGATGTGCTAGTAATACGTAACCCCAATGGGACGCTGAGTCGCGCAGTATGCAGGAAACCCACTCACACAGACAGGTACCTACACGCCTCGTCTCATCATCACCCATCACAAAAGCAGGCTGTCCTAACATCACTAGTGAACAGGGCCATAGCGATTTCTGACGCAGAGCACCTCGAGGAAGAAAAAGAACACCTCACGGAAACCCTTAGGAAAAATGGCTACTCGCTCAATAACATCCGACGAGTCTTTAAAAAATCAGAAGAGAAGAAAGAAAAGACCGCCGCAGGAGAAAACAACGGGAAAGAAGAACTGACCCGCCAGAAAACAGCGACACTGCCATACATTAAAAACACTACAGACAGGATCGGCAAGATACTGGACAAATACAACATAAAAACTATCTATAAACCTCACCGTAAGCTATCCCGTTACCTACCACCAGTAAAAGACACAATAGAATTACAGGCCCCTGTAGTGTATCACATTGAATGTAGCTGCGGAGCTTGTTATGTAGGTGAGACAAAACGTCTGATCTCCACCCGCCTAAAAGAACATATCCGTCACACCAAGAACCAAAACACAGATATTTCAGCAGTAGCCAAGCATTCCTACGAAACTAGGCACGGAATATCATTTGACAAGACCAAGATCCTAGCAGCTATCCCTTGGAATCTGGAAAGGAAAATCCGCGAGGCTATCGAAATCAAGAAACATCCGAATAACATAAATTTAGAAGAAGGATACAAAATCAGTAATTCTTGGATGCCCATCATTCATAGTTTAAGATATACAGACCACAACATAAACACACGGGCCGCAACCCCATTACATAACAGCGCGGGCAAGCCCCCACTACCTGGCTGTGACATAAACTTTCCAGAAGCCTCGCGAGACAGCCAGGGCTTACGTCAGCCAGATAGGCTAGGATGTAAAAGGCCAAGATCAAGGCCACTCTAGTAGTGTAATTTCTGCCTGCGAGACTGATTACCTCGGATCGAGTAGGGGTATTTCAGTCGCCTTGACAAAGAATACTGCAACGTATTCGAAACGTCGGCAAACTGTACGTGATATGCGTACAAATACAACACGGTTCAACCCGGAAAATAAATTAAATAATTCTTCACACCGTGGAAGCTTCACTTCTAAGCTGGAGTTCAACTTTGGATTATCTTTAACATGTTCGGCAGGTAGGTGAACAGATGGTGTAGTACCTTTGGTTATTAGATGTTAAACCTCTTCGTCAAGGTGTTAAGTAGTATATCCCCTTGTATTAGAAATAAATAGTGAAATAGTTGACTTGAAGGAATGCCGTCCACAAAATCATAGACTATTCTAAGTAGGTATGTCAACAAATTTAGGAGTAATATTTAGAAAGAAATTAGATTTTGCACTTCCACGTTGCATAATGTGCAGCAGTTTTAATAATAATAATAATAATAATAATAATAATAATAATAATAATAATAATAATAATAATAATAATAATGTTATTGGCTTTACGTCCCACTAACTACTTCTAAGGTTTTCGGAGACACTGAGGTGCCACAATTTAGACCCACAGGAGTTCTTTAACATGCCAGTAAATCTACCAACATGAGGCTTACACATATGAGTACCTTCAAATACCACCGGACTGAACCAGGATCGAACCTGCCAAGTTGGGGTCAGAAGGCCAGTGCCTCAACCATCTGAGCCATTCAGCCCGGCCAGCAATCAGTCATGGTAGTGATTCAGTTCAGGGCCCATTAGACAATGTAGATATCAGCAAGGCACTGCTCGTTTGCATAATGACAGTCTCTCACTGTTTGGCTATAACCAGTTCTTTCTGTAACTGCATACATATATCACATCCCTTCATCCCAGACTGTCATTCACTATGATTGAAAAGTTGGTTGCTTGTACTACTTCAGGAATATCAGGAACTATATAGGGTGACAGAGATAAGATATTTATAAGGTTCAACCTTTTCAATACAAATTACGTATTGTGTAGATGTTATTTACAACATTTATTCAATATGGGACCGGTTTCGACATTTTAAATGTCATCATCAGCCATAAACACATTAATCACAAACAAAAGCACAAGGACATAATAATTAGAACTGGCGTAGTTACACACTGAGATATGTACATGGTTTTCTTACCAATCAAAGATTAATAGAAGGTTCTGAAATATTATCACAGTAAAAAAATCTTTAAAATGCCTATTTACACCATGTGTCAAATAAAACGTCAAGAACTTGTAGAAAACGCTTGGTAAACAGCTCTGGCTGGTCCGTCCCAATGCACAATAAGCCATATTAACGGTTGCATTCGACTCCCTGCACAACAATCTGTCAGTCCGCTAAGACATTATTGATTCGAATGTTGTCAAAGTGAGATTGTAATAAGAAACAGTCAGTGGTAATAGGTTGTCCTTCAGTATTCTTTTCCAATGTAGTACAGATGATCTAAATTTCTCAGTTCAATTGGAAGAATTTTTATCAGCCTGAAGCAAGAATAAAATAAAGGAATATAAGTGTTCAAATATAATAGGCCTGGGCAAGCTAAAATATGTTGGTATATGTTAAATGTGGCTCACCTTGGACAGTGTGTTGAGATGTTAACCTTGTGAGAAGAAGGTACGGACTGTTATGTGAGGTAGGTCTGGAGGGGTGGGAGGAGAAGGGGAAGGAGCGGGCTAGGGGTGTAGAGGGTTTAAGGCGGGTCTTGTGAACAGTATGATGGGGGCCTTCAATGTGATAGGGTATTGTGTATCATGCTAAATACTGACTGCCTACTCGAAAGATCAACAAACCTAAAGACTTTTCACATTCATGAGAACCTCTATATCTTGTTGTATGTTACTGAAGCTATGCTTTGAATCTTGATGTGCTGTCCGACTGCCGAGTGGCTATTATATTTTATAGCATTTACGTGCTCCATGTATCTGATTTTGAAGTTCCTCCCTGTGTGTCCAATGTATGAGGACTGACAGCTTTAACATTGGAATCTGTAGACTCCCGACTTTTGATAAATGTTAGTCTTGTTAATTGAGCTGGTATTATATATATGATATCCATATTTCTATTGTTAGTTCGATATGCGATTTTAGTGTTGTGTTTCTTCAGAATATTTGTAACGCTGTAAATATCTTCATTGAAAGTGAAGGCTGAATAATAGTCAGGGATATTAGCTGAGATATATATTGAGTATTTAGAGCATACAGCAATTAATAACAATAGTAACTTTGCGAACATAAAATTCCGGGCCAGGTTTGTAGATGACACACTCGTTATCCTTGACGAAAGAATAACTAATGCAGCCTCCACTCTTAACAATTTAAACAATATTGATCCATAGATAAAGTTCACTCTGGAATCTGAGTCAAATAAAAGCATAAATTTTCTGGATTTTATGTTAAACAGACTTCCTTATTCTATAGAATACAAAATCTACAGGAAACCAACACAGACAGCCACTACTATCAAGAAAAATTATTTCCATCCCAAAGCACATAAGTATGCTACCTACAACAGTATGGTAGACAGGGCATTCAGTGTACCGCTTAATACAGAAAATGTAAATAAAGAATTGAATACAATCCGCTTCATAGCTAAATATAACGGTTATGACAATGCATTTATAGAGCGCATTATCAACAAACGCAAATATCGCCTAAATTCAACTCTAACTAGAGAGAAAACTAAACCTGATTATTATTCAAACTTCACTTTCAATGAAGATATCTACAGCATTACAAATATTCTGAAGAAATACAACACTAAAATCTCATATTGAAATAACAATAGAAATATGGATATCATGTATAATACCAGCTCAATTAACAAGACTAACATTTATCAAAAGTCGTGAGTCTACAGATTCCAATGTTAAAGCTGTCAGTCCTCATACATTGGACAAACAGGGAGGAACTACAAAATCAGATATATGGAACATGTAAATGCTATAAAATATAATAGATATTCGACAGTAGGACAGCACATTCAAGATTCAAAGCATAGCTTCAGTATTATACAACAAGATAAAGAGGTTCTCATGAATGTGTCCAAAGGTCCTATTCTTGACGTTGCAGAAAATTGCTTCATTCACTTAGACCAGTTCTTTAACTCCAATTTGAACCTGAATGAAATCTCAGAAAAAAACTAACATTCTTTTTGATTTTTTAATTAAAGTCTTTAGGTTTGTTGATCTTCCGAGTAGGTGGTCAATATTTAGCGCGATACACAATACCATTCCACTCCTTCCCCTTCCCCCACCCCTTCCCCACCTTCTCCCCTCCAGACCTACCTCATATAACAGTCCGTACCTTCTTCTCACAAGGTTAACGTCTCAACACACTGTCCAAGGTGAGCCACATTTAACATATACTAACACATTACAGCTTGCCCAGGCCTATTATATTTTAACACTTATATTCCTTTATTTTATTCTCACTTCAGGCTGATAAAAATTCTTCCAATTGAACTGAGAACTTTAGATCATCTGTACTACATCGGAAAAGAATACTGAAGGACAACCTATTAGCACTGACTGTTTCTTATAATTTCATATAGGCCTACATCAGTGCAAATTTTAACAAGCAAAATTAAGCCTTTTGAGACAATGTGTATTGAGAAGTCTTCAAGTTCATTACACGATCAAAGTGTCATCAACTAATTTACAATCTCACTTTGAAAACATTCGAATCAATAATGTCTTAGTGGACTGACAGATTGTTGTGCAGGGATTTGAATGCAACCGTTAATACGGTTTGTCATGCACTGGCACATGGACGGACCAGCCAGAGCTGTGTACCAAGCGTTTTCTACAAGTTCATGACGTTTTACTTGACACATGGTGTAAACAAGCATTTTAAAGACTTTACTTTGATAATATGTCAGAACCTTCTAGTAATCTTTGATTGGTAAGAAAACCATGTACATATCTCAATGTGTAACTATGCGAGTTCTAATTATTGCTATAAGTTCTTGTTATCTTATTAACACAAGGTGTGAATGGGCGTACAAAGACTTTTGTACTCTGATAACATATCAAAACCTTCTTTTAATCTTTGAATAGTAAAAAACTATGTACATATTTTAATGTATCACTACGCCAGTTTTAATTATTATGTCCTTGCTCTTTTGTTTGTAATTCATGTGTTTATGGCTGATGATGACATTCAAAATGTCGAAACCGGTCCCATATTAAATAAATGTTGTAAATAACATCTACACAACAAGTAATTTATATTGAAAAGATTGAACCTTATAAATAACTTATCTCTGTGATCTCGGTTCAATACGGAAAAAATAATGAAGCTTATGTCTTTGACTACATAGGGTGGTCAGGGACAACGTAAACAGAGTATATGAGCGTTAAGAGGGTTGGTCATACTGATACATCATTTGAAAAAATAATTTGATACCTTGCTCTGTTGTCATTTTAATAACTGCTTAAGTTAGCCAATCAGATCACTTAGCATTCAAATGGGCTTTGCGAGGCAATGTGGCCTAAGGCCAACCTGAGAGCCATGCTAAGAAATCAGCCTCAAACACAAACACACCATGGATTTCAGTCAGTGTCACCCTCACATTAACTGCATGGTTTATAAATGTGAGATGATGGCCACAGGAATATCATCTATTTTCTCGTCTTGAGTGTTAAATTTTATTGGGATAACCTCGACATGACCAGGTGTTAAAACTCGTCCGTACCGGGAGTGTAGGCCTTGCGGTTAGGGGCGCGCAGCTGGGAGCTAGTGGGTTCGAAACGCACTGTCGGCAGCCCTGAAGATGGTTTTTCGTGGTTTAACCCTTTTCACACCAGGCAATTGCTGGGGCCGTACCTTAATTAAGGCCATGGCCGCTTCTTTCCCACTCCTAGGCCTTACCTATGCCATCTAGCCATAAGACCTGTCTGTGTAGGTGCAACGTAAAGCAAATTGTAAATAAATAAAAAACGTATCCAATAGATGAGCACAGTGTCTTGTGTGTGTTACTCAATTCAGTGCGGGGAATGAAAGCACGTGACCGTTCAAAACTAATGCAGTGCAAGTGCCATCTTTGAACATTCTCAATGCAGGTTCTTGAACCAATGAACTTTTACGACTAAGTTATAGTAACCCATACAACATTTTTGTCGTGTCACACCTCTAACCAAGTAAAGTGCATATAAGATCTTGTTCTCCACATTCTGTTGAAGATTAGCAACGCAGCAAGTTAACTATTCTTTACGTAGCTCCACAGAGAAATAACACATGGTCGTGCAACATACTGTAATTTTCTCTGTTAGTTTTCAGCTTGCAGGAGACTCACCAAACCTTCCAAGGAGCTGAGTGAAACTCTACTGTATCCGTGGAATTACTCTGCATCTATTCAAGCGGACCGTTATAATGAAGAGGATTACAGCCTGTGAAACCATCTCCAACATGAATTTCTAGAATGGAAGCACAGCCCTGACACTAGGAATGGAACACCCAGAAACGTGAGGATAATGCAGAGTGATCGAATCCCATCATCAGCAAAAATAAGTACAATTTCATAATGTAATTTCTTTAAATACTTTACTAGAATATGATATGATCTTTCTTGTGGTAGAGTAAAATCCTATTAGTTAGAATTCTGTAATAGCATTCTTTCCATTTCAACACTATCTTGGTTATGGTTGATTTTGAATGTGAATGTGAAAGTAGTCTTGTAGCAGAATATAATAGTAATTGTCCCATGCATTAACTTGTGCACTAAAAACAAGTTCCTTTGATGTGGTGATTATCATAATCAATGTTAAAGGAAGCTAGATAGACTTTTCAAGAATGACTATTCTACTTCGTGAAATATCTTGCAAATCATCAGAGTATTTCTCGCAATCTTGATATGGATAAGTGGTAGGAATAAAAATAATTATTTTAAACTTAACGAATGAATCACCATGGTAAATGATACATTTAAAGGGAGTTTAAGTATTTAAACTTGTTATATTTGCTAATGTGATTGGAATGCAAAGCTGTGCTCAGGTGTTATATGAATTTGCTGGTGGAATATATGGTTAGAGTAGATGTCTGTTGGAATATAATTACAGAACACAATGTTGTGGTTTTGATACAACCACATGATGTATCTAGGCTCCGCACGGAGAGACTGTCTTTTGTTTACTTCTCGCTGCTTTCTTGTGGAGGACGTGGTCGGGGCGGTCGACAAGGCTGCCAACCTCTCTAGTTAAGAACTAAAACAAAGGGGCTCTGGGGCATAAGCCCCTAGGTTAGAGCCGCCGCCCCTAGAACAGTGGGTGCACAAGTTCCTTACCGCCACTGCAATACTGTATTGAGGTAAGAGGTAAGTCTGATATAAAATCATTCCTATCCTGTATTCAGCATTGTTTCCTTTATAAGTCCTGCTTCTTTGTGTTTTTATTCTGCCAGGATTTGCAATACAATCTAGTTATTATGATTAATGTGAATGACATCACATGCGACTTTACATTGGCCAATAGGAACGCAAGTTTATAGTTTAGCAATGGACCATGGCGAGTGCGGGAGAGGATGGTGGGTTCCAGGACATCGCAATGGAACACATTTCTCCAGACATTCCAAGTAAGATTCACTTAAATTCTACTTCCTAATAATGCTACTAAGTTTGGTGAACACGAGCAGTATTTCTACCAATTTGTAAACTTAAAGACTCACAGATAGGCTCGAGCAATAATAATGAATTTAATTAAGACAAGAATACTGATGAAATTGAGACCTAACTTCAAAGAATAAGTTGTTCCTGTAAATAATTTATTTAAGGAGGAGGTTTCATAATTAAAAAAGTTCTATTTAAAGAATGAATTCAGTGTTATTTAGTTCAATTGAAATGAGATGTACATTGTAAAATGAAGATATGTTAATAACACTGATGGACATTAATAGAAGACTATGTAAATTAATAGTCTGTAAAGTGAAGCAAGTGTAAAAATATGTAATTGACAGTCTTAGTCAGTGATCTACAAACTAATTTGGACTAAATGATCATCAGAATTTCAAGATCGTTATTGTTGGATGTTCATTTAATTCTTTTAATTCTTTTATACTACATTATTCACTGATTTTAAAATAAATGTCAATTCACTATTTTTGTGAAGTGTTATGTATGTCATATTCTTAATTTATGGTTCAGTCTACAAGACCCTGAGCATTTTCCGGTAAACAGGGACAGTAGTGTACTTACGATGGCACGATCCTGTCAGCTCAGAGGTCCATGTTCAAATTCCTCCCCTGAAGAAGAGTACTTTTTTTTCCTTTCTTTCTTTTTTATCCTACAGTATGTTGAGAATTCCTGCAAGCAGCCTGAGAAAACACTAAAATATGAGAACTGGCCTGGTTAGATGAGGAGGCATACTGAATAAGAAGAAGAAGAAGAGTTGTAAAGGTAGGACTATTAGGCATTACCATATGGTTGATAAGAGTGGCATGGAGAGTGTGAGAAGTAGTCATGATCAGTGGAAAATGGTAAATATTAAAAAATGTAAACAGCCTATTGGATGGGTTTAAAGCAATTGCTGAGGAGTGTAGAAACAGGTACATTCCTTTGAAGGTGATAGATAGATAGATAGATAGATAGATAGATAGATAGATAGATAGATAGATAGATAGATAGATAGATAGATAGATAGATAGATAGATAGATAGACAGATAGATAAGAAGAAATCGACTAAGCGACTTGGCCGTGTGGTTAGCATCGTGTAGCTATGAGCTGACATTTGGGAGATGGTGGGTTGAAATCCCACCATCGGCAGCCCTGAAGATGGTTTTATGTGGTTTTCCATGTTCACACCAGGAAAATGCTCGGGATGTATCTTAATTAATGCTACGGCCGTTTCCTTCCCAATCTTAGCCTTTTCCCATACCTGCGTCACCGAAAACCCTCAATGTGTTAGTGTGACGTTAAACCACTGTTGCGAGACCAGAACTCGTAACACGCCCTTCCACGTAAGTCAGGAGTGATGGATCGCATGGGATTTGATCCGAGACCTCAAGTGTAAAGAGTTCAGGACTTTATATGTATTCAGCATAATATATTATCAAAATTGAATACCCCGGCTTAACGAACTTTGAAAGGATCTCAAAAACGCAGACGTAAGTAGAACAAACATCCTAGAAAGAGACATCTTCCGACACAAAGTAAACACCTTGGAAGTTACATCAGAGCAACCACAACAAAAACAGTACAGGCCAAAGTGGTCAGCAGAAAGTAAACAAGCCTTCTCGGAAAGAATGCAAACCTATTGGAAAAACAAGAAGAACCAACAGAAGAAATGAAGGAGTAATTTGCCTAACTTCTTCCAATATTGGGAGAATCTACTACTACTACTACTACTACTGGTATTGTTTAGTGCTCCGCGTATTTGCTTAATTAAGTGGTGTTTTAAAGGCTGTGTATGGTTAAAATATATTGCGATTATAAGTGGAAGTGCTGCCCTTCAGAACGCGGTATTATCTCTCTTTGATGAGCTAAAGAGGCATCCCTTTTCTGACAAGGTAAATAGGCCATTTATATTGCTTTAAATGATTTAAGGTTATGTTTTCAAAGAGCAAAGAGAGTAGAGGTACTGAGAATAGAAATGTCAAATCCAAAGAGGTTGAAATAGACGTAGAAAACCAAAGAGATACTATGTCGGATGAGGAGCTGGACGTAACCATGGAACTACAGAGTACGAAGACTATAAACCAAAGAGTAGGATTAGAAGAGATGCGACTAGAAATTGATAAGTTAGTCAAGCATAGTGAAGACTTATTAGCATTAGTTAAGATGACTCCCAATACCAAAGCGGAGATAAAGAAAGGTATTAAAGAAATGGGACAAATGGCAGAAATAATCCGTAATCGTTCGTGGGAATGGGAACAATTTGATGTGAATGAAGATCCAAAGGCTAGGAGTGATTTGGAACAGGGCACTACCTCCAGTAAGAAAATAACCCATGATGTTGGGACACAGGCGCAATTCAGTGACAGAGTGCTAGATATAGAGCAGACCCTCTTGGAAGCTACGTGCTTTGACGAGTTTGCGAAGCTATTGGATAAGGAATGGCCTGACTGTGTTTACAGTAACACGCACGTCATCTCCGGAAATATAGGGAAATTGACTGATTGGGATATATCAATGGTTGTAAATCCCAAACATCTTACAGAGGAGGATGGAATTATGAGAAGCATGAAGAATATGCATACAGAAATCTCTGACTTGCTGAACTCTAATCTGGAGGAAGGTAAGACGGAATTCCTGCGCACTGTTACGCAAACCTACACAAGTCGAGGAGGAGAGCGGGAGAAGCTGCGATATGTATATGTAATACCATATACATTTAATCAAGATGGAGTAAATGACCTGCAGAGCCTGTATTCATGTCTCACCCACTGGAGAGAGATAATTGAGACTCATGCAAGAAAGAAGGTGCTGATAACTATCCCGGATACCCTTGATCGGAATTATATAAGGAAAATCTTGGAATGGATGTTTCGTAAGAGTGATATTGAAATAGGGTGCTTGGAATCGGGTAAAACGCAGGTAAAACAGGCTGTTTCTGTGGGATTAACATCGAAAAAGAAATCCTTAAATGACAATACTCAGGAAACAGTTACGTGCAAAGCTGCGGGAAAAACGTACGCCGAATTGCTTAAAACAGTAAAGGAAGGAGTAAACATCGAAAAAATTGGCGTTAAAATAAAACGAATAAGGAAAACAGCAAAGGATGGCCTTATACTTACTGTAGAAGGCAAAGGAAAGGCTGACGTATTACAACGTGAGATAACTAAAAACATCAAGGAAATAGAGGTTTCAACAAAAAGGAAGGGACGTATTACAACGTGAGATAACTAAAAACATCAAGGAAATAGAGGTTTCAACAAAAAGGAAGGACACAACAATTCTAGTGTACGGTATGGATCCGGATTTAAATGAAAACTATCTCAGAGCAGCACTCTCCTTAGAAGCTGCTGTCGAAGAATCTCAGATCAATATTACGTCCGTAAGACCGGGGAGGTTCGGAAATCTGAATGCTACCGTAATATTGCCAACGGAACCATCGAAAATATTGTTAAAGAAAAAGAAAATAAATGTGGGATGGGCAACCTGTATGGTGAAGGAAAAAGTTACAGTTGCAAGGTGTTTTAAATGTCTTGGATTTGGACATAAAGCGCCACACTGCGACGTTAAGGATGACCGGTCACGGAACTGTCTAAATTGTGGACAAGAAGGCCATTTGGCGAAGGATTGTGGGAACATTTCGTTTTGCACCATGTGCCAAGTGGAGGGCCACCGCTCAGATCAAATGAAATGCCCTACTTACAGGAAGCTAATATTAGAGGCAAGGAAGTTGAATTTAAACGACCAATAATGGACATACTGCAGGCGAATCTCATGAGGAAATCTGACAGCCATGACATCATGTATGCGACAGCCTTGGAAAAGAAAGTAGACTTAGTGCTTGTTAGCGAGCCAAACAGAAGGCGAGTAGCCGAAGGTGGTTGGTTCACGGATAAAAGATGTGATGTAGCTGCATATTTTTTAAATGATAAGTTGGAGGTGCTAAGCATAAGGGCAGAAGAAGGATATTTGTGTATTCAACTTCAGCAATATCAGATTTATTGTTGCTATATCTCTCCTAACATCCCTTTTGATATTTTCAAAGCTGAAGTAGATGCAATAGTTCAGGACTGCATGGCGTCAGGTATTGAATCTATCATTCTCGGAGACCTAAATGTCAAGTCGCCTCTGTGGGGGGCACCAACTGCAGATCGTAGGGGAGAATATTGGGCAGAATGGATAGCGACCCTAGACTTGGTGGTTCATAACACTGGAATCTTACCAACTTTTTCCAGAGGGAACCCAGAGTCTTTCATAGACGTCACCTGCTCAACGCAGGGTATAGCATCATTCATTGTTGACTGGGAAGTTACGGAAGATGAATCTCTCAGCGACCATCGTTTTATTTACTTTCAAGTTAAGGGATCGAAGAAGCTTAATGATATCACGAAAACGGTGTGGAACTATAATTGGGAAACCTTTAAAATTGCAATCGAGTGGATGTCACAAACTGTAGATACAGTGCAACATACTCTAAAAGATGTAACTGCTGCTCTTAAAGATGCTTGTAGGACCAGCCGATTGAGGGGATCAACAAAATATAAAACACGAGTCCCTTACTGGTGGAACAATGAAATAGACATGCAAAGGAAAGACTGCAATCGCTAGAGACGAATTCTTACAAGATCTAGGAAAAAAATCAGCCAGGTCAACTTAATACCATTAGAAGCTGACTATAAGGCATCAAAGAGGCAACTAACGAAGCTAATAAAGGATTCTAAGAGAAATCTCTGGCAAAAGCTATGCGAAGATCTAGACAGTGATATCTGGGGAGCGGGATATAAGATAGTGACCGGTCGAATAATCAACAGGGTACCAGTTCAGCTCCCAGCTAATAGAAGGAAAGCCATAGCAATGGAGTTGTTCCCTTGTACTAATGACAGACTTGAAACAGAATCAGATTTTTGTGTTGCAGAACCATTCACTGTGGTTGAGTTACAAGAGGTAGCACGCAATATGAAGACTGGTAAGGCACCAGGTGTAGATGGAATCCCACCAGAAGCCATCAAGTATGCAGTTGAGGTGGTACCTGGTTGGATCTTATCAGTCTTCAATGATTTATTAAAAAAGCGTGAATTCCCCGATGAGTGGAAAGTAGCCAAGCTAGTGCTGTTATTGAAGGCAGGGAAACTATCATTAGATCCATCAGCATACAGGCCACTGTGCTTATTAAACACCTTGAGCAAACTTTACGAAGGATTGATTAAAACTAGACTGGAGAAAGAACTTGAACAACAGGGAGGACTTTCTTCGAACCAGTTTGGATTTAGAAAGGGTAGAACCACAACCCAAGCTATTGAGAGGGTGATTCAAATACAGGCAGAAAGCAGTGAGAAATGGGCTGCCTTGATAACGCTAGATGTCAAAAATGCTTTTAACACTGCTTCTTGGAGCATTATTTTGAGAGAACTTCGTAGGATGAACATTTCTCAGTATCTACAACAAATAATCGTTAAGTACTTCAAAGGACGAAGAATACGATTTCATGATTTAGAAGATCTTGAAATGAGTGCTGGCGTTCCACAGGGATCTGTCCTAGGACCCACCTTGTGGAACATTCTATATGATGGTGTCTTACGCCTGCAGCTGACAAAAGGGACAACATCTATTGGTTATGCAGATGACCTTGCAATAGTGGTAATAGCAGAGAATGTAGAAGAACTGACCTTCCGAGTAAATGAATCACCGAGACGAGTTAACCTTTGGATGGTAAATAATAAGTTGAGATTGGCTCCACATAAGACTGAGGCTGTAATTTTGAAAGGTTCCAGGAATTGGAAAAATGTCCGTTTCTTATTAAATGATACAGTGATTATCCCAGGAAAGTCTGTACGATACCTTGGGGTTCTTATTGACAGGAATTGCACATTTGGTGCACATGTGAAGGCAGTAACCCAAAAGGCAGAGAAGAAGGCATCGGCATTAGCCAGACTTATGCCTAACATCGGGGGACCAAGAACAGTTAAGAGACAGATCATGTGCTCTGCAGTATATTCCATTTTACTTTATGCTGCACCTATCTGGCACAATGCACTCAGGAGGAAGATTCACCGAAGAGCTATGGAAAGAGTACAGAGGAAAATGCTGCTCAGAGTTACCTGTGCATATCGAACTGTTTCGACAGCAGCTTTACAAGTTGTAGCTGCCAGTATTCCCATTGACCTCCTCGTTGTAGAGAGAAAACTTTGGCATGAAAGGGGTGCAACTATATCTGCTGAGGAAAAGAAAGCCTCGAGGAACCAACTCTTACTAGACTGGCAAGACCGATGGGATGGCACAACCAATGTTGGCCAATGGACAAAAAAGCTAATACCCAACATAGGAGACTGGCTTAAATGTAGACATCGGCAGGTAGATTACTATCTGTCGCAGATCCTGACAGGACATGGAAGATTCGGCGTATACGCCATGAAGATGGGAAAGACGCAGGGAGATGGTTGTTGGTACTGTTCTGAAAGGGATACAGTAGAACACACCTTTTTCTACTGTGTTCGATGGGAAGAAGAACGAAGAAAAGCCTGCCAACAACTTGGCCGACAACTCACGCCAGGGAATCTGATTCAGATTATGTTAGAGAGCCCGTTTGCCTGGAACACAGTAAAGGCAATGGCGACAAGCATTATGGGGATGAAGGAGAAAGAAGAGAAAGGAAGAACTTAATAACATACATCACTCCATTCTGATGTCATGCCGACAAGCAGTTCCAGAATGGTCTGAGTGAAGAGGGCAGGGGTTTTTAGTTGGTGGAAATCCAACTCCCACACAGAGTGGTGTCTTTAAAAGATTTTCCCCTGCCATAACAAAACAAACTACTACTACTACTACTAAATAATAATACAGCAATTTCAAGTTAACCCCGAATTCGTTGAGGATGTTTAGCAGAATTTCCCGGTCTATCGAATCGTAGGCCTTCTTAAAGTCCACAAAGACTGACACGTACTGTTTGGACCTGAGATTACAATGCCTGATGATCGTTTTGAGGTTGTGGATCTGTTCAGCAGTTGAACGACCCTCCCTCAAACCCCCTTGGTATTCGCCTATTTGATATTTGACTTGGGCTTCTAAATGCTCCAGGATAGCAAGTGAGAGAATTTTGTACGTTACCGGTAGCAGGGATATTCCCCTGTAGTTGTTGACATTTTTCATGCTGCCTTTTTTGTGTAACGGATGGATCACTGCCGTTTTCTAGTCTTCGGGTAGGATTTATTCTTTCCAAATTTGTTCTATTTCTTTCTGCAAGATTTCAACTGCTTCTTCAGGGCATTAATTGGAGCCACCCTGACTGACAAAAAAAATCCAAAGTAAAGGCACTTCATCCTCATGGTTACCAGTCACCTCCAGTGTCCAACAAGGCAGTACTCTTGGCCTCTTGCTGTTTTCTTTGTTTATGGACAAACTGCCGCCCGAACTCAACAAAACAGCAAATAGCCTACTCTTTGCTGATGACTGCAAGATATTTAGGGAGATCAGGAATCCAGCAGATGCAGTTCTGCTACAGTCCTCACTTAATGATGCCCTCTCGAACTTGTGCCATACTTGGAAACTTATCCCCAATCCACAAAAATGTAGCCACATGACCATAACACTACATAAATCTCCGCTACCGACATCATATTACCTACTCAACAAGCCCATCACCGTAGTTATGCAACAGCATGACCTAGGTGTAATATTCGATACAAAATTACAATTTAAGACCCACATAGAAACATATACAACCAAAGCTATGAAATTACTAAGCATTCTCTATCGCTTCACAGAAATTTCTGACCCCATTGCTCTTCGTCATTTCTTCCTCACGATCATTCAACCTCTCTTATACTACTGGTCTCCGATTTCGACAACAGCCTCCCCCTCCAATACTAAGCAGTTAGACGGAGCTGTGTCCTTCTTTGCTGCAATTGTAAGGAACAGAAACCCCAAGCTCAGAAATCTGTCTACGCAGCAAGTATTAATGGCAATTAATATGTCACTGCTGCACATCAGGTGACAGGTAGCTGACCTGAGTTTCCTCAACGGGATCTTAAACAGGCATTACCACTCGGAACATCCTGTCTTACTCTTCTCTCTCCGTGTACCTTCCCGCTCCACCAGAACCAAAGACCTTCTCCACATTCCCCACACTCAGCACTCAATACTTCAACGATCTTTCCTAATCCGCCTCCCAACACTCTTTAACAATATTAATAGGAAACAGCTTGATATAGGATCAAATAAAAGCATATTCGAGAGGGGTGTAAATCTATATATATATAAAATAAGAGTTTTGTCTGTACATTGCTCAGAATTTAAAAAGGATGATATTTCTGCATCAGTCGTGTCCACAGTAACAAAGAAATGTACTTTTTAATTTTCCGCAATCTCTGTCTTCTGTATGTATGTACAAGCATCACGAGAAAACGGCTGAAGAGAATTTAATGAAAATCGATATGCAAATTCGGGGAATAAGCCGCTACAATCTAGGCCATAAATAATTTTATTCATGCTGAGTGAAATGGTAGTTTAGGGGAAGGCCTAAAATTTAATTCTCAAATATTTATGTTATTAGTGGTCATATCTGAATGAAAATCGGTATGCAAAATAGGGATAATAAGTCGATATAATCTATTCCATAAATAATTGTATTCACGCTGAATGAAATAGTAGTTTAGGGGAAGGCCTAAAATTTCATTCTCAAATATTTATATTATTAGTGTTCGTATCGATAAATACTACATAACTGAAGTTATATAGTATTACATTTCTGATCATTTATGTCTTATAGCCTACATTGTCACTGTACCTGCTATGATCACAGAGATATTCATGAATTTGGATTTTTGTTATTAAGTCCATATCAGTGCCGACTCACGAGAAAATGGGTAAGCAGAATTTAATGAAAATTGGTATGTTAAGTCAGAGAATAAGGAACTACAGTCCATGCTATAAATAATTTTATAAGACGCCCTAATATCACAGAGTCGAAAGAAAACTTACGTGAAGGCCTCAATATAGAAAGCTCATAAAACTGATCAACAATAACATTACATTGTCCATTGTTTGTTGTGATATGCTTTGTGCATAGTCGACTGCAGTTACTGTAGATGGCTCTGGCTTTGTGTCCTCTATTTCCACTCATCTCTCCGATAGATAGGATTACTGCTACGTACCGAGTATTCCTTTTTATTTGCTTTACGTCACACCGACACCGGTGTCTTATGGCGACGATGGGATAGCAAAGGGCTAGGAGTGAGAAGGAGTGGCCATGGTCTTAATTAAGATACAGCCGCAGCATTTGCCTGATGTGTAAATGGGAAACCACGAAATACCACCTTCAGGGCTGCCGACAGTGGGGTTCGAATCCACTATCTCCCGGATGCAAACTCACAGCTGCGCGCCCCTAACCGCACGGCCAACTCGCCCAGTCGTACTGAGAGTAACAGCGTGCCTGAATATTGGCGGAAAGTAGCTGGGGAGTTGGATAACTTTCTTCTTTAGCATGCCATTCCTCTGGTTCATACATCTTCTGATACTACTGGTACGTAACACACTGGTTCATAATAGTATTCGAGCTATTAAATCCCTACTCTGGAATGAGCAGTGTACATATTTAACGGAATAATAGCAGAGAAGTGTTCACGGCAGTCTGCGGCCTGGTCATTTCAGCTCTGGAACTTTGGACTGTTAGATTGGCACCGTAGTACTGATCATTAAAAGTCAGAAAATGTGCGGTATTTCATTTGATCGAGTATTTTATATGATAACATTGCTTTTAATCGCGACATTCCTACTGACGTTTTTGTATGTAATTACTATGTTGACTTAAGTTAGGAAATCTACAAAGTTCGTCTTTCTGAGAACTGAGAATCCCGTTGCGAAGCACAAGTACATCAGCTAGTAGTCTCTTAAAGATACGTTGATGTGAAGGGATTATACCATCATCTTGACCCACGACGACTTGGCTATGAACATGGACATTCTCTAGCTGCATCTTGAAAGAAAGATAGAAAGAAAGATAGAAAGAAAGAAAGAAAGAAAGAAAGAAAGAAAGAAAGAAACAAACAAACAAACAAACTGCATGCACAAAAAGATCATTAAAGACGTGGCGAGCAAAATTATTAGAAGCTGATTATAGTCCTCTGAGAATGGGAACAAAATCTAAGGGGATCATGATCGACTGTCTAGCGTTTGCCGATGACATCGCCATTCTGTCAAAAGATGTAGAAACTGCTAGGATGCAAATCGCATACCTGCCAACTTTTAGAAACCAAAAATAGGAAGATTTTTTTATTCCTGGATTTCATCACATATATTCCACCACGGTCTAGGTGAAAAAAGGTCAAGATAAAAGGCATACATATCTACAGTTACAATGCGAATTGACCGTTAAATTTCAAATCTTAAACTACCAAAACATAAAAATGGTTACAAGAAAATGTACCTTATCATTATCATTTATGACACTTAAACGAATAATAATATTTATGTCACACCGACACACGCAACAAAATGCATAATATCGTATTTTCTCGCGTAATTAACGCACTTTTTGACGAAAAATACAGGCGAAAACTTCGGATGCGTAAATTATTCAAGGAATTAAGATATTTACAATTCATTTACATTTAAAAGATGCATCAAATATAATATAAAAACACAACTGGTTCAACTCGTTTGCGGTTATCGTCATTTGGCGTAAAATTCCGGAGTGAGATTTTTCCTGAAAATTCAAATAGGGTACATCAGGTAAGTTAGACACGTGGGATTGAAGTACCGACTGGAAAACATTCTTCCCATTACGAGCTGACAGTACGATCTGGAGTGAAAACATGAACTAATAAAAGTACAATTCATGTAATGCCATAACAATGACATACCGGCAAAAAAACTATCCAACACGAGAAGGGCCGGGCATCGAAGGAGGGACCCTGCTACATTACCCCAAACCGTTTGTATCCAATCTTGTACGAGTGACGTGTCCATCGATCCTCCTCCTTGAATACGAACGTGGATCACTCGCGGAAATTTTGCTTTGGGCATTGTTTTTTTGTTTTAGATCAATGTAAGGTGTAAGCTTTCTGAGATCAGCTGTTATAGCAAGCATTGCAGTACATCGTTGTTTTTTGCTTCCGGTAGCGCGTACAATAACACTGTATGATCCTTTCTTATCGATTGTTCGACTTTGTGCATATGGAAACTGATTGGCGTCTGATCTGCGGTTTCTATAAGGGAGATCAAATATTCCTCACTTTACGCTTCTCAATCACAAAACGATGAAAATCGTTTAAATCATTCGTCATTTTTTGGCATGATGATGTTCTTCGCTGAAGAGGAAGTCCATTTCTCTTCATAAAATTAATCAAGACTCGGCTAACCTTCAAATCCGAGACACTGATTCCATGTGCAGCGGTTATTTCACATTCTTTAAAATACTGCATTTCGTGAGAAATTGCTTATCCAACGTTGCGTCACAAAATCATATATTTAAGCAGATCCTTCTCTACTTGCGGAAACTTGCCGCTTTTTGGTCCGCGAAATACTTTGCGAGACATGTTGGCCGCTTGACGTGCACTTCTGTTACCGCGGTAGCGCACGTTTCATTTGGGCATTGAATACACGCTGCCCTCTTCCCGTATGTTTCGGTGTAACTGATCACCGCGAGTTAGTATGATGCAGTATTACTCGAATACTGTGGACTGACAATTTTGAGATCACAGAATGTCCCGTACCCGAAACACTCGTAAAACTAGTGCCGGCTAATAACAGC